>NC_092806.1:0-675904 GCF_040954645.1 Diabrotica undecimpunctata | reverse complement strand
TTAACCATTATCGTTGCATTTGGGGGACTTTTGCATCAAACGAAAAGAGAAAACGTTTGGAAACCACGCACAATCAACTTTTACCAGGGCTCTTTCATAGTTTATGTATTTTAAAGGGTTTGTACTGTATTGAATATTTATATTTTTGAGATCGATATAAGTTTCTCGTGAATATATAAACATCAATGAAAAGTGACTATCTGTACTTACTGGAGGATTTCTTCTTGACGTTTCGTCGACTGCGACAAACATTATCAAACTAATCTTCAAGTGTGCACATAAATTCGTTTGAAAGAATTACCAAAGATTTCCATGACATAGAGAATGGCAACTCTACTCTAATAAGATTTTTTTTTGTATTTTAGTCTTGCTTTAAAACCTTCAGCCACGTCATTACATACAAATATTAGTATTCATTAATTCAGGATTGTACAGGGAAGATACTTTTTACATACGGAGGTTCATCAGGGTGATTTCATTATAACAAACAAGACATAAACCATGGTTAGATACGTGAGCAACACATAGGTACACATACAAAGGAAATATATATTCAAAGGATCAATTTGTTATGCACACCTTTAATTTAATTTTTTGCAGAACAATCAGTTTAAAAATTTTTGTATTATCTTCACTTAATAGTACATTTAAGTTTAGTGGCGTCTTTAAATCTGTTTTAAGCAATTCTTGAAGCAGCCACGTCCTTGTATTGAGATTTAAGGGGCAGTTAAAGAATATGTGATTTAGATCAGCTATGCTAGTTCCACACTCACAACTGTCTCTTTGGAGAACTCCGATTTTATGTGGATGCTTCGGAAAACATCCATGATTTACTTTTAATCTTAGGATAGTCGCCACTGTATTTCTACTTAGTGCAACAACTTGTAAAATTGGTTCACAGCTATCGTTGGTTGTAATTTAAACAAATTAGTGCCTGTAATTTCAACGAACTGAATCCAACATCTATCCCATTGAAATTAAATATCCTGAGTTACATATGCAATTCTTCAAGCAATATATGTGGGTTCTTTAGTTGAATTTAGCTATTGACATCATATAACGAGGCTGATAATTTTAGTAACTGTTAAAAAATTTTAATATGAATATGTATATTGTTGTTAATTGGGACTTTAAAGTTCCACTAGTTCTACATGTTACTAGTTTGACCCATCTGGTTGCAATGTAATCTGAATAGTTACTTAAGATCTTCTTGAGAGTATTATGACAAATTTCAGTTTGATATTTAAGAATAATAATGTTTGTAGATAGAACACTTGTCACGTGTGGTATGTCTAATGATTCCCAAATAGGATTATAAGGAGAATTTATTAACTTAAGTTCATTGAAAGTTACAAATGCTTTTGCAAGTGGTAGGGATTCCTTTTTCAAAAATAATGTAATTGATTAATTATTTTGGCCTTATAGGTGCAGCGATAATGTTGGATTAGGAAATATTTGCTTCCAGACATTCTCTGCGTAATAAGGGCGGGTTTTCAGAGGCAAGAGCTAGTGTGGCTTTATTTGGAGTGCTGTTTATCAACACCAACACAATTTTTAAAGCTTTAAATTGGATTCTATCTATTTAAGTTTACGTAAATTAGTTATGCTAGATGACCCTTGTACCAAACAACTGGAATCTGTAATATATCTTATATATATGCTCGATAAAAATTCAATGCAATATTTTGATCTGCACTCCACGTTCTTTTACAAAAAATTATAAATAAATTAATACATTTTTCGCAGCGAATAATTGTGTAGGTAATATGTTTAGTCAAAATCAGTTTTCTGTCAAGTATTACACCAAGGTATTTCAATTCCCAAACAATTGGTATGACGTTGGTCTGTAAGGATACAGTGTAATCATTAATAGTGTGTTTTCTAAAAAAATACGACGGAATACTTTTGGTACGAGCCATTTAACTAAGTTCAGCGATCAAAGTTGTACATTGTATGTTTTAGTTTAGTAATACATTCGATGTACGTTTTACTACATGAATAGATGAAAATATCATCACCATATTGTAAACAAGCAATGTTGGGAGATCAATGTTGTGGAATGCCTTTTGATGTAATCATTGGTCCTATGATATCATGACCTATTCGAATTGATACGTTTCTGTATTTTTATAAATTTGATAGTAAATATGCCATGGATTTTGAAACTTTAAGAAAGTTTTTCACACAGTATATTTAAATCAATATTGTCATAAGCACTTTTTATGTCGATAAACAATGCATCTCTTGTCATGGAATTAGAAAAGCCAATTTAAACATCTGGAGTCATATGAACGACTGCATCCGTTGTACCACAGCCTTGTTTATAGCCAAATTGTGTTGCTGGTAGTATACTTTGACGCCGTATCCAAGTTTTCATTCTCAATTCTAGAATTCTTTCGAATGTTTTAAAAATGCATAACAACAATGTAATTGGTCGATAAGAATCCGGATGATCTTTATTTTTTTCCGGTTTTAGAATTAATACAACAAAGTAGTCATTACATTTGAAGGGAAGTATACCAGTTTGCAAGATACAGCTATAAATATGCAGTAGTAATCCTTTGGCCAGTAACCCATTTTTTGTAACATTATACGATCTGGACCTGGGACTGTGATTTTGGATATCTTAATAGTAATCAGAAATTAATTTTTTCTTTTGAAACAAGAGAACTAAACTGAAAGTGTATATAGTTGACAAAGTTTTATTATTTTCTTGTATTATAATTGTTTATATTAAAGGCATAAAGTATTGCTTAAAGAAAATTATTATCACAGGTGAAGTAAAGAGATTCAGATAGAAAAAGAGCATATATATTTTTGAATATATTATACACCTTACAAAAATTATTATAGCCGTAAATATTATACTTCGAACTAAAAGTTAAAGTACCATTGCATAAGTTAGCGCGGTACATGAAGGTAGAAGCTTTTCCTAGAGCCTAAACGTTTTCCTTATTCTTAAGACGACGATTTGTGGGAGATAGGAGAAGAAGGTGATACACCTAATGTGTACAGTCAAGGAATGACTAACTAGAACAAGGAGAAGCAAGTGTTCTCCCAAGAGGAAGGAAAATCAATTAGGGAAAAATAGGGAAGATTCACATTGCTGGTAAAAAAAAATAGAAAGAGAACATACCAACAAAGGGAACACAAATAAAACCAATTATAAGATTCCCAAAATAACTAAAAACAGTTTGTGTATATTTTGATACTCAGAGAACATATATGTCTTTATAGAGAATATTGGGATATTGTTCATTACATCACAAAAATGTTTATTTGTACATTGGACCAATAAAATGCTTGTCAACGTTCCAGGAAAGAAAATGACGTTTATAAATAATTTAAGACTTTGTGCAGATGTTATCCCTGATCAAAAGATTCTGGCGAATACATAAATATGATGTCAGAAATTTTTTTAGTAACTTTTAGTACGTTACAGAAAATTCTTTCATCATACTTTGCAGCATCGCAAAGATAAGGCCATATAAAAGAATATCAGTGTTGCAGTTGAAATAAGTACAAGGATTATACAAATAAAACGGTTTTACAAGCTGTAACATTCTAGGAGAAAAAATGAAGCAAGAAACTCACTGTGACTGCCAACGTGTCCGCACCGAAAGTGATACAGCCCTACATTTTTACCAGCAAACTACTAAGTAATTTTTTGATGTACCCCGTAATAGATAAAGAGAAAAACATCAGCCAATCATTGGCGTTTTCCATTTCTATTACGCTTTAGGAAACCGCCGGGCCTCTGCTGATGGTGCTGCCACGGCCGTCAAATTGGATTAAAGTGCATTGTTGTCCACGGTTTAAGTCGATTAGAAATAGATTACGGGAATGGGAGATGAGATACAGGGTAGGAGAATCGCTTTGAGGGTTTTGAATGAACGTTATATGGATTGCCAATATGCGGATTCCACGATTGATTTGTTTTTCATTTTCGATGATTGAACAGGAAAGATTGACATGCATTATTAGTAAGAGATTTACGAATATTTTTCATAATAGTTTTTTATTTGCTAGGGTATTGTAAACAAGGTGAAAAGTGCCAAATTGCACTTTTACTGACAACGATTTTTACCAATATGAATGAATACCAATATGAGTGAGTCCGTTTTTTAAACTTGCACGGGATTATTAAATATAATGTCTGTTATTTTACCTGTACATATTAGAGAGCCGTCAAACGACCTAATTAATAAGAGCAATATCTTTATTTTGAAAGATTTTAATCAGTACAAGTCTATAAACAAGCTTTAAGATTTACATATTGAGATATTCATCTACATTAGGGTGATTTAAATAAACTATCTGAAAATTGAGATCGCCAGCATTGAGATATAACCCTTTCTAAAACAATCATTTCTAAAATACATTAAAACCTAACAAAACACAATAAGTCTCGGGCACATATTATTAATTTTTTTTGCAAAAATTGTTCTTTAAAATAGGCTTCAGTTTCTGCGATTACTTCCCCATCGGAGCAGTATCTCTTACCATGACACATTTTTTTACCATGACATTGGAAAAAGTGGTAGTAGCTAGGGGCAAGATCTGAACTAGACGATGGATGCAGAAGCAATTCCCCAATTCGTGCATTTTTGCCCCATTTTTGTTCGAAATGTTGTCAACAATTTTTTCTTCAACAAATAAGGAATATTTCTTAGGATTTCGATCTTTAAATGCTCTAATAGTCGCTGTTGATTGTTTCTTCATGTTTCAAATACTCAATAAAAATAATTTCTTGCGAATCCCAAAATAGAGAGGCTATAATCTTTTCAGCGGTTTGGCTTTGATCGCTTTGGCCTGCTTTCTGTAGGTGCTGTCCACTCACATGACTGTCCATTTAATACCGAATTGAGTGTGAGCTGTCTCTTGCAGATTTTGCATAATAATTTTCAGCGTTTTTTTATGTTTTCTTGAACAACTGCCCCAGTGATTTTTCAGGGCGCTCATCATCATTGGTCTTGGTATGACCGCGGTAGAATTTTTGTAATTGATGAAATAGAGTCCCAGTAACACTTATTGAGTTTTTGCTCATTTGGAAGGTATTTTTTCTCATCAAATAACAGAAATTCATCACACGAAATTGCTTCGATTCGATTGTTGGTAAGAATTATACAAGTAGCGTCACTTTAAGCCCTGTAACTGGGTAAATAATGCTTTGAATGGCATGAAATTTTGACAGTACATGTATTTTTCCTCACAGATTTTCTCAACTCCTTACAAGGGTTTCCCTGACTATAATAAATTTACACTTACCATTAAATTGCATTTGTCTCTCTTCATGGATTTTTGTGCAGGCTATGAAACTGTAACCTATTAAATTTTGAGTTCAGAATGATTATAAAGTAGGAGGTATTATTAGTGCTGTTGATGGATATAATATTACATCGGATATAATAGTACAACTCACTGGTTTAATGACTTAAACTAGCTCTATAGAACAGGTGTAGGAACGTTCTTGTGTTAGTATAAATTAAATAATGCGAAGATCTGGTGGAACTTGTATAAAAAAGAATTAATGTGTCATATTTATTGAAATACCTTGGAAAAGCCAAGACTTGCAAATGCTGTATAAAACTTATACAGATAAATCTTAATTTTTCATAAATATAATTATTAAATAAGTAAGTGCTAGTTCTTTTAGTGGTTACTTATCTTCAACAAAATGCTGAATTTACGGGATGCTTTGGTTGGTGCTTATCACAGAAAAGAATTACAAAGGCTTGTTCTTGACCTTCTGAATAAATGCAGAAAGCATTCTAATACACAAATATAAAATTTAGTATTAGATGCCAACAGCAAGGACATTTTTATGTGCAATAAAAATAAATATAAATTACTGAAGCATACACTTAAGAAATTATTTTTTTTTGGAAAAATCGGAATAAATAGCATGAATAAATATGAAAGCATTTACCAAATAAGAGCAATTAATATTTGTAAGATAATATTGAAGATTCACCCCAAAAGGAAGGATTAATTACCATAATGACATTTGAAAGTAAAATATTTTGAGGAAAACAGGCATTTAAATAGTAAAAAATTAAACCCTCCTTTCTACTGTCTACCAGAAGTGGAGGAGACATCCTTGTTGATAGGATGACAAGTGTCATCAGTTTTACCAATAATTTAAAATACAATATGTATACAAGGAAAATATATTAGGGTTATACAAAACCTAAAGGTGAACTCCAAAATTTGAAATTTGAAAAAAAAAAACAAAAATATGTTTTGATTTTTTGCTTTTTAACATTTTATTGCACATTTCTATTTTAGTTCACGTGTTAGGTGCTTATGTTATGTTGCTTTCATATCTTAAGGCCACTTTTCTTGAAAAACCAATTGAAATACCAACGAAGACGTTATTAGAAAAATAAACCCGAACTTCTCAATTCTATCTGTCCATCTTATCAGATGCGTAGTAATTATGAATGTTGGTATTGTTCTACGGTTTGTACTGCTTTTTTTGTCCTATTTTCTGTCTATTACCTATTTTGGATTATACGTAGTGTATTGACGAATGTCAATGTTTGTGTTTAGTAATTTTTTAATTGCACCACTCCTTCTTAGTTCTTTTGGTTTACCTTGGATGCCAAGTTTCTCTATATTATTAGCACTTCTTGTAGTCTCTTGATCTCAGTTACAATTAGACCCACACCGAACTATTGGCTTCCCATTCTGTGTCATGTTTTACCGCCGAAATTGCGAAGAAGTCATTCTCTTCTCAGAAAATATCGAAAAATCGAGGTTAACCATCAACCCATGATCAGCTTGATATCGAAATAAACTGACTGCGCTCCAGATATCCTCGATTGCTAAGAGCCAACTTCTTCCATCAGGAACATTTCAACCTCACTGACGCTTGGAGAAGACCATAAGAGACCGATTTACCATAAGAAGCACACCAAATGGCCTATATCGATCAGAAATCACCAGGTTTTAAACTGACTCGCAATACATGGACAACGCTAATCAGCATGAGAATAAGCAGTAGCGGTAGCTGTGCTGACAGCTTATATAGATTGGGGAAATCCCTTACTCCTGAGTGACTGTGGTGCACAACGACAGACAGTCCATCACATTGTTGAAGAATGCCCCCGAAGGCGATTCCCTGGAGTTGATGAGTTTTTGAGTTCGACCGAAAATGTTTTACATTATATTATTAATACATTAGATGTTCGTTTGTAATACTCCATGAAACATTTTATATTGACTTTAATTGCTTGTTCTTATTGTGTGTCATTCGATAAATAATTAAAAAACTTGTAATGTGTTCGAAATATGTTAATATGCTTACAAATTAGCAACTAAGAAGCCGTTGTAGATTGCTAATCTTCGACACAGCACATATTCTTCTGTCTGATATGTTTAACAACTTCACATGTTTTTCGTACAAACTTCGTGAGGGGATTCGGGATGTTCATATTGATAAAGATTTGGAAGAGCAAATAATTGTACGTTATCGAAGTATATCTGGTAGTCTACGAGACATAGATAGATGAAGCATTGTAACCCTAAGTAATATTTACAATAAAAGAAGGAGAAGATAAAAAGAAAAACATCTGGATTGCCAACTTGCCCCAATGGTATCAAATAACGTCAAACCAAGAAGAATTCATGGGCAACTAATATATATTACTCGTTTTATGCATCTTTTACGTTTGCATTATCTATGTAATATATTAGAACGGTTTACCCTGTACATGCTTCTAAATACGTTCATTGGCATTTAATTTATCTACATAAATGCTCTTCAGTATTGAATAGACCAGCCGGTGACGAGAATTACGACGAAATGATGAAAATAACTTGAAAGTGATGCTCTGATGGAATGGGACCTCGCTGCTATTACCGCTCACCACATCAAATGCAGACCATAATGTCGAAGCACTTGAAACCATTTTATATTTGGATATTCCGATAATAAAATTAACTATGCAGGTTTTGAGTTGTAGGGTAGCTTAAATGTTTTGTGATAAAATCTTTGAACGAAATAATTTCTTCGTCGTAGTCATCCACACAGTTTGAAAGAAAAATCCTCTTCACAAACCTTCAGTAAATTCTTGACGAGCACTATTTATCGTTCAAAAATTTTTTTTTCAAAATATTTTTTATATAAAATAATTTTCAAATTCTCTTCTAAAACTACGGTCTTTTCGCGAGATAAACCTATAGAATATATTTATGGTTAAAAAGAATAGAGGATTATGTGTGTATGTTAAAAATCAATGAAATGTTCTTCGATAAAAAGTTATTAAAATGAAGACGTAACTAAAATTTACTAAACGATCTTAGATAATTAAAAAAATCGTTTCCGGAACACCTGAATTCAAGGAACTATTCCGTGCAATTCGTTGATTATGACAATTTTCGAATCGACAGAGAACATTATTACAAAATCCAGCATCTCTAGTCATCCTGATAAATTGCACCGACTATCCACCTATACCCCTCCAACTTTTATAACTTTTTGTCAATGCAGATGCTTTCGCCGGATGGGATTCCCCTTCGCCGTTTTATTTGGGAGCTGATTAATCCTTTCAAAATAATGAATAGTCATCGTCTGGGAATGATATTTTTTGCTCTTTAATTACGGAAACCTTTTGAGTACTCGCGGAATCACGATTTCGTGTATACGAATATGGTTTTCGCAAATTTTCGTGATCCAACTGCACTCCGGTCCGTATCGTTCACGACAAAAATATTCAGGATGATTCGACGGACTATTTTATGCATCAACTTTTTTATTATTAAAAATGTAATACTATTCGTGTTACACATTTTTTTTAATTGTAGGGAGAACATACGATATTTTTGTTCTGCATTATCCATTGGAATAAAACTCCTACGAGTTCAAGAGCTTAGTGAATACCAAAGTGTTAATACTAACATTTTAAGCATTTTTGATTGGAACATTTGAAAGATCTTTGGGCTGTATGATTTACTTCATTCTAGTTATGGTATGGTACAACATTACATAGTTCTACTCGTATGGTACAACACCCATATTGCTTTTATTATGTACTTGTATACGATTTTTCAAATATCCACGATTCTAACACCGAGCGGTGTATTTAGTGACAAAAAAATTCCAACGAATCTAAAGATGACTCAGGGAGTCTGTCTTATCCCGTTGCCAGCTTTAATAGGGTCGGTTAGTTCTTCTTCTACTTTTACTTTCATTGTGTTGTTTTGATAGTGAAACAATAGTAAAACACCAAATAATGACTGCATATTCAGCATATATTTAAACGATAGAAAATGACATTCAAAGTTATCCAGAAAAATTCTGTAATCCAAAAAATCTAACTCTAGAATACCCCGCTAAATGACTTTTAAATAATATTACCACTACGACAATCCTCAAAATATAGTAGATACTTTCTTCCTCCTTTAAAACTTTTCTATAATATTTTGTTTATTACAATAATTTCAGTATTGAATAATGCGTTGATCTCTTGAATGGCTTGTCCAATTGCTGCAGTAACCTAATAAATATCGCAATGTATAAATGTTTGATATGTTCCAACACAATTGTAAAAATCAATGTTTATTTAAGGATACTTCCTAATTTTATAATTTTTGTTTCAGGTAAGAACAGCAACAACTCCGTATGCGTAAGTAAATACTTAGAAACTTGTAAACTTAGAAATTTTTTGCAATGATATAAAACAAGAAATAATAGAATTATAGGATTCTACAACGTTTAAATAAAAGAAGAAAGGTTTTTTTGTTCACAAAGAATTCTGAAAAAGCGTAGTTTGAACAATGTTTAAAGTTAATTATGGTTCGTTTCAAAATTTCGGTATTTACAAGCTAATACATAAATTAAATAACTTTTTTATATTGATACATAGAGTTTAAATTTTTGTTTATTTAAAACACAGTTTTATTTATAAACATTATGGAACAAATGTATCAAAAAAATCATTCAATACTTTAACATTTTAATTATAACTACCTTGAATTGCAAAAGGATTCGTTTTAAAGCAAACCTTTGGCAAAAAATAGACGCCAGTGCATTTAAATATTTTAATCCAAAAAACAGAAAAAAAAAACAGAAATAGGATGCCCATAATACAAAAAGAAAGATTGAATGAATAGACTAATATAAATATAGAAAAAAATCGGTTGCCTGTAAAGTCGGTTTTACGGGCGAAGATTTTACGTGACAACGTCTTTTTCTCGGTAGAATATTTTTATTGATATGAATATTATTAAATTGCACAATAGTTGTTTGCAGTTGAAACGCGCTGTTTCTTCTCAATCGACTGAATTACGATTGATTGCAGAGTGATTTAAACTAATAATTTACTTAACACTATCAACATTTGTCAACAGTATGACATAAACCTATAAACTCAGTTTCTCAACTTTTGTGTCAATCTAACAATTAATCAATCAATCATAGTTTACGATAATGAAATATTAGTGTACAATTATTTACCTTTATTGTTGTAGTTGTTGTAAATGACGAATCTAAGCACTCCACATTTTCACTACAGACACAGCTGACGATACTTTAACCACACGTGCGAACTTGTATTATGACGCTTTCTCGGTTTTCCAACGCCAAGAACGCTCGAGAAAGACAGAGACACAAGCACGCACCGATTCAACGCGCCTAATTCTCTAGTGCTGCGCGCGCAGCGGACCGATCATGTTTGAGTGGGAGAGAGACGCAAGGCATTCGCCGGTCCGGCGGGCCTCTCTCTCGTTCGGTGACTCATCGTAACAGACGTGAGCGGGTGTTACACTTTTTCATGAGTGACTCCGAGCCACAACCTAATTTAAGACGTTGTCACGTCAAAAGCAACAAAAATCTATTAAAATGTATTATTAAGAAAGTTTCGTAAGATTTATCCCACATAGAAAAAGCCTTTTGATGAAAAAGAAGTAGTTCGAGAATATTCAAGATGACGTTGAAAATCCATCAAATATCTAGTGAAGTTTGAAATGTCAGAAAATATAATAATATATAAACAGATGTTTTTGACAGTATAGAACAGTTTTATTTTGAGTTTTGAAGTTTATAGTTGTCATTTATATTAAGTATTGTCAACAAGTTGGTGTTGAATAATAAAGCAATTTTTATCGGTATTCCATTTTGCTTATTTAAAGTACGCCTAAACAGTTTTAAATATTGTTCTAACCTGACAGAAGTACATACCTTGTAACGTCAAATAATAAATAAAATAGAACCTACAAATTTTTCAAAGGCTTTATTAATATATTTGACAATAATAATCTTTTAAATGAATGTGGAAAGTGCGGTTCGTATTGTTTGATATATTTATACTTTCGTTTTTTTAAATCAGATTAAATGTTGTTCAAATTAATACTACTGACATTCTCGGAAGCCAATGGGGTTGTACTTCCATTAATCGCACTCCCAATAATATTTTAAATATTTTTCTTATTGGTAATCTCTTTTCAACAAAACCAGTCGCCACAGCATGTCGAAACGCATGTCCCGTGTATTTCTCAGGATTGTCCAATTTTAGATACTGTGCAATTTGCAATCCAAATGTGTTAATATCAATAATAAAAACTTCTTCACCAAACGCACATAATTAATTGTATAGCTATCAGCAACTGTAAAACGTCGAGCTATCACAGTCTTAGATGGTCTGATAGTAACAAGCAATACGCTTTCTTCTTCCTTGATGTCATGTAAGCGTAAATCGCATAATTCACATCTTCCGCAATTGCCAAATGACTACCGCTTTCAAAAATAAATACCTAATGTTCGGAGCATCTGTGAAAAACTTCCGCAAATCGTCTTCCTTGAATACATACGCCTTTTTGGCCACGCCATTCTTTTGCTAATTTCCTTCACGAATGCATGCACGTTTACAAATGATTTTAAATCCACTCCTTTGTTTATCCTCAACATACTTTGCAATTTCTAATGGATAGCCCACATAGTCGACGCGACGGCTTGTACTGTTCTGACATTTTCTGAAGGTAAGCAAGCCCAACTCGTTCATCTGTATCTGTTACCTTTTGCGCTTTCATCCATTTAATGAACTTGTCGTATTCTTTTTTATAATCGTCTTCCGATTTTTGCGGTATTATAACTCAAGCAACATACAACCAGTAATAACAAGTAATAGTATGTGCCAGATTTAAAATTAATTTTTGTTTTTCGTATTTATGTAATAACGAAAGGAATACTGATGTACATTACAAATTCAACCATTCAACCATTAGTTCTCATTTAAATTTTTTGTATTAATAAGACATGATTTTAAAGTGTACTAATAAAAAAAAATAGTGTAAAGTATTCGTGGTTAACTAGTCTTTAAAACACTTGCTCTATTTCGAGCACTCTGGCTGCGCCGTCGTGCTCGAAAAATCGCTGGTGTTAAGACCTCAATATCCACTTATACTTTAATATGTAAAATAATTGTAAGGAAGGGCTCAAAAATAATAAGAGAATAATCCAATTTTATAGTCGGCAATGTCCAACTCTTTAAACTCGAATAAAGAAGGTGAAAAATACCTGTATACTGCTTAATTTTTTATTCCGCCTCAACCATCCAAATAAAGTCCGCAAGTGCCAATCACTGGCGGATAATATTTTTTGTAGTGCATCGGTCTAGTTGAGAACTTAAAATATCATAAATTAAAATTTTCAAAGGCGACTGCAAACACTATTGTACTTCTGATCACCTCCTTGTTTTTTGTACAATATTTTTAGCCGTTTAACTCCCAATTTGTTTACAAAAATAGCAATTTTTATGATGCTTGGTTTTTCACTTTTGTGTGGCTGCCAAATTTAACTGGAACTTTTGCTTCCAAAATTCCACTCGCAGGAAACATTATTTCCTTTGAACATAAACAGTTTTAAACCCTTACTATTACCCGTCATCTTGATATTTAATTTTCAAGCACAAAACGTTTTTTAAGATCATTCACAGATTTTAAATTAAAGAAATTTTACTCTTTTAACCTAACCCTGTCACTTTTTCGCTACCACCATGTAATGTATGTTTGTTTCAGGAATTTAGGATTATGTGGATTCAAGATAACACGTAACTTGTTAAACTACAATAGGTTTTATTTATTAAACATTTACATATTATTCTAATAATATAATCAACATATATAATTCACAACTTCACGTTGGAGATATGAATTTGCCAAGTGCATCGTTGGTCGTGTTCTCAACAGAAGAAACATAGAAACGCTAAGAAACTTAGGTGCTTCTTTATGATAGCATTTTATGTCTGAAGAGATTATGTAGATACCCACATTATTGGTTTACTACCTTAATTGCAGCAGTCAGTGGTTTCTGACACTAAATTGGGGACTACCAGTTGTGCCATTAAAAATCATATTGTGCTATTATTAATTTTTAAACGGAGTGCAATTTTTTAAACATTGTTTAAACAAAAATTGTTTAAACAATCTGCAACATCTGTCTTAGTAATAGCTGCTAAGCTAATTACAGTAGTTAGTCGATCTTTCAAGTGAGCTATTTATCCCAAAATAATTTAGTCCCGCTCTGTATCCGCAATAGGCATTGAGCTTTGTTTCGGAAAAGGAACATCTGTCTCACAGCCTACTACTGTAACTCCTTGTCGCGTCACCGGTAATGAGGATATGCGATGTCCTGATGTCAAAGTGAAAACAACTGAAAGTCTTCTGAAAGAATCGAGAAATAGCGATCGACGTGGCTGATAAAAAAGCCAATTTTCCCCTCGCAAGACTTCAAATTGTACTGAATCAGATTCCGTTATTTAACCTTTTGAAGCGTGTTATTGCACTCCCTTTAACAAAGCACGGCTTTCCTTTTCTTTTGCGATGTTGACAGAAAATTTTTTGATCACCGCACATCGTAGTCGGCCTCACAAAAACGAGGAGAGGAAATTGGGAATGCGTTTATATGGGATTCGTTCATAGATGTTCTCCGGACTGGAAAAATACAATTTTCTTATTCTAAAATTTTTCGTTACATGCAAGAAAAATGCATTTCTGCGATATAATACGGTAAAGAAGACGACTAGCAAAAATACGCCAGTAATAGGTTTACTAATGTGTAAAAATGAATTTTTGTGGCGAATAGTTTAAAACAAAAATTTTTTAACTGATGAAAATTTCAACTTATAGTAACATGGTTTAAATAAATTTACCAGCACATTCATTAAATGACCATAGACCCAAAAAAATTAACGATTCAGAAGTTTTTTTGTGTCATTGGTTCATATCATGTACTTTACTACGTTCTGGTACAAACATTAGTGAGACTTTCTTTATAAAATGATTCGATATTTGCACTTTCTTTGATACGCAGTGGTATATTCCTGTCCTTTTTGTATTTTGTATGTATATCTAATATTTATTTTAATAGTTTCGGGACACAAGAAAAGATTGAACACACAACGTGGAGTCATCTTATTCATTTTTTTAAGATATTAGAGTCGAATATCTCCCTCTTTCATTGAATGGTCCCAAACGTATGGAACCGAAGGGAAATATTACATTTTATCAAAAAATGTTTGGCTGAACTATACTCCATAAGTTCATCCCCATTTCTCTGCAGATTTCAGCGTATTTCTTATGTGGAAGTCATTTTTCTTAATTACATTCCCCAATAAGTTTTTATTTTGGGACGTACCAATATCAATTTCCTTCGCAAACGTGTTATTCTTAAACGTCTTTCCCCAAATCTTCTTTGCTCTTCCTTCCGTCTAGTTTTAGTAAACTTCAGTAACTTAACAATTAATCGTCTTTATCGATTATAACTTCTTTCACCCCACTTTACTGCATGCATCTCCATCTATTATTTCGTATTGCTGATTCTTAATATTTAAAACTAGTATTTTTCATAATGACTTCAACATCCAAAGTGATCGTCTTATCTAACTCTATCATAACTTTATAATTCAGAAGAATATTCTACATACTCTATTTAAAGTAATCTTTGCTCTAAATGTCTCTCTTAGAGATAACTCCCTTAAACTATACATATTCACGGGGACTTTTTTATTGGGTGCTCACACAGAACCTCTCGAGGACTCTTATCATATTTATATTCTCTATAAATGTCTGTACATATATCCATTTAACAGTTTTGTGCCTATATAGTTAGGTATTTTTGAATATATTTGTTTTTGTGAACAGATAGGTATTGATATATTTCATTCCTGTGGAATGTGTCTCTTCTAGCCGTATCCAAATTCTCTGGGGACGTAACCTGGCCCAACTGTCTTTTTTAAGTGCTTGAACAACTTCCTTGTGTATTATTTGGGCGACCATTGCTGTTATTTTCTCCGATAACTCTAATGATTTTCTGTTAAATTCTTAATTTAATAAGCTGACAAAATACTTTTTCCATTGCTTTGTAACATCCTTTTCGTGAATTAGTATTTCATTTTTATGTTTCGAATTATTTTCCGCAACATCCCAGTCATTTTTATAAATTCTGCACCGGTTTTCATCTGAATGCCTAACCACTATTAATGCATTATTAACGTTAGCAAAGCAAAAAACAATTCCATTTGAGAATATAAATGGTTTTGACACCACCTCTATTAAAATCCACCATATTTCATTTTAATTTATAGGCTGTGACACATCGAGTTAGAATCTATAGAGAGGGCATCACGTGACTAAAAACGACCTCACTTCGGCCATATTGTGTTGCCACTTTTGACAGATTGTATATGTTTATTTACGTTGGTTGTTTTTCGAATATTTTTAGTTTTATAATACTTTTATAGAAACTGTAATAGTATATTGTGATAGTGCATAATAATGGTTTCTTGTTCTCAACGTAGTTGCAGCGGCAGAAGCAATGTTAATAAAAAATCTTCAGGAATAACGTTCTACAGGTTAGAATACAAATATGTAAACAAAGTAATGGCCCGTACTTCAGAGAATAAATTAATAGTATTTGACTGTATTAATTTATCTTTATGTATAATATATCGTGTTTTTAGTGTTTACCGAGGGATAAATAAATCATAGTTTATTAAAAATGTATTGCACTTTTTTAGATTATGATTAAATCTTCTGAATAACTAGTCATATTTTTATAGTAGTTTTAATATTATTGAGTCCGGCCATGATCCCACCGCCATATTGGTTTCACAGTTAGCCACGCCTACCTACGCCGTTTTTAGTACATACGTTAATATGCTCATAGCTTCTCCATAGATTCTAACTCGATGCTGTGACACAATCAATCCCCTTTTTTTTCATTTTCTACCTGCCCCCTGAGTCGTCCTAGGGATCCGCCTTTGTCAAGAAGGAAAGTAAGCGGGGCAAAATAGTAAGATGATTGTCATGTGACGCGTGCCGGGGATGTATGGCATTGTAATTGTACGGTGGGTTGCGGTTCTTCTTGGGGTGTACATTATTGGCTCGGTAGGGTTTGATTTGCATGAACGGGCTTTATGTGACAGACACAGTTTGCGGAACATACGATTGTGGGTCACTCCGCAGATGGGTACGTAAACTTAGGGATATAAATAAATAAAAAGTTAAGAATAAAAAACTAACGAATCTGTTTCACCCTTTAGTCGATAAAAAACAACTAGAAAACTATTAACAAATTGATCCAGAGGTATTAATCTTCTATCCATTGACTCTATCCTTGTTTTTTTTTGGGTACGTCCTTTTTTTTGTTAGAATTAGCATCAATGTTTATTTATTCTTTGGTAATTCTTAAGTATTTCATTCTAGCTATGTGAACGGGCCATTTTTATCTTAGAATTTTAGCAAATAGGTACTGGCTATTTTTGGTAATACGTATATTTTGAGTGTACGTATGGTGTTGAGTTGGTGAGGACACAAATGAAAATATATGTGGTTAGACACCGTAATCTCGTAATTAAAGAAGAAAAGAAATTATAGGTTATAGATAACCTCTCGCAGAAGATACTATAGAACCAATAATGATTTCTCTAGACTCTTTTAATGACTCACGTAATTACAGAGAAGAAGATTGTGCATATACTTATTTTATAATACATTTAACGAAAGTCTGGATTATTTACATTATAATCTGATCTATCTTCGTTACTGTCGAAACATTCATCTTTTAGTACCCATCCATTTTAAACAGTATCTAAGCTTTATTGTGACATGGCATTATGAGCTCATACACAGAGATATGTCAGAAAATACATTTATATGTTTACGTTGACATTAGATTTTTCATATTTACAGCGAATAATTTTAAGAGCTACACTCCCCCAACAGGTACCACGAAAAACCAGAAGCAAATATTTTAAACATCTGATTGATCCTTATCGTCTTATATCCAATAAACCCAACCTAAGATGGTTGACAAACAGCGGCGGCTTTTAATCCCGTGTCGTCGGCAAAGCGGTGACACTGACACAAAAGTGAAAGGGCGGCAGAGCGGGGAAATCCACGAAACGTCTCTCTGCAAATACTTCACATACTTGAGTGACGTGATATCAGGAAAGAAAAGGGGTTCCTGGCATAAGCTGATTCGATGGAGGGGTGGAGGGTGAAAACCCTCCAGCAAAGTTATTTGTAACCGAGGATAAATGAAGCGGATTTCTCGGATTAATAGATAAATATTGTTACGAGTGATTTTATAGAAACAATACTAATCTCATCAGGAAATTAAGGAGTCGATATCGTGTTAAAAATAGTTTATATTGGAACATGGCAGAGAAAATTATGCATATAAAATTATTTAAAATATTTATGGAAACTCTTAAACAAAATTACAAACGTCTTCATTAAACGCAAATAAATTGTTGTTATTTTAATAGAATAATATTGTGGGATCATAATATTGGTTGACCATTGGCGCCGGGACCTTTCCGAAAGGATCTGCCCTGCAAAAATGCCAAGTAGCACAAATTTTCGCTGTACAGCAAATATGTGTATGATTTTAATCATTAAGCAATTTTGATGGAACTTCGCTATTTATATAATACATTTTACTTACTTTGTTTTCGATGTCGTTTATAGTAAAAGTGCACGAAATCTTGAGTTTCTAATTCCTTACGAAATCCAGTTCCGCGATGTGCTATTTGGTATATGAAACCGTTTTAGTCCCTGTATTTTGTATACAATTTATTACATGCAAGTTTGAATGTCTACAAATAGTTGTGCAGCCCATCAAACTTGTATACCGCCTGTACAATATGATCGATGGTATATGGGACCTTTTTAGTTCGTTTGTAAAATCATAATTCCCATCTTTTACATTCACAGATGTATATTGTATCTCTTATCGCCTCCATCATCATCATCATCATCAACAACTATTTCATCCATCGTCGGATGTGAGACTCCGTTATGTGTGTACATTCATTTCTGTTTGTTGTTTTTTGCATCCATTCGTGACCGGCCATTCGCTTGATGTCATCAGCCCATCTAGTTTGAGTTCTGCCTCACTTGTATTGTTTGCCTCCAAACTAATCCTCAAATGGATTGGAGATATTTCTTATTTCTTTACTGAGGAAGAGGATTGGTAAATTGTGATGATATGTATTGTTATGATTCTCGATTTATAAATTTAGACAAATCTTTTAGAAACTACATATGCAGGCATTTGTTTTACAAGTAAGATATAAGTAAAAATATATTGTACTCCAGTAAAAAGTGCGTTATAGTAATTAAAGTGATATTAAGAACTGTTAATCCTCAATAGATTTGAAAGCACTAATGGAGGAATAAGAATTTTACGAAACAATATATATTGAAAATAAAAACGCGGTTACTTCCCTCCATGGCATACCCCCTTACCTATTACCGATTTAACTTTAACACAGTAACCAAAAGCTACCACAAATCCTAACCTTATCATTAATGCATTCAAAGAAATTATGGAGAAGTATCCAAATCACCACATACTATACACAGATGCATCAAAAACCGAAAGTGGCCATGCCGCAGCCTTCACAAATAAAAATTACAAATATGCCATTAGAAATCCAAAGCACTGCAGCATCTACACCGGGGAAACCACAGCGATATTAGAAGCTATCAAAAACCCCTCTTCAACGACTGAAAATAATATTTTAATCATCACAGATTCACTCAGCGCAATTCGTGGAATTAATCTAGCCATCCTATTGCACAAAATATAAGAAATGAACTTACTGCACTACACCATATAAATAAAAAGGTTACATTTATCTGGATACCTTCACACATTGGCATTAAAGGCAACGGGAAATTTGATCAATTGGCATTAAAATCCTTCAGAAATGAAAATGTTCCAGAAATTACTAAATACCCCCACACCGACCATAAACGACAGTCCATGAATCATATAATAAATTTATGGCAAGCAACCTGGGACGCAACAGACTCTAAATTGAAAACAATAAAGCCTCGAGTAGACGCCAGCCTACCACAACAAGGAAAAAGAAGAGATCAAGTAATCGTAAATCGTCTTCGAATCGGCCACACAATACTAACACACCAATACCTTCTAAATAAAGAACCAGCTCCGATTTGTACCTACTGCTCTACTCAACTCACCGTGAAGCATCTGATAATCGACTGTCCGCAGCTCCAAGCTCAGCGAACATGCCGAGGAATTAGTGGAAACCTGAGAAGTGCGCTTACGACAAATATCTCGGACATATTGCAGTTTCTAAAACACACATTTATAATAAACTTTAATTTATCAAACTGTACTGCTGTGTATGTCCCCCCACTAATAATCCTTGGTAGTTGATGTTGGTTCTCTATGTTTAAATAAAAAAAAAATGCGGTTTCGGGATTTTCCTAGCACTAAAATGTATTTATAAGCAGTAAAAAGCAGTTAAAACTGTAGATAAGAAGAAAAAATTAAAGCGTGACTAAAAATATTTGCATAAATTGTTTAGAATAAGAAAGTTAAAGAATAAGAAATTAGAAAATTGGGATTGGTCAAAGAAAGGAGGGGTCAAGATATGGCTTTTCTTACAGTGTTGTGATTGGTTAAGGGAGAGATTTTGAGGAAGTGGCAGGACCGAAAGGAAGGAGCGAAAGGAAACCGAGGTTAGATTTTGAAAAAAGAAAAGAAGAAGTTTGGAACAGTTCGATACGAGATTTGAAAGAGAAAAGGTGTTTTTGATTTCTTCGTCAAATTCTTCTTCTTTTTCTTTTAGTTGTGTAGACATAACTCTGTCTGTTTTTCAATGTACCCCCAGTAACTTGTCGTTCCATCGTTTTCGTGGTCTTCTTACTGATCGTCTTCCTATTGGGGAACCGTCTCTTGCCGTCTGTACTACTCTGTTTGTTGTCATTCGGCTTATATGATCGTTCCATTCTACTCTTCTATTGCTTACCCAGTTCATGATGTTCTCCACGTTGCATCTACGTCGTATATCTGTACTTCTAGCTCTGTCCCATAGTGTCTTACCATCAATTTTTGAAAGTGTTTTCATCTCTGTTTCTAACATCCTTTTTATCTCTGTGCCAGATCGTGTTTCTGCCGCGTATGTCATTATTGGTCTGATGACTGTTTTGTAAATTCTGTCTTTCATTTCTTTTTTAGTTTTGAGCTTTCCGTAGCTAGACAATATGATGCCTAGATATTTAAATTCCATCACTTGTTCTATTAACAACTGACCTTCCAGCTCCAATTTACATCTTAGTAAATTTGCTGTTATAAACATGTATTTTGTCTTTTTTTTTTTTGAAAATTAACGTGTTAAATTTTCTGACAGTTATATTAAATTGGTGCAGCATACGTTGTAAATCATCTTCACTTTAAAAGAGTATTATTGCGTTTGTCTGCATAGCAGATAATTTTAAATTGTTTTTCTCGTATTTGGTATTCTTTTTTAGTTCTTACTTGTTTTCTTATTTCATCCATAATCAGGTTGAATAAGAGGTCTTTTAATTTAACCCGGTCAAATGCCTTCTTAAGGTCCATTAAACATAGATACACCGGTGTATGCTAATGATTTCTCTTGCACTTTATAATTTCATTCATTTTATTTGTTGTGACTTTGGTTGTTAATGTTAGTGTTGTCTTTAATAAATTAATTCCTCTGTAATTTTCCCGGTCCGAGTTTTAATGGTTGTTTGGTCAGATCTGGTCCTCTGTACTTTAGGAGTTTAGAAGTTTAGGAGTTCGTGAAATTATAAAAGAAAATAAATATTGTTGGCTTTTGCCGGTGACAGTAAGTAATAAAAAACAGGTTTGTTAAGTTTTGTGGTAGCATCAAAGCAGTGCAAGCAGATATCTCCAAAATTCACAAGTGTTTCGTTAGAGAACAGTAGATTCGGAGAGTTAGAAGCAGCAGCAGATTGTCAATTTTAATTTCGATTTTTTGAGCAAAGATCGACTTAGGATGATAGTACCTAAACCAGGAGGAGTTGGAGCCTAAGAAGAAGTAGTTTCAAATTATAATTTAAATTTTATTTTAAATTTTCAAAAAACATTCAAAAAGACTTAAGAGTGGATTAAAAATATTTTATCAATGATTGAATAGGAACAGGTTTCTCATTAATTCCTAGAACCAGAGAGCACGTTAGGAACATATTATGATCTGTGTGTTGTAGATGTTGAAAATATTTATGGTAAGTATAAATTATTTCTGTTAGAAAATTTTATGTTTTTCTATAGCCGACTGTATGAATAGTCTCTAATCTAATTCCATTACGGATTCCTTATCATAATCTCCATTCTGTCCCCCATATCCCAAATTTTTATTTCTTTTACTAAGTATTTCCTCATCAATTATTATTCCAGTTTATTATTACTTTTAATATCTGTTGTACTTTACTGCAAAACTATTTTGATCTCTTTCCAGTTCATTTCGATGTTGTGCTTATTGTATTTACTGACATATTTTTAGCAGCTACTTAAAAAATAATAATAAAAAGAAAATTTGTATGTGTTAAACGAATGAAAACAAATCTAATGTGTATAAAATTAATCTTTAAAGAAGCAGTAACGAAAAAAAAAAAAAATAGAAATAAAGGTAATATAATTTTTTATTAAGTATATCGTCTTACTAGATAGTGCAGTTAAGATGCTTGTTAGTTTAACGATATTACTCTGCGAAATACCTAATACAATTAAGGACAGACAGAAATCCTTCCTCTATCCCTTTATTTCAATTTGCTTCCCATAAGTAAAAGAAACTGTAGACTTTCATTTCGGATTAATAGCAAAGGGGGAACGGAAAAACAAGTGCTTCATTAACTGCAACTGCATTTTCCACATTAAATGAGGTGTTTACAACTGACGCGTCGGCGTCGCGACGAAACGTTTTTTGTAAACTTTTCATTGGCATTTAGAGAAATTAAAGTCGGGCTTTAACTGGCATTCAACCGGTACGTTGTTTTTAATTACTTGAATTTGCAGTTAAATTTCTCTATTTAGTATTTTCTTGATTCGATTAAGGCCAGATTAAATGGAAGTTGCTTAATCTCTAGATGAAATTGCCTGCCATATCGGGACGCAATTAAATAATATTGTCTTTATTTGGAACATTTTCATTAGGTGTATTCTGTTAAGGGGGCTGTAGGGATATATTTGTAGAACTCGTTTTGTTACAACTTTATTTTTCAATTATGTTCGCTTTATTTGTGGCAATTATCTACAAACCTGGTCATAAATGACCAGCAGGCGATTTTGATTAGATATTAAATTGGAAGTCCTTTAAAAATTAAAATTACGTTTGTTGTTTTGGTCTTCAATATTAAATGGCATATGTACCTATTCAACTTATATTGTTCGATCTCACTATTTTACAATGCTGTCAATGTTTTTATTAAAAAGCGTTGATGACATACTATGACGTCGTTACAATCCTTGGTTTAATTACTATTTAAATGAGAATTATAGCCACAATTATTAAAGGTTAAAGTAAGTTTATGGGGGGATCCAACCCACGACCTTCGCGTTATTATCACGACGCACTAATCACCTGAGCTAGAGCTATTAGGTTATTATTAAGTCTGGCCCATTAGCTCAGTTAGTTAGAGCGTCATGCTAATAACGCGAAGGTCGTGGGTTCGATCCCCAAATAAACTTACTTTAACCTTTAATTGTGGCTTCTTCTTCTTCTTAGCCTTCTGTCGTCCATGTTTGGACATAGGCCTCTCCCAACTCCTTCCATCGGTCTCTATCCTGAGCAACATATTTCCAATTTGTTGTGGCTTATTCCCATTTAAATAGTAATTACTTTAACATGCCACAAGAAAATAGCTTCAGAACAATAATAATCCTTGGTTTCTTTTATTTGACTACACTTTAATAGTAATATTTCTGTTTATTTACATTTCTGCTATCTGTACCTGTTTGTTAGGTTATTGCAGCTTATTTATCCTTGACTTATTCATTTCATGGATGTTTTTGGATATTGGGCCTTTTAATATTATAATCCCATGTCAGGATTACTGGTAACCAAACAGCCGATTGTCTTGCCAAAAAGCCGCATCATCCATGGACAGCATTAATAGTATACAAATTTGCAATGATCTAAAAGCTAGACTGAAGAAACTTAATCTATTTACCTGGTAGATTCACCTGAATAAAGTTTCTTCAGGGCTGCATACAATTAAACCATCAGTGAACCTACTTACCTATCCCAGTTTATCTCGGAAAAATATGTCAGTCATACGGATATAGCGTATAGGACATACCTGTCTAACACATGGCTATCATCTCCCCCACAAAATGTCAGTCCTATAAAACGACACCCCGAATCAGTCATATTACTTGTCGAATGTATTTTTTATGCCAAAATACGTCACAGCTCAGTATCAGTCCTATCTTCAAAGAGGTCCTAAATACGACAGACCAAATTGTTAGTTTCTTAATATTTCGAATATTATACAACAATTTTATTAAACTTATACAACAGGCTTTCTATTACGAAACAACACCTAACATGACATGTCAATCAGTATATTCGTCTTCATACCTTAGGCAACCAACGATGTCCACGTTGGTAGTTTAGGTTACTCAAAAATATAATATCATAACACAAATCCAATCCAATCCAATTATGACTAATAAAAAACTGACTGGGGAGCTTCAAAATAAACCTTGAACACAAACTTAATCTTGCTGGGTCATTGAGAAACATGAGGCAACTTGATGACAAATTAAAAGTTTTTATAAAAAATATCTAACAGATAGCTTAGGAAAATACTCCCGCAATAACTTCTAGAACAAAAATGAACAAATCAGCTGACCAGAACACAGATAATTCGTTACGGAAGGCACCAAAAAGAATGAAGAGACCAATTATTCATTTTTCTCCTATCAAGTTGGAAAACGGCAGCTGAGCTAGAAGTAACGAACATAAAGTAGAACGATTTGCAGATCATTTAGAAATCACGTTTAAACTCAACGACAATTATGGTGAAGAACTGAAATGGGAAGAACCATTCCAAACCGAATAAAAAATAACGTTGACATCATTAAGAGAAGCATTAACAGAGATAAAAAAGAATATAAATCCTAAGAAAAAACCTGGATATGAACGGATAAAAAATCTACCAAGAAAAGCCATAGTTAAGATGACACACCTAATAAATTATGCTTTTAGATTGAAATATGTTCCCGGATTCTGGAAAGTAGCCGAAGTCATTATGATTGCCAAATCAGGTAAACCTCCTAATGAAGTGACATACTGTCGACCAATATCACTCCTTTCGGTGATGTCAAAACTATTTGAAAAACTTCTATTAAAAATATTAAAACCAATAATAGAAAGAAAAAATCTTATACCAAATCATCAATTTGGTTTCAGAAATAAACATTTCACTATAGATCAAGTTCACAGAATAATGAATATAATAGAAAAAACATTGGAAGAAAAGAAAGGATGCTCTACAATCTTCTTGGACGTAGCACAGGTGTTCGAAAAAGTCTGGCATGAGGGTTTAAACTATAAACTAAGAACGTTCATGCCTAAACAGTATTCAGAAATCTTAAAATCGTACATTTCGAATAGATATTTCAGAGTAAAACAAGAAGAACTGTACACTGATTTAAGAGAGATCAAAGCTGGCGTACCACAAGGTACGCCACAAGGTACGTGTGGCGTACCACACATATACAATAAGCACAGATCCGGTCCTTGTATACGTGTGATATTCCAGAGCTAGAACAAAACACTTTTGCTTTCTTCGCGGAAGATACAGCCATACTAGCGATAGGAGACATTAGTGAAGAGGCGACTGATAAGTTGCAACTATCACTTAATACAATACATAACTGGACTAGAAAATGGCGAATAAAGTTAAATGAGACTAAATCTGCACACAATAACTTTACAAAATAAAGCATAGAAAATTTTCCAGCTAGAATAAATGATACCCAAGTTCCTTATGCAACATCAGCAAAATACTTGGGCATCACCCTATACGCGAGGCTGCGCTGGAAAGTCTATGTCAAAAAGAAAAGAGTGGACCGTGATATTAGATGTAAGAAATTATATTGGCTGATTGCAAAAAATTCAACATTATCCATTCATAATAAATTATCCATTTACAAGCAAGTACTGAGGCCAGTAAGGGTATATAGGTGCCAACTCTGGTGCTGTACCAAAGCTAATAATCTACATATTATTCAGAGATTTCAAAACAAAATACTGATTAACATTGTTGATGATTCTCCTTTAACAATATTAATTATATAAACGTAATTGACTACTTACGCCCTTGTAGGTGATTATGAATTTTCTCACCTAAAAAAAATTCGGAATATAAATAAAATTTGGTCAATCAAGGTTTTAGGCGATAAAGATAGCAAAGCGCTTAATGTTTTTTTAAAATTCAAGCGACCGCATTGCAACAAACATTCTCAAATTCAAAACAACGACTACACCCTCATCAGACGTCTGTATCATAGAGCAGGATGCTTCGGCGTTGCAACACAAGATCTTGAGAGGATACTCCTGGATCTTGGTGTGTTAGGCGGGGGCTCTTTTACTTTTAGACGAAGAACTCTTTAAGAAGTTGAGAGTCCATCGAGTGTGACTGATAAATTTTATCGAAAAATTGATCTTGCACGGCGATAGAGACAAAGAACTAATGACGGTGATAAAGTTTAACACTCTGATAAAAAATTAGCTTAAAATTCTGTAATTACAATTTAATATTTACAATAGTCAGAAAGTTGTAGAGCAAAACTCCATCTGGAAATTCTCAAAGCGGGTATGGACGTAAAATAGGCAAACAAAAGATTTAATACAGGCGCTCTCTCAAAGGCCGAATCAACTTTCTAAATACTAATTACCAGATGAGGGTACTTAATTAAAACAGAAGTTTTGTGGGGGTTTATATATGGATTTGCGAGAATTAACATTAACTATTAGAACGGACGTGCACTTGCGAACTATACTGTTTTACAAAAGTTTTAAGGGAGTTTTAATTTAAGTACTCTGTGTGATGTAAAAGGGTTAGAGCTCATGGGTTTAAATTTTAATAACTTTTTATTGCAGTCGAAAAAAGTGAAAATGCCCGGAAGTAGCGGAATTATGCATAAAATATTACTCCCCGTTTGAGTATGCTTTTCAAAGTTATATGGTAATAAAGAGCAGTGTACATTAAACCAGAGGAATATTAATACCAAAACAAATAATTAAAAACGGGTTCTCTGTTTAGAATATGAATAATATATCATACTGTCACACTATGTTGCTGAAAAGACTAAATTATAAAATAGAGGGAATCATGCGTCTTTTTCGCTTTTGTGTGATCGAGAAAATGATTCGTTATTTACTTTTGTTTGTACACAAATAACACAGCTATAAAAAAACCGGGCATTTAAAGTTCTAATCGAAATTTGTTAATATAATCTCTCACATACATCTGTTGCGTAGCACAACAGATTTTTGCGCAAACGGCTCACTACATAGTGTTTCCAATATGTGTATCAGTTTATATCCCGTCAGCGTCTGGGATCTCTAGATCCTAGATCCTCCTAAAACTGAGCTATTTTCGGCTCATTCGATCTCTTATTTTTCGTCTTTCTTTATCTTCTTCTTCTTCTTGACTGGCTTTACAACTCGTGGTGAGTCTTCACCGCATCCACTATAACCCTCCATCGTCTACGATCTTGCGCTTACATTTACCATTGTTGTACCTTCCATTTTTTTCTGGGTCGGCCTACTGATCTTGTACCGTCTGGTCTTTCAAAAACACTGTCTTTAGCACTATATCTTCCTCTGATCTTACCTCATGACCTGCTCATCTTATCCGGTTAGCTTTTATATGTCTGACCATATTTTCAGTATTCAGCATTGCGGCGCATTCTCCACTCTTCTGTCAATTCATCTTTGATCTTTTTATTTTTTTTTACTATATATTTCAAGTTCATCTTTTCTTCTTCCAGTTGGATAAAGATCTGATCAAATAGAATCTGTCTACAAAGAATTTTTTATTTGTGTTTTGTTTCATCTTTAACAGGGCTTTAAGGGCTTTCAATGGTGTATCATGAATTTTGTGTTTTAAAAATTGGTGCATTTCGCCTGCTGTGAAAATTAAATAATTGATTATAAGTCTTTGTTTTTTTGGGTAAGTATGTTTATGTATTTCTTTATGATGGAAATATCTATTTAGGATTCTTAGCTAGTATTTCTTACAAAATGTAGTTTAATTATTTTGCTGTCAAGACTAAAGCATCATATTTTTTAAATACTTCAAGTATTAACGGTGGTGGCATCTTGACTTTCTTGACTGCCATTCCTTAAGAGTTAAATTTTAATTGTGAAGGAAAGGTACCAATCTTTCGTTTCTTGCTAGTTCTTGATTCATCATAATCCATTCCGTCACCTTGACTAGCTCTTCTTCACCTGTCTGATATCCTGTTTCATTTCCTTTTTAAGTTAGATTGATTTCTATCCATTATGTAAGCTTAGTACTTTTTCAAGTAGGCTTGCTGTATCACAAAATTTGGCTTTGTACCTCTCGGCAGCTTTCCACGCATTGATATTGTCACTGAAAATTGTACAATTTTATAGACAAAGCTTATAAAATGTCAAAAAAATAACAGTAACAATTTAAAATTTACTGAAATTACATAAATCGTCAATATCACAAAATAAAAGATACTAAAATTATACAATCCATTGCAAAATTTAACTAAATTGCAAATTGCATAATAAAATCTTACGAACTAATAAGTTTAAGTTGCTGCATGCAAAACTAGTAATTTCTTAGTTATTCATTAAGAAACTTTTCCCCTGAATAATATGGTCTTTCAGGTAGATAGGCTTTTGTCAATTTACTGAAATTTGCTGAAGAAAAAAGCTGTAGATTTAAGTTGCAAGGGAGATGGTTGTATAATTTTTTTGCCAAATATAATTTAGATTTCTTTACTAACTCAGTGGACGGTATCGGTAAATACACATCAAAGGTTGAATTTTTGGTGGAGCAGTCATGATAAGGTTTTGCTGGAAAAATATGTAGGTGTTTACTAATTAAGCAAACAGTCTCTGAAATGTATAAAGAAGAACTAGTTAAAATACCGTGATTTTTGAAGTAGCTTCTGTAATGTGTTGTTTTACTGAGGCCAAGAAGATGCTAAATTGATTTAGCTCCATAAAGAGCTCCTTTATGGAATAATGCTACTGTTTTATCCACGTTAAAAGAGAGTAAATTAGAGTCGGACCAGGGTTTTGTTTTATGTAGATTAGAAGTTATAGTTGCTTGAAGAGTTGCAATATTAGAGTTCCTCCAGGTAATACTGGTATCATCTGCAAAAAGAAAAAATTCTCCATCGATTTTTAAGTTTTTTTATCAAAATGTCGTGATTTACACAATCAAAAGCTTTGGCATAGTCACAAAAAAATATTGGCGGTGTTAAGATTATTGTTTAGTGCTTGATAGACCTCATGTAGTACAGAAAACATAGCATCACTGGTACATTTATTAGATAAAAAGCCGAACTGACTCTGTGATAATATGTTGTTTTTAATGAGAAAGGATATAAGTCGGGCTTTTATAAGTCTGTCAATAATTTTGGATAGGACTGGTAGTATGGCAATAGGTCTATAGTTGCAGACATTCGAGTTTTCACCACCCTTATGAAGAGGAATAATAATAGCTGTCTTTAGGAATTCTGGAAATATACCTTTTGAATAGTCAAGAGCTTTTTTAAATTGGGGAGATAGGAAATAGGAAATAGCAAATAGGATTTTGAAAGAATTTTCTTGAAAGAGAGCTTGACTTGCTTATGCTAAGTACGTCTCTGTTTATGTAGCTGGTTAAAACATGATAACATGACAATATCTTACTTTTTAAATAATTCTTCACAATTTCTTTTACCTAACTTAACTACTATTACTAGTAAGCCACATATTTTTTGTAAATTGTGGTTAATCCTAGTAAAAATAGCAAATTGTATTAAGATACTAGAAAAAAGCTTCAACGCTTATTTTATTTAATAATAAATAAGGAAGTGTTATTGTTAAAGTTTGTATAAACTGAAATGGTAACAAAACTTACTTAATTTATTATTGTCATCTGTGATTTATTTTGTGGCGTTTTTGAAATATGTTGCGGTTCACCAATATTATTTATTACTAACTTCTATCTAACATTTATTCTATTTGGAATAGTAAACTTAGTGAAACATACAAATAAATCTTTTAAACGCTTATCTCTGCTTGTAGAAAGACAACTATCTTCCAGTCCCGGCGTGTTCCCCTGAATGTAAACCAAGAAATTCTGCATTATACATTTGTCGCTACAAACAACGAATTAATCAGAATGTGACTCTATCTGTTTTAAGGGGTCCTAGAGACATCGTTTATAATCTGACATCTCGCATATCGCACCCTTGTTAAGACTACGACATGAAAAACTACTTTGATCAATTAAACGCCATTATAATGAATTGATTTCGGTTAATCAACCCGGAAAATCTTTATTTTGACACACGATACGCCAACTAAATGTGACAATGTCGGAGCGCACCGGTTTTTAAAGGCATAAATTAGAAATCCTATGAATTAAAAATACGCCATGTCATAAAATAGCATAAACGGATAATTTTACTCTTGTAAAATTAAAGTGTCATTTAATAGTATATTTAAAGACTGTATTGTTAAATGTACATGACGCCTTTACACCGTAGACTTTTAAAACAATAAAAGCTTCGATCCATTAAGGGCAAAATTTTCAAAATTCCAGCAAATACCCTAATAATGTTCCATGATAATGAATATTCCATTTCTAATATTGCTACTTTATGATGTAATGCACGCTCATTTTTCTATATTGTCTTATTCTATTTACTAAAATCCTTTTCAGCGAAACCTCGCAACTAGCCTCTATACAACATGAATTGTTTTGACTTTTTGACTATACCCCGTATATTACAAGAAGTGATAAACGGAAATATAATACGTCATAGTGTCTTTTTCTCGAAAATCGAAAAGAAGACTTGATAGCTACCCGACGAGAGGACGAATTGACAGTTGACAGAAGAAAAGAAGACAAAGACGAGAAGAAGGTTCCCATGCTCACTTGTCATGTGCCACACTTAGTATCAAAGGACGCCGCTTTTTCCCACAGTCCGAAAAATTTTCCCAGGCTCAAGTGTCTCAACCTCTGCTTGTAAAACAAACAATTTGAAGAAAAGTGCAATCCTTTTATGTTCAATAGAGGATACCTACTTTTCTACTCTTTCACTAACTCGGTGGAAGACATATACCCTGAACCCAAGTTCTATCCATCCCTCAAACTAGATTCCCTACTTTCTTCAACACAAAAGCAAGTGAGACACCACTGTACTACCAATGTCCCATAAGAACTATGTGATTTGTGAAATGGGCTATCAGCCTCAGCCAGGCCATATAAGCAATTGTGCTACTGGCTCCTATAACAAACCTAACTTCATTACAACAGGAATATAGAATGTTGGAGGCTCTAAAAGTGTAAAACATTATAAATAGTGGACCGTGTCACTATATGGCATAATGGGAGGTGTCCGAAACTAATACACTTTACAACAAGCAACAACATCATGCACTGTCCATATTAATAAACAAAAATTATACAAGGGATAGCTTTCATGATCATCCAAGGATATGGAAAGTATGTATTCGACTCTCATATTGTGAATAGCAAAATCATATCAATTAAGCTTAACGCCATATTTATTAAACTCAACATAACAGACATAATAAAGATGTACGCCTCTATAGACTAGCAAGTCTGGAGACGAGGAAATCGACGAATTCTACTAAAAGCTAGAGAAGGAAATATCAAGAATATCAGGCCTATTTTCACGTCGCTCGTTGTTTTTCTGTTCCTGATCTGAATCTGATGTTAAAAAGGCATATTCAGGGAAAGTATTAGGATTAAACGGAACGATTCCTATACTTTTGAATCCCGATATTGCATTGTCTGTCATAGCTGCTTGTACTCATGTCTTCGTAAGTCGTTCTCCAAACACTAGTCTCGAATGTTTTCTATTTGGATTCATTTCAATATAGGAATTACAAGAATGGTAATAATAGGATTTTAAAGCTTTAAAAAATGCTCTGTCTAGTGGCTGCAGATAATGGGTCGTGAGGTTGGGTAGACAAAGCAATTACATATATTTTTCCTCTACAAACTCTAGGTATGTATCCACACTGCAGGCTTTCTTGCTTCCTCCTAGTTGCAGGAAAAGTATAGCAGGCTTCCAAGCTTCTAATTGCAATAACAACTTTCACGAAAAGCAGTAATAGATCACAAGAATTATGTACACAATACAATGAAAAATAGGAAAAATCATAATGATAGTAAAGCCACGAAAATGTTATCTTACATACCCATATCTCTATTAACTGCAATGACAAAACTGTTGAAAATCTTCTATTAGAATAACAAAAATTAACAAATAAAAACAAGGGACTCATTACCAGTTTGGCTTCAGCGAAAGTCACTCAACCATATAATAGGTTAATAGAATCACAAATGTAATAGAAAAAGAATCGGCAGGAAAGAAAGTTTTTCTGCCTTAGTTTCGAATGTAGCTGATACAGCATGGGATAAACACCTTATTTATAAATTATATAATAACATAATTAAATTAAATTAATTAATAATAAAAGAGTAAAAAAAGAAGCATACTCATTACTAAAAAATATTAAAGCAGGAGTACCACAAGGTAGTGTATTGGAACTGGAACTTTACCTCTTATATACCAATCATATTCCTGACCTGGATATGATACCGACATTTTCGGATGAAAAAACTATTATTAATGGTAATAGTGAAGTTACTTGTTATTTCAGGAGATAAAATAAAAGGTTGTACAAAAGAAATGGAGAATAAAGTTAAATGAAACAATAAAAACTTTATCAATAAAAGATTAGCTTAGATGATACACAGGTATCTGTTTCATATTCTGCTAAATACCTGGTATTACACTTAGACAAGAGACTAAGACAATAATAAACTTTTGATGTATTAACAAATATTTAGACCAGTATAGACATATGGTTCGCAGTTCTTATGCGTCAACATAAAACAACATTAAAGTAATCCATAGAAGTCAGAACAAAGTGTTGTTCTTGTAAAAAACAGCTCCAATCATAGAAAACTAAAAATGATGACTGTTGAAAACGTAATAACCAGATATGCTAGCAGACATGAACAACGGGTCAATATGTAAATGTCAAGGCAGTCCAATCTTTGGAAAAGGCTAATATAAAAAGAAGACACAAGAGAAGAAAACACTATCTGTGCAAGCAGAGTATATGAAAGCAAAGAACTGTGAACACGCTAAAAAGTGTTAATATTATTATTTTAAATAGCTACGCTCTAAGAAGCAGTAATGAATACAACAATACGATATAAGGACTACATTTCAATAATTTTAGTTAGAAAAGACCTACCGATTTATGTGATCAGTTTGTGGGCACAGGGTTATCATTTAAAAGTGTTTTTAAAAAGAATCTTTTGTATAAATATTTTCTGTAATGAACATTAATTTTGGTAAGGGCCTTAAGACGGTCTTTTTAAAGTTCTTGCTGCGGATTTATTTCTCCAAATTTTAATATCGCGTACTCAAAGACAGACATGATTTATGAGCTTTAATATTTTTCAAAGCGTCTCGCCCGCCACTGATTTGTTTCTTTCATTCGTGTCATTGGAAAATATATATATTCAAACACGCCTTTGAAGTTGATGGATCATTTCGAGTAAACAGTTCTCTTTATTGGGGGAAGCAAGTCAGAAATCGAGTCAACTTGAAGCTCGTAATGGCGAAGAACGAAGAAAAATATGATATTAACATAAGTTTATGGGTAACCAGATATTACTTCGCGTTTTGATTAATTTGTTAGGGAATAAATTAAGCAAGAAAAAGGAGAAACGAACGAATGGCATTGGGGCGAGGGATAATTGGATGAAATATTATTTTTGTTCAAATAATTGAGGGCTTCGGTGGTTAACACAAAAAGGAAAAATCTGTTTTTAATTATAAAATAACCACTGTGTTACTTTATGTACTAATATTTCTCTGGCACACCTTTCTTAATTACCACTGGAGATTATGGAAAACCCTTTGTACGAACATTTATATTTTCCAGACAGCTTTTGATCTGTATAGAGAAATATTTTTATTTTATTACTAATTGTTCAATTTTTTACAGGCGAAAAACAATATTATATTTTTCGCTGTGCTAGCTCCTTGAATTCCGAGTTTTAATTAATCTAATCCTTAGTTATAGTTCCTACTCCTACCTTTAATCCCCACCATCTAGAAACTCAGACATTTTTGGACTACGAAAATCTTCCCCTTGACTGTCGGCTCTCCTAGAGTCTACACGCTCTTTCTGCTATTGACTATTGATAACTCTATAATACAGGCGTGCTTTTCTAAAAGACTGTTTAAAAAGAAAAATAACGTGTACATGGGATAAATCGTTACAGACAAATCGAAATCATATAAGAAACTTACCGCTTGTGAAGTTTCACACAAAAAGTGGCAAATTTATTATAAATCTGTTCGATAATGGTGATGATGAGAGCTCGTCTGCAGAAGAAATATTTAAAAAAAGGTACGTGAATGTGGTAACTATTTCAGTTACATCCATTCAGTTTTTCATTATAAATTGTTAACTTTTGTAAAACAATATTATTTTCTTAAATGTAAAATACTCTTCCGCAGTTTTATTTATGTTACGTCATTTTTAAACTCTAATAGAAAATGCCGATGTACCTAGAGTATTAACATTCTTGTTTCACTTGTAAGGGTCCACAGTTACCCGTTAATTTAGGGTAACTGTGGACCCTGACGGGGAGACTGTGGTCTGCTTGGTAAACTTCACTTTATAGATATTATAATTACAATATTAACACTTAGGCAATATTTTTGAATCTTCTTTAATCCTCACAAAACGTAAAGATGTTTTCTTCTACTGATTTTGAGTCTTCCAGTATTCCTAATATCTTATCATAAGTGAACAAGAGAGGCTCGTTTTTGTCACGAAATTTGAAGATATTCTTAGCATTCTTTTTACAGCATTAATTTTCAATATTAGTCTAAACGAATGAGTAACTGCTCGTTTGTTTATTCGTACCACAATGTATTTTCCTGGTATTATATTATTGTCAATGGGTGGTACCTTGAACTTAAGGTTCCACATCTTCTTCCATATTGTCATTTGGAGCTTCATGTGAGTCATCACTCTCTGCATAAACAACTTCTTCGGAATTTTCATCGTCACTACTTAACTTTGATTGTTTCTTGAATGAATCTTTCGAAGGTTTTGTCTCAGTTATTGATAACTGTAGGTGTTTTAAATAGGTTTTAGTTGTGATCACCTCAGCAACATCTATTATTTTCGTCTTCCTTTGTTCTAGCTTCGCAGAAGGTTTCACTGTTGCTAGTAAAACATACTCCCAGGATGCAACGGAAGTTAAAGTGGAAATTAAAACGTCAATAAACTTAGTTTAACCTTCATTTGTGGCTTATTCCCATTAAAATAGTAATTACATAGTAAAATGTCTCTGGATACTCATCTGTACAAAACATATTGTCCCATAACCTTTTGCCCTTGTGGAGTATCATAGGTGGTAATATGGATCCTTTGACACTAGCACACGCCAGAATTGTTGTTGTTTACGGTCCTGAGCATGCTGTTTGACTTTGTGCTATTTCTTCGATTTAAGTTACAATCCTAGTACGGCTGGCGTCATAATTAAAAGCCGTTTCATCTGCATTCCATATGTTAGCAGGGTAATAATGGAGTTTCAAATTATTCATAATAGTTTCCAGTTGATCAAAGAAATCGTAAACAACAAATGGGTCACTTTGTTGTCTTCTAGCCCAAAGAAAGTCCAAATTCTAACTTACTCATAGTTTTTATCCGAAGCTAAAATTTCTTTATCTTCTTTAGAAAGGGCAGTTTTATCACCTTCAGGCACACCTGTTAATATAAATAGAATTTTATTTTTTTTAAGTATAATCTAGGAGATACCTAATGTTGTTATTACCCATCGCTGGTCTACCTTTCCACTCATTCACTTATATTCCAAGTGTCGATTTCCAACCTTCGATAGAAGACGCACATAAAGAAGAAAAGAAGTCGATTTCGGTACGCCTCTGCTCCATTGCAGCCTTCTTTATTGAAGATTTTCCCAGTTTCACGTCTCTTATTGCCAGTTTTAATGCCCTTTGTGAATACCTACTTCCGATATCACGATTGGTGGTAGTCTTTTTAATATATTTTCTTGGCATTTTTGCATCTAAAGAATAAGTTGTGAACAAACTAACCTAGAAACTCTTGTAACCACAGTTTTTTCGGAATCGCCGTCCACAGTTGCACCGACCACGTGTCATGTCAGGGTAATTGTGGACTCCTTCTCAATTACCGAACTATTTTTCTCATACTCCGGTTACCAAGCGCTAGATGACGCCTCAAGTTTACTTTCAGAAGTATGTATTAAAAATTAGCACTGCTTCTATACTAAACCAAGTTTTTGAAATTTAACTCAACTACGACGCAATTTACCTAAATAAAAACATGACTATCAGACTTTTAGTTGCTAAATGAATTTTTGTTTTAGTAGCTGAATGTCTTAAGAATTTGTCACTAGTTACTACCAGAGAGAATAAACAAGCATGTACTGTAAGCTTTATAATATCTTGTTAATTAAAAAAAATATTGATGGGTGCCACAGTTACCCCAAACCACAGTTACACCATTTCACCCTTTTTTTTTTTTTTACAAAAAAAAGAAGCTTATACTCTTATTAAAATTGGCAAATACTGGCAAAATATTTTCGTGTAAGGTAGGTGGCAAAAACATTTCTTACACTAGTTATTTAATTGATAAAACAAAGATTTTTTTTTCAGTAGAACTATAATACTGAAAGGAAAATCATATACCTAAACGAATTTACGCAATCTGCCAAACTATCTATTGTTTTACTGATACAGTGATTATTTATTTCAGTAGTGGAAACATCAATAGTTCGTTTAATCAGTTTTTTGCGTGCAGCTCCAACTGCAGCGGCTGCTGATTGTTGTCCAGTCGTTTTGCCGGCATTGCCTAAAATTATCCAGCATTTAGACAACCGCAGCATGTCCGATTTTGCCAGAACGTTCGCTCTAAAATTTCTCACACCTACGAGTACAAATTTTGCGGTACAGAATGTGCATATGTTATACATAAAATCTACTAATGAGTATATTTGTGTTTCATACTGTTGACGGTATTAATATTGTATTAGTTTCATGTGTGGCGGAGTTATTTATTAACGTAATTGTACTCGGTGTTTTGTAAATTGAGAATTAAACAGAACTTTCATGTTAATTTTAGCAGTCTCTTTGTTCACCGTTAGAATAATTTATGACTGTACATATATGGAGGATAAATTAATATTTACTAGGTAGAAAATACTTCAAATACTGTAAAATATAACGCCAGTGATAGTGTAATGTAGCATGTTTATAAGTACTTACATATATGTTATGGCTATGTTATCAGTAATGAAATATCATAGAAAATAAACTCGAAACTACACATTTTCAAACATCAAATTTTATTAAACTTTTTAAAACTTAAATTATTGCTGTTTTATTGTTTCGTCAATTAACATCACTCACTGACCATTACCAATTAGTTTCTTTAATACGTTTATAGATTTAGAATGTTTTCTTCCTTCATCTATCTCCCTATATTCCGGTTTTTGGCGCATATGCACTCGTCCGGAGTAAGGAATCTGTGGAGTAAGTAACACTTAAGTTGCGAGACTCCATGTCTTACCATGGAACTGTCGTCAGCTGGAATTGACGAACAATACTTGCCAATTATCTCAGAACTATATTGGCACCAAATGGCAACAATTGAAATAGAGCACACAACGTCCGAAGATATACCAATCAAACGAGGAGTGCGACAAGGTTGCGTCTTATCACCGCTATTATGTAATCTGTATTCGGAATGTATACTCAGAAAAGCATTAGACGAGGTTCAAGGTGGAATCGAGACTAACGGAACCAGTATAGACAACATCAGGTACGCTGATGATACCGTTCTAATAGCAAGCAACGCACAATAACTACGAAATATAATAAATGCTTAATTTCGTAATAGCGAAATGTTCGGTTTATATCTAAATGTTTCCAAAACTAAAATTCTAGTATTTTCAAAGATACAAACCAACGTACATTTATATGCCAAGGGACAAATAATAGAACAGGTAACTTCCATTACATATTTGGGAGCAAATATTAATGACAATAGCCAGTGTAACCAAAAAAAAAAAAAAGAATTTCTATCAAGAATCGAAAAGGTAAAGGAGGAAAACACGCGAGGAAAACACTCATGAACATGAAAACATTTTTTACAAGATCAGACCTTAGTCTAGAGCTCAGAATTCGAATGACCAGATATTACGTCTTCTTGTTTTGCTGTATGGCTGTGAAAGTTGGACAATGGTCTCTGAAACAGAAAAAAGAATAGATGCCTATGAAATGTATATATACAGACAGATGCTGAGAATTTCATGGATAGAAAAAGTTACTAATGGTGGGGTACTTCGCCGCATGAGTAAACAAAAAGAATTACTCAGCATAATCAAAGAGAGAAAAATACAATACTTGGGTCATTATGTTGAGAGGTGAAATTACTCCAAATCATATTGGAAGGTAAAGTGCAGGCAAAAGATCAGTTGGAAGACGCCAGAACTCGTGACTGAAAGACCTGAGGAGATGGTTTGACCGCTCATCCACAGAAATCTTTCGTGCAGCACTTTCCTAAGCTACAATTGCCATTTGGATCGGCAAGCAGAAGATATCTTGACGTACTGCTCATTAATAGGTCGATCCGGTACAACTGCGTGTTTGAGTGTAAGACGTAAATCCGTTTAGAATTTTAAAATACGAAGTAAGATGTTTTGTGTTCAGGCCATATGCTATGCATACTTCTGGTGGTACGCGTCATGTAGCCTCGTCCCACCACCCGGGCGCCGATTATCTCTCCCAAGCTTCAATTTTTGTTCGACTTCATTGCTTCCGCAATCGCTATTCCGATTTCAGCAGTGTGATCATTTATATCAACAAAAACATCGAGAATAGTGGTTGTTAGATAGATATGTTAGCAATAACTGTTGGGTGTGGTTTCGTTTTGCTTCCATAGCAACTATAAAGCGATTTCCGCTGAACCCTGTGACTCCAAAGAAAACTGTTAAAATACTTAAACCGCAGGCCAATCGTAAATTTGACGAAAGATAATTACAGTTTGGTTTTATTGTAAATCCTAGCACAGAAAAAAGTAACATCCCAACCAAAGGACGAAGCCTTTTCTACTAATGCGTCACTAAAACACAAAACATTTTGATTTGGTTGGCGAGCGCATTGAATTTAAAAAAAATCTACTTCTTTCAAGAAAGAAAAAACATCTATGACAAGCTTTGTAAATACTGATACTAACGTAATAAAAGCATCCGACCTTGCTACGACGGCTTTGAACGTTGAAACACCACAATGCAACATTCTAGACTTTATAAAGGTAGTTGGAAGGAGTTGGAGAAACTTGTTTCTAAAACAGGACGACAGAAAGCTACGAAGAAGAAAAAGACCTTGCTAGTTATGATTTTTAAAAGATGGAAAACCCCATACAAAAGATGAGAAGATATGATCCAAGAGAAAAGGCAGCCAGAGAAAGAATTAAAAAATACCCTTTTCTTTCAATATTGAAGAACAACTATGCTTAAAACTTTAAAAACGCCCATATTTTGTACTTTAAGTAAACGAAAGCACCGACATGACAGGACGTAATAGAACGTGGCACAGCTACTTGTATTTGTACGATTTAATTAACATAAAGAAGTTAAAGAAGAGGTTTTGATCTGCAAACCATTTAAATCAAACACTACCGAGTTTAATCATGTACTCATTTTGTACATGATTAATGAGATTATGCTCAAAATCGTCCAAATCGATTCCTTGGTCAAAGTGTATTGGTTTAGGCACAAATGGGCCAAAAGTTATGGCAAGAAAATCTACAGAATGCCGAAATACACTTTGTGTAATCCACCGGCTTAAAGACTCGTCGGAAAATCTGACAATCGTTGTATCAGATCTTGTAAAAATCATTAACTTCATGAAAGCAAGTGCCCTGAATTTAACATTATTCTCCTTAACGTGTGAAGATATGGATGACAAGTTCAAAAACTACCTTGAATGCAGAAGTGCGACAGCTTTGACGTGGGAAAATTTTCACCAATCTCTTCGAACTGATATTAAAAGTTTTAATGCTTTGAACTAAAATAAATAGTGACATTAAAAACTTATTCTGTGATAAAGAACGGTTGTCAAAATTGGCATATCCAGCTCACAATAGCTAGCATATAATACAATTTACATACAATTTCAACATAATATCTTTCAAGAAAAAGTTGGTTCTTTTACGTTAGCAAATGCAGGAGAAAGATGTCTCTGTATTTCCCACAATGTCATCATTATTCCAGACTTAACTGGATTAGAAATCATTTTGCAGGCAGCTCATCAAATGAGTTAGATTAAACATCATGGTTTAATTTCAAATAAAGTAATATTTAACTAAAATGATGTGATGTCATATTCTGGTAGAAATACCGTGATTGAAACGTATTGTAAACTCTTTCGGTGTTAATCTTTGTAGTTGATAGTTAATTATTAAAAAAATAACTTTTTCTCTATGAAATTATAAATAAGCTCTTTTCCAAGTAAAATTGCAATAAACATACCTATCTATACATTCCATAAAATCATAAAATCAAAAAGAAACCAAACTCGAGCTTTGAAATATAAAAAAACATTTTCACTAGAAAGAAGTATAATAAATACACCTATGGTTGCATAAGATACAATGCCTATGATTCATAAAACTCCAATACCCTACTTAAAGTTTATTCTCCTGATCGCCACCGACTCCTCCGAGTCCCTCTCGCGATATAAACCTTATTTATAGCGTTTCTTTTATTTATGGGGTAGAAAAGACCATTAGGAATTACGTTTCTGGGCGTTAGAAATAATAATGAAGGAAGGGCGACCGACGGGCAGACAGCATTACAACTAAATCCGGAATTCCTGCGTTTAGACCATGGTTATTTATGGACGGAACTAGAAATGCTGACACTCCACGTCGGGGATAATCCACAGTTCTGCTGAAGGAGCAGGTATTTTTTATATTTTATTGATGACGGCAGTGTTATCTCACGAATTCACTTTTCGGGATAAGAATTTTGAAATTGTTTAGATTCTATTTAGGAAATATGTCCTAAACACATGAGCGCAATATACAGAATCAGATTGGTGCGTTGAGGAATGCTCTGCGATTATTGAAAATTGAAAAGAAACGCTTAAGGCTTAATTTAGAAAACAAATAAATATTAACAAATATCTGTAAATTTAAAATATTTTCAGAGAGAAACTGTAAAGATGTTTTTGGTCTTTTAATAATTAAACTGCCTTGTATAAAAATTAAAAAATTAAATCTCTGCTTCCTGTCTTCCATTTAATTCGTAAAAACCAAGTCAATCAGATATAAATGCGATAAGACCTTTTCAACTTCTCCTTATTATTTACCCGAACTCTGCGAAAGATATCACGCGACTGGAAAAATCGAGGAAAATGCATGCGAGTCGTTGAAAATGCAATTTGAAAATTTAGAAAATGCGGTTTTGCCAAATATCAAGTCGAGTCAGCGAGACGTTGAGTCGTGGTGGAAATTTAAAAGGCAGGCACCAGATGGCGTGGCTGCTTTTTTTCAATTAACTTCTAGATTAAATTCGCCGTCAATCATCAGGAAATCGACTGACGACTGATGACACACACCGAAGTTGTGGATGTTTCGGAATTGCTGGCAAATAGCTCGAAGGAACTTTTGAAATTATACTCTTTTACCAATGAGATATAAAGTTTTCCCGGTCTATTTAAGTTATATTTTTTATTTAAGACTAACCTTTTACCATTTGATATATTTTGCCTAGGCGAATTGTATAATATTGTATGTAATATGTAATGTATAATATTAGTAACTCTAGTATCCTTATGTAAAGGACATCCATATTGACAGAATGGGAAAAGAAAGAATGTCTAAAATGGTCATCATCATCAGTGGCATCGCAGCTCGATATAAGTTGTATAACTCTTCTCCATATTTTAACTTCAACTCCAACAAAAACTATTACAAAACAAAATCGAAGAACAGCATATTATGGAGGCTTATGAAATATAAAGAGTAATAATTGTAATGAAAAATGTAAACTTTTCAGCCCTAGGTCTGTTAATATAATTTCAAATGACTTTTGAGTCCGGCCCTGTTAATAAGACCGAATGGAGTAATATCCGGCCACCCAGCGGGTGTCGCATGTTAACCACAATTACAAACGACACCTTTTCTAATTTTTCAGTCACGAAATGTATATGAATAAATGATAAGTTGCAGTTGTGGCCATTGCTATGATGCATGTGTGTTTTGTTTTGAGTAGTTCGAAATTAATGCTTGCTTCTTTATGGAAATTAGCTTGGGGCGTCATATTTCAGCTAAAAGGAGTTTTAATTTGTGTAATAATTATGTTAATGAACAATAATTTTTAATATTTGTACATCGCTTTGAAAGCGCGTTAATAAATTTCACAGGTAGCCCGTTGCATAAACATTTGATACGGTTAAAGTTGTTAAAACATACTAGCATCATTTTTCTTTTAATCAATATTAAGTAATATTAAGTAACTGATACTAAGGCCCGTCCTAGGATGAGGTAAATAGATAAACTTCAGTATTAACAAAACTAATATATAAAACCAAATAATATTTAAACAACATAGTGAAATTCAAAGATTTAGTTCATCTTTTTTATAATAAAGAAGTTATTTTAGATATCATGAAATTATTGAAAACATCTACCAGAACAATAAGATGGATGGATGTCAGAATAGATGGACAACTTACGGAACCTATAGAGATAGGCAACACAAAAGCTAAAAAAACTTCAACTTCAATTCAACATGTTACGTAGGCAAACTATTTACCAAAAAGAGAATATAGTGGAAAATATTCCAAAGGCCCAAATTTCTAAGAGCACCCTGTATAGTATTGCCTACATAAATACTCTAGGCCCTTCCATTGTGTCGAAAGACATTCGGGTGTGGTTCTTTCAAAATTCATATACAATCTGTTTGTATTATCCTGAAAATTAAAATGAATTGGGCACCATCTTTAATATGTGACCCTCGTAAGGAAATGAGCTCAGACAAAGAAATAAAATGAAAAAGTTATTAAAAGATTCTGGGAGAACTACATTATGTCGGTGAAGTGCTTATACAAAACTAAAATTAAAATTATATAGTAAGAAAACAAACATTTTATATCTTGGCAATAAATTATGAATGGCAAATTTCAAAATTCGTTCACATAAAAAAAATTCTATCGTATAGAAGATATTTATATATTATAAAGATATTTATGTAACCAGAAGACCAATAATAAATCACATCACTGTTCTTTAGTTCATAGATACAACAGAGCACATGCAGTGAAGATCAACAGATCTTCACTGCAATAAAAAAAAATAAAATTGTTACAACCTGAATTATCCAAACGCTTATGTGGCTTGTAGAAAGGATATAATTTTTACCAACTATGTACTTAGGCTGGAATTTCAGAACGTAGAATCTTTTGACAGCTGAAATATTTATCCACCATAAAAATGTATAGGATTGGGGTGGCAAAGCAAACGGGATATTCCACAAAAAGCATTTATACCAAATAACGGTAATCCTGCTAATTGTTGAGGGTGTCATGTAATAGCGACCAACTATACATATTGGTTTCAAAACACATACCATAAATCCATAGCTATTAAGACAAACTCGGGCCAATAGACATAGTTCTGGCAACTATTACTGTTCCCGGTGAGGGTCTAAAATAAATATTTATTTGAAGTATTTAAGAAAAATGGAATTTTTTGGCTTGCCGCGTCAAGAAACCACTCAAACAAAATTTCGTCCTGTATGCAGGATGTTCAGAGAGAGAAAGGAGAGATGAATTGCGAGAAAGTTACAAGCGCTTGGTTTTTTGAAGCAAAAATCGGAACTACTATGAACTGCAGTTGGATTCTTTAGAGGCAATTTGGATGCTTCCGCACTCGGCGGATAGGTGAAGCGAACAACAATAATTTGAAAATTTACTAGAAATCACAATAATAAATTTTTGAAACTTTTACAAACACCATTGAAAAATAATTTCATTGGATGAACTGCACCAAAACAATAGCGACTAAAAATCTTAAACAGTATTAAAAAGAACCAATAATAATGTATGCATTAGAAACAGGAATCGAACCAAACGGTTATATTGAGGGAAATCACAAAGCGTTTCAAGAAGTATTGGTTGGTCATGTAAAAGGTGAAGTGATAATATTCTATAAACGTGTCAAACTGCCGATGAACAATAAGAATAGCTTATAGAGAAGAAGAAAATTATTCCCTTATACCTTATCTGAGAATAATGCTGAATAGGAGTTGCCCGGAAGGTTTTAGATATTCCCTTTTACATCTTAAATTTTGATTCTAGATTCCAGTTATATACTTATATTTTTTTGTTTTTCTCTGTGTAAATTGGCATTGGCTACTCGTAACTTACAACTGGATCTTCAATATTTACTTGTTAAGTAGTTTCAATGTTGTTTTAATCACCATTTTTTGAAAAACTCTTATATATGACGATATTTTAAATAATATTGACTGATAGATATTTTTGAATCAGTAAAGCATAGAGAATTCTCAAACAAACTTAGCTTTAAATAGTTTATTTACAACGTCACTTTTAGCATATTGGCCAGAAAACCAAACGCTTCAGAACGTATCTACCCCTAAATGCCGTTTTTCCAGGCTTTAAACGATTTAAAACTGCCCTTAGACGTCAGCTACTTAAAGTGAAAAATAGTTTCCTTTACACTTTTTCTAAATTAACTGTAAGATCGTTTATCTCTTTCGGCAGTTACGCGAACTCTGTTTTTCCTTTTATTTTTCTTGTCTGAAAGAAAACGGATGGAGCAATATCTGTACGATGGATGTCACGTAATAAAAATTAGAGTTTTTCAGAAATTAGATATTTAGAAAGTGTATATAGCATTATAGACAGAGATATAGTTAGACAAATGGATCTCTTTAGTTGAATCTATATTATTATGATTTCTAGTATGGATTTCTATTATTGTATTGATGTCTACCTCTGGTGGTTGGACGATCTGGTGTCCTGCGGAGATTGATGCCTTTTTAATATGTGGAACGCGTTTAGATTTAATAGTGCAATAGGATCAGAAAGCCACAGAAAACTGATCTTTATCTGTCCACGTGGGAAGCTTGAAGTGAGCTAATTAATACATGTCAGTAACAGGTATAATTTCTTGTGGAATATCATTGTATGCGTTGAGAAGTTTGTTACTAGCATAAATCAGCAATTTGGTAGAAAAATTGGGTAGTATCTTTTTACATATTTGAGATGAGCATTTTGTGGACGTTTTAGACTATAATTTTTAGAGTACTTAGTATAAGTCCTGTAAATTTAGTCATACATTTAAAGATACTTTTCGGTTTCCCAAAAAATATAATATTTAAAAAGCTAGTGACATCTAAACACATCCCGGCTGTCTTAAGACAAAAGACGACAGCGCTAAATTATACAAGACTTTAGGAGATACAGGCCAACATTGCAAACTCAAATCATATATTGCAAGATTCTCTCATGCTGTTGCCCTTAATTGAGCCAATTGCATCCATCCGTTCCTATAACCCACTTACTACTTTCGGTATAAAGTAGGTAGTGATTAGATTGAGGTTATTGAGCTCGACAAAGTCCTTTAAAAAAGACACCCCAAAGATACACAAAACTCCACCGTCTTTGGTAAATAATACAGAAAGAAATAATTTGGTGATTGATAAAATCATGCATCTAATCTGAGTGATTGGTATGGATCACTGACACTTGATAATTCATTTGAATCTTTTTATTGTACATTGTATCTGGTTATTTTGGATTGTCAATCCGTATCTCTACTTTGATAACATAGCTACTATGGACTTTTTCAGAAATTTTTTCAACAACCCACAAAGTAAACCAATACTTTTAGTATCCTTTGTGTCATTTTTATAGCAGAAATTATTTTACGAATTTTCACAACTTCTTTATTTCTCTATTAAATCCAAAAGAGTAGAAAACTCGTTTCCCATGCTTTTTTAAATTTATTGCGAGTTAATTCGTTTTTAATACTTTGTGGGTCGGAGCGAAGCGAATGAAAACGGCCATAGCAGCGTTGCAGCACCTTTTTAAGTTTCCACTATTCAAAATCTCATATCGAAACGATTCGATGCAATGGGGCATTCATTCATTTGTGTTTTTATTTTAGCGGCGATCAGGATATGCATCGGGGTTTAATAAGGCTGCCAGTACTTGGGAAAACGTTTCAAAATTGCTCGTTTGTTATTTTCTGTCAGATATAAAGTGCTTAGTCTAATTGACAATTAGAGTAATTTCAAAAATATCAAATGCGCTAGCTGCAATCTCAAGGCTGAGTAAATAACGCCGTTATAGGTACAGTTGTATTACAAAAATAAGGAAACAGTTATTTACCTTTTAGAATTTTGCATTTACTTTGGTCGTAATCCTTCCCAGAAGAGGATTAAAAGAAGTTATCCTGTGAGTAACATTTACTAGGATTATTGAGAAATCAGAAAATCCTGCCAATAAATCGAGTCAACCCACTACGGTAAAGCTACATAAAGTTAGATCAACGTGCAAGTACCATCGCGATATAGGTTCACAAGGAGTGAGGTGAAAAGATGCTGCAAATTCCCTGAAGGAGATGGAATCTCCCTAGCTTTGTCCTATTACAGATCAGTCAGGTCTTAAATATATATCTTCTTATTCTTGATGTGCCTATCCGTTACGAATATTGGCGATCATCATGGCAATCTTTATCTTATTTTCAGCAGCGCGGAAAAGCTGCACAGATGTTGTATTGAAGCAGATTCTGAGGTTCTTTAACCAAGATGTTGTTCTTCTTCCTGGACTTCGTTTTCCAAATATTTTTCATTGTATTGATCATGTAAAAGGTTAAGTGACAATATTCTTATATGGCTTAAAGGAGAGCATATCTGGATTCATTTCGCATAATATGTCAGAAGAACTGTAACTTTCGAGATTTGATGGTGGACAGTACCTCTCGGTTCTTATTCATTCATTCTTCTGAGGACCTCCTCATTTGTGACTCGGTCAGTCCACGGGATCTTAAGCATTCTCCGATATAGCTACATCTCAAATGCTTTCAGGACTATATATCCTGGACTATATAATATATATACCAGGACTTAAATATTTCGGATTACTTAAATTGCTTAGTTATGACAGAAAACATTTATTAATATTAGAAATTCATCTTTATCTTCTTGAATATCAAAAGTTTTTTCGTATTCAAATCCTTTAAACTAGAAAGTTTTGAATTAAAATCCATTTTCAGTTCACGGGAGACCAAAAATTAAATGGTCGAATGTTTCGTAACATTTTAATACAAATTCTCATCACTATAATGGCAATTCTCTTACGTAATTCAAAGTCAACTGTAATTGACACATGTATCTCTCGTCGGTGGCACCATTATTATTGTAGTTAACCACAGACCTACCTTCTTGGCATTAATGCCCTTCCTTAATTGTTATCTTACGTATTTAGTTAACAAACTAATTAGATTGTACTCTTTTCGTTCGGTTCCCACGATCAGTACGCAGCAGCGACTCGTGAAATATTGAACCAGAGCAGAAGATTTGTATAGATAATTGAGTAAACGATACTTCGAGTTAAGTTAAAATTACTTTGATCCAACAGATATTACAAAATACTAAATCATTTTCAATTAGTATAAATTAATGATATTAAAGGACAGGAAAGGGTCTGCTGTTGGTACAAAGAAACTATCAACCAAGATTAATATTGTTGAATAAATTTGTATTAAACATTCACAGTTTTCGGCTTGACCGCGTAGGTTTTGTGGAGTTATTGAGAATGAGGACAGGTCTCCACGTTGAAGGAAACATGATGTTTCCTAATTACAATTAATTTAACTTTGCTTTATTTGTAGATAAGTTTCATTACTTTTCATTTTTAATTATTTGCATACAATTTAGAATGTTTGTATTTTTAGCTGTTTGAGTTTTCGTTCCAAATCCCTTTTAGTATATCTTACTATTCCCTGTGTGAAGGCGGAAGGCTAGTAGAATATCGTCACAGTTTCTCCTGCTTGTCGTAAAAGAGGACAAATTGGAGCAGCTGTCCGCTGACCATTACCCAAGTCCTATCTTGTCCATGTGTGATAGTAAATATTCCCAAATATTATACGACATCCTCCCCTACCCGTCATATACGTCCTGATAGCCAAAACTATACCCGAGTGAAACCAGTAAAGGAAACCTATGGAAACAAACGGATATGCATAGTACAGGCGGCTATGCATCATCCTAATATACCGCTATGCATCATCTCAACCTCAAGGTGTAATACCATCGTGCTAAAGGGATGCATGACCCAGAGTTAACATAGTGGGCTACAAGCGATGATCAAAGGAAATGGCGGACCCTGAGGGAAAATAGCCTTGGCGGTGTAAGGGCGCACTGCCCCACTGGACCGATCAGCACCCAACTCGTGGGAAGAAAGATGAGAAGGAAAAATAAAAATAAAAAACACGGAAGAGGGAATAGCGAGGATGAGGGAGAAAGTAGGAGAGGGGGAGCCAATAGAAAGGGATGAAACTCAAAAGGAGATAAGCTGGAGGAGAGCTGTGGCAGAAAAGGAAGAAATTGGCAATGGAAAAGTGCAAGCAGAACCAACGGGAAGGATAGGAAAGGAAGATCGAAACAACAAACCAAGAGAGAAAGAAATTAAGTGAGGAGAAAGAGAGAAAAAAAACGACAAAAAGGAAGAAGAAGGGTAAGCGAGCGGCTCGGACACCAGAGGCATTTATGACGATGAATGGAAAACCTACCTGGAACGAGATTTCTCTCGTTCCAGGTAAAAAAAAGGTCCTAAGTCCAAAAAAAACGACACAGGGAAAAGGAACAGGAAGCCTTCCTGTTGGCAGTCTGTGGATAAATGAAGGTAGTGCTTCGGAAGTGATGCCGGCCTTACAGATGCCATTTCGCTTCCGGATCGCTGGATGACAGACGAGGATCTGGTTTAGCAGGTAGGCGGTAGGAGAGAGCGTTTTAAAGTACCTCGGAAACTATTGCCGAGAGTACGAAGAACGGATTCTACACTGAGATGTCTTTCGAAGATTCTAGACCCCCTCTATAATCAGAATAATATACAGAATAATAATCAGAATAAATGAGGACTAGCTCTGGTGCAATCCTGCTTCCATATGAAGTTGATGTCTCTCTTACACCTGTCCTAACACTAGTTATTACCTCCTCATACATGTCTCCCACAATCTTTACGCGAATTTCTTTCTTATTTAGCGCCCACCACAGTATCGGTTGAGGAACTCATGCTTTTTCAAAATCAATGAATATCAAACATGCGTTTTCTTTCTTATTTCTTTATTTTTTCATGAACTGCCTTAAAATGAAAATTGCATCTATTGTTAATCTGCCTTGCATAAAGTCAGACTGATTATACGATATTTCGAATTATTCACGTATCCGTCTATTAATTGCTTTTTTTATTACTTGTCTGTTATATGGAGGCGTAAATATTGAGGCTTGCATGTTCTTTAATTTAATATTATATTACTTCCCTGATTGCTTTTAAATCTACATAATTCCATGTTTTAGTTTTCTTTCAAATATGAACGCTTTTTTTCTTGTTCTTCTTTACCTGCAAAGTAAAGTGTAAAATTGATTTTTTCTATATTTTTTCTTGATTTTTCACTTTGTATAATGGTCTAATGAATGTGGTCTTGAAGGAGTCTAATTTGTTTTTACAGATGTTAAGCTATTTGTCGCATTTCCTCGATTGCAAGCATCGTTGTTACATCTCACGTTCAATTTCTTTACTTTTTCTTATTTTTTTTCTTACACTTTGCCCTTTTGTCTATCTTAAGTAATAATTTCACAAGACATTCTGAAATTTTAAAAGCGTAAATCTGCTAAAATAATATTATTTAGTGTTTTTGCAAAAAAAAAATTCCAAAAAGAGTATATCACAAAAGTTAAACACATTTTTAAACACTTACGTTTACTTGTCTCGTGCCCTTTATCGTAAAATCGATATTTTTATCTAGCACCAAGTTTAATATTCAAAACCGCTTGTGCAAAATTGATTACGTTATGGATTACGGCTCTATTTAATCCGTCAGTCATATCGTGCATTCGAAATGCGGTATGCTGTTACCTATATCGTGTTATCACTTTTGTTTAATATGTATAGCAACCAGACTTTGTTTTGAACAGAAGTTTATTTTTTGTTTTGTCATAGAAAAATGTTTTAAATGTTAGTTGTATTAGTTAGAGTTTTATTATTAGTAGAATTTGCGATCAATCTGCACAAAAAAAACGATATCAAAATAATTATTGGGGATATTAATGACAAGATTATAAACAGAGCTTTCATGATGTAACTGATGGGTTCCGATTAATTAATAATTAACATGAAATGAAAGAGATTTAAAGACCTAATACATATAACGAAGATGATGGCGAGTTGCTTACCAGATTGAAATCTTATATCGAAGCAGCTAATGCAGACATGTTTCAGACCAGGATATTTGAAGATGAACTAGATCTTTAATTTCTGCTCAGGGAAATCATCTATTATATTCCGATTGTACTGACGCCAAGTGACTTATCGCACTTATTTCATTATCATCAATAACCTCGGCATATCTGCAAATCTCTTTTATATAAGCTTGTTACTAACACTAACAACCCATAGATCTTATATTTAGGGCCTGGTACTTTCAGTGCTCTTATACGAATAATAAATCAAACATTTTCATAGCAAATAGTAAGCTCTGTGGCAAAGACAAAGTACGCGGCCGATATTGCCTCTCTTTCCTTTTCTTCTACGTATTTGAATTTTTTTTCACCTCTTTATGTCTAGTGTTCATTTTATTTCTACGAATTGGGACAAGGTGAAGCACCGATATGCTAACTCTGCAACATGACGCGAGAAAAGATCAGTCGACGCACCAATTCAGGTCGCATATTAACCGTTGGTAAGTTAATTTGATAAAAAAATTAGTTTACACAGGCAGTTAATGCAATTACCGGTGGTAATACATAAAGCCATAAAAGAGCTCACTACCTTATGAAGACTAGTTATTTGCGATGTTGTCATATATGGCTTACAATGGAAAGATCTCCAAGAAAAAGGGCTGCCCTTATAGCATAGCATACACCCCTAGCTCAGTAACGCTTTCATTACAAACATGTCACTAAGGATCGCTGATCTTTAGCGTAAAGTCGTCTTATAAAATCGATCTACGTACAAAAACCAATGTAATTCTAGTTTGGCAATTCATTCGTTGGGAAAGCTCGAGTTTTGTCTTATATTTTTTACGGATCACCAAATTCGCAGCCAATATTTTGGGAACAACAAACTTTCAAAAGAATTAAAATTTTATCTTCAAATTACAGCAACCAATATTTTTGTCAATTTTGTGAAAAAAATAATCGAAATATTATATAATAATATGTAACTAATATTATTACTATTAATTAAACGTATCGTTTCAAGAACCAAATATGATTAAAATGTCAGATGTTGGTAGTTCAGATTTCTTTCTACAGATAGATAATGTATTATTTGTCTACTTATATTATCATTTAGTTAGTAGATATATATTTTCAAGAAGATAATTACAAACTGATCTGCTAGTAGTTTTTAAATAATCTCAACAATTTTGTCTTTAATTTACACTCCTTATTCATCAGCTAAATTATTTTTAAAACGAAATTCAAAATTCGAGAAAAATATTTTAAATTAGTTTTAATAACTCTGCAGTCGTCGCTGCTATTTCAAAATGATCCGATACTTATTGAGATTTGCAATACCAACTGAAAAATTCGATCACTTGTGTAGTTTTCAATTATCTAAATGGAATTGGATTGATTCCTTTTTTTCTATAATAGTAATAACTTGAAACGGGTAAACAGATTAAAGCTTGTTCCAGAAAAAGTACATTTGCGTTCCGGTTTTATTAAATCGAAAAGCTCTCGAATTTGGTAAACACGGAAAAGTCTTTATATATTATTTAAAAAAAAAAATTGTGCCATTTTTAAAGATCTATAAAATTTTATTGTTAAACTTACAACACTAAAAACTTTTCTATCAAAACAATATTTACATATTTGTCTAGTTTTCAGTCTTATTAAAGTAGAACATATTTCAGAATTAAACATAATTATATTTATCGAGACAAACTGAAATTTTATCAGGTTTTCAATTTAAATTTTGATTTTAAAAAAAATATTAATTTGTTCTACAATCTTGTTTTTATGAACCTCTGACTAAATTTGCATCTTTCCTAAATTTTTATTTTACATCCACAGAATCTAGTAAAATATCTTCTCGTTTTTCTAGTTAGTGAGCATTAGTGTGCAAATATAGTAATTCTTTAGATTATAACAATTTTTTAATCACTTGAACCCTAATCAATTATATCATTTGTGACAGTACAATTTTTTTAATAAAAAAAAATAACCCTAGGTACGTTCCACATCTTATTAAAATGGGTTGTACAAAAAAAAATGCAACAGTACCTACACCTAATTTAATTAGCATTAGAAATTGAATCCTACTATATTCGGCAACTCTATAAATACCATATGCAATATACGTTGGGTATATCAACAACATCGCTTTATTCATCGTACAGCTTTATTTATACAAAAACCTTTACATTTAAATGAAACCTTGGCAAAGCTTTAAACGTAAGGGTTATTAGGTGAGACTCTTCTAATTTCTAGCATTTTCTGTCGAAACAATCTTCAGTTTTTAAATCTCTGGGGGTTATTGCTTCTTCGACATCTTTTCTTGAGGACCGTCTTCATCTACCTCGTGCTCTTCTAGTGGGTGGAGTCCATGTTTCTATCTTTTTTTCCATCTTTTTCAGGCATTCTATGCAGGTGTAAACCTTAATTTTTTTCTTTGGATTAATTTCCAGAGTTCCAGTGGCGTACCACAGGCCCCCGTGGCATGAAGCTTGCAGGGGCCCCAAATATCAAGGACTACATGTTGCCTAATATATGTAAAAATGTGTTATTGTTATATTATTTTACGCATGCATACGAAACGTTCTTTAAGCAGTGCCTGGAAATCTTCAAAAACTTTTCTCGATTTATCAAAAACTCGGTCTCCCGAACCTTTTATGATGACATTGTTAGGTTGTCTGTATTTTGTGTTAGTTGTTCTCGATAGCGTACAATCCAATACTTTCCTATATTGTCTTATTTTATTTTGGTATTTTATTACTCCGCAATAGTCCGCGTAGTTGTCTAGTGGCTGATCTTACTTAGATATCCTGAAATATATTTCTTCGTTAGTCCCTGCTTTTGATGTTATTTAAACATCTAAATATTTGAAGGTGTCTACCACTTCCTTCACTCCTCTTCCAGTTTTCTAAGCATATAGTGTCTATATTAATTACTTTTGTCTTTAGCTAGAATGGGTTGGTCGTCAGCGAAGTTTATCCTATACAGTCTCTCGTGTTTTATTGGGATACTTATACTGCATCACTTTCTTCTTCACACTGAGGACGCCTCATTAAGATATATAAGAGTGTCAAGCAACCTTGCTTTGGATCTTTACTAATAGGAATCTCTTGAGTTAATTTGTTTCCACTGAAATGCTTTCACTATTCCATATTTTCTACTTTTTTTGACCTTGATCGTCAATGTGATGCCATCTTTTTGCGTAACTTTGTTTTTAGTGGTTTGTATTTTCATAAGTTGTGTTTATTAATTTGATCAGGTTTAGTTATAGTGAAATTTATTGGGATACATTTTTCCGGTATATGTTTCTGTTACTTTTAATAATATTTTTCCTTGTTTTATTTCATTTCATTTTTCCTTTTATTAATTGTTTTAATTGTTAAGAGCTTCAGCTTAACAGTATTTATTTATAGATTCCCAAAACAAAATACACTCAGAATTGGAGACAGCAGATTTTAGTTTTCCAACCATCTAGAAACATCCCTTGCATAATAAAAAGGATATTAATTACTACGGCGGGTGTACAACGTCCTGCAGTCAATAATTTAAATTCACACCAAATCAATAATCCTCGTTCTGACTGGAATGGCAATAACTTATCACCATCCTCGATTCAATAAATAAATCATACGGGATGTATACACAAATGAGAAACTGGGATTCGCTGGGAGCAGACAGGAATGGCTTATCACTGCACAACACAAATATCTATCGGTAAACTGAACATTCTAATGAGTGGTACATTACCATTTAAAAAACTGAATATATACCTAATATTAAATTTATATTCATCCAATATGGTCACACAATTATATAGAGTAAGTTAACTGCTACATAAAATATAAACTTAATTAAATGTTTAATATATATTTGATATGATAACTACTTCAGCTAAAGCATTCACTGCAATAGTTTTGTCGTTAGCATGTAAGACTAGGTTGTTATATTTGTTGACATTTACTTAATCGTATTATCTATGCTATCTGCAGCTCAAAAGTTTCAACATTTCATTATTAATATTATGATTTTAATGATACTTAATTATTTAAAAAAACAGATAGAATACCATGTATTAACTGTTCCATTATTAGTTGAATGACATATTGTATCATTAACTCGCTACTAAAAAATAAGTACCCATTTTGGGCATGACACGTATCTCTTGTTATTTATTGTATATATGTTCATTTCGTTCTTCGTAACAGGTTTTCACATTTCTCCAACAAAATAGGTTTTCTAATTACTTTTCGCTCCATAATAAGTTTGGACTTTGGAACTATTCTGCTGTTAACAACATATGATTAATAGTTCTTGGCGAACTTTTTATTGCCTTATTACCCCCACGGCGGAGTCCATCATTTACAGTTTCCTGAATTTCAGTAAAGTTCATTTTATTACTAACTAGACGTCGAGGATGTTTTAGTGCGAGCGCTAGGAAGCAATTTCGTTCTGGTGCTTTCATAATGCTTGTTTATGGTTAATTGAATCAATCAGATTACTTTTAACCGTCAAGCGAAATTTGCCTAGCAACAAAAAAGTGTTTTCTCATAAAATACGAATCTTTATTTTATAATTATTTTTCTAGTGGTATTGAATGAATTCTTTTAAATTGAAAAATGACACATTTGGTGTTATCTTTGGTGGTACAAAAGAATTTTGCAAATCACTTATGTATATTAGGAATAACGTAGGTCCTTGATAATACTAATCCTTGCAGTATTCCCGATAAAACTGGTAATGTATTCGATTCATAACCATTACATGAAGCAATATGTGTTCTCCCTGTAAAATATGATTTTAAGTGGTAACATATAGGCGCCTTATTCCATAGTACTCCAATTTTATCAATAGTATCAATATTCACACATTCAAAAGCCTTTGTTAGGTCACACATTAATCAGATGCTAGGTTCTTCTATATCAAGACTCTGAACAATCAAGTTCAATTACTTCGACTAAAGCTTTAATCGTTGAATTGTTTTTCCTTAAACCGAATTGTATCCTAGATATAATTGATTTATGATCCAAATAATTTGTTATACGATCTTTAATTAATCCATTAGCAGCAACTGTACGCATTTAAGTCATACACGTATATATGTTACATATTTTGTTAATATATACTACTACTACTAAGGATTTCCACAGTTTTCACTGTCTTCCTTCACTCAACCGTTTTCTCCAATTTTCCCTGTCATTCCAGTCTCCATCTCGCAGGGTTCTTTTCTCCATAGCCTCGTCGATTTCATCTCTGAATGACCTTCGGGGTCTTCCTCTCTTTCTTCTTCCAATCGGGCTCCATTCTGTGATTTTGTTTATCCAGCGTCCTCTGTCCGCTCTTCTGACGTGGCCATACCAGGATAGTCTCTTTTCCTCTATATAGTCGATTATGTCTGATTGCACTCCCATTCTCCGCTTAATCTCTGCGTTTTCAATTCTGTCTCTTTTTGTAAGTCTACAGCTTCTCCTCAGGAACTCCATTTCTACTGCTCTTATTCTACCTCTATTTCTCTTGTTTATTGTCCAGTTTTCGGACCCATATGTCAGGATACTTCTTGTCAGGGTGTTATATATTCTCTTTTTTGTCTTTATCGTAATGTTCTTATCCCACAACACTGAATTTAGTTGTCTTATACAGTTTCTTGTTTGTCTCAGTCTGTTGTTTATATCTTCTTCTGTTGTTCCCTGGTTCGATATTATGGTTCCTAAATACTTGAATTTATCTGTTCCATTTATTTGTCTTCCCTCGTCTATCTCTAGGTTTCTCATATCCTTGTTTTCTGTTGTTAGGTATTCGGTTTTCTCTAAGTTTATTTCCATTCCGTTGTTTTTATATTCTTCTTCTAGTTTTCTGAGCATAAAGCTGAGATCTTCTTCATCTTGTGCGATGACTACTTGATCGTCGGCAAAACTTAAGGTGTATAGGTATTCGTCTCTTACTGGTATGCCCATTCCTTCGCACTTTCTCCTCCATGGTTTGAGTGTCTTTTCCAAGAATATTTTAAACAGAGTAGGGGACGTGGCACAGCCTTGTTAATATATACGTCTATGATTTAAGTACAGCTGTCATTTTGACTTAGAAGTGTCATCTACAATAAAATAGTTGCAATTCTTAGTAATTATAGGAAACAAAATATCCCTGAGACGACAACCTTAACAGATTTCGTTAATTGATTCAGCTGATTTGTAAGTTTTGATTTATTGTTTATGAAATCAACACGTGCGTTTTTTATTTTCTCGACATCGACTTTGTAAATTTACAGTAAGTTTTTCTCTTTTACTTTAACATCAAATGGTTTACATTAGTTTATAATAAATTAAGTAAAGGGCTTAAGGGACTATTTTTCAGAATTATAATTATAACGTGATTTATTTGTTGTTAAAATTAGGTTTACTCGTATGAGTACAATACGCGTATGGGAGTATTTTTGATATTTTACAATTTTGTTACAGATATGCTTATCTGCAGATGATTTTGAAATTATTAGTGTTCGAAATTTTCATGGAAAGAAAAACGAAGTTTTACCTTTAGCTTTAGAAGATATTCGTGCTTCTAATTCGCGGTCTAAGGTGGATATTGTTATCATTTCTACAAACCTAGCTAATTGATGAGAAAGACATTAAGGATAATAACCTTATAGAAGGAAATTTGGTACTACTTAAAGAAGTTGTAGGAAAAATTAAAGTTGATTGGGATGTACCTTTGGCACTGCGGTTAAAAAGATTACGAGAACAAAAGTGTTAGGGCTAAAAATTATTCATTGACGACATATTTGATAACATAGTTATCCAAACTAATTTTTATTCTTCTCAATGCAACAACCATAGTTCTTTATATCCAAGCAGATTTACAAACATTTTTGGAGTATTATTACTAACTGGATATTACGAACTACCCAGTAAAAGAATGTACTGGATTCTTTCTGGAGATTTATGTGTGCCATTTGTTTATGCATATATGCTCAGAAATAGATTTCTAGGTAATATAAAGCGTTTCATTCACCTTGCCGACAATACAGCATTATCAACACAGCATAACATGGCAAAATATTTTAGATACTGCATTCTGCAGAGGAATTTGCAACACAATTGATTTCATTTAGCATAATTAGAGCCGTTTTTTTGATTTTCATAGAATATTTTTTAATAAAATAGTTGTGTAATAATTTTGTTTGTTTATTAATTTTTCAGAGACATAAAAATTATCCAGTTGTTAAATTTTGTCGAGTTACCCCAATAAAAAAAAGCAGGTTCGACGTGTTTTACATTTGGAAATATTGCAAATTTTTCCGGGATAGAATAATTATTTAAATCATCGTATAGATTTTAAAATAGTTTTCAAATGTGGTCAATATCAACACTCAATCTATAAAAGTGAGGCATGCTTTAAAACTTTTATTTTTTTTTGCTGTAAATCTGCATCTCTTTGGTATTTATTTACCCGACTGTTGATGAAGAAATAATCATATTGTTTTTAATGTTTTCTGTACCACGTTTCACCAGGTGACGTTAAAACATCGTCTCTAATATTTAATTTATCATACATGGTTGAAAAGCTCCCTTACTATAAGGACAATGACGTAGACAAACTGAAATTTTTATTAAAACAAATTACTTTATGTTGTTATTTTTATAAGACTAGTTCAGAAAAGCTCGTTTTTGTTTTAAAACTAAATTTATCATTAGCTTTCTCATCCCTGTTTTTGTTATATAAAGATAAATCACACTTATGGCTGCTAACTGAATTTAATTTAAAAATTTTTGTTAGATAAACCATTAACTATTGTTCTAAAATTGTTTTCCTGTAGCATTTTTGTTATATTGTCTTTAAGATTATGGTAAAAAGTTCTAGTAATAAAGTTTATAAACAAGAAAAAGTGGAAAATTGATTTTGTATGAAAATGTATGGAAAGAATGGTAAAATATTTTAGATGTTCAACTTTGTTAGATCTTTTATTATACTCCCCTTCAAAATTGTTGATTTCAGAGTTTTTATGACTTGGCTGATAATCTTCCAACGTAATGTCATTAACCAGTGACGAAGAAGTTAAAATTATTTGAAATTTTCTCATCAAAGTTGGTTTCTAGGCTGTTTTTTGTATATTCGTTTAACAGTTTTCAAAGCATAAACGCTAGATTTTCTTCATCTTGAGCAGTTACAACTTCGTCATCTGCTTAACTTAGTGTGTATCTGACTGGTATTTTTATACCTTTACACATCCTTTTCCATTATTTAAAAATTTATTCCAGAAAGATTTTGAACAGGATCGAAAATATAAAACATCATTGCGAAAGCCTTTCTTCGTTTTTTGTGCCTTATCTATTGCGGAAGTTGCCTATTAACGTTGTAATTCGTATTTTGTTGGTGGCTTATCTAAATAGTTGAGTAGATGTTCGAATCACTCGCGTAAGTTTTGTATCCAAGATTTTTTTCTTCAGCCTGGACCCCTCTTTCCATCCACTAATGAATGTTTATAAGCTATAAATTTAGCCATTTTTTAAACTGATTTTTAATAAAAAATTTAATAAAATGTGGAAGTTTTTTAATATACCCTAAAACTGAAGTTTTATAAAATACCTATATAGTCACTATTTGTGCAAATAGAATTGTTTAAATAAACGTTACCCGGGATAAACAAATTGTTTATATTAAAATAATCTCAAGATTTCATTAAATTTGTTATTAAAAAAGTTTAAAAAATGGATACATTTTTAGCACATAAACATTTATAATACGTTTGACATTTTTAAATGTCATACTCTTGTATATAAACTCAATGAAGAGCTAGTGAAAAATACACTTTTTAAAAAACCGGAACCTTCTATGACCAATAGGAAACTAGATATCTTTTTTTTTCTTAAAGCCATATTTCCATTATCAGTAAGAGCTGAAACTTTAACAAATTTTAATATAGCTAAATTTTATGATCCAACCCATAGATGGTATACACAGTAAAGAAGTAAGAAGATTATCCGTTAAAATGATGGTACTCGTGAAATACTTAAGGTTATAAGCCTACTTACAACTGTGTGACATTAAAAAAAATCAAAGTTATTATACCTTGTTAGAAGCTAATAAGTCAGTTTTAATAACGAGTTTAATAATGGTTAATAAGTTTTTTAATGGAACTTATAAATAAAACCTTAAAGAATTAATTGTGATTTATAAAATACCTCTAAGTTTACTGGGTAAGCACAGGTATTTAAATAATCTCTCTCCGGGAAAAGCAAATTAAATAACTTATAAATAATTTGGTCGATCTGTCTGAAATTTGGGATATTAACCGCCATAATTTTAAGTAGTTATATTACATATTTTTATGCAAAAAACAAAGTTATTAACATTTATAAATTACTATAACAATAACTGTTTTTGATAATTATCTCGGTCAATTGTGTATGTATTTTATTTTGGAAACCCCCAAAATAAAGAACTTTTTGGGATCTACAACTTTTATTTAAACATTTTTTTAGAATGTATAATAAACTTTTTAGAGGCAAAAAACTATGTTTTTCTCTTTTTAACATTGTTAAAAAAAAGGAAAACAAAATTAGCTGTACATCTTCACGGATTTTTTATCATCTACCCCTGATATATCTATTAGAACCTTCAAATACCTGAATAAAGTTTCTATAAATCCCTTTAAAATGAACACTAAGTGAAAAAATAACTTTGCAATCACAATAAATTAATTTATTATTTAATATGTTCGTTCTTAACTCATTATTGAACGATATTTACTTCACAACCATCTGTTTATTCCAGCTTTCAAAAAATAGTACGATTGATCATTAAGACTTGTGGTTTTTCATATCCCTTACTACTTATTAAAAGTCTTTAGTGTACGATTAGGTCATTAAACATTTCATATTCATGCTCGTATATGATATTGTGATGATATATGATTTACTGCTAACAATCTAATTTTACTAGTTGCGATTCTAGATTCTCTTTGCGCCACTGCCGATATTACAAGATATATTTTAACAAAATAAATAGTATCGTCGTCATTTATTAGATTAGCGAATTTCATTGTCGTTTGTGTGTACTCCCTGAAATCCTAATAACATATTTTCTCGGAATTCCGATTCCAGTTTTCTTTGTAAGTGACGTAAAAGCTTTGAGTGCGTATTGTAAAAGAGCCCGGCTGCTATCAATTATTGAATGCCTAAATTAGAGCAGACTCGCGCGTGTCTTGTTGAGCGATTAAATCAAATTAAACCACTGCTCAAAATTGATTATCTTATTCAGGAGCGCACGGTATCTAAGTCAAAACGAAATTAAATATGTTTCTTTTGCACCATATTTTGTATTTACAGGATGTTTTACAATACCACAACTTACATCAATAATCAGCCTATTTTGTTTCATAAAGGCATTTGACACAGTCGAAATATGTGCTGTGTTAAGCTTTAAATGACTGTTTAATTGACCATTGGTACACCACTCTTATCCACAATATATATCTATGCAACAACTGCGGTAAATGTCCATAACAACAATGAAAATATTGATATCAAATCTGTTCGACAAGAATAGTCCAAGTCATCATATCAAGATACTACGTTTATATGAGATCAAGCGACAATTTTGATTGTAATGAAAATTACATTTCTTTTATTTACAAAAAATATATTTTTGATATAATATAAAAGATGAAAGTGGTTTAGTTTATGTTTTTCAAATTCGTTGGGTGACTTACTTTTTCCGTTATGGTCTGGTCAAATAGCCATGCTTTTATTTGAAAATTCTGAGGGCGGTGTTTGTACCTTCAAGACTATATTAAATTCTGATTACCACTTTTTACCATGTTTTTTTAAATCTTGCCCTGCTTAAATCATACATAAACAGCAAAAGGCAATAAAATAGCAATTGTTTAATAACGTAATATAACACATCTTAGATAAAACCATCAAAATGCTGTGCCATGTAAACATATGCAATATTTGAGAGAAGAAAAATTAAAATACTTTGAAATTCTTCGTCTCTGGTTTACTGTGCCATAAACACTGTGGTTATAACAATTTACAAACGGCATATATAGCATACATTATAATTAGTTTCATAATAACTACTTAATAATAGGCTCAAATGTTCTACTGCATAATACTCAGAAAAAACATTTTCTAAACTTAGAAATCGTAGAAAAATATCTTTATTTACGTCTTGGCTTATTTGTACTAAAATGTGAAGAAGGAATTATGACATAGATGGTGTTAAATATACAAAATAACATCGAAAGAGTCACGTGTAAGAAGTTTAATTGGCAGACACTAAGCGAAAATAAGGAACAAGAAATCGCGAAACATCCCAACGAAGGAAAACTAGCATTAAAGATAATAAACTGGAACCATAACATTAAAAAGAAGTACAATTATTTAACTTAGCAATAATAACCAAATATATTTTTCGAGAAAATATATTTTGCACATCTTTATATACGTAAAAAATTTAGGAGGGTTATCTATTCATGATCGTCTCTAGAGAAGCCACTGGAACAATCGCATTCAAACGCTTCGACTAACTTCTCGGGCCTTCTTCAGAAGTAGGTAGCAATTTAACAAAATTCATTGGCCATGTTTTATCAAGTAATTTTCGAGTAATAAGGCACAAAGAATAATTTACGAAGTAGCCGAAATTAATGAATAAAGTCTTTGTTGTAATAAAAGCTCGATGGAATGTTGCTATTAGGATGTAAGAACTCCTAACATAATTGTTAACGGAATAAGTAGTTTGTATAGTTAGTTACATTAAAAAAGCACAGCACTTTATGTTTTTAATCACTATCAAATTGTACCTAGACCGTTTGGATTGATTTCTTTGATTTTATCAGCATAAAGAACCAGCAGTTTCAATTATTGCTGTAGTTTTCTCTCTGGTCCTTTTGCTTTTCTTTTGTTAGTATTTCACACTATTTTTATGTTACAAAAAATATAGACTACAATTATCACCGATTATTAATCTCTATATTATAGAGATTTATTCATTCGATCCTATGGAGAACATTAGAAAAAGTCGTAATTTGTCTCTTCATTAAAGACAATCGTAAACATTGCAATATTTTTAGCATCTGCTTCCAGTAGACTATGTAACAAGAGTAGAGCTTTTTCAATCATCATTATAAGTGGCTTGATAATCCGTTGTGGATCTTGACCTGCCCATAAAGAAGTCGCCACTCCTGTCGATTCTGTCAAGCCCATTTAACGAATTTCACAATATCTGCATCGGTGTACAACTGATACAGTTCAAAGTTGTATCTTCAACGCCATAGTCTATTTTCATTTAGGGCCCCAAAAATCTATCTAAGAATTTTTCTCTCAAAAATACCAAAAAGTCATATATCAAAACCGATCTTATTAAGGTCTTTTATATATTGACCTTTACTTTACGTTTTATATTTTTATTTTTTAAACGTTTCTGGAGATCGTGAACAGTTCTGTTTGCTATTGCCATGCATATTTTTATTTAACTTCTAATTCACTTGTCGCGTCCAAAAAACTTGTTAAATACTGCACCATGTCTCTCATCCTTCTGCTCATTATAACTATATCGTCAGCGAATACGAAAATTTGCGCCGATCTATTGAAAATAGTTTCATTATTCTAATATTTAATTGCCTCATTGCCTTTAACAAGGCAATATTAAAGAAGAGACACGTCAGCGCGTCCTTCTGACTTAGACCAATATTAATGTCAAAGAACCTAGAGTTTTGTCCTTCAATTCTAACGTATGAGCTTACGTTTTGGATTGTTAGTTGGATCAACTTAACTAATTTAGGTGGAATCCCAAAGTCTATCATTGCATTATATAATGCAGTTCTTTTCACACTGTCATAGGCTGCTTTGAAGTCGACGAAGAGATGATGTGTATCTATATTCTAGTGACTTTTCTAGAATCTGCCTATGTAATTGAATTTGATGTGTATTTGACTTTACAGCAGTAAATCCGCATTGATATTGACCTACAATAACCTTTGTAAAATGTTTAAGTCTTTCAAACAATTACATTGCCGAAGATTTTATACGCAGATGCTAACAGAGTAATGCCTCTATAGTTCTTACACTCCAGTTGATCACCCTTTTTATACAACGGACATCTTATTCCCTTTAGCTACTCTTCTGGTACCAATTCATTTTGCCATATAAGTACTATTAGTTTATAGATTGCTACACAAAGTTGATCACCACCTTTTTTTTATAAATTTCCGAACCGATTTCATCGATTCCTGGGGATTTATTCTTTGAGTCCTTATCTGATTTATCCTTATTGTCTTTGAGTTTTAGGATGGCATTTGACACTTCTTCTCTTGTTGGGTCTTTACTGTGTAGTTGACGTTGTAGATTTTGTTGATTGTCTATGTTGTAACCTTCTTAAATATCGTTTATATTTAAATGTTCGCTGAAATGATGATGATTTTCGTATCTCATTGAGAGTGTTCTGTTCGTATTCCCTCTTCTTACGTCGATTGATACGTTTTTCCCCTCTTCTAAGACGTATACATTCTTTTTTATCTCCGTGTACAACTTGCGTCTATGGTTTTCTAATATGTTGCGTTAATTCTATTTGTGGCCATTTCGCACTCATGATCAAACCAATGATTTCTTTTTTTTGACTTGGTTTTGTGGACAATATCCACAATTATATCGAGAAATACAAAAATAAAACTCTACAAAACAAGAATCCCCCAGTCCTAACATATGATTCAGAGACCTGGACTCTAGCAAAAAGTAATGAAAACATGTTCTGAAAACGTGAAAGGATGTTTCAAAAAAAAGTACTAAGGCCAATCCATGGAACTGTGAATGACAATGGAGTGTGGAGAAGACGATACAACTTCGAATTTTATAGAATATACCAGGAACTAGATATCGTAAAACATTAAGATAGGACGTCTGAGGTGGATAGGGCATGTATTGCGGATGGAACAAAATGATCCAGCTAGAAAAACGCTCCTTGATAGACCCGTTAGTCAGAGAAGAAGAGAAAGACCTAGAACAAGGCTCCTTGATAACATCGATGAAGACAAGAGAAATATGGGAATACGTGTTTGGCGGAGGACGGCGATGGATCGGGACGACTGGAGAGAAATTCTTGAGGAGGCTAGGACCCACACAGGGTTGTCTAACTAACAGAGTTAGTTCGACTAACTGGAAAAAATTTTTGACATAATCCTTCAAGTACCAGCAGACTATAATAGATTTATACGTCAAAATACATTCAACCGTAATATACAGCAACGAGAACCAAGAAGAAAAGAATCATTATATATTTCTTTTATATCGTTTGGTTAGAATATGTTATTGTATAATACACTACATTACGATGGAAACTACGCTCCTTCCGTGGGTAAAGAGTGAAGAAAGGGCCCTGTTAAAAATTAAGGTAATTAAATTTAATTGGTTAAAATGCTTCTGGAAGCGACTACATATTTTTTATATTTTTAAGCCAACTAGGAAATTACTATGTAACATCTTAAGAAATTCTTGGCGCGTGTTTCTATAAACTAGAAAAGATCTTGTAGTATTCAAATCCCCTTTTCGAGAATCCCATCGATTTAGTTCCAATTCCGGCTAGAGCTACTCACTATGTAATAAACGAATCCGTACTAAAGACAGCGTTTTATTTTTTGCACTTCATTTGTTTTTGAAGTCTAGTGTCTTGGGATCTCTAGAGAAAGCCATCAAGGACGTACACCGTGGAGTTGTTAAGAGGGTTAGAACTACTCGTAATCCGAAAGTTACGGCAGACGCTGACAGAATCAACGACCACGAAGTGTTTCTAATCCATACTAAAGATTTCAATTTATTTTAAGCCGAGTTTGCTTTCAACCCTAATGTGAATGCAGTCCGGAGACATCTTAAATAACTTTCTTTAATGTTGGTAGTAATGTTTTCGTTTCAAATATGTTTCTTATTCACATATTAATAAGAAGTCCATAATAGAAAATTTGCCTTTATACTACATAGTATACATGTATAGACAATCATCAAAAGAGTTGCATAATACTTTACCAACAAACAGTTTTGTTATGGCAGATTTGTACGGCTATAGCTTCAATAGGTTTATTTAACAATTTAATTATTTAAATAATACATATTCGTAATGTACCCGAAAATATATATATACAAAAATAAAAAAAGAAACGTAGAAATCCATCAACAACAACCAGATATATATTTATTATTTAGATTAAATTGGAAATTATCGTCCCATTTCAATCATTTCCATTTTCGGCAAAATTTTTGAGAGTATTTCTAAATGTTTGTTTGATAGGATATCTAGAAAAACACAAAATACTACACTATAATTAATATGGCTTTAGAAATAAGTGTAGTTTGTGTCTTTGACATTGTGTGACTTATCAAAAGCTTTTGACAGTGTTTCGCATGAATAGCTGTTGAACAAAAAGCATAAATATGGTATTAGGGGAAACACTCTCAATTTATTTAGATCATACCTAACAAATAGAAAACAGGCAGTTATTCTTAATAACAGCTATTTTGTGTTTAACACTGTATAAACACAATATGGTGTTCCTCAAGTTTCGATATTAGGACCCACTTTGTTTCTTATTTATCTGAACGATTTATTTCACTATCCTTTTCCTATCTCTTAAGGTATCTTCCTATTTCTTTCCTTTTCTAATCTTAAAATCAAATCACACTTTTTGAAACATTGTGTCTATTCAAAAACGGAGTACCTAAGTACAGCTTTTACACAATAGTACTAGTTTGGTCGGGGTATTCGCCTATTATAATGATATTTCATGTTTTTATATTTTTATTTAGTGCGCTTGTCGTTTCTTAAATTGTTAATATTAAATATCTCTTTGCAAAGTTTAAATTTGCAAAAATTTTATATGTATGTATGTAAAAATTGTCTATTTCTTTGACTTGTCAAAAGCAAAACTATTTTTATATATTGACTAAATAAATTCTATTCTATTCTATAGTTAACAGCTCCTTCCCTATCCACCTCTCCCGCGAGTTTCAAAGCCGGCCGATTTTAAGAACCACATTTTGAAGATTTGTGAACAATTCTATCAAAACGCATTATTTTTCGAACTTTGCATAACAAAACTTTAAAGTATGTTCTTTCAAATGACGATAATAAGATCTATTATTTGTTATAAACAAAGATGCTATTAATTTTTAAAAAAAGGGACTAACTTCGTTCCAGGTTGTTCTAGGACAACTTTTTTGCTTTTAAATTTGTAAGAAAATTTAGGCTTTCGTTTAAAATCTGCTTTTTATTCGTATATTAATAAGTCCATAATAGAAAAAATGCAATAACCAAAGAACATAGTAGTTTTTACATTTACTTATACTCACTGTAGGTATGTTTTTTATGATCTTATATTTTATAGCTTTACTTTATATTGTTCTGAAGCTATTTTCTTGTGGCATTTTAAAGTAATTACTATTTAAATGGGAATAAGCCACAATTAAACGTACTTTAACCTTTAATTGTGGCTTATTCCCATTTAAATAGTAATAGCTTTACTTCTTATAATAGTATCACTTCTTGCTGAAGTTGGCATAATATGCTAGCTTTCTCTCTATATAAAATGTATAATACTGAGCTTTAAACTACCTCTTTGATCTCTTCTCCAGGAATTCCAGGGTCTCAGTCTTCTGAACCCCCAGATCTCTTCACTACACTGTTCACTATTGACTGCATTACTATTGCTGAGGACAACAGATGGTTAATTTATACTATCGAAGATAACGTGGTTCACTAACGTGGCGTTTGAGCGCGAAGATTCTTGACGTGGTGATTTGGATTGGTATTTGGAATAGGACGATGTTTTTTTTTTCATTTTGCCTAGGTTGCCATTAATTTTATTAACAAAGGTCTTTTAATTTTAATTTTTAATTTTAACTCATTTGGTTTATAGATCTTTTATTATAGGTTCAATCTGCCATTTGAGCACTTGGAAAAATTTCTTAAAAATTTTAATTTGATTTTGTATTACAGATAGCAGATTTAAAGAGCACATGATTCGTGTTGTAGTATAAAGTTAATAATGGCCAACTTAGGTCAATAATAAACGAATTATGTAAACGATACGTAAGACAGTCGTTGTGGAATTGTCTGTAAACAATTCGTATCAAACTAATAAATGCAAAATATGTATCAATAAAAAATACGATGATATTATTTTTGTGGAACTCGCGATTATGCAAATTTTTCATTGTCATATTCAGATTCAGCGGCCGGTAAAACAAGATAAAAAGTAGATGGAAATAAATGCCGAAATTGAAAAATAGATTTCTTAGCATATACTGAACAAATACTGAAACGATTACACATATAGATGCTGTGAAGGATAATTACACCACTGTTGATGCAGATGCAGATGTAGAGGAAGTCCTAGAAGAGATTGGTTAAGATGTAACAGTAATAAATGTCAGGACTGGAAAGTGCAATGAGAAAAATTTTTAAGAAGAAATGATCAGAATAGGTTTTTCTTCGATAATAAAATTGTTTGCGTCTGGTTTCTTTTAAATGTTAATTCTTGATCTGTAACCGTCTTTAAAAAATAATAATTCTATATAATTTTTCCGTTCCGTACAGCATTCTTTAGTATTACTTAATATTTATTCTATCATTACAGTCTGGTAAGATGTTTGGCCTATAAATTATGTAAGTTATTCCAATTTCTTAAATTTTTATGTAGTGGAAAACATTTTGGAATTCTTCTAAAGAAAATAAAATGCAACTTATAGACAGAAAATTGCGCTGATATTCTAATTGCTGTGGTGAATTAAATAGTTAATTTAGAAAAAAAAAAATTAAATGAATTTTAACCTAGTATGGTTCAAATCCACCATCATTTCTTTTTATGTTATTATCTTATATTGTTACTACGACACTGTTTGCCAGAGAACCATAAGCCTCTGCGATGAATGTGTCTACTGTAATTGAAAATCTTTGAATGTGCTGCCTGGAAGAAAGGTAATATCGCAGAAAGAAAAATCCGGTCTCGTCTCCAGTGAAAAATTTTGCTACGATTGTTTTTTGATTCTTACGATTCGTCTTTAAGCCAAATCCCTTTTTGAGACAAACAAGAATAATTGTATTGGATTTTCTTTTTTTGTTGTAAACGTACGTTCCTAAATTAAATGTAGTTATATTGAAAAAATGGGCGTTTTTGTTAAAGTGACCTAAATTAAACACATAGATAACTAGGGAAGCTGTATTGTTAATATGAAAAGTACAAATGAAAATAATCGCTTTTAGGACAAATAAATTAAAATTTAACACAGCTCCCTGTACTTACTGCTCATAATTTTTTAGGTGCTTATCATCCAAAATATATATCCAAATTTTTTTCATATAGTTTTATTAGGTATTAACAATTTATTTGAAAATTAGCTGATTTTTAGATTATTCGTCTGTAAGTTAAAACCTTTATATTTTACTAAAACTCTGAGAAGAGATTAGGTTCTTTTCATAAGAAAAGAAAGTTGAAAGATTTTAAAATTAAATAAATTGTTTTTATTTTGCACTTGATATATTTTTAATATTTCGAAGATATTAATTCATTTACTTCTTTTTCTTTGGTTGGTGTTGCTACCGAAGTCGAAACTGCGAATGCAGATAACGCAGTTGTAGGTGCCAACTTCTTCTCAGCTTTCTTCGTCTTCGCTGACTTTCTCTCTGTCTTTGATGCGCCTTTTTTAGCCTAGTGACTTTTTTTATAGATTATGCCTTTCCGCCGGTAGTAAAACGTTTGGCAGGGGCGGCATTTTTTTCGGTTCAGTTGTTCTTTCAACTTTCTGTTTTTTCCTACACTAGGCCCTACAGATCCAGAAGACAGCGATGGGGTAAATTCTAACTTAAAGATCATGATACCCCTTCTTCCCTTTTGTTTGCATCAACAATCCAGTAGCAACTGCAGCTTTTAAATGCAGCTTTTTGATGAACGGTGCAACTTTTGTTCGCATCTACTTTGTAATTTGCCGCAATATATTTGTTGATAGCTTGAAAAGCAGAGCCACATCTCCTAGAGATCTTTTACAGCAATATTTATTAATTCAGACGTTGGCGGATGGGAAGATTTTGCCCGTGGATTTTTTGTCTTCTTTTCCTTTGGGATGTTAAAGATGTTTGTGTCGTTACAGGTGCCAAGGTAGTCAAAACGGGTGATGAATTGTTTTCTGTATCTGCCATTTCGCTGGATAAAAAATTGTATGCGGTATGTAGCGATTCTCTGACTGGAAAGTAAGGTCAACAGTACATTTTGCGGAATATAAGTCTACGTTATTTTGAAGATACCATTTATTAAATGCTGTGTTCGTGTTGTTATAAATGGATTTTGATATTTCGTTTTTTATGTCAAAAGAATATTAATATTGTTGAATATACGGAAGTTAAGGTACATAATTATGTTTGTTTAATAGACAACGTATATTTTTGACTTGATAACTCAGATTTCTCTGTTTATAATATTATCGAATTCCATTAAGACATGTAAATTATTCTTAAATATTTTTTTATATACAGCTAAAATTTATTAGCTTAAAAACCTTTATTTAATTAAACTGTTTTTTAGAGACTTCCTTAAAAACTACGTTGAATAAAGTGTCCAAACGCAATATAGAGAAAAACATTGAAGAACCAAATCATCGAAGAAAATGGTTTAACCCACCTCTGCAGGGAATATTCTGATTTCGCAAAACAGGCAAAAATAACAATAAAAAACAATGTTATGTATCCTCATGTTCAGCTCTTCGTAGAATGAATAAAACATACTCTCCGGATTCCGATACTATAACAATCTAAGCGGTAGTGGTTCTGTATGTACACAAGACTACACTTTGTTGTATATCGACTTTTAATGTCCCAGCATTGAGGGCTGAAAGTTTGAGTTGAACCAAGTCAACTTGAGCTTGACTTGGTTAGCAAATCGTCTTTTTTTTAATAAAAAGTTTTAAACTGAGGATTTTAAGTGGTTTTTAAAGTTTTGGCAAAGTTAATTTTAAAAGGGAAATGTTGAAAACTGTATATAAGAATTTTCTAAATAAATTTTTATACGTATGTAAAAGATACATTTGGTATGGTAAATATACATAAAGGATGCCTCCGTCATGCCTCCAAGGTTTAATGAATATCTAAGCAATCACAGCAGGCTCATATTTTTTAGTTTTTATTGAAAACACTTTACAATCTTGGTTATTATTTTACTAGAATTATTCCAATATTACGAGGAGCGTAGCAGAGGTTTGTGTTTTAATCAGCAATGATCCACGTAAACTCGCAACAAAAAAAGGTTTTTTCCAATCCCTAATCAAGAATTCCTGATCACCCACAATTCGTTCACAATTAAACAATCAAAATTGCATAATTACATTTTATTTTATTTAACAAGCAAAGAAAGCTAATATTTCTTAGTTAGTAGCACTATTAATGAATTGTACAATACTTTGTTTGACTCATAAATTTTTAAGTATGGCTAATCGCGGTTGTAAAAACTGTAAAAATACATTTTGTTACATTTGTGTTGATTATGTTATTAAAAAACATCAGAGAAACATTACTGACTTTGTAAGAAAGGTGTATTTTGCATATTTTGGTGTGAAAATTGGTGACCAAGACAAAGGTTGGCCTTCTGACAATGTAAGTATGTTATGTTTATGTTAAGGAAGTAGTCGAAGAAAGAAAAAAAAGAACTTTCAGGTTTGCGTGCCTGTGATATGGAGGGAGCAAAAAAATCATTCAAATGATTAGTATTTTTGTACTGTCGATGTTTCTGGATATAACTCCAAAACTAAGAAAGTGATTCCGTCCGGTAGAGCATCGACTTGAACTCTGAGCCTCCTCTACGTATTGACGATATTTTAAATACTAGTGAATCAGAATATGATGAGTTCTTCCAGAAAGTGATGGTAAATTTCAGTTTTCCTCGGAAAATTTACAACCACAGTTGTTTACACAAGCTGAGTTGGATGACTTAGTAAGAGTTTTGGGTTTAACAAAGGAAAAATCAGAATTGCTGGGCTCAAGATTAAAAGAAAAGGTGTTGTTATTTACAAACAAATGTACAAAGAGCAATAGTTTGCTCAGTTTTTTAGGTAGGAAGGAGATTTGGTCTACTGTCATGATATTGGTGGTCTAATGAATGAGTTTTTTATTGAGTATAATAAGGATGATTGGAGGTTTTTTTATACTCTCCAAAAACAATTTTAAAAGCTGTACTCTTACACAATGGGAACACTTATGCTTCACTTTCTATTGCTCATGCCCTGCCTAAAGATAGAGAATGTTTCAAGTACTTGAGTGGAAAGTTTCCCCATCTATCAGAAGCCAAATTGAAAGAAGGTAATTTTGTTGGACCAGATATTCGTAAAATGATATTCAACTCCACCTTTGAAATCAAGATGACTACCAAGGAAAAAAAACGCTTGGATTGAAGAAGTTTTTAGGTAATGTGAAAGACCCCAACTACGAGCTTATATTAGCTAATTTATTAGATAAGTTTAAATATTTGGGATGTCTAATGAGCCTTAAAATTAACTTTTTGGATAACCATCTTGACTTTTTCTCCGAAAATCTGGGTAATGTCATTCAAGAATGAGGCGAACGATTCCATCAGGATATCAAGGTGATGGAAAAGCGATACCAGTGATGTTGGAACACCAACATGATGGGTGATTATTGTTGGTCATTTCATCGGGAACAACAGAGTACCTCGCATAGGAGAAAACGCTACTTGAGAAGTTCTACAGAAAAAAGCGAAAGAAAATACAAAAGCATTGACTTCCGAAACGATTGTAAATACCCATACTATTACAAGATAAGAATTAGATAAACGGTATTATTCTAATAATATATCATTTTAATCTATTTCGGTATTTTGTCTTTTTAAAATTATTATAATGTAGAATAAACCAGTGTCATATTGTGGGAAAACTGTGGGTGATACGTAAAATTCAATTTTAGATTCATAGCGCCAAAAAATACATAGAATTCACATAAATTTGTAAGAAAAGTTTTAGAAAACTTTTTTATTGACTAGTGTAATTTTAGATTGCATAGAATGACAAGTGCGTACTTGTCAATTAGTCACGTTTACTTAAAACGATTCTCATGAATAACTCTTTTTGTAGTTTAATTATATATAATTTTCAATAACTTATAAAGGGAAAATTCTCAGTGGTTGCCTGCATACTGCATAAGTAAAAATATTAAAAGTAAAGTGTAAAGCTTCTAGTCTAATTGGTATAATTAACTAATAATAAAAATATAAAAGAATTAAAAATTTCAAAACATTTTCAGACTTATGAGACCATCATCATTGATCAGTGAACATTTGCAAGATTCTATTCACAAAATGGTTTAAAACCTTCGGTTTACATATAAAATGTCAACTGAACTTAAAATTAAATGAAATAATATCGACAATTATGAATTTTTCACTAAAACAAAATATACTGAGCATTACTCGCAAAAATGCTGGTCAGAGTCAAGCGAAAGTTACCAGCCAACTGAGTCACAAGTTTCTTGCTTTCGTTGATTAACTTCTCTTCTCTTCTGTTCTGTTTCTTTAACTTCGGTAACGGTAGAATACTTTGCAGCTAGGCTCTTAACACTACTAGAGTGAGGAATTCAAATTATAATGTTCAAAACTTAATGGAAAAATATTGAAAAAAACTATAAATTAATTAGTAAAATCTATTAGATTTTTAGAACAATTTCACAAGCCTTTTTAGAAGTTCCAATTCGCACTTAGTGCCTCTCCTTACTGGGTTATTTATCGTACCTATCGTCTGTACGGCGTTCGTGTCAAGAATATTTTCTCGAGGACGGAAAACTGCAATGAAAACTCAAACAAATCTATCCGGTTTCCAAGTGGAATATTTCTCCCGATCTATTTCCAGAGCTGTATTCATAGAGAAGCAATTTATGTTGGTCGCAAACTGATTTCTTTACCGTGGTTCGTTTTACTCTCTTTTTATTATAAGCTGTGAATGTTTTACTTAAGTCGGTGTTATTTGTTGGAAAGCAGGTTTTATAGCGAAAAGTAGTAGAAAGGAAATTGGAAATATTGGGTTTTTCAAGTGGTTTGATTTGGTATCTTGAATCATTGAGCTAACCATAAATTGAGCTAACGAATTGAGCTAACCATAAAAAATGCATATTGTTTTAATATTGGTAAAGATACCAATGTAGTTTAGCACTTTCACAAAATGATCTTACATAAAATACTAACAAATTCCAGATTTAACAAAGAAGATACACACATTAAATAAAAGCGCAAATAAAATCTTCAACAGAAGATTAAGCTTTAACGTTTTCTGTAAGTTTTTTTTATCTAATTATTGTCTTTGAATAACTTGATCCATTCAGCCACGATAATGTATTTGACTACTTGAATTTTTTTATGATGTATTGACCTAACATTTGTTAACAAAATAGTATGTAAAAATATATTGTAAACATCAGTATCACAAAAACCAGCAGATTGACAATAAACCAATAAACATTGAGTAACTCAATGGTATGGAACATTACTTTCATCTAGGTTGAATTTTGCATAATTTGGTGTTTTGATACAAGGTCGACAACTTACTCAAAATTTTTCAAAAATGTTCTATTCCAATTTCTGTTCTGGTTTCAGTTGTCGTATTACAAAGGATAAAGGTTGTTTCCAATCTGCATATATCCACTTCTCTAAAACACCAATCCTTTTCTTGTCAGTTTTTTTTCTGTACCTTCAACTTAGTTCTCTATTTCATTACGTTTTTTTCTTTCGACATGCTTAATAGTTCTAGCTATAACTGAATGTGGTCTTAAGTAGCAGTCCTATGATCTTTAGGTAAGATAAGTATGCTACGATCTCATTAATTTCTAAATCATTGGGGTCTCCTTGTGTTTTCTGAATAAAATTAAGGTGGCGAGGTAGAGTAAATATATGATGATTAGATCGATTGAGAGTAGTGAATCGATGTGAAGAACTGCTATTTGATAACGCTCTCTGTGACGCTTTCTCGTGGCGCTAGTTTTGTGACGCTCACCTCGGAATTTTACTACAGAAAAAAATAAAAAACCCCAGTATAGAAGTTCCGCTTAAAAAAAAATCTCTTAAAATATATACTACTTAATTTATTCCACACTTTCCATATATTCTTTCCCTTGTGTACGTGTCACTTTTCCACATACACATTTTTATTAACTGTGATCCGTTTGCTTAGATTTTTATGATATTCTATCAGTTTTTCTTCTATATTAACAACACTATTTTTCTTCCTTATGGTGTACTACTACGAGCCCCTTCCCATATCAGTTGGCCCACCTATGGAATTTGCAGTTAAGTCGATTACCATAAACCGATTATTTTCTGCATGTTTTTATAAGTTCCCATATTAATTAATATGGCGTTTTTAATAATATTTATTAAAAACATTACCCTTATGGTTTTTTATTTATTTTCAACAATAAAAAAAAACACTTAACCCTGGCTATGCATTCACTTATGTCAACATACGATGATTTTTTGATAATTACGTTAAAATTGAAAAGTAGCTATGGAAAAATTACATCGAAACAAAAATATTGTCAGTTAATCTCAAAATGTATTTTGTAGTATAGAAAAGCTTTTTGTCGTTTGTGGGTTATACAATGGGTCGAGGTAAAGTTATCGATGAGAAATTTGGTTTAATCCAATCCGCGAATATGTTGCAACTGTCACGCTATAGTGTACGAAATTTAGTCAGAAGATACAAAACTACAGTTTCGGTCGTCACAAAACCTAGAAATGTATATGGAATTAAGCGTTGTATGAAGTGACGTTATTGAAAGACACGTTTCTAGATCAACAGTCACTGAAAGGCCCAAAAATTAGGATTTGGTACTTACAAAGTAAGTTTTATAGTTGAAAAAATTAGTACGAACTGTTTTTAATATATTTCATTTTATTTTAGGCTAAGCAAAAGTCACTTTTAACACTACAACAAAATAGACCAAGATGGTCAAAAGAGCATAAAGATTGGACTCAGTCGCAATGAGATTCAATGCAATGGAGTGATGAGTCCACATTTGAAGTGTGTGTTGAAGACAGTAGGAGTCGCGTCATTCGCAGGAAAAATTAAGCTTTTCATCCAGACTGTCTAAAGAGAAAAGTCAAATTTCCTGCAACTGTCATGATCTGGAGCACCATGTCGTCTAAAGGTATGGGAAAGTTATATTTTATCGATGAGATTGTAAACACGGACAAATATTTGAATATTTTAGAAGAATATCTTTTACCGATTATGGAATACCATTTAACATCAGCGAAAGATTTTGTCTCCTAACAGGACGGCGCAGGTTGTTATACCTCACAAAAGAGCTTAAAATGGATTGAAGACCATGGCATACCACCTCTGGAACGGGTTTCTAACAGTCCCGACTTGTCCTCGATAGAGTGGCGCAAAATAAAAAAAGCTTCGAGAAAACATTTTGCAAGGTCCGTCAATAAATTGAAGGACAAATTGCAAGAAATATGAGATTCGTTTACATTAGAATTTTGTCAGAACTTGGAAAAAACTATGCCTCGAAGAATTGTGGATTTCATTAAAAATAAAGTGGATGTAACTCGATAGTAAATTTTTTTTGTTAATATTACATATTCTATGCGTTTTTTTAAATTCATTATTATTCTGTTTAATCAATAGTTTTCATTACGGTATAAAATATTTTCTATAAGTAGGAAATTCAAAAATGTTGACCGATGCATTAAAACTTCTAAAATTTACACTGGCTCTTATTTTGTTCTCTAAAATTTAATTTTCTTATTAATATAACGTTGGGTCAACTGATATGGGAAGTGGCTCGTGTAGGGGGAGTTTTAAGTGTTAAACTTTGAGTTTGTTTCTTTACAGACTAAATTTTTGTTCTCTGGTTTATTAATTAATCAAATTACTCGTTTTGATCTTTTCTTTTGTGTTTTACGTTTATTGATCAGTGTTTCTTTAGTCTCTATTTTAAGTGATTATATCTTATATTAAGTTATAAAGGCGAGTCTAGTTCTAAATTCGACTTTGGATCAAAATCGTTTCAAATACTATCTCGAACGGTGTATATTTTGTTGCTGAATGTACTAAAAAGTTGTAAAAAAAATCTTTGTCGTGATCTCCAAACGCTTGAGCTTTTATAATATTTTATTATAAAAAATTCTTATAATAATCACTTATGATATAGGTCAAATGTACTAAGTGAAGCAATTTTTTTAATGGTTTAAATCCAAGAAAATTTTAGGGACGCTAACAATAAAGTACTGAATGTGTCTTAGTAAGTATTTTAGTTCGAACAGTCTACTATTCGTACGGTTTTTTACTCACGTAAGGCGAGTCCTGTCCTTCATCGTCCCACAAACTAAGTTCTTTAGAGTGAGCTTAACCCATATACGTATATATTGAACATTACCGAACCATAAAGAAAGAACTTTGATGGCCATACCTGACTAAACTGAAAATATATTGGATTAAAATCAAGGGGATATCTCGAAAGGCGCCAGGCACGCGAAAAGAAAAACAAAATGAACTCAGCTTATATACGCTTTAAAGGGGGATTGAAAAACTGAAAGATACAATTATTGTAACGTTCAATTTTTTCCTAGTACCTATACAGTTCATGATTTTGTACGTAACATTATTTGAATATAAAACTTATTACAACTGTACTCACTATTTGATGCTCATTAAAATGCATTGTTTATAAATTATGTATACGGCCATAAAAACTTCTCGTCTCAGATAACTTATATTATAGACTACAAAGTAATAAAGTTAATTTATATACTGATATTGATACGTAGATAATGAAATGTATTTTATAGATCCCAACAAACAGTTTGATGAATTTTTAAAAGTAATAAATCCTTTTTTTATTCTTCTTCATTAAAAGATTTGGCAATTTGTTGCTTCAAACTTAGCTCCATCTTCTCCAATAGGCATCCTACACTTTTCCGTCCTTCTGGTTTGCAATTTAGTTGATTTTCATCAATTAGGTTTACATCTCGTTATAAGACATTCTTTGATAAACTCAGTGATACACAGATATAGAAATAGAAATCTCTAACAAACATTTTGACATTATCGTATTAACTACAGAAGGAATGAGCGTGAGTACAAGAGACATCGCTTGAGAGTAAAATGTAAAAGGTAGTGAAATTATCGTTGGATATACGAAAATGTGTGTAAACAAAATAGTGAAAATGAAACCATAATCCAGAAAATAAAAAATGTAGTAATTACGAAAGACACAACGATAAGGAAAATTTGTATACGAATGTATGTATAGCGGTAACAGGCCATTTAGGCCGATTGCTGGATGGATAATTTCCATCGTTTTCTGTTCTTAGCTATCTGTTTCCAATCTCTGATTCCCATCTCTCTGACAACACTACATCTCTCCATTGCTGTCTTGGTCTTGCCGATGTCTGAGCCATCCTATTCTACGTTTTTTCACTACTTTTGATATTGTAGAGTTAGCATAAAATTGGTACACTTCTTCATTAGTTTGTCTTCTCTATTCTCCCTCTACTACTTTTCCACTAAACATTCTACGAAGTATCTTTCTTTCCCATGATTTCAATCTGTTCTGTATGGTTTTGTTCATAGTCCTTGTCTCGCCAACGTATAGCATTGTGGGTCTAATTATATTTTTCTATACACTTATTTGTGTATTACGAAATATATCTTTGGATTTAATTATTTTGCTCATTGCTCCAGCACATCTGTTGCTCTTGGTCAGCGTTTCTATTAATTTGTTTCTGTTTATTGTATCGTAGGCAGCTTTGTGATTAATGAAAAGTACTTCTGCTGAAATGTTGTATTCATAGCAATTAATCAGGATTTGCTTTAGCATAAATTTAGCACTTTGTATATTACCTCTGACAAGGATATTTCTTTATAGTTTGCGCATTCAGTTTTTCTTTTTTTGTGTATAGGAATTATAATGGACTTATTCCATTCTTGCATTTCTTCGGCATCCCATACTTCTAGTATTAGCTCACTAAGTTGGTTTAATAAAGCCTCTCCTTCATATTTTAGGTTTTCTGGCACAATGCTGCTTTCCTTACTGTACACGAATAAGGCTTATAATAGGATGACGATTGGACATTGGAGTGTTAAAGGGATTTTAAAACAGGAGCATTAAAAACTTAACAGCTACATTGGAAAAATATGAAAGAGATACGTCAGTCATTCAAGAGACAAAACAAAATGAAAATTTCTGCACAGAAATGAAAAATGACATATTTCAAAATGGAGACATAAATGATTCTTCTGTAGTTGGATTTCTGAAAAATTTCCGATTTGTTGATACTTCTTGAAGCAGCCACAAGCAGGTAATAAGCGTAACTAACATGTTGAGGTCGAAGGAAATATTTAAAGCCACAAAAATACGTATATAATTTAATTACGCGAGACCTAGATCATCATCCTCGTGATACAACTTTTCGTGTCCACTGCCGAATATAAGGCTGCCCCATACGCCTTCGCAAAATTTTACTTTACTCAAGTTGCGTCCAGTTCGCTGATTCTCCATCGATCTACTTCTGTCGATCGCGTCGGTGATCCTGCCCGGCTTCTATTTTGCAAATCTCCATTTTAGCTTAAATATTTTGTCCCTGATGTCTTCCATTCCCGTTCTTGTGCGAATCTCTTTGGTCTTAATGCGATATGTAAGATTAATTCCATACCTTTTTCTTAATGTTCAGAGAACCAGTTCCTATTTGTATTTTTTGGATATGGTTGTCTCTGGTCATTATTAAGTCATGATTAAGATATCTGTATTGTGTAACCTCTTCTATGGTATTATTTTATAATTTTATTATTCCTCCAATTACCAAGTTTCTTCCATTCGATTCTATCGTATCAAAAGCCTTCTGGAAATTAATAAAAAATAGTACTAGTGGATGGTTCTATTTTATGGATTTGTCTGTTAAGGTTTTGTGTAATATAAGATGATTATAAGTACCGAAACCTAAGGAAAAACCGCCTTGTTCTATTGATTGATAAAGGCTTAGATTATTTTCTAGTCTACAAGTGATATTTTGGTACACAGTTAATACAAACTTATAGGCGAGAAGGCTTATAAGTCTATAGTTTTCAATTTCCGTTTAGTCTTCATTTTTAGATTGATATTATTAAAGCGTTGGTCCAACCATTTGGAATTATGCTGTCGTATAGACACAAGTTCAATATCCCAAATTTTTTCGAGGAGAACTTCGCTCCCAAGTTAAATAGCTTCCATTACTATACCATCATCCTCATTGCAGATGCCACGGAGGATCCCGATTTGTTCAAAGAATATAAACAACAAAAATGTGAATATAATCGGCAATTACAAAATGCTAAAAAGTCAGCTTACTGTGATTTTATTACTAATTCAAATAATAAACCTAGAGACTGCTGGAAAATAGTAAATTTTGAAAGAAACAAGACAGGATCTAGTTCGGTACAACCTGATCTACCTCCAGATAAAATAAATCACTTTTTTACGACAATTGCAGAGAATATAATTAAATCTCTTTCTACTATTAATGTCGATGTCCTCTTTATGTATAGAAATTGTCCTTCTCCGAACAAGTCCTTCTTTTTCGTCCTGTTGTAGAAGAAGAAGTCTCTCAAATAATAAAGTCTCTTAATAATTCTAATTGACGTTCAGACGTTCACGAAATTAATAGCAAAATTTTAAAATAAACTTACCAAATAGTTTTAACACCTTTCAGTCAATACAGACCCATAAGCATTGTTTCTACTTTTGGTAAAGTAATCAAACTGCAATTATTTTATTTCTATTTTCAGTCAAAATATTACTTAAACAACTCACAATATGGATTCAGAAGCGCTCGTTCTACTACGAACGCGGTATTTAATGTTGTGAGCGAGGTGATTTAGGGGTTTAAACGCGGCATCGCATAGAAATTTCTCTTTGCGACTTGTCGAAGGCTTTTGACTGCGTTTCACACGACATTTTGCTCCACAAATTAAATTACTATGGAATCAGAGGTATCAATCTTAAGTTTAAAACTTCTTATCTATGTGGCAGACACCAGGCGGTAGTGTTTAAAGGTCATCTCTCCGATTTTTTAATCGTAAAACATGGAGTCACACAAGGTTCGGTCTTATGACCTCTTTTGTTTATTATTTAGTTCAACGATTTGCCTAAATTCATATCTCCGTACAAATCCATACAATGCGCAGATGATACGATATGCGTTATATCGGAAAAAAATAATGAGAAAGTTTCTACTAAATCTAACACATGGTTTCCTGCAAACAAACTAAAACTTAACTCTGATTAAATGCAAAATTTGGTTATATCTTCAAGTAATTTAGACAATGATCGAAATAACAAAGAGACTGTTAAACTATTGGAAATAAGTCGGCTTGCCGGCTCATATCTCACTACTAAAGAAAAAGCTATAAGTTCATTGTTTGTTATTCGCCAACAACTAGCAAGGTTTGCCAACTTTGAAACATTAAAAATGACATATTTTCTTTATTCCACTCTCAACTAAACTATATATTAATCATATAGGGTAATTCAACAAATGCACTTCAAATGCACTACTCTGTTGATATTTTAATTTCTAACTGAAATTCACAGAAAATGACCCCATTTAATAAAGAAATCTGATGTCCACGCTCACAATACGCGAAACTGTCACTACCTACGAACAAATCGCTGTAGAATAAGTCTTTTAGAAAAAAAATTCATTAATTATAACTATTAAAATGTTTAACAAAAAGTATTAAACAGCTAAGCTGTAATAGTTTCGAAAAAGTTATAAAAAATATCTTCTGAAACATTGTTTTTACTGCTCAGAAGAATATATTATGACTTATTGCAGAACATCCACTGAACTGCTCACCGTAGCTTTCGACATAAATCTTTTTCTGTTTAATGTGTGTTCTTGTTTGTGATATATTTAAGTTACGTTTGATATTCCTTTTTGATACACTATGCATTTTTTTGACTTACTACAAACAGTATTTGTATTTGTTATGTAGTTAAATAAACTCTAACCCTAACACTAATCTTCTCCGGGTGCTTTCCCATTTTCATTTTTTTTTGAGCGTATGTTTTATTTCGCCCTATTAATCTCTAGTTAGTCTTCTCAATCCTGGTTAACCACTTCCTTCCTTTTTACTATTTCTTCGGATGTGCTCTGTATCTTTCGTTGGCTTTTATTAGGTTCTCGGTAGAATTCTTCCACGGTTGTAAGGGTTTTTATTTCTGTGAGATGTTATTTCACCCTTTATGTTTTTCAGCTTTATAATTTCTTTTCTCTCGCTATTTAGATTTCTTCTCAGAACTTTCATGCTTCCATTTTGATCGATTGTGTGTTATATCTACTCTATATTGTAGTGTCTAATATCATTTTGGATACTTCTGGAGATCTCTTTGTGTATACACCTTATTTCTTAATTTGTTAGGTTGTTGCGATTTAACCGTCTTTGTTGTGTCATTAACGCTTTGATGCGGGAGCAAATTTTATTCTCTTTATCTCGCTTTGAGCAATATTCGTTTATTGCCTTTATCAATGTTTATGTTATTGTCTTGTTTAACTTGTCATTGTCTTCTTTTCTTTATTTTCTAGTGCTTCAGTTACAGTTTTTTCACACTTTTGTGAATTTTCTGGATCTTGCTATGTTTTGCTTATCGGTTTTTTTATGACTCACGACCTTTGCTTTGAAATTTATACGTAAAAACTTAATAAATTTATGGAGCTAGAATTAATTAGATAGCAGCTAGGAATCATATAGGAGGTTTAAAAGAGAAGAATGCAGAGGAACTTAAAAGACAAGGAGACAATCAAAAATAACATTACTCCCCTAGTCACAATCAGATATTAAAATGGACCCGTCACATAGCTAAAGAAGAAAGAATTCTTAAAAAATTAATAGATATTGAGGTTGGTACAAACAAAAAAAATGGTCCTGAAGAAAATCGAAAAAGTGAAGGTACAAAATTAGAAGAACTTAGCACAGGACAAAAAATCTGAATTATCATAGTAAATATGAATGTTTTTAAAAAGATTCTAGTCTCCTTTACTGAAAATTATCGACTCTACTTTAGCAGTGTTTGCATATAAATAAATCTTTTACAATATCGTTTTACAACTGCCTCTCCCTTTATAGAATATGTTCCAATAAACACAAAGTTGCGGCACACTGATTTCTAGATGTCGAGATTTCATTGCGCCAATTTCCACAAACTCAATAAACGAATTGTAAAGAAACTGTAAAGATAAATTAAACTTGTAATCTCGTATCCAGTAATGACACTTATTATCAATCAGGCACAGTAATGCCGCGGAAATCTTTTATTTTAACCGAGATAGACAATAAGGTACATGGTCGGAATGTCATTAAAGGATCTTATTTTGTCGTTTATTGCGACCGAAGCTAATGAAGGAATTTTGCGATGAGTATTATTACAATTAGAGTGAATTTTAGTGTCGTAAAATATAGGATGGAAATTTTAGAAATTAATTTATTATTTTTGGCTTTTAAAGAGCAGAAAAAAATAAAAAACTAAAATGGAATATGGATCGAAAAATTTTTAATTTTTGTTTAAATATAATCTTCCAATAAAATGCTGTTGTTCTTGTACTGTTTTGTATTTATATGCTATGATCTAAAAATATTTTTTTTGTTTATTTCTTTGTTTTCCTCTGGTATTTTGTAAGTATTTGTCCTATGCCGGGTTCTTTTAAATTACTATATTTTTCACTTGCTTATGTGTCGTAATTCTTTTGTGCTTCTTATTTTCTGTTGCTTGCCTATACTCTAAACTCCTTTTTCAATACTCTAATTGATAAATTCTTCTATTCATCAGTCAATTTGTCTATAAATCACCTCTTATAATTAGCTGATCTATTTTGTTGTAAGTGCTAAGTATTTTTATAAGTCATTTGTACAGATCTATTATATATGTAATACTAACAACCACCTTAGCAGAAATACTTGGACGAAGAAATATATATTTCGTGTCATAAAATATCTCCACATAGCAACGAAAATGGTATAGATAAAATCGGGAAAGTATAACGATGCTTCCATACACGAGCTTGTCTAGTAATCTCTCCAGTAGGCAGAACAGTTGTCAGTTTTTAATTTACAACAATTGGTCAAATTGAACTGGAATATGAAAATGAAGCACAACTAACATGTTTTTAATTTGCTGCGAACAATGATAAAAACATTAGCGTTTTTTACAATTCTTTCGATCAATTTTACAATATACCGTAGGTAACAATAATGTATTATCACAAAAATCTAAACATTAAAATTATTTGATTTACCAGGATTGTTAAAATTATGCAATAATTTTTTCGCTTTAGGATAATATTTGACAGATTTATCTTTAGACATTTGACGAAAATGTCTGTAACAATCTCAAAATAATCTAATTCAAAGCCTCTGCGGATCAAAATGGCGAGCCATTTGGTGTCAAGGATAAAAGTATTGAAAAATACAGTCTAAATGAAGAGTTAAACGCCAACGGGATTCGTCGGACATTCTTAGTCGCCGCGATAAACTTTAATAAATAAAACAGGCAATAAGGTCCATCTCAGGACGAAATAAACAGGTGGGATGATGCACTTAGAAAACAAATTCATAAAACCGATATATAAACATTTAACTAAGTAAAACTCACCTTTTAAAATGCCCAAGGTTTGAAGAACATCTTCAATTTAAATATATTATAACTCATTGTTAATTGAATGGAAAGTGTTTTATTAAAATGGCACTATTGGTTATACAGCAGGAGTGTGGCGTTAATAATCGTGACACTTTACATTTTAAATCATAAAACAATCTATCTATACGATAGTACATATTTTCATAATGTAAAATTTTGACCCAAATTAATAATAATGTCCCTGGCGTTACATGTGGGACATCAAAAAATATTTTATTTTTTCGTGCCTTTACTTTGAAATGATATAATAGAATTTAGTATTTTATACTCCATATAGTATATTAAAAATCTCGATATTATTACAGCTTTAGCGATTTTATTATAGTTAATACCAACCTTTGACCTTCTAAAAATCTCTACAAAGTAACAGATTAAATGGCACATTATTTCACAACGTTATTAAACTTAAATCCTTTATCCCACAGGATCATAACAGACAATCATATAACGGTATAAATGTTCTAGTTATATCCTAGAACTGTCTGCGACGATAGTAATAAACTTCTAATAGAGCCGTTTTTTTCTTTTTCGTTCTATTAAAGTCCTCCTCACGTACGAATATAATTCAAATCACATCTCTATTAAGCCAGCTAGACCGAGGCGTCGCAAGCCACAGCCAACGGCGGGAAATCTCTCTTTACCACTCTTCTTAAACTACTCAATAATTCAAAGGAGGTTTTGAACTGGTTCAATAATTAACATATTATATCTTTCACCTTCCTTCTATTAAAGGAATCTCTAAATATAATTTGCGATAAAATTTGTGATATACGTAATACGTCTATTAAACGCATAGTTTAACTATTCTGATAATTATATTACCATAGGTATTTTAGCAATGTATATTTTTCTCTCCACGAATAGTATGTCGGGAAACATTTATATTAATTTTTCTCCTACTTAAAATATCTGTTGTTTGTGGTAACCACAGAACAGTTCTCCCTTATTTACTCTGTAAATCATACCCTTTCGTCTACCTATTATTCTTCTCCCATCTGGTACTTTGTAATGTATATGTTTTCTAAGTTTCATGTAATTCATTCTCTTTACAGATCGCACCCTGTTTATTTTATTAAATTATATAGTATTGGGCCTTCATTTTTCTTATCCGGAATAGAGAACCTAAAATGAGTTGAACTTTTTATGGTATTATTAGCAAAGGACCAAATGAACAACCAAATAACGAAGAGCTTCTGCAATGCCATAAACACCACTTAAAAGCTGCATCTGGTGGACTTAGTAGAAGTTTTAGTAGAAAGCTAAAGGATATCAAGAGTCATAAGATTACAAGAGATTTGTTAAAGAAGTACCACAGAACATATTATATAAGTTGATCTTCATTTCTGATGAACATTTCTGTTAATTTCAAATTTAGTTAAATTAATTTCGGTTCCTAAGCTCATCACCAAAGGTCCTGTAACATTGCAAGTGGAAATTTGCATTGAAATAGATACAATTTTTATAAAATAGCCTCTGCTTCCTTTCTTAATGACGAAGATAATGAGGAAGTTAAAAAGCCAATAATTCCAATTGGAGCAGCATAGACGCAAACAAAGGAGGTGAATGTCTATTAAAATATTTGTTTATTTGTAACATCTACATCTAGTAACATATTTTTAGATTATACAACGACAATGAACGCAGATTTATCACTGCAATTGGTAAAGAGTTTCAGTTTGAAATTAAATCTTAAACGTCTTTTCTATAGACTCACTATTGTTCATCCAAGAATCAGAAATGCCAGATGATGTTTAAAATAGTAAAGAAAGTCGAAATAGTTTCGTTGGTCGAAATACGTTGAAGGATGCAATAATAAACTGTTATGAGGAAGGTTGTCGCATTAGAAACAAAGCAGTTAATAGTATGCATTGGTGGCAAAATCCAAAGACTAGTGCACGGAGAAGCTTCTATAAAGTCAAAAGTTCAGCTAATTGGGAGGACTATAAAAAGGGTATAACAAAATATTACAATAAATTAAAAAGGTCCAAAATAAGAAGATGGAGGTAATTGAGAATGCAAACAGAGATGAAGTTCTTTAAATAAGAAAATAATAAATGCATATAATTACAGAATACATTGGTGTATTAACTGATGACTACCGAATTGTAAGACTCATGGTACATACGATGAAAGCATTCTTAAAATTGATACATGCTAAAATGTATTAAAAAACAAATTTGAACAGGATATCCGCGGAACTCAATTGAGTTGTCGAAATGGTCCCCATGAATTGTTATATGCATTTAATGTTATGTCTCAAACATGTCTAGAGAGGCACAAGGAAAGACAGAAATAGCGCTAAAAAACGAAGGAATTTGTACTGACTAAAAAGTGAGCTTTACCTGAAACACATTATTAAATAAGAAAAAATCAATAACTTTAACCTAAAGTGCTCACAAAGATAAATGAAAAAATAACAATAAAAAGCAGAATAGCTATCTGTTTAGAACAATAGTCTTAAAAATATTTCTCAAAGAAATGTACTTCATGATAAGAAGATCAACATTTTTATAGTTCACTAGCATTTCATACCTTATACTTTAAACATAAAACTTGGCAGTATTCTTACAAAAACCCTTGACCGAAAATGGCGTTAAAAACTCCTTCTTATTCTACGACACATTAAACCCAACTTTCTTCTTAAAACTTTATATTTGCTTTTATAACTGGCGTTTTTACGGCCCCAATATCCGTAGTTATCGAAGTGGAAAAAGCTATCTCTAAATGTTGCATTTAATCTGTTGTTGTTTTTATCACCCTCACCGAAAAGTTGCGCACAAGAGTTGGAGCATTGTCTCTACTTTCTTAAAACTTTTCAGGGGCTGCTAAATAAAATTTACGTAAAGGGGTCAAAGATTTTAATAAAACGGTACAATCAAATCGAAACTTACTTTTTTATTAGTTAAAATAACTGGCTGTAAGTTAAAGAAAAGAAGTTTAAGTTTGTGAAGTTTCTGCCAGCATTAGTTGATGCTTTGTCATAATAAACTTTAAAATGATTTTTCTGGATTAGAGATTTTTTTATTTTGTTATTATACATTATTAATAACATAAAATATGTCTGAAGTTTTCTCAATCGTTTGATCCTTAAAGTTTATGGTTTGATCTTTTCTTAAAAATCTGTACTCCTAATTTATTTTAAAACATTTTAATTTAAAAAGATTTTTACACTTGGGTTGAGATTTATAAATCTTATCTTCTGTATGATGCTAAATGATGCCTTCGCCTTGCACCATGGAGAAGTTATTTTAATCTAGGTCTATGATGTTTCACTACATACTTTCGATCATAAATAGATTTTTTAAACCATCCGACTTCTGTCCGTTTTTTTACTAGTTTTTTTATTGCATTTTTTAATATTTCATATTCATCGACATTAAAATTATCAAAGTAATTGGTCTAGAAACATACAGCCCTACAACAATTTAACGCCTATCCGGCTCACTGCGGGGCCCCGTTGGACGCCCACGTTGTATTGTCAAAAGTTTCTAAAAGGTTTTCCTTTGGAAAAACTTTGCGGCGGGTGCTTTGGGATTTAGGCATGCGAGAGAAGGACGTAAAGAAGTTAGAAAGTTTTTTAGTGGTTGCCATGTAAATACTTGTACGCAGTGTTGATGTAGAGAAGTTGGGATGTCGAATAATGAAAACGTGTCTCATATAAACACTTTATATCGAACGAAAACTTTGGTTTCGAACAAATTATGTTTAATATAAAATGTAAGACAGAAATTTTTGTCTCGCTTAATGTTTATTATAAAATAGGAAGCTTATATCATTGGCAATGTTGGTTTTGTTGAGATGATTTTATCTTTGAGAGCTTTGGAATTTTGCAAAAGTTAAACAAATATAAAAATTCATGTCATAGGTGACTATAATGCAATAATTGAAGAAGGTAGAGGAGATCAATGTCGAGGAAGTTAATTCTTATAGTGTAGGAAGTTTTAATGAACGAAGAAAGAAACTGTTTGAAAGTATGTGAAAGAAATGCGATAATCAGATCAAAAATCTGCTATAAACTGCTCAAACGACTCGTAGATATACTTGTAAATGAACGTTTTATATAACTCTATATAAATACGTATAAACTCTAACACATTGAACAATAACAGGAAGATCGAGCACCGGGAAGAAGTTTTACCATCTTCTGCGATTGGAAGAGAATAGATGGTCCTGTACAGTAGTTGAAGTGTATCTAGTGTGCCAAAATTTCAATATGAAAATATCAAAAAAAAAAAACGAAACCTATGACATTTAATGGTAAATACCTTACAAGACCAAAAAAATTAACGATCATCCACTAGAGCAAATCAATCGCTTCAATATATATGCGGTATTAACGGAACACTAAAAACGAGACAAGAAATTATACAAAGATAAAATTTTACAAGAAAATGGCGTCACCTACTCTGTTTTATGGACCATATAAAATGAAGATAGAAGATAGATAAGAACTATTAATGAGAACATAAAATAATACAGAACAAAATTGAAACAAGTTATAAACAGAATAGGTAGAATTCGAGCAACTAAAGAGGTACAAAAAGTGCTCCTTGAATGAAGTGAAGGTTGGAATTACTGAAATGAAGAAAAATAATTTCTGCAGAATAATTTCTAGTGTGAATCACAGTTTATTTATCTAGTTACAAAGCTGAGCAGGCTTTGAATGCCTAGGGCTATAATACAATAATTATAATACTATATTACAAAACTTATATCAACTATGGTGACTTCTTGTCCAATCATGCTCCCTGCCTACTAAATTAGCTTACTATTCTTCTCCATTCATTCCTGTTTGTTGGTTTTTCTTCTCAATCAATAATTCCCTCTTTTCTGATGTCTTTCTGTAGGCTATCAAACCATCTTTGTTTCGGTCGTCCTTTCCTTCTTTTCGTGATGGGACTTCATTTTAGAATCATCCTTGGTATCCTTTTCCTATCCATTCTCATCACGTGCCCCATCCATCTCACTCTCTGTGTCTTTATGAAGCGACTGATGCTTGGTTCGTTATACAGTTCCTCTGACTCCCTGTTTGTTCGTCGTAACCAACCTTTTACCGTGCTTTTGCCACCATAGATAGCTCTGATCATTCTGATTTCCCATCTTTCCAATTTCTTCGTATTTTCTGTTTTCATTGTCCATACTTAACTACCGTACATCACTGTGGACTTTACTGCTTCTTAGCTTTGTTTTTCTCGATATATTTGGATTTCATTAGTGATGTTAGGTTCCCCTATATATAATATTTTTATTTCCTTTTGCCAACCTGGAATTCAGTTCACATTCTTCCTGGTCTTTCTCTTTTATAATAACCTCTAGATAAGTAAAATAGACTACTCTCTCCAAATTATATTTTGCGTATTCTTTTGTAAATTACCAACTCTGAACTACAGTTAGTGATTTATGTAAGTTTATTTTGCAACACTTTACAATTTGCACTATATATTTTATTAAATAAGATTTGTAGTATATTTAATCTTTACTATTTACAAAAATTATATGAAAAACGACCGAAGATACAATGGTGATGTTATGTTTGACGTTTCTTCATCAACATTTTTTGTATCCCTGAAGTAAGTCCTTTTATTTCGTTAAAATTGATTTTTTTTTTCTAACCGTTGCGTGAATTTACGCTTTTAATATATATTTTACCCTGCCTTTAACCCGCATTTTTGTGTTGCGTAAGGTTTTACATTTAACTCAAACGACGACCCAATTCTTTCCGTGCGATGTGCTGTTTAAACCTGACATACCAAAGGAATCACATTTCATAAATACTTGATGCTTTTTTAGGTTATTTTTCTCATTTCCGCTTTCCTTTTATTTCCCTTTCTTTCGGAACGCTTCATTATCGACTCATAATTAAAGCACCTTAGCCGCTTTGTTATTTAGAAGTTAGGTTTTTTTCCAATTAAAATCAATATGGCAGCAAATTGAATTCTTCTGAACGGGAGAAGATGTAAACTCTAAAAATACACTCTTAAATGGCTGGAAATGGAACACAAAAGGAAAGCTGTTGTTTGAAAATACACTGTGGTTGAGTTTGTGTATTTTTTAATTCGAAAACACAGATTAGGTCAGAAAAAGAGATAAAATGCAGTAAAATGTGTGCAGGTAGTTTTACTCAGTTGTAACGGATTAATATGGTGTTTACAGTCGAAATATTTTATGTAATTCTTCACATCCATCAGTTAATCTTCTTAAAGAAAAGACAGTCTTATACTGCAGTACGTTACTCTTTTAGCTATGTCAGTGTAAGATTGCTACCCTGAATTTTCAATTGCAAAGTAAAAAATTGCCTTATAGAAACAATATAAATCAATCTTAAATGAATTTTTACTATTGCTATTATATCCTAAGATATATTTTATCTGTGAGTTCTGGTCTGCTTGCTTTAGTAAGAGAAAAATACGTAAGGATGAGTTTATAAAAAATTCTGGTATCTCCCGAACAGCTGTGTAGAAACTTATTAATGGTAGACATAACAATAATGCCACTGTTATACATCAAGGCAGTTAGTTCTATTTACCAATTCTGATTATCTGATCTACTGCTGAGAGATTAACAGAGGAACTTGAGCTTTTTCAGTTAACTCTGGATACTATATGGAGATTATACCAGAGAGAAATATTCCGTGTTTTAGTTTTCAGCCAGTGAATTTTTATTTATTGTCATTACATCCAAAGATGTGATCTGTGAGTTCTTGGATTCTTCCCTTAGCTACCTAGACAGCTATTAACTTTTTCAAATCTTAGGGCACTTAATTAAATTATTCACCAATTTAAAACTAAACAAATGACAAATTACTTATGTTTCGAAGATTTTCTAATTTATTCGTTTTTCTAAAATTACCATAAAATATTTCGTACCATGCAATATCCCAGTTGAAATAAAAATGTAAGATTTGATACCAAAACTTTACAAATGAAATTAATTTTACTGTTTTTGATCCTGAACTACAAATGTTACATATTATTAAGAGACTTTTCTGAATTGTTATAAATTTGTAAATCAATATAGGTATGTATATTATTTACTATCCCAAAATTTGGAAATTTTTTTTTATTTTATTATGAATTTCATATTAAAACATATCTAAACACACAAATATATTATAAAAAAATACATGAATACATTTTACAACTTTTTTACACTTTTTAACACTTTTTTAACTGTTGGTGATTTTCACAGCTGTCAAGTGATTTATGTTAAGTTTGGTTTAGCATTTCATCATAAATAGACTTGTCGCCTGTTTAGAAATTATATTTATATTATAATGTCAAAAGATTATCTTTCGAATGAAGTCAATTTAATGTCAATTTATAAAAATCATCTTTGTTTTTCAAAGTTCTATACCTCTAAAAAAACAGCCTTTATAACAAAAATTTATTCTACAGAAAATACGATTTTTTTTTTGAATTGCTGATAAAAATATGCAAACAAGAAGTTGTTTTCCTGTCGGAAGATGCAAAATAATCACTGCAATCATTGAATTTAAAATGCAGCAAAGTAGCAGCCGATATTCCGATGAAACTTCTCAATTTTATGTTACTTCGATTTAAGTGTAGAATCAGCAAGTTTCCGGAATATTTGAATAATTCGTATACAAATGGATAAAATAAGCTCCACTCCTACTCCTACATTTGATTACAGTCTCAAGTTGCACCAAAGTGATTTATATACACTGTAAGTTCACGTTCCATGAGCAGAATCCATAAATTTAAAAGTTCCCGTTTGAAGGAATCTTTTCTTAAAAAGAGAAGCCCGCCCGCAAGCCAAATTATTTGCAGTGTATGTGGATTAAATATGCATAGATCCACAGCTCGCTTCTCGCCGGTTAAAGAGAAGTTCACTTCGGAAACCGCTGAGAACTGTTAACTTTAAGTCGTGGGACGTAGGCCATTCCGTGGACACTATCCATGAATTTCAAATTGCAACACATCAAAGTTAAATCATAATAATGTTACCAATCAAGATTAAACGGACTAGAAAAATTACTAAAATTACATAAATCGTCAATATCACAAAATAAAAAAAAAACAAAATATTTAATTCATTGCAAAATTTAACTAAATTGAAAATTGCGTAACAAAACCTTACGACTTGTTTACGAATCATGTGATACCCAAATATATATAAAAATACTGTAGTTGATTGTACCTAAACGTACTGTACTTTCTTAATTATTGATTAAGAAACTCTTCTACTGAATAATATGGTCTTTTAGATTAATCGGCTTTTCTCAATTTTCCGAAACTTAATGAAAAAAGTTGTAGATTTAAGTTGCAAAGAGAGATGGTTGTATAATTTTTTTGCCGAATATAATATAGATTTTTCTACTAACTCGGTAACTACACATCAAAGATTGACTTTCTGGTGGAGTAGTCATGATTAGGTCTTGCTATAAAAACATGTAGGTGTTTACGAATTAAGCAAACAGTTTCTAGAATATATAAAGAGGTAAAAGTTAAAATCCCGTGATTTTTGAAGTAACTTCTGCAGTGTGTTATTCTACTGAGGCCAAAAAGATATTGCTCTTTTTAGTAATTAAAAAATAACATCAGATTAGGCAGCTGTACTAGAACTCCAAAAAGGAAGGCCATATAGAAGATGAGACTCGAACAAAGAAAAATATGTTATTTTGGAAGATCCTAAATTGATTTCCTTCGAAACAGATCATATCGCATAGCAGGCTGAGGCTAGTTTTTTACATAACAAATCGATATGAAGGGGCCATTTAAGGTTGCTGTCTATAAAAATATCAAGAAATTTTACAGAATCATTGATACTGATCTGGCTGTTATTAAGAAGCAAGGGTTGAAGAGCTCCTTTATAGTATAATTATTTATCAGACAGTACCATTATGGAATAATGCTACTGTCTGATACACGTTAAAAGAGAGTAACTTAGAGTCGGACTAGGTTTAAGTACATCAAAAGTTATAATTGCATGAAGAGTTGCAATATTAGAGTTCCTCCGGGTAATTCTGGTATCATCATCAAAAAGAAGCATTTTTTTTATTTCATTTTAAGCATTTCAGAAAAGTAGAGGACCCAGTACTGAACCTTGTGGTACTCCAAATACAATGCATTTGTGACTAGAGTCAGTATTATCTGCTTTTACTTGTTGTTTCCTATTCCTCAAGATTGGAACCAATTCAAAGAAATACCTCGAATTCCATAGAAATTTAGTTTTTTATCAAAATGTCGTGATTTACACACAAAAAATAGTGGTAGTGCATAGCTTATTATTAAGTGCTTGATAGACTTCATGTAGTACAGTAAATGTACCAGCGATGCTATGTAATACATAGCATCGCTGGTACATTTATTAGATAAAAAGTCGAACTGACTTTGTGATAAAATGTTCGCAAGATGGGGCAACCTGACACAAAACACAGGTTACAAGAAGACCTAGCTCAAATGAAAAATGTATACGTTTTTGTGTAATATCTGTTTGATTTTAAGATCATTGAATATATTCATATTATATTATATTATACGGTATATCGGAATTAAATACCTGCATATCTTTGTATACTAAAGGCAATTTCCAGATAGACCATCTTCTACTTTCAACCTCTCCAATACTGGCCTACGTTTTTACTTGGAGTAAATACTCTGCGGGAATCTTTTTCGGACTCGGCTTCATTTTAAAAAATTCAGCAATGCGAATGTGTATCAATTTCTTGGAATTAATTCAGGGAGTTGCTTCAATTTGCCAACTCAAATACCTCCTTCAATATTCATTTCTACTGAAAGTCGGTCGCGTCTCTGAGTTGGGACGAGATTGGTCGATGAAATATAAAGTAGGAATATATGATATTTATAAAAAATTGAATATACATACATATATACATATATGTATATATATATATATATATATATATATATATATATATATATATATATTGTTGTAGTTCTAAAATAGTTCAGAAATAAAATTAATATTTGTATGCAAAAAAAAATATTTCGGGTTATTTAGAAAGTCACTAAATACTGTTTAAAATGTTAAAAATATTTATACACAGGCTTTTAAAAAATAAAAAATAAATTTCCGTAAAATAATTATTTGAAATCTCGCTTCAAAAGTGAATCCAAAAAATACACTTACAGAACTTTCATCGTTAACAATTTTGCATTTGCAAATAAAATATTTTTTATGATTGAAAATATTGTGTTATCAGATGACAGATGCCCAACCGAGACTCAAATCAGAAGATTTCTTTGCAAATGAAGGAAGTGTGTAACGAAATATTGCAGGGATATTACAATTGTCGAAGTAAGAGTTTTCCATATTATTGAAAAAGTCTTCTAATTTATCCATGATTGAAAATTATTTAGAGGGAAAAGATCATCACCCTATATATTAATACGTTCAGATGTAGCTTTTTATTTCATGCTAAAAAAAAAATTGGTCAAATAACATAATTGCTGGAAAGTTTTCAAAATAACTAGCTGGAATACTAGCTCTATATGGAAGGAATGTTTAAATTTTCTTGTAAAAAGTCAGTGTGTGGTCTGAATCATTTATCCCAAATATCTTTATCATGTGTCCTTTTTAATAATTATTTTATTATCTGTAAATTTCATTCACAAGTAAACATTTGTTTTGATTTGTGTTTATTCCTGATGAATCTAGTTCAAAATTTTAGTCTATTTTAATTTTCAAATGTATTATTATGTTTTCTAAAGCAATTTACTGATGAATTAATTCTATTTGTTGTATTTCATTTTACCAACGTCGTTTTTGACAATACTTAATAATTCATTGGAATGACCTATTAGGCCCCATTTGTGATTGAAAATATTTATGAGCTTTATGCTATATTTTTTCTTTAAAATTTAAATAAATTTTGATCAAAAAAATTAATTATTGTTTTTTCTTTTCTAGGTAAGTTAAATTTCACTGACTCAATGAAATATTTCTGGTAAGTAAAAATCAATAACATATAATAATAAATTTTATTTAACATAAGAAGTGCATTTAGTTACATAGTCATGTAAATCTGTAATGTAAAACACACTATCAATGAAATATATTTTTTCTTTATGTTCTAGCCGTCCTATTAAACTTTTTTCATCTACTCTATTCTAATCGTAACAAACAACAGCGTCGTTTCTTATATCATAGATATAGCACATATTTCCGTGCCAAATCGAGTGAATAGATGCCAATAACCCTTCAGAGATTTTCCTTTAATAACTTCATAAAGCATCCCTCTGATATCTTTTGTTGCCTTTCGGCGTTCTTGTGCTGTCCGGGAAGTTGGTACACTTCTTAGAGAGGACGCATTATCTGCACATTTTGTTAGTCTGGGGGTTTATTTGGCTAATAATTTGGTCACGTCATTTTATACAAAATAAACTCATTACGAAAATGATTTATATTAAGCAAGTGAGCTAATGACATTGAATTAAAAAATATTATATTTACCATAAAATATCAATGACACAAATGTCATAAGAGTTATAATTTACAAACTAAATACTAATTATAAAAGACCAAATACAACTCGTATTTGGGCATACTCGTACCGGTAGAATAAACTAACGATCCTTTTATCCCTATACATTTAAAAGACCAAATTCCCAAATTACAGTTTTATGACTGAGCAGCGAAGTCGCTACCAAAATTACTTTTTGGTATAATTATCTAGACACCTTGGTGCCTTGATACGTGCACTGGAAAATATTTTTTTTTTCGGAAATAATCGTGTCGAAATGTCGTTGGCGTTGATTGAACTTATTTTATGTAAATTTCGAATTTGGTTTTAGTTTTACTGCATTTTTAATATAACTGTGGGATGGTTAATCAACTCTATTTTGCGTTAGATTCCTACGAGTTTTGTTCTTCCTTTTTGATATATTTCTGTTGTTTTAATGAATAGGTCTTCTAGATATCTTAAGCTAGTTTTATTTATAGTCATATCTTAGTTTGGTACTGAATATTTTCACATTTTAAAGATTTTTTAAGAAAAGCGCATAATTTTATGTTTTATGGTAGATAGTACAGAAGTATATGAAAATTGTAGTATGATGCTACGATAGTAATTAATATCAGTATCCATAACGACGTTTTACAAATTTCCACTAAATATTTAGCAGCGAAAAAAACGGCACATAACATGTGGTTAATTACAAAAGACAGAGAAGATCAGAAATACTGCACAAGATGCTGTAGATGTCAAAAAAGCAGTGAAGCCAAAAACTAAAACATGAGACAATAAATGTTAACACATGGGCCAGGGCATAAGCTTTATCAGACCAAGAGAATCAGGAAGAACAATAAAATCCCTAAGAATGGTTGGAAAGTAAAGAGTTAATATCACCCTAATACCGCTAAAATATTGGAAAGATTCTTATTCCAATAACTGAAATTATTGGAATTTAATCCTTGGAAATTTTATTGATTGAAGACATTCCACAGTTTCTTACTGGAGATAATGACCAGTCTTTTATTCAGAGACATTTTTTATAGTTGAAAACTCAATAACACCAACAGAAGTAAAGAAAATCTTAATGGCAATGAAACATGGACCAGCTTCTGAAGCTACAGATTTCCCCTTTGATCTTTTAAAGTATGGACCGGACTCACTTCTGCAACTGCTTGCTTTTTTTGTTTAATTCTTTTTTAAAAGGCAAAGATCTGCCACCTCAATGAAAAACATCATTTGTATTGAACATTCATAAAAAAGGTGACAGAAGAAAGTGTTGCAACTATAGAGGGTTAAGTGTAACAAACTCTCTTTCTAGACTTTACTGCGAAATTATAAGAGAAATAATAGAAAATCAAGTTACAGAAGAGGAGTAGCAAAGTAGATTTTTTGTACTAACAATCTATTTGGCCTAAAATAGCAATCTCAAAAAAAAGCAGAAATTTAATAAGACATATGATATTCGTATATCTATAGAAGCCTATGAAGTGTCAAGGTCAGGAAAAAGTAAAAAAACGACGAAAAATTTTGAAAGAAGAAAACAATAGAAATGGCTTGACAATATGAGATTTTGTATTCAGTTTCAAGGTAATCGGCGCTAAATGTAACTAAATGTCCATATTATAAGTATGTATTTATACTTATAATATGGACTATAAGAATAAGTGTTTGTTCCTATCACAGCGTTTGCTTAATTTCTATTAATCCGCCGTACTAAAATGTGTATCCTTTGTTTTCGAAGTTGAACAGTAAAGAAAACCGTTTTTGAATGCTTTTCTAATGACGATATTTACAGACGTCCCGCGGGAATACTGAAGGTCTGCTAGGATTTTTCTTTAGTGTTGTTATCAGTGTTATCTATCTTTTCCGAGATGGGCTACGATTCAAACCGGGATGTAACTCCAACTTTTTACTTGTTTTCTCTTTATTCTCAAAAGCGTTTTGGTGACTTTCTTTCGTGCTAAAGGTGTTTTTTATTTTTTTTTACGATGCATTCAGTGTGATGATTATAGTTTACTTAATACTATACGTGAGGTGGTTTATATAAACAAGAAAAGGGCATAGAGTATAAGGAAAAGTCGTTCAAAATGCCGGAATGTTGTTGGCGTTTGTTGGGAACGTAAATTGGGTGGAGTATTTAGGCTTTTTTGTTTTTTATTTCATTGTTTTTTTTTTAATTTTATTTATTTAACCTTAAAGAGATCACATTAAAAAAAATAATTCCAATCGAAATAATTTATTTATATCAGAAATTGAATCTCTAGACTATAAAACTGTAATCTTTTGTTTAGTGACAGGGCATAGCCGGATAAGAATGTTAAAATGGCCCCAGGGGAAACTTGACATTAAATTTTGGGGTATTGTTCGGCACAACAAAAGATGAAATTTCACCAAATTTTATTCCAAAATATTGGCACATCGGCACGGAAAATTCAAATTGATTTGAGCGTATGAACATTTTAAACGCATATAAAAAAAATAAAAAAATATGGATGTTTTATTTTTTTATAGGCGTTTAAAAGATATATAATCTCGAAAAAGATATTTGGAATGGATAATCACCAAAACTATTTTCCAGAATTTTTTCAGAATTTTTAAAGTAATAACTGGAATTTTTGGAAAATGAAATGGAATAATAAGACCTATTTGGGAAAAGAGGGGGAAATTGCATTGCAACTATTGCTAACGTATAATTTAAAGTATCTTGAATCATTCGCATAATATAATGAAAGAATCGTTTATCAACTTTTTTTTATTAATTTTGAAATAGATGATGATATTCTCTACAAATTATTCTTTCACGTTTAAGAGAATATATACCAATTCTGTTTCTTTTCATCATCATCATCATTCTGACTTTACAACCGTGCGTGGGTCTTAAGAATTGCTCTCCAGTCGTTCCTATCCATCGCCTCCCTCCGCCAAGAAATTTAGATTGGACAGAATCCAGAGGACATTTTCAGAAGACGACATTTTACTAGAAGTTCTTAAGGTAAAAATTTGCAGGATTTTTCTCGCTTTTACAGGTATTTACTCTGTTAGTATACAGGCGCGAGACAACGTTGCAGATCGGCACTGATTGCCGGTAAGCGAAAATCTGCTTTCACCGCGTTTGTACTCTTATACTTCTAATTAAAGAGACGCCGTTCTAAGAGCCATCAATCGACATTAATATTTTTAATTTGAATCCCGAATGAAATATTTTGGACTCTTCGAATAGGAGTTGTGATGATTTAGAAGACAAAAATTTGATTAGAATCTTCTGTTTTTGGGATATTTCGCCGGTTTGTGTTATATTTTTAGTTAAGTTATTATTCAACTAACTTTTTTTAAAAACTGAAATCAAGATCTTAAGTTAAACTATAGATTTTGCAATTTTTTGCTATTCTGATTCGTAGTTAGTTTTTTTTAATATTCATATATAAAACATTTTCTCTGCGTAGCTATGTTTCTTTGAAATGGTAATGAAACATATTTAATGTGATTTTCTTGTATAAAATACTATTTAAATACGGAGCCAGAAGACTAAAAAAGCGGTTGGAGTGTCGGAAGATTCTTGGCTACGTTTTACATCTTGACATATTTCGCTTCTGAAGTCAACTTTCGTTTCCTTTCAGTTTCGGATTCTGATTTAACAATTTTATTACTTCCTGGTATATCTGGAAAAAATCCCGCAACTTACACGCTTTTCAACTGCACTGTCAAAAGATATTCTAAGTCTGCAATAAAACATGTTTACATATCAAATGCAAAAAAGTTTTTCACAATTTTTGTGGTCCAGCCCATCACATAGATCTGTTGGTAGTCCTCAATATTTTCTTTCAACTGCAGAGGACACTCTATAATCATATTCTTTACAGTTTTGATGGCTCACAACCTTTGTAAAACATATAATAGGGCAGTTTTCTAGTATACAATTTTACACCAGTTTTTTTTATAGTTCTACGTTTTTTATATATTTCATTTTGTATAATGTTTCCCTAACATCAAAATTACTTTCGAATTCAGAAATCTTATACTATATGAGGGAAATATATTTTTCGTTTCGCATATCAGCGCAAAAAATTAGAAATGAAGTTTCCAAATTGAATTTCTCTGAAGCAAGCACAACACATTTCTTAGCACTTAAATCAAGTAACCGCATCAACAGTTTGAAGCTCTACGATGAAGTAAAAGAATTTTCGCAACAATAGCAATTTCTGGCAAACAATGCACAATGGCGTAGAACTAAGTCGTAAATTCTATATTTGGGATTTTAGAGAACATGACATTAATTTTAAGGTCATAATGTACGTGGACATAATGTCTTATTTCGACTTTTTTAAGTTGTTTTTCAGTTACATTTTAGATTTTTCGGAACACAAACGTCACTATTAAAATACAGTCCAACGAAACAAAACCAAGAAAATAAACCAATGACTAAAACAAGATTATATATATATATATATATATATATATATATATATATATATATATATATATATATATCATATCTATAAGATATTTTAAATTATAACATGAATTTTATTAAATGTACAGTGTCATCAACAATAATGTTATTTTAGTATTAATTTTATTTATGTGTATAATCTTTTAATTTCTGTAAGTATTGTAAATCTAAGTGTACGTCAGTGTTTTGAAATGTTTGTTTTTTACAGTTACTCCCGATGAAGCCATCAAATAAATGGCGAAATATTGAGCTTTAGAAAAAACAAAGATTTTTTATTTAATAGACCACATACCCGATATTTCCAACATATTTATATATATATATATATATATATATATATATATATATATATATATATATATATATATATATATAAATATAATATAGATAAATGGCCAAATAGAAATATATCTCAAGAACTAAAGGTAATTGAATCATGAAAATTGAAATAAAAGGGTTTTAAAGAGTGAACTGTTTAATTAAAATATTTTGATCTATTTGCTACTTTCGGCTATAACTTATTTTTTAACTTTAGAAATTTTAGAAATATTCACGTTATTCTGAACATTTTTGTTAATACTCTTTTTGAGTTTTTATATGAAAATAACACTTTTCTACCATTTATATAAATATCAATATCTCTATTGTAATTTTAATAAAAGTTTAAATTCCTTACAAATTTATTAACCACATATAGCTTTATCGTTTACAATTTAAAGCTGCCTTTTTCTTTATACATGGTGCTGGCATAAATCCGGCATCATACATTTTCGCCTAATTCCTTTTGTTAAAAAATGGACCACACTGTAGTTGATTTGTGATTTTAAAAGAATACGTTTCTCATTTTCGATCTATATTAGTATTTCTTATTCCTATCTCTTGCAGTTTTCAAATAAAAAAACTTTATACATTTTTGTCACAAAAAAATTACTTATCAAGCAGCCTAAGGAAGTATTAACAAAACTGTTTAGAATGACGTACTTCACTGGTACATTGTTTATTGTTCACTGCATTACTGCTGCTTATAGTCGAGAGTGGTCCATTTACATCGTCAACCGGGTGACTTCGCGTCTATTATCGAGACAACTAAGGCGATTTTCGATCTCAACGGCTTCTCTGATAATTCTTGGTTTATAAAAATTCTGGGAGCGATACATCAAATTTAAAAAAATTAATTTTGTAACCTATATGAAAATAACGTTGGTCTAGGACTGAAACAATCGAAATTGCGAACGGAAATTGAATATTTATAGATCTGTTTGGATTCTTTCATTAGTTTGGAATTGCATAAACTCCGTGTTGTTCCTTCGGGATTCGTAATTTTTAACTTATTGGACAAAAAATGAAAGTTGTTGGTGAGAAGTAAATTGTGTCCTTAATCCATTTGATTTGAGAATTTTGTTCATTTTCTCAGTGACAATTTGAAGAGAAGGAAGAAAAACTTTCGAATTTTTGTATTTAGGTACTAATATAATACTTCTCTATTTATTTGGCATTTATCCCAATTCCATAATTCGTTTAAACAAATCTGTTCTATTTGCTTCACTTTTTTCTATTTTTGAAGTGCCTGAAGAAGTTCCTAATTTGTTGCAGGAAAATGTATTAATGTAAAAAATTTAAAATATATTTCTTAATAATTTACGAACTAAGAGATGTTTAGACCTTGCCCGGTTTAAAAATGAAGCTTTGTATGAGTTTAAATATTATTGTAAATAGTTTTCTGTAATTATTTCGAAATAATGGACAGGCAAAAGCGTACGGCACTGACAAACACACAAGATTATCAATTACGAATTATCTTTCTCGGAACTCTGGCTGATGCTTTTTCGCAACAAGAAAATGAACTTTGAAAAATTTATTTCGCTGATAGCACAAAGAGTTTGTTGTTTGGAATAGCTGTAAGGTAATATATTAGATGAATATATTAGAAAACGTTTACTACGTTCTGTTAATAATGGAAGAAAATATTAATACTGTAATTGCTACTAAGACATTCCAGATGATATTCTAGAAAAGTTTAGTAAAAAAAAATTGCATAGATAGCGGTAAAAATTTATAAAAAAAATCACTATATTATATTTTGTGTATAATAGTTACTAACGATGAAATAATTAAACAATTCTCGAAGATTTGAATATCTTGGTGTCGAACTATATAGCTATGGAGATATTAAAGAGAGTTCTGAAAGCATACAGACAAAGCATCTTACGTGTTAGGATGTCTAAGGGATGTAATTGGAGAAATAAAGTTCCAAAGCTGAAAGGAAAAGCACGTATTATATCAATCGTGAGGAAGACCAACAATGACTAAAGCGATAGAAACAAAAGGTGTGAAGATCAACAACTGGGAAAATACTAAGAGATAGAATACGGAAAGACTGAATAAGAGATCTTTGTAACATACAAGACATAGTACGTTGGAAAAGACAGAGGAAATGAGAATGAAATCAGCATGTCACTAGAATGGACAGAGAGAGAATAGCCCAAAGAGCAAGAGATTAAAAATCAACAGGCAAGGGACCACTCTACTAAGACTTTTTAAAATGTGGTGGGATAGTTAGCAGTCGCTTCTTGATAGAACCATTGATCAGATAATATCGATGAAGACATGAGATATATGGTAATAAGTACTTGGTGGAGAAAGACCATAAATAGGGTCGACTGAGAGAAATTCTTAAGAAGGCTAGGCTACAACCCTCACAGGGTTGTAAAGCCACTTGGCGGTTGACATCACAGCTAATAGTATAGTACTAATAGTACGAGCTCAAAATTGGTGAAGAACAGACTAAGGAGCAAAATAGTATGATATAAACATTAAGAATGTTTTTTAAGCATTTAGAATGGTAACAGAATATAAAAAACAAAAATACTAAAACTAATAGATTATTGGGAAATCAAGAAGACCAATAGAAGAATAGGAGATAGAAATGTATGCACATAGAAGCTAAAATCGGCTACCGCTTACATATTTTAGGTGCAAAAATATAATGTACTAAAAAAACATAAGAATACTGCGGAAATAAAAAACTGGGCAATATGTTGATGACAATTAAATGATATGAATGTATCCTCTAAGTATTTGAAAATTATGAGAGGTAGATATGATGGAATAACAACTAGTTCTAGAATAGATATTGTCAAGACTAGAATAGATATTGTCAAGAATAGATTTCTTATTATGATAGTAGATGTTGTGTTCAAATTGCGTAAAAGTTGTTATCTCTTAAAACAAGTTTATTTCCTCAATTAATACGCCATACACTACACTTCTATTGCCATTGCTTAGTGTTGCATCTTTAGGAATTTGAAGTGATAATATTTTTTCAAAAATGGTCAAAATTATGTATTTCGCAATTTTTAACGGTATGTTTGCTGCTAATAAAACCTTACATAGGTCTTGATTAAACAAATCACTTGTTTTGTTTTAATGTACTTTCCAATAATTCTTTCAACTAATTTGTATTATAGATCTATAATTTTACCTTCCTCTGGATCCAATAATTGCGATAAATTTGTCTTTATAATACTAAACCATAATATTTATATACTAAACCACTTTCTAATTTTTCTTTATTTCTAAGTTTTTGAAACAAACAAATTCGTTAACTTTACGCTAAAATTTGACTTCCAAAGCTTATTTCCTCAAACCATAAGATACCTTTCAATAAAAAGCCACCCCCGTTGAATCACTTTAAGAACAGAAAAACGCAAACTCCCAAAAACCAAGCGGCGACCCAAACATCAGACTGATTCCATAAAAGTAATACTAAAATGTCCCTACATCTTCTATATTCCTCTGAGGACTCCGTCCTTTGGGAAATCGAATCCAGCAGTCGCGTACAGATCCCCTTCGTGGCCGTCATCTTGTTACCTTTACTTGTCGTCACTTGTCAATACGGTTGGGGATGACGAGGTACCAGTAAAAGGGGATTTGTTCTTACTATTATATTTGGGGTTTTATTAAAAACATAGTAGTCAGATAATGCAGCACATTAATATATTTATCAAATTTATTACATTTATTTATTTATACCTTCAAAATCTCTAAAAAATATTATTTCTAAGTTGTTTTTAAAATCTCAAGAATGTTAATAGTCTTAAAAATGTTCTAGATTATGAGATTATACAAAGCGTCTTAGTTTTGAACCTCTTTCCTATATTAGCACGTTAACAATTCGGTTTACACATGTACTATTGTTATTCTTAAAATAAATTCTTTCAATTTTTCTCTTAATGATATTGCTATTTAACATAGTGTTACACTTGTTTAAAATAACTTTATTTTAACACCAACTTTTTTACAATACTTTAACACAAACGTCAACTGGAAACTACGAAAACTCAAATACCACTTCCTCTTTTTCGCCTTTTTCTATGTGGGATAGATCTTACGAAACTTTCGTAATAATATTTTCAAAATGATATCTCCATTTGGTTGTCAATTATTTTCTGCTGGTAATGACCACATCTCTTTTTCGCTATTGATACAAATTCAACATAATTTTGACATTAAAATAATTGACTTCCACGAGTATACTTTTGATATATTGTTAAAATTCTCTTTTTCTTTCTGCATACTGCTTTTACATTCTCATAATTTATTTTTAATGTGATTAATGTTTTTCCAACATTTACCTTTTATCGTAGACCTACAGCGTGGCTTCTTCCTGAGCATTACAGGAAACAAATAGGTATTGGAAGAAGAAAAGTCACGGCGGATATCTCCCTCAAGTTTCCCATAAGCCGTAGTTATTACTACTACATACTTGAGTTTCAAAAATTTGTGAGCCATAAAGAATTTTATTAGACCATCAAAATATATGTAGATATTTAAGCGACTACCAAAACTTTGGGGAACGACTTTCTAAAAGTTTGCAATTTCGTATTCGGTATCTGATGGTTGTTATTGAAGTATTATTAGTTAGTCATGAAGATTTAAATGATCATAAATTTGTTTTATTTATGGCGCGTTTTTAGTTTTTATTAATGTAAATTACTACAAGTTTTAGTGATAATAAAAACGCTTGTGTGATGCTGAATTTAATCATAATAAAATGCAGGTTTTATTGTTTTGTAGGATCTCAAGTGTCGCATATAAAACTTTAAACGACTTAGATAATGATTAGATGAGAATATATTAGTTGGCGTACATTTATATGTCGGCATATATATATATATATATATATATATATATATATATATATATATATATATATATATATATATATATATATATATATGTGTGTATACACGTTGAAAAGCCATTGGAAGTAGCGTCAGGAAACATATTCTACTATTGAGGAACATCAACGTGTATAACAGGCGGTATTGGATCCTTAATTCGCCCGAGATATAAACGAAGAGTTTTACAAATAACTAGTTTCTCGAATAGAGTAGCTAGCTTAACCTATCAACTATCAAAGAAATATAATATAAAAATGATCACACTGACGAAGAAATAGAGGAACTCTACAGTAACATAACTCAAGCATTAAATAATAATAAAAGTCACTATAAGTATGTAATTGATGACTTTAATGCCAAAGTGGGAAAGAAAAACGGCAACGAACAAGTACTGGGAAGGTGTGGAGTGGGCCTATTCAAATTACAATATTTAAGAAAAAGTTAAACTGAAAATTGACTTTATTTTAACCAAAAAGATTGCTACAGTTACATGACTACATAATACAACAAGATTATATGACCAAATCAACAGCTCTCAAATAATGTAACGAAATCGAAAGATCGCGACAACAAACTGAACATAAAAAACTGTCTAATCAAACCAAATAAATGCTAAAACAAAGAAGGGACATGTTAGTAAGTTGTAAGTAGCAACGTACAGAGAATACAATACACAGAACTTTGTAAGACAATAAGGAAATGTAATAAGGAGGATATAAGAAAATACAATAAAAGATTGGTAGAAAATGCAATCGAAAACAAAAAAAAACTATAGGAAAAGCAATAATCATTGGAAAGAAGCAAATCGTTGTCCTAACAAACGAAAACACCAGAATTACAGACAAAAATAAAATAATACAACTCTGTGACTAAATTTTACAGCGACCTATACAAAGCCCTGAAACACTTGAAGACGCAATAACTAACGAAGAAGATGTATCAGAAGTCCTAGAGCTAAAGAATATCACATGTTCAGGGAAATGTCCCTCGCCAACCCCGATCAACTTGCCCTCTTGAAACAGAATAATCCAAAATTATACTGTTAATGGGATATAAAGAACATGAAATACCGCTAGCATTTTAACCTTTATAGATTTCGAGAAAGCTTTCGATTCTATATATCCCAGGACAGTAATAGAAGCTTTGAACAATCAAGGCATTGACAAACCATATATAGAGATTTTACAAATATATACGGACAATCAAAAGCTAGGGTAAAAATTTAAGAAAACATAGGGATTAGACAAAAAATCAAGGCCAATACTGTAATGCTCAGGATTAAATCTTTAAAATGGCAGTGGGCGGGACGTACAACGAGAAGATGGGACTATGACATAAGGGAACAAGGTGGTACAACATGAAATAGAAAAGCGAATATTAGACAATCGTGGGTAGAAATGCAGGATGACTATGTAAGGGAAGCTACACCATAATCGGTAGAATACGCTGATAATGATGATGATTATGATACACAATACAATAGTACAATATATTTAGCTAGTACCAAAATTGAGCAAGTTGGTCAAATAAATTACCTTGGATATCAGTTAAGCTGCAAAACAGAGAGTCACGGTGAAGTTAGATCCAGAATTGAGCAGGCCAGATCCGCCTACTTTGCTGCTACGTGTTCTTGATCTTACTTTATAGTTTCGAGTCTTGGCCGGAAATAAAAGTGATTTGCACGCCTTGAGGCTTTCGAAATCTGGTACTATAGAAGAATTTTAAAAGTTTTTTGTGCGGTGAACATTCGAAACTCTACAATACTAGAACGTCTTAGCAAGAGGTTATAAAAAGCATCAAAACTAGTACTACATTACTTCTACTGAGATTATAAAAAGCATTATCAAAAGATTGTAGAAAGCTGCAGTACTTTGGACATTATAATGAGAGGTCCCAAATATAGATCTCTTTAAAATATTATGCAAGGGGAAATAGTAAGCAAACGCAGTCTAGAACGAAGATAGACTTCATGGTTAAAGAACTTTTCAGATTGTTATGGTACTGATATGTAGGATGGCATCGAATAAAATTAACATATCTATGATGGTAACCAACGTTCTGAAAGGACATGTTACATGAAGAAGAATATGTAGTTTTAGGTCACAAAATTGGAGAAAAAAACAAAATGATATTATTATTTCGTTCTTTATTGAATACGTTTTGTATATAACTTCATATATATCATCAGTTCATTTAAATAAATCAATGAGCTTACATCCATACAGAAAATTACAAAAAGTAACTTAAAATAATTTACAGCTGTAAAAATATGGAAGTGAAGCATAAATTCATCTCAGGAACCATGGAATCAAACCTAGAGTTTGTTCAAGAACAAAACATATACTTATTATAGGAGTAGCAAAGAAGAGGAGTCTATAAAAAATTGTGTAGAAGAACAGAATACTTTATAACAAGGAGTCCAAAGAGAATCCAAAAACACTGATGTATCGTTAATAGAAGTATAGTATGGCCACGTTCCTTTGAATGAAAGCAAAGAAAAAGTTACCATATTATTCACAAAGCTATCACTTAAAGGCGCACAAAGAAATAGAACTCAACTAATCGTAACTTCAAAATTTAACGATACTTTATCCCATCACCAAACAATTAAGAAATGACACTTCATTTGATTCCAACAAATAATGCAATAATTTCAAAATTGGTAACATACCGGGGTATTACCAGTAGTAATTCGAGTTGACACAATTAATGAAGTATGCAATGCTTTATATACCTCTATTATAAAATTAGATATTAACATCAAAATATCAGATGAGCAGACAGTTTGTGCTAAAACCTATTAACATACTACACCAGTTAAATCTACAGCTCTACTGCCCTGCAGTCATGCAATGAGTAGTGCAGAAGAGATCCGGGCGGATATTTCTTTGTCTTTGTAATTGTAGAATCTGGTTTTCACTATCTAGCACTAAATTGTTAAGAGCAGTAGTAAATAAAGTAAAAATGCTTATGTTAGTATTAACATCCTTATCGGATAGGTATCTTTAGAAGACAGTCTGTATTTTATAATGATATATGGTGTTCGGGGTTTATAGTCTACAGTATGGAGTTGTTTTTTCCTCATCTTTCAACCGGAAGTAACTACGGTAAACATTAAGACAGGCGTGGCTAAAGTCGACTATAACTTTTGTCACTTTTTGTGTTTTTGTAATTTTAAGATTCAATATTGTTCTTATCTTTTAAATATTTTTTGCCCTGTTGCACCTTTCAAAAGGACATTATACTCTCCATTCAGATACGTTTCTCCTCTCAACACGCGTATTTCAAAGTTTTAAAATTGATTTCGAGTTACCCCTGCGAAACCCTTGTCGAACACCTTTAACATCCCCTCAATATAACAAAAGAAATGTAAGCCAGTCAGGGAGAGCCCACTTATCACCATCGCAGTGTTTTATCGGCCACCCATAAATGGAGGTCTACGCTCGATCCGTAGCGAAGTTAGTACAGGCGGGAAAGAAAGCATCAATTGCCATGAAACATGACCGCAATTTGTTCTGATACCCCGTTTTCCTATTTTCTCTACCTTAACGATATCAAATCGGAAAAGAATAGCACGACTCTATTTCACTCTGATTTGTTTGGGAGATGGAAGTTGGCCTTTTCCAAGCGTGGCACGTTGCAAATCTTTCATGATGTTTCATTTAACCGGAAATTGTGAAATACACACCGGATTTTGATCTCGTAACATCCAGGTGTATATTTTATGCTCTTCTAAAGTCTCTATAAAATGCAAGTCGATGTATCCTTACAGCGTTTCGAACAACGAACAAACATCAATATAGAACACATCGTAAATATAAAGTGCTCGTCAAAAGTTAAAGATATTATCTTTAGAATATTAGCTCTAATTCAAAAAGATTTTCAGTAAATAAAAATGCAGATTTTTAATAAATAAGATAAAAATGTAAATTTAAATGCAGAAGCGGTTTAGAAATATTCCAATAAATGACTCAACAGCTTGTGGTACTGAATAAGGGTAATGATTTTACATGAAGTAATTACACCAATACAGTGATTTTTGTATTAAACATTTCAACATGATAATTACTTAAAACAAAAAACGCAAAGTTAGCACTTCCTTCAATGTTTAAGTGATCTTCATAAATTATTTTTAAAGCTTCTATTAATTTACTTGATATACGTCAAAATGTTTATTATAATAAAAAAATTCGGGTGGATAGAAGACGATAATGAATTTAATATTTTCCCATGATGCCCTGGGGAAATTGTAATCACCGAGTCGTAGTGGATGATGAGGAAAACATGGACTACATGACTTTAGAAAACTAAAGAAAGAATATGAAAAATATGGCCTTAATATGAATATGTCAAAGACAGAGTATCTTAAAATAGGAGATGATGAGATGATCCAGAGTTAGAAATTCTTCTTCTTCTTAAAGTGCCCTCTCCTCAATGGAGGTTAACTACTACAATTTTAAACTCTTCTCTATCTTCAGCTGTTCTTATTAGCTGTTCAAAATTTAGCCCTGTCCATTGTCGGATGTTTCTGAGCCACGATAGTCTTTTCTTTCCTAGGCCTCTCTTTCCCTCGATTTTTCCTTTCACTATAAGTTGGGCATATTGGTACTTATTATTTCTCAGTATGTGGCCTAGGTATGTTTTTCTAACTTTTACTGTGTTAAAAAGTTCTCTTTCCTTGCCTATTCTATGCAGCACTTCTTCGTTTGAGTTATGCGATGTCCATGAAATTTTGAGTATTCTCCGGTAGATCCACATTTCAAAGGCCTCCAATTTATTTACGGTTGATGTTTTAAGGGTCCACGTTTCAACTGCATATAGAAGAGTCGACCAGACGTAGCATTTTGATAAACGTAGTCGAATTTCGAGTTTTATTCGAGAATCACAAAGCAGTTTTTTTATTTTTTCGAAAGATTTTCTGGCCTGTTCTATTCTCGATCTTATTTCTAGATCAGGATTTAGGCTGCTATCGATCCAACATCCCTGGTACTTAAATCTATTGACCTTTGTTAGAAATTAGTTAGAAATTAGAAACACAAAAACATGCAATGAATATAAATATCTCAGATCTATTATCTAAAGAAGGCACTACCAAAAGAGACATCAAAAAGAGAACGCAGCAGTTAAAAAAGAGGTAAACATTCTAAACTCTCTACTATGGTCTAAAGATATTAGACAAGAAACGAAATTGACAATCTATCTAACCTTGGTAGAGCCTATTATGACTTATGGGACAGAAGACTGGGAGTGCAATACCAAGACCAAGACCAGGTGTATTGGCGGAAGATCAAGATCAAGACTAAGTCTCGTCTTGTTCTTGCATTTGGGCAACACTACCTTGAATATTCCCTTTGAATTTTGATTTTATATTCTTTTTCTTTTGCAGCGCTGTCAGCCATCTCATTTCCGTGGATGCCGATATATGAGAAGGCACCCATATTATTGTTATTGAAGTCTCTCGGGAAGTGATTGAAAATGTTTTCTAACGAATGAATTGCGGATAAGGAATTCGTTCGTAATACTGTATAAGCTGCAGTGACAGAACAGCCAACTCCATTTGCGTTTCGGGATGCATCGGTTCTTCTTCTCTTCTTCTTTAAGTTCCGCTCCTATCGGAGATCGGAAATCATTCTGGCAATTATAATTTTGTTGGTTACGCGCCTGAATAGTTCAATTGAACTGCATCCAAACCATTCACGGAGATTGCGTAGCCACGAGATTTTACGTCTTCCTACGCTTCTTCTGCCTTTGATTTTATCCTGCATTATATTCCTCAGTAGTTCGTATTTTTCACCTCTCATGAATGTGCCCCAAGTATTCCAATTTCCAGATTTTTATGGAATATAAAACTTCGCATTGTTTTTCTAGTTGATCGAGAACTTTTTCGTTTGTTTTCATGGATGGATATCAATATCAAATATCATGGATGGATCGACCATGCGATCCATCCATGATATTTTCAGAATACGTCGGTAACACCACATTTTGAATGCTTCTAGGTTTTTAATGTTGGATTTTTTAAGTGTCCAAGCTTCAACCCCATACTAAAGGGTGGAGAAAATATAACATCGAAGCATTCTTATTCGGAGCGATATATTGATATCGCGATTACAAAAAAGTTTTCTCATTGTATTAAAAATTCACCGTGCAATTTCAATGCGGCATCTTATTTCTTTTGTCTGATCAGTATCTTCTGTGATCAATGCTCCAAGGTATTTGTACGAAGATATTTGTTCAATTTCTGTATTATCTAGTACTAGTTATATGGCACCTTTATATAACCTGCATCGGTTATAATGCACCTTTTATCAAAGTGGGATGTATTTACAATATCCTTGAAAGCTTGTCGAAAAATGATATTATTTGTTTGTTGCTTATTAAATTTACAAAGGCAAGTATTTATAAAAGGAGGTGTTCTAAACCATAGCAGGGATTCTAATTTTATAGATGCAAGTGTTGGCACACGAGTTGTGGGATCTGTGGGATTGAAAGTATATATCTGGGCGAGTTTATGAGTCCAGGTCTCGGCGAAGTCAGAAGATTAACTACAGGGTTAGTCGGATTCGACGAAATTCTGCTAACATAAGGTGTACAATAGAGACTTTTAGCGCGACTGGATCGAAATTATTACAAGTGGTAAAACCAAGTATAAACGGTGATTTCGAGACAGATTCCCGTTTGAAGAACATCCATCAGATTAGAATTAAGAGCTCGATTGAGAAATACCTCCAATGGGGAAATGTTACGGAGCAAAGTCAGTGAGTATCTAAATGAGTTAAAAAATACTGAGACATATTCGGAACATTTATTTAAGTAATTTAAGACTACAATATTATAAATTTATTTAGTTATATTGACCGATACCCTAATATACGTCATTCCACGATTAAAATAGACAGCAATAAAGCCGAAATTACCGATGCAAGTAAATTTATTAGATCTCCCCTGTTCGATATTGGACACCGATATATTAAACACCTTATTAGGCTACCAAAAGTGACGTTTTTGTGCGCCTCCCAATGGCTCGTCGTTGACCGATCAATAGAGACGTCGTGCTTGGGAAAAGTGTCATGTGAAACAAATAATACAAGTCCGTCAGATCGGTCGGCCGTTCGGCCGGCGGTCAGCTAGCCATATACTCGTACTCGTATTATAAGGCCGGCTGCGGATGCGACATTATCAGAATGAGTAGTATTGTTCTGTTATGTTACTGTTGCATAGCAAGGAGTTAGGAAATTGTTGTCGCCAGGATAAGCGGAAACGCCAGTTTGGTTTGCTAGGAGGATGTATAGTGCTTTAAAAGACAAAGCGTGTGGAGAGTAAAAAGGACCATAACAAAAAATGTTCGCATAATGAATTTCTACAAACAGTATCTTTACATTTCACTCCACGTTTTACTGTACAGTCGAGTCTTGCAGCTTTTGTTTTTGGTCATGTGATTGGGTAGTCGATAATTTATTTTTGTTATATCTGTGAGTACATTTATCAAAATAAAATGAAAGTTTAATATTTTTAAGTCGAACTGATTACAGAATTCCATCAATTGATCTGACCCGTTGATTATTTCTTCTCTGTATTTTCCTACAACTGTGGTATTTTCCTGCAAGGTCATTCTAACTTTAAAATAAGCTACCACTATAATATCTTGATGAAATTTTATATTACTGAAGTAATGTGAAAAGCTACAGTAGCACTGATTTTTGGTTTTTACTCCATTTAGAGCTAATTTTTCTATTGTGGTAGTCTCAGTTTCGAAGAAGTTCTGTTAGATACAAAACTTCTTGTAATACTTTGGGAGTAAAACTACATTTTTTTGTTTTTATGTACCAGTTTTAAGGTGCCAGAAACTCACCTTCTACAATGCTATACACTGCTGAATTCTATTTCTAAAATCTTGGGATCCAGTAGACATTTCTCAGAGTTTTATTAGAATTTGGATATCGGTACCCACTTTTATTTTCACGACCACAAAATTATTGTTTTTTCCCACAGTCTTAAATAACATTCAATAGACTTTTAAATAAATGGTCAGTTTTAATTTGCTTCCTTTGTATAATGCGGTGTCTATGGCTGCTAAGCCATTCAAACCATTTTTACTTAGGATAACCTTTTGTCATTCTTATGAATAATTTTCTTTCCAGTCTATAACTTATGGCAATAGAATCCATAACGAAAATATTAGTCGGGAAATATTTAATTAAAATTGGGAAGTTGTAAGACAAATTAAAGACAAATGAAGAAGCAGCAGTTCTCGTTTATAAAAACAACCAAGTGCAATTTTTATCATAAGGCAACTGAGAGGAATAAAGAAACAAGCGCTCATATGGGTGCACAATAAGAAAATAGGCCCCAGTAAGTGTGTGAAGATTGTGCGATTGTGGGATGTATGTATGGGAGCATTTATTTAAGTATTACGTAACGTAATTTTTAAAGATTTTTGACCCCCCTACCCCCATGTAATTCCACCCCACCCCCTAAATAAAAACGTTTCGTAACACCCAAGTGACCATTTTTATTTAAAAGTAACAATTTCGTTTATTGTCTAAAAAAAAACAAAATTTGTTTTAATTTTTTAATGTTTGTATTTTGATAATGATTTCCCAAGTGGAAATTGAAACGTAAATAAACTTATTTTAAACTTTAATTGTGGCTTATTCCCATTAAAATAATAAAAAAAAATAATATCGAATGCATATATCGCAAGTTAGATACGATGTTTTTCATTAAACTATATGCGTGATAATTCCATTAAAAGAATTGTTTGATCAATTTTGGCACTTGCATTATTCAATGAGTAAATTATTTTGTCCAGTAGTCAAAGCAGCTTTGAAAAAAATTCAATCGCATTACCTTGTATATTTAAATTTTGATATAAATATATATTTTTTCTCATCAAATTTGATATATCGAAAGTTTTTGTTAAAAAGTTTTTGAAATATCATGAAGTAGTTAATAAACAAGTTATTACCAGTTAGTAACTTATTCATAGAATTTTCAATACATATTTAAACATAGAAAGAGCAAACGACGTTCTTATACACCATTAAGAAGGACTAGTGAGATAAATGTGGACAACTAAATCGGACAGCGCCATTCTCTCTTAAAATATACCAGCAGTTTCTCCTTTAACTGCCGAATATGCTGCGAATATAACACCGCCAAAGTGTAGGGCAGTGGCAGAACACAAACATTGAAATTTAGTTGGAAATTTTACTACCACAAGATAATATAATTTGTCCTTCATCGTTCTAAGTTGGCTGTTGATCAAAATTAAACAGCTTTTATAACTACATGAGAGCTGCCACGAAAAGTAAAAATTCTTAGGGAACTCAAATTACGCTATTGTATACACGCTAGTGTCGGTAATAAGCGATCATAAGCCCAAATTTTTGTAATATTCTACTTAAGGATGTTTTACTCGTAAAAACAATCTCTTTAGCCTAGAGCTCATTGATCAACGCTTCACAGGTTAAATGTTTCTATAATAAGTTATTTATTTTAATAAATTACTGTAAAATGTTATGTCCTACCCGTAATTCTCAACAGAAAGTTATTTTACTTACTATCCGGGTACATATAATAGGTATCTTCTATTTCGAATTGTGATTTTATTGCCCTCAGGTAAATCAGTAGTTTTTATTTTTAAACGAGGTCTGCTTTTTCTTGCAGAAGATAAAACAGGATATTTTGTTTCTTTTTCGTATATTCTATACTGTTTTTCTCTCCAATTTAAGTGCAGTTACTACCCTCTAAAACAAAAGTTAAAATATTATCAATATTTTTAATTGAAATTAAAAAAAAAGCAGAAATAAAAGTTCCTAATTATAAATATTTTGTTATATAATAAAGTTGGCAAATAAATAATAATGATATAATATGCTTGTCGTTATTAAAGCTTTATAATAGTGTACATTTGAAAATTATACTCTTTTTACCTCTTAAACAGGTGACAACGGTTCCAACGGTCTCCCTTTTTTTTCTTATTCAGAGCAGATACTCGATTAAATTTAAAACGAGTTTTTGTGAGGTAAAAGTTTTTTCAGGTATAATCTAAAAAAAATCAATAAAATTCTGTCTTTTTGTCATTTATTTCACTTTTTCGGAAATTTAAACAAACCATTTCTTAACTGTGTGAATGAGGTTAACTTTGTATGTAAATTAATAGCGAGATAAAATACACTTACCATAAAATTTTAAACTCTAATATAAAATTAGTTGTTAAAAACAGCTAAAAGCAGTTGTTTGTGAAATATAAATAACTTATAAATGCAAACACCGGACAAAAAACAGTACAAAATTCAAAAAACTGACAGCCACAATAAACAAACCAGAAACGTCACAAATTGTACTTCATCCCCAAGCATCTTATTTGTAGCTATCTCTTTTCTGTAGCTAAGGCTACAGCGTTCATAAAAATAACATGTATCTTTACTAATAACAGGAGGTAGCTGGTTTGTTTTTGCTTTGATACGTGGAAGACAATGATGCTAGATAAAAAGTATGTGTTTTATCTTGCCAAGTATTAATGACGGGTGAAAAAAACATTGACTCGACTGTATATTGAGACGTTACATTGCTTAAGAAGGTATGTCATTCGCCTATCTCTTTGTTGCCGGTTACTTTGTTACAAAATTGCTTCTTAAGATCTCTGGCTGAAGAAAAATACTTGATGATCTTCCCTTTTAATTTAGAATCACACTATTGATTTTTTGTGTTTATTTCTGATATTTTGATCTAGTTTGACAGAAAGGGGTTTATCTAATAATCCATTAAAAACATACTATGTGCTGGTGGAAGGTTAAGAAATGTGCTTAGAACTAGGATCCACTCAAATCAAAAATATTTATAATTTTATCTCGGTGTGAGCGTTGCAAGTGACTGCCGGAATACAAAAGAAATAGGAACTAGAATTGGACAAGGTAATTCAGCAATGCAACTGAATAGCATACCTTGAAATAACCACATCACTAAGAACACGAAAGTTAGGACAGAAAAAAGTTATTCCACATATGACTCAGAACTTTGGGCAATAAAAATAAAAAAGATTTCAAGGATTGATTCTTCGTCATTGGTTTGTGACATTAAATTGCTGATTATTAGCGTCTTAAAAACTATGTTATATAATTTTCACTCGGAATATCCCTTATATTTTTGTCTACATAACTGGAATGCTTTTATTCTTGTCTTTATTTGAAATATTTTTGGGTATTCATCTTTTTTAATACAGCAAAAAAACATTATTCGAAATCTTCCTCATAATCCCTTTCTTGGAAACCCTAACGAACTACGTCACTGTGATTAACAATGCTGCATTGCATTACTGGAGTAACATAAAATTAAATGAACCACGTTAAAGCAGAATTTAATAGTGGCAACTGCGTTGCCACAAAGATTTGAGAATACGAAACTGTGTGCAGGAGTGACTGAAGATATTAAAACCAATACATCATTTTCTTGGCATACGGCAACGGAGCACCGTTGATACGGTAAAATCAGATCGTAAAACTTAAAATCTCTTCTGAAAGGATCGTTATTTTAAAGGCATGTATGATCTTTTTTGTTACTACACGGCAAGAAATTTGGATATGTTAAAATGCTGCGTTGCCACGTGATTTTAATGGAGGATATTTAGGATATTATTGTTCAAATTTTATTTGTGCTTCCGAAACAATTTATAGTGTTTCGTACTTTGTGCTATTAATAAAATGAAAATCGTTTATTTTACACATTTAATCAAATTGCTAAAGTAATTAGATTTATTGATGATGTTGATGTTCTCCTAAATCATCTTTCGCAAATTTGTCTCTTGCACACCTTAGACAGTATCATCTAACATGCATCCAACACAGCGATAGCTCAGTCTTGTCCTCTTGTCCAGGCTTTTAGTGTATTTTCCTCTTCCAATATACTTTTGTTAAAGTTCTTCTTCTTATTGCACCGTCTCCTTTCAAAGGCTGGGGATCCAAATGGCAATTGTAGCTTTAAAAACTGCACTGCAACTGCACGATAGATGTCTGTAGATGACCGATCAAACCATCTCTTTAGTTCTTTCAGCCACGAGTTCTGGCGTCTTCCAACTAATCTTTTGCCTGCACTTTACCTTCCAATATGATTTGGAGTAATTCACATCTTTCACATGTCAACGTATGTCCCAAGTATTGTATTTTTCGCTCTTTTAATTACGCTGAGTAATTCTTTTTGTTTACTCATGCGCCGATGTACCTTACCATTAGTAACTTTTTGTATTCATGGAATTATCAGCATCCGACTGTATATATACATCTTAAAGGTATCTAATATTTTTTCTGTTTCATTCATTGGAGTCCATTGTCCAAGTTTCACAGCCATACAGCAAAAACAGCTGAAAATATTCTGAGCTCTAGACTAACCTTCTAAGACTTCGATTCTTGATAGGATTTCTTTTTTTTTTAATTACACTGGCTGTTTATATTTACCCCCAAATATTTTATGAAAGTTACTTGTTCTATTATTTGTCCTTTGGCGTACAAATGTACGTTTTTTGGTATCTTATGGTATCCTATTTGGTATCTGGAAAATACTAGAATTTTAGTTTTGGAAATATTTAGATGTAAACCGAACATTTCGGTATGAAAAACTACCGCATTTATAATATTTTGTAGTTCTTGTACCTTTGTTGCTATAGGACGGTATCATCAAGGTTATAACCTCCTGTTTAAGCTCTTTACCTCAATTTTTTGTCGTTTTCGTCGTTATTCTGCTTTTTTTTACTTTATTCTTTACTATATTATATTCTTAATTGCTTCTTCACTACGAACTTCTATTACTATATACTAGTAGGTAGAACCAGTGCGTTCTACCACTCCTGACATATGGAGGAAACAACGTAAAATAGATGTTAATGCTTGAAACAAGCTTTATGAATATACTAACAAACGAGCAAGTTCGTAGACGAGCTGGTCTGAAAGATATTATCGAACATATTACCAGGCAAAAATGGAGATGCATGACCAGTTGCAAGAATTAAAGGCGACAGGTGGATCAAAAAAAATTGCTTAAGCAGCCGGAGAAGACCCCAAAGTGATGGACCGACGACCTCTAAAGAATTGTGACCAATTTAAATAACCAAACAGGGTTGATTGATAATTATTATTGTATGTATCTCTATGGAATGACTTGCTTCTGAAGAAGCTATCTTACAAGAATAAGTGTAAGTGTAAGAGTCTCCAAAAAGGAGATTGTCCAAATCCTTAACAGAATTAGTTAGGCGGGACACCAAGGGGCACAAATCTATGATTAATTTTATAGTCACTAATAGAAAAATCCACCCAAAGCAGATTCTAGATATACTTTAAACTCAGCCGACGCAGGGAGTGAACACAAAGCAAGAATAAGAATGAAAATAACAACAAAACATTTTCTGCAGGAAATCACCGAGGAAAAATTCAATGTAGAATCACTGTGGAACGACTCTACAAGAGAAATGTACCAAAGAAGGCTAGCATAGAAGACACAACTGAAACAAATAGACGACATCGAAGATATAAACGTGAGCTGAGAGAAAATTAAAAACAACATTGAAGAAGCAATAACAGAAGCTCTAGGAAAACAAAAGGTCATACTAAACAAAAAAAAAACAACAACAATACACCAAAGTTCAGAAAAGAAATATAAGAGAAATGTAAACTAACAACTTTATCAGAAGAACAATAAGGATTCAGATCCGAAAGATTCTGCGTAGACTCCGTATTTGTATTAAGACAAATCACAGAAAAGGCCATCGAGTCCAATAAACCAGCTTATATATGTTTTATAGACCTGACAAAGGCTTTCGATCGCATCTAAATCGAAGACGTCTTACACCTACTGTATAAAAGAAACATATTAATTAATATTATGAAAACATCTGTGTATAACCATTGTCGTAGTTATCCCTAGCTCACATTACGCATTTATAAACAAAACATGATCATATTGCATTATCCAAATACCAAAGGTATCGGAGGGTCATATTTTCAATTTTTTAAAACCAGTACCCGCAGTTTCCTATTAATGCCCAGCGTGTCGTTCAATTTAGGCGCATTACAAATTCTGAATATAAATTGATGTAATGAATATTATAAATATGTTGCATTATAACGTCGAGCCCTCAACAGGTAGTCGATTTAATTTGAATACAATGAATCTCCAATATAAAAAACAAGCAATCCCTTGCAGGGTGTTTATTTGTTAGCCGGTAAACAGTTTGAAGAGGAAGTCGAGTGGGTAGTTGTTTTAGAAAAATTAAGAAGGCATTTATTAGTTGCTTGGTTCTGGGTGTTCCACACTTTACGTATATGAATAATGAATTTATAATCAAAGAAAAACAACTGTTTACGGTAAGCTTTTGATACGGGTACCATTACAAAGAATAATGCTAATTGATTTTCTTGAATATTCGATAGATGTAATTTTACAAAGATTACTAAATTAATTTGATCGATTGGTTACTCTATTGTATAGTTTTGTCGCGTCATACTTAATCTTTCTATTATTGTCGTATATAATATCATAAGAGAGAAAATTTTCGTGAATTAATTTTGACAGTTAAATCGCGAGACTATTTCACAAGACAATTAATGCACCATATTAACGAAACATAATCTTTATTTATTTGTTAACAATTATAAATGTACAATTATTATAAGCTATAGTAGTTTGCCAATTCTTTTCTACCAAAGCATAATTTTGTGTATCATTAACCTGTAGCATTTGGGAACGCGAAGGTCCAGCTTCATTTGTTGTTTTGAGATTTTCGATTAACTTCCGATCAATCAAGCTGCAGATATGGTCTAAGAGAGGTTGCATTTGAGTGACTCGTTAATTTAATTAACTCCTATTTAGAAACACCTTTCTTGAACAATGCTGACACAGCTGAAGATCGATAAGAATGGTTTGTTATTTTATGTTTTTTTGTGTCTATTCCAATTTTTTTAGCTGACATTTTTGTCCACTTAGATACGGTGTTGATTCTAAGTGGACAGTTTTTTAATCAAGGTCCATCCTTCCAGTTAGAGTGATCGGTAAAAAAGAGTATGTCTGATAAAATCTTTGATCCCATTTTTCCATTAATTTCAAAAATAATCTAACTCGTAAAGAATGCAATCATTCGTCACTGTAATTGGACTACAGATAATGTTTGTTTTATTGGCTGATTTTTACCCTTTGAAAATTCTTCAGAACTATTTGCAGGTTGAGCATGGTAAATATGAATGCACATAGGATGCAATAGAAAACTTATTGGAAGATCCCGCTGCAGATGGGAAATATAGCACTATAATAGATGATTTATTTCGTAAAATGGTAGGACTTATAATATGGGAGCCCATCCCATCCTATACATAATATTATAAGTGCAACCAATAATTTTCCTAGTTTACATGTGAGGTAAAACCTCCTGCACTTATTTTTGATTTACGTTATCTTCTCGCTGTAATTAATTCTTTGCAATATAATACGTCAAAAGACTCTTCTTCGCATCCATAATTTTCTTTCGAGAAATCTACTTCTCAAATATCGCATCTGATTGTGTATAGTTCGTTAGATCAGCAATCCTCGACTTTACGTCATATCGATATAGTTCTCAAGGTGTTACCTAGATGTTAATGACCTTGGCAATAATGTATTTTCTGTTTTATATGTTGCGGTGGTAACGGCGAGTGACTCTTCCAAGACTACGGAGAACTCTTTAATGATGCACATCTCTCTGGACCTCAGGTCCATTCGAACCTTCAATCCATGTTCAAGGACTTTTCTTTGCAAGAGTTACATGATGGGGTGTTTGATGATGACGCTGCCGATACAGCTTCGCGTGGAGTTAATCGCGCAAAAATTCTTGTCGTCTCGTGACAAAGACAATTTTAAACATTTTATCAACTTAGATATTATAGAAATTTAGTATGTGTAGAAGCAACAAAATTTCTTTTTATTTTATCAAATTGAGTATCAGTGTAAACTTATCGTTTTTACTTTATACTCTGACTTTTCGTATAATGATACTAATATCGATGTGCATCCTGACAAAATTATAGGTAATCATTGTAAATTATACATATATATTATGTATTACAAATAACCACAACGTAAAAAAGACATCCAAAAAGTTGCATTGTATTACATTAACAAATTAAAAAAAAACCATACAATCGATACTTACATAATACGCTAGCTGAACTTAACACAAAAGGCACATAAATACACTAACGTTCTAATTCATAGAATTTAAACATTTATGTCAATAAAGTTACTTAAAATTCTTTCAGTTTAATTTTAACATTTAAAAGTATTTAGACATTTTTATTGTTAATAGAATAAAATAAAATATTCTCGAAAACACAAGCGAAACATAAACTCAACTGTCCGTTTAGTGGAAAACCGCCATTAGAGATACGATTATTATGTTTGTATAATTTCTTTTAGCAAATTTAGATTACATGTGATAGGATATATCCATTGGTTTTTTCTTCTTTATTCCCCAAGGCAGTGTTAAGAATATTTTGAATTGCAGTGGACCTAATAAAGTAAATACCTTCTTGGCCTTCTTTATTAAATTCTCTGAATAAAAAATTCTATAAAGCAGTTCTTTTCATTGGATTAATTTTACGAAGTAAAAGATAGTTATTTCGAGCGATCCTCGACAAAAGTAAACGTTGAAGGGAAAATCCTTTACTGAAATAACGGCAAAGCGAAGGAATACAAAGAAGACTATAACCTTGAAAAGGCTTTATATTCGACAAATCGTCAATTCCCTCGCAAAAACTCTGATCTTTCCTTATTCAGAATTGCTCAGTAAAAAGTCGAATGAACTTTTAAACTGTTTCAGAAACGAGTTGGAAAAAGTTGATACAGCGATATTTGACCAACATTTAATAAAAACTTCCTCCTGACAGAAGAACAATGAGTGAAAGAGAAAAAGAGAGGTAGAGAGAAATCTCATTCGAATTCCAAATTACGTTCGTCAGATTGTATTTAGCATACTTCAAATATTACAGGGCTGGCTTTACGATCAGAGCGGGATAGTATGTAGCAAAAGAACTAAAAAAATGTTTTTTTAAGGTTTTGTCTATCTTTTCTTATTTTATCCTTGTGTTATTTATTATTAAGATTATATAGATGTACTAGACATACAGTGTAAAGGCGATTTTAAGATATTAATTGTAGTAGATGAGCTCTGAAATATCAGTCAAAGTAAGGGAAGACGTGGACAGAGGCAATATCTTGTACTATCGCCAGTGTTGTTAAACGTCTACGTCTAACGTCGTAATACAGAATATCAGATTTTGCTATTATTAGAAACCATACATAAATGTGGGAGCAAAATTGTCTGTAAAAGCTTAAAACATTATGTCTTCCAGACAGTCCGAACTCTTTTCTGTAGCACCACGAAGTTTTATTAGAAATTAAATGCTCTGGGCAAAAAACTAGCCGTGGTTCAAGATATTTCTTTATATAAGATATTTAGGTTCTTCAATAATCTACTCTACTGACTAATTAAAGCTAATTAACTAAACCACATGATGATCAGTGTATACCACATGAGAAAAGAAAAAAAAAACGAAATACACTTAATAACCATACTACATCTGCTTTCTATAATTTTTGCCTTTAAAACAAATCTCGTTATATTTCATCTGATAGTTCTTGTTCAAACTTTAAATCTTCCGCTTGATGCCAGTATAGATTAATGATTTGTCCTATAATTCATCGTACAATCCAGCTGTTTTCAATACATGTAGCATTTTTGCATAAATATGTGTCTTCGAAAATTTTCAAAATAAGCAGGCGATGAATGGAACGACATGAAGAATCGAAAATTGCATTACATGGCATATGGGTTCATCTAGGCAAGAACTTTTCATGAATAATCCAAGTTTTAACCTTGTTTAAGCTATGGCGTTTTCAAGGAAAGGGCACCTTTTTTCCTGTGGAGCGAGGGGGTGTGGTAAACGTAAGGATGAATGCGTGTGGATTTATATAGGTGAAGTGCTAAAAAGTTGACGTTTAGAAGATAGCGTATTGTAATAAGGAGCGTACAAGAGGAATTATTGGTAAGCAAAACAAACCAAAGGGAGGTACTTCAAGGTGTTATCAGCCATACTGGGAACGGCTCTTAATTAGCGTTTTTGGCTTGCAGTTGTTAGCTGCGATATTTTATAGGGATTGATTCTATTAAATCAAAATACTCATAAGGAAGTTCGTTTCCAGTGTTATGTAGAAGTTTTGCTGTAGGGAATGGTTCTTTTAGAAACCCTGGTGAGTATTTGTCCTCGGCGATTGCAATGTGTTTTCAGTATTTGTTTGGCTCGGTTGTTCGAGCCTGCTGTAGTGCAAAGGACATACCTCCTGCTGAGGGATATGATTCTGTCTTTAATTGGTGTTACATTGGTTACTTGTTGTATGAGTGCTGACGCGTAGTCTCTGCGATTCCTCGTGCAGAATCTTAGAATTTTCCTTTCAGTGGCCATGATGATATTCATTTGGCAGGTATTAAGTGATGCGTAGATGCATGTCTTGTATTCGATTATGGGTCTTATGCAGGTTATATAGGTGTGCAATAGTGTTTAAGTTGACGTATTGCCCATTTTACCGGACAGCGCTGCCAGGAGTCTAGACCTCTTTCTTACCCTGTCTAGGGTGTTTTGTGTATGTCGGTATTCCAGTTGAGAATTCTGTTAAAATGAACTCCCAAATATGAAACCGAATTTCTGAGAATAAGTTGCTCTCCTAGTCTCGCTTTAGGTAGTTTTGAGCCCTTTCGAATACAGACATTTGTCCACGCACTCCAAGTGGGCCTGACGTGAGAAGCGTAGTGTCGCCAGCATACAGCAGAAGGGTTTCCGATCTATACTGAGGACGGAAGATGTCACTGTTGTAGACTTTGTATAGGGTTGGAGCAAGAATTGAGCCCTATGATATGAGCTTGTGGAGTGAATGGTGAAGATAAAGTGTTGCCAATTTTGGTCGGGATAGTCCGATTGGAGAGATAGGAATTCATTAATTTAACGAAAGTTGTGAGCAGTCCAAAAAAGTTAAGTTTTGCGATCATGCCTGTGTGCTAGACCTGGTCGAATGCTTTCTGAACGTCTAGGAATATGATTATAACGTGTTTTGTTGCTGCTTCAAGCAATTTATGTTGTGTGGAATGTCCAGCCAGTTTTATGAACTGCTTTCTTGTACTCAAAATACAAGTAAATAAAGATATACAAAAGACAGTTAAGATTTGATTTTACGTATAGTGCCTCTACAATTCGCTTAAACGTATTTCGTTGTAGCAGGTACAGCGACTGAGTAGAAGCCCTGATCGTGAAGTCAAATTTTTTTTCTTCATAGGAAGTAATAATAAAATAACTTCATACAGACGCATACTGCGCTATCTGAAAATAAAACAGAAAGTAGAAATCAGAAGATTTCTAGGTATTTGAAACCAAAATTCAGATTTTTGCCTAAATCTGTGCCTTCTACAATTTTCAGAAATCTTCGGATATCCACTTTCTGTTTTATTTTCAGATGGCGCCGTATGCATCTATATAAAATTATTTTATTATTATTTCCTTTGACGGAAAATATTTGACTTTAAATTCAGGGCTTCTGTCCAATTGATTTGGTAAGTCCTGCTAGGACGAAATACTTTAAAGCGTATTGTAGAGACACTGTACGTGAAATCAAATCTTATTTCTTTTCCATATAAATTTTGATTTATATCTCTGACTTCTCATACGAAAGCCACTATATCCAAACTGAGCATTACTTATTAGTTATTCTAATATCCTGTATGGTGTGTATTATTAACCTAATAATAAGGAGTATCCTTAAAATGAGAATTATTAGCACCACAGGCCTTATAAACTTCGATAATCTTGACTAGTTTCTTCCACTTTTTTAGTTCTTTCGTGAACTCCTTCTTTTCTTTCCATGTTCTCCTGCTTGCAGAGCTCTAAGGACTTTTTTGTGTTTTGGTATGCATAAAACAAGTATTAAACCAACCATCTAACTCTTTATGCCCCGATTTTCTATGTAATTTTGAGTCCCTATTAGCTCTACATTTTTTCTTCTGCGCCATTGCCCGGTAATCTACTTTATCACACAAGAAACTTTTCTCAAGATTTCTCTCTCCTAAATTTTTAACTTTTTTTCTTCTTTCTGTATGATTGACTAAGTTTCACATGCATACAACACCTTTGATCAAACTATTTTACCATAATATCGAGTCTTGGCTGCCCTGGATACGTTTTTTGTCTTCAATAGTGCATTTATTGATCCTATTGCTTTGGTACCTTTCAACAACCGTTTATCTATTTCTCTCTCTTCACCTCTTCCATTTTTAATTGTTACTCTAATATACTCCAATTCTGTGACATTCAAATTTATACGTTCTCTCATTCGTCCTTAGAGTAATCCATTTATTTTATTCTGCATTTTCCCTTTTTGTTTCCACATTTGGAAATGATTTTTTCTTGATTTATGGTAGACCATATTTTCTAGCTTTTTCAAATTTTGTGAAGGTAAATTCTATTCTTGAAGGTGTCAGAAATACTAAATCATCTGCAAAACCTATGCACTGTTGTCATTGTATTTGTTCACAATCGTGCCGCTTGTCTGAATCTTAGATTTTTTCATTATTTTTCTAGTACTACATTTTTAATAAGTCTGTTGACAGGATATCTGCCTGTTTCACTGATCTATTGTGTTGATCTATTGCTGATCTATTGTGTTTTATTTCAACGAGAATATCGTTTATTAAGTTTCTCGTTTTTCCATTAGGACAAATCCAAATTATTTAATGTACATTTTTATGATAAAATTGTATAATTGCTATCTTAAAGTTAGGTTTCATTAAAAATTCTGTTAGTTTTTTCATATTTTTTTTATAAAATTTTTTCATTTTTATTAAATTAATATAAATATCTTGTCCTCCTACTTTCGCTTTCATATCTCCCACGATCATTTTAGTGTTATCAGTTGTCATAGAATTTTATGTCAGTTGGCCATAGAATCCCCCAGGTATTTATTTGGTCCACCTATTTTAAAAAGAGTACTTTTTTACGACCTCATTTCCCAGTTGCTTTGTTTCTCGTAAGAACATTATTTCCATTCTATGGAAATCGCGTATTTCATCTAAATTTCTCAATTGTCTTTTCTCGTAGGTCCCATGTTACGTTCCATGTTTCCTCTTTCAATCCATTTTCACTTATCAGAACTTATTGTTCGGTAATCGCTGCACATCTGTGTTTTTTAATTGTGACCAAATTAGACTCAAGCATTTCAGTTGGTAATATCTCCGTGCCATAAATACTGTTTTACTTTTTTACCCTTGTAACATATAGACACTAAATATAACCTTACAAAAATTAAACCTATGTTAGTTTACAGTCCGGTACTGAGAAAAGGCCGCGGAAAACCACTTGAACATTATAAGTCGTCGTGCCGTGGCGTCGGTTTCTGTAATGAAAAGGGTGAATACTAATACGGAAAAAGTTTAGCCGTTACGGGGGTTCTACGCGGACTTTTAACAGTTCTTACCTAATTGCGTTTTTGGTCCCGAATAGCGTAATCGTTTTCTCTCTCACCGACCGCTGAACTACTCTCGTAAAAAAGTTTCATCCGAACTTTCGATCCGGGTTTGTGTGAAATTTGCTAGCACGTGTGATACGGTGTATTGTTGAGCGTGTTAACAGTAATAGTAGTGGTAATTGAAAATACATGTAAAATTTGGAATCGACTATTTTGCTAATTTGTTTGTTTTGAAGTGTGACAGTTTTATGCAAAAATAAAAATTCGTTCAATACATAAACAATATGATTAATTACTTTATCAAAAATCTGCATATATTTGTTCTTTATCGGTTTGGAACAATAGTACGACTGAATTATAAGTGATTTTTGGTGAGATGGCCAAATTTAAAAAAGGAATAATAACTGAAATAGTTACTTTTTTAAATTTTACTTTCCTTCACCATATACACGAAACTATATAGTCACGAAAATGTACATCGAACAAACTAACATATAAGCATATATGTTATAATATAATATAATTGTTTATTTTACATCAAGCATATTTTACATCCTATATTTTTTATCATCTGCATTAATTTTAGATGCTGTACTTTATAGAATGCCTTTTCGAAGTCCACCAAGCATGCAAATATGATTTTCTTTAATCACTGCATTTTTGCAATAGGATATTTAGCGTAAAAAGTGCCTCCTTAGTTCGCATAGCATTTCTAAAACAAAATTGAGTATCTTCGAGATCTTCTTTGCATTTGAGCCTAATTAGGTTGTGAAGTATTCTTAGCAAAATCTTAAAAGTGTGGCTCATTAGGCTAATTAATCAATATGCTGAGTATTTTCTAGCTTTGTGTTTTTTAGGAATTGCGACAAAAGATGGTCTTGAACCAGTATGTGGGAGTCAATGCAGTGTTATATATTACATTAAAAAGTTTTACAAAGTTTTGCTGGGTTACATTCCCTAACTACATTAAACTTTACCGACAAGTATCTCCCTTCAGGTGTTCTTTATACTTTTTTTGGTCTAATCTTCCCAGGAACTTGTAAAGCAGCAATTCTTCCTTAAACCATCAAATCATCCTATCAATCTTAAATTATGGTCTCTCATTTCGGCATCAGTTGCTATCACCCCTAAATTTCTCCTTATATAATAATTCTTGTTGTTTCTGTGTATGTTGAACTGTTCTGACATGAGCTGGTCTTATGACAGTTTTATAGAATTTTTATTTCGCTTCAGTTTCATTGGAATCTTTCGATCATTGAATATTAGCAACTTCTGGAGAAAGTGATTAAAAATTTTAAGAATCTTAAAATTTTAAAAGGAAGGGGTGAAGATTTTTGCAGGTGCAGGGTTTCGAGATCATCGTAAAGCTTTATTTTGGCACTTGGAACACTGATAGAAACTGATAAAAAAAGTAAGTTTACTATTAATTCTCGACTACATGATTATAATACCAAAATCTAGAGATTTCCTTAGACCATAACGTTTTAATAAATGGTAGAGATGTAATATCCTTCATAAAAATAGGTAGGCTTAGATGGGCTGGACATGTGTCAAGAGCAAATGAAAATTACCCACCCAGACGAACTCTATTATCGGTCTCAGTGGGAAATAGGAGTAGAGGCAGACCACAACTGAGATGGAGGGACGGTGTGGACGAGGACGCAAGGAAAATCGGCGCGGCAAATTGGCAACGATTGGCGATGAACAGAAACGACTGGCGAAATAGACTGGGGAAGGTCAAGGCTCAACTAGAGCTGTAGCACCACTGATGATGATGTTAACGTTTTAAACTGTTTTAAAACTTATAAAATTCAGCTGATACTTGTGCAACTATTTTCTGGGCGAATTAAAAATTTAAAATCACTCTTATTAAAATCTAAAATCCGAGTTTTTATCGTAGTATTTTGATTAGACAAAAACCAAATTAATATTCCAATTTAATTAAATACATTCTAATATATAGAAGTGTATTCTTGATTTTCTGGAAAAACCGTATGTCCAATGAAAAGCTTGTAGAACCCTATATAAAACATTGTTTTTAAAAGTTTGGAAGTCTTCCAAACAGTTTAAAATCGTAAGCTTGAATATCTAGGTCACTTAATGCAAAGTGACAACAAATATGAAGCATTACAACAAATATGCACAGATAAACCCGACAGAGAGAGTGTTAAAAGAAAAACAATTGCATAGATGAGGACATGGTTGTAATCAAATATTACAAATCTTGTAAGCGCCAATATTTTTATTCTTTTCCTAGTATTTGTTCTCATTATTTCAAATTAAAATGTTGAGCTCTCTATTGTATTCTTCTTTAATATAGTTATCGAATTATACTTACTCATATTCTACAAACTACTTCAAGGAACTATATTCAGTAATGTTTTTATGATAATAGTCTTTGTTAAAGTACACTATCGGCATCCGACTAATTCCTACTCGACAAGAACTTAGCGACGCTTAGAAATTGGAAATTAATGATCATGAGAGCTGCATAATAACCTCTTACACACATTACGAAAATTATCTAATGTGGTACATTATCGAGAAGTTATCTTAACCAGTGGAACACTTCTCGTAACTAGGGCAAGTAAATCTTAATGATAGTGGTAATGGAATTAGCAGATTTTGAGTACCTATTAGTTTTTCGAATATATAGTACTTTTAGAACCTGAAAGAACAATAAATAACTGAAAAAAATCTATAATGTAACAGCAAGTATTAAAATGTCGAAAAATATATGTGTTACACATTGCGGGGAATACGATACAGTATTCCACAGTTGATTTCCAGTTGTTGTGAACGATTAGGCTTTATTTCCTCGTTCCTTGTTACCTTTGATCACAAACTCTGTAATTTCCCTTGTAATTTAATTTCCTTTGTATCTTTTTTTACTTCAGTTAGGAATGTGAACTATGGTTATATTATTCTTTACTTTACTCTACTTTAAACTTAAAAACGATAGAAAAATGAATACAACAACATTCAAAACAACCAGTACACTGAGATCTTTTCTATCCAAAACCAAACTAAACAGTCAAAGAACTGCATCTATAAAACACCTTGTGAATGCAACAATTTTTATGTGGAAGAAACCGCAAGACCGTTCAAGCGCAAGTGTCAGAATAAAAGAAAAGGAAACACATCAAAAACCAAGACTTCGACAAATCCAGATATGCAAACATGCCTTAGATAATGAACACAGAGAACAGTGGAAAAATCCATCAATAGTCATAAAGGAAACCCATCAACAGAATGTAGCAGATTCTGGTTCCTTGGAAGACATTATTAGCAACATAAGAAAACTAAGAATGTTTTACGGTAACCTAGAACGTATAAATCCTCAAAGATTTACTCATTGCATTTACTTTTCAATCTCAAGATCACCATCTTATTCAAAATGAGTAAGCGAGGTCAAAAATATTTGCAACAAGAGGAAATGACTTCCCTTTCGCTTATATACGAAATTACATCGTTTAAAGTGAACTTAAATATTTTTATTACACATGTTTTAGATTGACAGTCAAAATTTTGCTCTAAATTGTTCATTATTACTACGTGAGACTACTTACTTTCAGGTTTTCACTGATAATGGTTTATTGAATGTCTTGAAAATTGTTATTCGTTTGGATATTATCAGTATTTTATTAATTTTAAAATATGCTCATTATACAAGGTGATTCAATGCAATTCTTGCAGCCGTGGTACAAAGCTGTTTACGACAAAGAGTAACATTTCTTGAGGTGTTGCTTCCACATCTTTGCGTATATGTTCTTTCAAAACCTTATGCAGCAAAATATTATGCAGCACGTTGTCGTTCTCATTGATACACTTAAAATATTTATTTATAAAATCCTAGTCAGGTGGGATAATCTCGAACATTAAGAGCTTGCACAATCTGGATTTTGTATGGATAATACTGGAGAGTTTTATGCAAAATTCAGCTCGTCCCAGATTTAATCTTTGTTGGCGTAGGGATCTTCAGGGAGGCGCGTGTAATAAGGTTTGCCCAGCTTCAATATTTTGCAGTGTGCGAACAGTTCTGACACTGCCAATTTTTTCTGTGATATTTAGCCACTCCTTTCAAAGTTCCTAACCTAGGTCTGAATAGAATTGTCAGACGAAACTGATGCGCGGAGTGGCAAATGGTAGTGTAAATGAAACGCTCGTTTTACACGCACAACACTCATACCATTTTTGTAATAAACTTTCACAACAAATGCGCGTTGTTCAACCGACCGCTTCTCCATGATAACTAAACTCCTCACTTACTAGAACGTTGCTAAATTGTGCCATTTCACTGAATCATCTTGCCGTATATTCACCTTATAAAAAGTTTCTACTTCATTGTAAAAGTAATTACTATTTCATCGAAAATACTTACCTACTAACCTTTTGGCATTAGTACTGCTTCCATTTATACCCCCGTCTTTTCTCTTTCATATCACGATCGGCCTATCTATACCAAATTTGTTGTCTTGATGACAATCTCTGTTTTTTTAATTGCTGTATTCCATACCCCTCCACTCTCACCATATGACTCAATAGTAAGAGATTTATGTTAAGCAATGGACGTTCGATGGACATCGTGAAATAATGTAGCTTATGGACGGTTGAGTAGTGGAGGTAAGCGAAAGAAATATACTGGCAATGTTTAGCATCTTCATATAAGGTCGATTGGATTATCTGAAGAGAAGAAGAATAAAATCTATCATTTGTTGATAAAAAAAATTGACAAACGGAAAAGAAGAAGATTTTTATGGAATTAAAAATGGAAAGGAAGGTAAGTTTAAAGGAGATTTGACATTAAAAGTTAGAGAAGTGTGGTTTGTGGCGGTTGATTGGTAAAAAGTATTATAAACTTGCTACAAAATGCTTTTTTAAACGAAACATGTAAAAATGTTTAGGTAACTACATTATCTTAACTGGATAGTCCATAATAAAATTTATTACTACTTATTTTATTTTATTTATTTACTTTTCACTTACATTCCTGTGTTTTTCTATAAGTTGTTTCTACTTTTTGGCAGGTTTATGGTTTAACTTGCAGTCGTTTTTATTGGAGGAATAGGAAAAAATAGCAGAAAGCAGTCGTACGAGATGGGTCGAATGTTATTTTTTGACATATTTAGGGTATAATTAGCAGTCGACTTTAATGGGAGAACAATTTTCTACCTAGAGCATATTTTTAGAGGATACGGATATAGAATATGACAAATCATATTAACAGAAGACATAACTTGGAATAACTGATGCAAGGTATAAATTGGGGAACTGGATCGACCTAGAACTAGATCCATCATGCAGTTAATTTTTTTGTTATAGTATACATAATACATATATTTCAGTCTGTTTTTACTTTATCTATAAAATTTTGTAGTGTCTTTTTTAATTACTTCCATCCAAATTTATATGTCTGTGCTCTTTGCTGTCACCTGCCATAAATTTTGGATAACAGTAATTCTATTGCCATTTTCAATAACCTCCTTAAGTTTTGGTAGTATATGAACACTCAGTATACTTGCTTGCTTTAAATTATTTTAAAGTTTAGTGAGGATTTGACGTTAGTTTCCGTACAACTTGCGATACATTCTCACCATCAGATTTCAGCAAGATAGAGTGAGAAAGAACACGAGATATCTTCCCGGCAACTTTCAAAACTCAACTCCCTGTGGCTTGTCTAACCTCATCACCCTACACCGCTCCTTTTAGCCACCCTGCGTCCCTTTTGCACCCCGCGAGGCGTAATTCTTCAGAAAGCAGCGCCGCGGAAAATTAGAATAGCATAGATTACTCGAATATGATAACGCGGCATCGTCTCAATGCCGCACGTTTCCTTCGTTTTTATTTCTTTCTATCTCACGTTGCCATGCGATCGCCCGTCTCTGTTCGACTGATATTTAAATACGAGTTAGTGAACAAACAATTCCGTGAGTCGGTTCATTGCGGTTTCATTACTTGGCGAATTAGTTTTAGTGGAATATTTAAACAAGCTCAGGATGGATCCAAATATAGTTCAGAGATTAGTTTTTAAAATAATTAAAGGACTGATTTATTTTGAACATACTTAGAATCACCGAAGAAAGATAAATACACTTCATCTTATTAGAAATATCAACTATAATTTTGTATTGCTAATCCAACGTTTTTAAAATATGAAAAATTAAGAAAAAAACAAAAACAAAAAAAACTTTAACATCGATATTATCAACAGATAACAAAAAATTAAAATTTTAATTATGGTTGGTTGAAACCTAAACCTTCGCAGTTCTATCAAATGTTGCTATGTTTTTAACTACTACAGTAAAATAACTATTAAATGTAAACAAATACAAATACCTATGTATCCTTCAATCTTTTATGATTCAAAATAAATTTTAAAGTTGATTTTATTCTTCTGATATTCAAATTAAACCCGAAATCATTAAAATGCATCAGTAAACAACTGACAATAAATAAAATCCGGAGATCGGATAACTCGTATGCATCACGACTATAAACACACCTTGACTATTTATTATTACGTTGAACATTGATTGGACAAACGGCTGTATAATTTGATAGATAATAAAAATCAAATTCGAAGAGGAATATTGTTTTATAGGGTCAGACGACGCTGTTTATAATGTGCTGGGTGGCGCTTCCATAGAATTTGTCTGGGTTGAAAAAGTTATTAAACGGAATATAAATTTATTTCGGTATTTACGATCTTTAGTAAAACATTCTTGTTATCTACTTTTATAAAATAAAAGTTATATTACGGGTTGTTTTATATTATTCTGTAACATGAGCAATGCAAATCCTATTGAACATCCAAAGATTTTCATATACTTTTGAAAATGAATCTTTATTAGACATGCAGTGTTTTGTTAGAGATAGTGTGTCTTGGGGGATTTGATGTTTAAAGTACAAGATGAAAATGGTTTCATCAACAGGAATGTTGGTGAACAAAGAAACAATGTCAAAACTAACTAGTATATCTGAGGGTGAAATAGAAATGTTTTCCGAAATGGAAAACAATTTTAACAAAGGGCGGGGCGTTTTCGGCCACTGGTTGTAAGAATAAGGCGAGATGTTTTGCCAATTTCTGAGTAAGGTAGTGGTATGCACTTACAGTGGGTCTTAGGGAGACATTGGGCGTATGGATTTTTGACAGGGCGCATATTCTTGGAATTCGGAATAATTTTTCTCTGCGAATTTCACAAGGTTACCAGTGGAAGGGTTATCGGTAACAATTTGGAAAACAAGAACAAAATAATCCTGCTACATTACTCTTATTGAAGATGTTTTGTATATCAATCCATCCATACACATTATCAGATCATAAAAATTTTCAGCTCGCAAAACATGGGAGTTAAGCTCAATTCAGGAACCATTGAACTAAACGTTCATTTATTCTGTGATAGATCATTACCTAATTCAATATTGTGCAATGCCTACATTTGTATGTATCAGTATCGTAAATATAATAATTGATGTAAGGCAAGTAACGAAATGTTTACAAAAATTTTTCTGAAAAAACTTATTAATGAACCAAGGCGTATAATTTGAATGATCTCTTATACCACAGTAAGTTTTTTACATTTAGGAAGGTATATCTCGAAAACTGTAAAAAAATAAAAGATATTTCTTGTTTTTCTTTTTGGTATTTTCTTATTTAGTTTTAGTTTACTTTCTATATATAAGCTATGAATGATGTTCGAGTGTTTGTTTTGTTACAAATGTAGCTAGCGCCAGACGAATTCTATTTAAAAATTCACACATCCGCTTTGAAAGTGAGATCATTTAACTAACGATATTCCCAAACGGCCCTACTATTATTTGAACAAAACAACAGCCCCTGGCAGTCATTCTCGTAGCTTTAATTTCAAATTTTCAAACTGAATACTAAACTACGGTCTTTAGTGACACATCATAGTTCGGTAGTGGTTGGCATCACCTGAAGTCACTCACCTGGCGTATCAAGGAGGTGAAGAGCAGAAGCCCCGGGCTGGGAGCTCTACAAAGGCAAGAGGATGTTGCTGACTTGATGGAATTCGACTTGACAAACTTCCTCGGGAACTGTCTGGAAGGCGATGGCGCGCAACATGCACAGGTATGAACTGGCTCCGGTAATAGAGTGGCCGCTCTGGTATGCCGCATTGTTAAATTAATGGTGTTAAGGCAATTACTTGGTTCGATTGAGCACAAAATGTATTTTATAGCTTAATTGCAAATGAGTTAAAAATATTGTGAATTTTAATTCATTTAATTAATTCTTTATGTTTTTTTTTATTTTTAAAGAAATATTAATTTGTATAGGGTTAAATCAAAATTTATTGTAATGAGACAAATGTTTTAGGTTTTTAACGTTTAACCTAAAAATGTTTACAAATTGACTCTTAAAATTTGCTAGATGGCATACTAAGCCTCGATCTTGTAAGCATTAGTCACGAGTGAATTTTGAGAGGAATTGTTGCATCTTTGAATTGTTATCAATAGAGAGCGGAATATATGCAACACATAAATTACCCGAATATGCGCATATATAATATATACATTAATTATACTAAAACAATCGAGCTATTTTTTATAAATCACCCTCTAATTATAAAAATATAATAGATTTGCCTAAATATGGAAATACATATTAAATTAAGATATTAAAATTAAGAATATAAAATATTATATTAGATCTTATATTATAAATATTTAATTTTTTTGCCTTCTATCACTGCAAAGTGTTGGGACACATAAAAAGCTTGTTCTACATATACTGACGTTATAGAGCAATATGTTAATTTAGGCAGTACAGTAATTTGACAAGTCTTAAGATCTTCAGAAAAATTGCCTTTAAAAATGCGTACACCTGTCCTTAGACAATCGAAGCCCTCATGTTTTCCGAAGACATTTTCTAATTTAATACATGTATTTTCGGGAATTTTTTGACAATTAGCAGAAAAAGTGTTAGCAAGATTAACTGAATCAGTTAATTGTAAATTTCTTTATTGTTGTTATTAAATCTGGGAAAAAACTAAAATTAACTTTCATGAACATAAGTTCTTTATAAATTTGTAAATTACTTAAAAGTTCTTAATTTTGTGTCAATTATTATGATATCAAAATGATTTGAGTAGAAAATTGCTACTTTAATTCATGTTCTCTATCTTGTAATTACGGCCTATGTAGGCAATATTATACCTGGTAATTTTTTTATTGCACACGATAAGGTCTTTTAAAAATACTTTATACGTTTAAAGTTAATTTATTGACTAAATCAAATTTACTTCTAAGGACCTCTCCGACAATTTATGCCATGTAGAAGTGAGGTGTACCATACTTGGATAAAATATTTTCAAATTTTGTCCTATATTTATCGTATTTATAAAAGAGAGCAGAGATTGTTTGCTGAATGAAATGGCTTACAGTAATATTATTGGTTTTTTACAGTTGTTTTGCAACTATTAAATAAGGTTTTCCCGGTTCTTCTTTTTTTTTAAAAACGGATTTTGGAACAGGCCTTTCAAAATACTTTATCCTCAGTTGGCGTTAACTTGAGAAAACACTTAATCAAAGCACTTTTTTGAATAATAGACATATTTATGGTTAAATACCAAACACTTTAAAAACACAAAAGACGATACAACGTTTACTTAAAACAAATGTTTGGCAAAAACTGAAAAAATAAGTAGAACCTTAAAAGTTTGTAGATGCCTTCCACTTGCTACGCTAATAAAATCATCGTTTTCTTGGAAAACACATAACTGTTAAATTGAAATAGCAATGGAAAAATCCAGATAGCTAATGAGCAATATATAATGAGGTTATATGTAAAATAAATTGTTTTTAGCTTAAATATTCAGTGATGTTTGAAGTGCGCTAAAATATTCAATATATGTTGTAACTCTCTGGTTATCAAATCCTGTTCTTTCTGTTAATTCGTTAACGTTGGTGTATTGTTATTGCTGACTTCTTCTTCATATAGTATATTCTTCAGAGTATATACTTCAGAGTATATTTTCTAGTTTTGTATGTAGTTTGAGAAATATTTTCTTTAAATTTTGTTTTTGGTTATTACAGTTACCTAGCAACCCAGGTATGTTCAGTGATTTAATATATTCCTTTTGCCACTACAAAAATTAGGACATTTTGCTTCTTTCGGACTATTATTGTCTTAGTTTATTTTCGTACATCTAATAGACTAAAATTATTTAACATGCTACAAGAACGATGATTTTTAGCAAGAGTTTTGATTTCTCGCCGAATTGTCGCTTTTCAAGCCTAATCCGTTTCTGCATATTGAACGATAGGGAGTTTAAGTACGGGGGCAGAAAGTGTTCTCGCGATAAAGGTTCTATGATGGAAATTTAAACAGGAATCGTCTGAATGGAGCGAATTAAGGGAAAAATTGGAATTTAGAATTGTGATAGGTATCGGCTGCAAGGGACTCTTATTGGAGGCAATTATTTGTCAGCAGTCAAAGACTTATCTGAGTTTTCACAAGAGTTTTGGATAATATAGCCTTCGGAATGTTACAGCAACTATATATATTTTTTAAATTACTTTTTTGACATACGCTTTGTATAGTTTTTATTTTGTAAAACATTTGATTATAAATGTTTTTTGTCTAAATTATTTAATTAGGCAAAAACTAAATAACCAAAAATAATAATTTAATTTAAAGAATGGAAAAGAAAAGTATTTTTGAAGTGTGTAAAATTTATTTCCTAGCCTAGCCCTTTCGGCTTACAAAGCCATCCTCAAAACTATAGTCAAATTTTCAAAAACATCTCTACTAAAGAGAGATTGTAGAAAAGTCCACAGTTTTTCTTTATAAAGGTTGTTACTTCTTAAGAAAAGCACATAAAAGACAGAACATTGGACTCCACAAAAAACACATTAAAAAATTTGTCTATGGTACTGGTGTAAGAACCCGATGATTTGGTTGGAATTGAGGTGGAAAACAGAATCTGTTAGTTCTGTGGTAAATTCACTTTTAAATTAACCGCTTTATTGACTTTATGTCAATCTAAAAGAATACGATAATTTAAATTTAAATTTGATTTAAATCATAACCCATAGTGTACGTAGATTTTTGAAACATAATTTGAACATATTGTCAATTTGAATAATTTCAATTTGTGATACACCACTTCATTTGGCTCTTTCCTGGCTTAAGGATCATAATGATTTCGGCAAACTTCCATATTATTGGAAAGTATAATACGCTTAGCATGCAGTTAAATATAATTGTTAGTAAAGTTGTGCCAAGATGAAATCATAACCTGAGTGCCTAGCCTTTCGTGAGTTTAGTTTGTTTCTAATCAGGAGGGACATGTGACATTAGTTAATTAATTAGTTCTTCCACTTCTTCATCAGGGTCTGCTGGCTCTATTTTAATACGGTTGTTAAGATGTTTAGCCAAGGCGTCCACTTTTTCTCTGTTGGAACAGGCCCATTCTCCATTTGGTTTACGGATGGGAGGGATAGTTGTGTATGGTGTCATAAGCTTATTAGTCGCCTTCCATAATGTCTGGTCATTTGCTGTAAGGTTTATAATGTAATGTTCGAAGGTTTCGTTGTTTGCGGCTTTGATGACTACTCCAAGTTGCCTACGTAGTCTATTGAATATATGTAGACCTATGTTGTTTCTAGATCTTTGCCAGGTTCTCCTCACACGACGTTTTTCAATAATGAGTTGGCGAATGTGCAGGGGGATATTTGTGGTATGTGTTAGTTTGCGTTAATTTAGTGGTGTAGATTGCCATGCCGCTTTTGCACAAGTGTGGTGAAGTATTGAGCTGCTTTATTTATATCATCCGTATTTATCTCACATATGTGTATAATCCGATGAAAGATCATAACTGGATGCTATTAGACAGTTGTTTCTGGACCCTCCTTTGTTTATGTAGTAATCCAGTAGATCTGGAAGTTTTTTGGGGTTACTCCAGTACGTAGTGATTCCGTTGATGTGGCAGTCATAGTTGTTGTTGGTCATTGCTTTTAGAATATTACGAACTTTTGTTGTTGTAAGTCTTAAGCCCTAGTCTGTGTGTTTCGCATTCCAGTCTCCTCCGGCTACGAATTTACTGTTAAGTAATTGGAAGAATGCTTTGTATTTATGTGTGGAGATTGCATATCGAGATGGGCTGTATATTAAAGATATGTTAAAGTGCCATGGCGTGGCATTTACTTGAACGATTGCTGCTTGTATTTTTTCTGTTGCATATTTCGGCAATTCATGATGTGATATGCAGCGGCGGATGATTACCGCCGAGCCACCATAAGCTGTACCATAGGAGTGATATGTGTTGTATGTGGTATAGAGCGGAATATTGAATGCAGTTGGATCGGTAAAGTGAGTGTCTAAAATAAGCAGAACATCGATTTTATTCGGGTTTAAGGAAGTAATTACTTCCTGCTTATGGTGTAGCAGGCCGTTAACGTTCCATGTGGCAACTCTAAGTATCTTTAATAATTGTTTTGGTTAATTATTGCGTTGAGTTTAATATCATACTATTTTAACTCATAAGTTGCGAGAACATCGTTTTGAACTCGTTTAGGAATGTCACTAGTTGTTTGTTCTGTATTAGTTTTAGGTTCTGATTCGTGGTTGGTTTGATGTGCTGTCACGTTTGCATCTGTTCTTTGATCGTTTTGTAGAGTGGTGTTTAGCTGATTTGTTTCTGTACATCCATGTGGGCTGTTGAATGTTGATCTTTGAGGCTGTTGGTTTTCTCTTTTTGGCATATGTCTGTTTTTTAGGACGTAAATGTAGTCCTTATTTTGAGTGAAACTGAGTATGGTCTCTTAAAGCTAAACCTTTTAACATCGACTTCTTGTTGCTTTAATATTAATTTTCAAGTCATTGAAAATGTGATCAAAAGGTTTCTACACCTTATTAAGCGGCTAGTTTCAATTGCTAACTATGTAAGTATTTACCATATGTTTTTTACTTTTACAGTCAACGTTTAACCTTTTTTGTTTTATTATACGAACGTTAAAAATACTTACTTTTAGGATCGTGGTTTTCTGAAGGACGAAAATATTCTGAAATTTGAATCCGTTTGAAAAATCTCAATTTTTTATTGAAACAATTTTTAAATATATACCATTTTACTTTAAAAGTTTTTAACTTTACTGTAAGTTTTTAACTTTACTGTAAGTTTTTTAAACTATGGTATACAACCAACGACTGAGATTTTTGGCTGAGGATCGACCCCCAAGCATGGACGGTCCCCCAAAAGTGGACACTTACAGATTAAAATAAAATGATTAAAATACTGGCAAGTATTTTTTAGAAAGATTGTTATAGACTCATCTACATTTCATTTCTTATTAGTTTTTGGTTCTACTTTGCTTACATTTGATTCACAACTTCATTCTACGGAGTATCACGAATTCTTTTTTTTTTTATTTAATCTGTTATTCTGTTTATCTCCACACAAAACAGAAAAATACAAAGTCCTTTTATATAGCCGAATATGTATTTGTAAGTGTTTTTTTATGTAAGTGTATTAATTCATTTGTGTTTTAAGTGTTTTAATTTAAAAGTGAAAAATATATATTTTTATAACTAATCTATTAGTTTCAAGAAAACATAAATAAGCATTTATTTTTGGTCTGATTTTTGTAGACACAAGCGTCCATTTCTAAAAAACAACCTAACAAATATAACTTTTAACATCACAACTCACTTCAGAAATCATTTTGCTGACTATTCAAAAACCTAGAAATAAAAACGAGTCCTTTTAGACCAAGTTTCCCAAACACGCTTCCGAAAAGCCTTCTCGAAACTTTCCTAACCAAACACCAGAAAGAACTAAGCGAGAAGAAAAATATGCAAAAGTTCGTGTCGAACAATTGTTCCCTAACCTTCGACAAACACAAATTTTCACAATCAATAACTCACGAACTCGCCGTAATGGCAACGGCAGGGACGTATTTCTATTCGCTTGGTCAATTAAAGATTTATTAGCTCGAACGCAAATAATCAAGGGGAGATCGGCATGTTGAAAAATGTCTGAAAGCTCGTATGCGTGTGGAATACTGCTTTATTAACAACCCTTTTTGTGCAATAATAACATTAGTAATTATATTTTTCAAACAAAACTCAAACTCATTCATATACAAATCTATACAAAAGGTAGAATAAAAAAGTAAAGTTTCACTTAAACTGATAAATATCTGCCCACTAATAAGACTATAGCTATTATTTATATTTCTTTTGTTTTGTTAGGCGAATAGCGTTGCCAGATGTTTTTGAGAAAAAATCGGAAAACTCTTTAATTTCTTTTTATTATCCGATAAATATTTAAAAATAAGCCGATAAAAACTTCTAAAAACTAATTTTGTGTATACTTTTTTTTCCTGACGTCATTTTCTCTTTTACCCGATCCTACTGCAGTCAATTAGCTTGGTATTTTCCAGAACCATAGGTTCTGGTCTGTAGCCGCTCTATATTTAGCTTAGGAAGAAACTACTTTTAACAAAGATTTGTTACACGAAATGACATCTTAGAACACAGTCTAACTAGCATTTATAATGAAGAAAATGTACACACAATTCACTTTTTTACAATATTTACAGCAAAATGGTTTCTTTCAGAGTCTAATTATTTCCCATGACGCTAAAATTTCGTTGCAGAAAAGTGTTGGGTATAGGAATTTCACTAGATATTAATACCTTGAAGTTGCCTTTAAGTTGAGAAAAAATACTTTAAAGAGCAGTCAGTTCTTCGTTAATATGTTCAGGGCGAGTACGCTGCATCCATGAGGACACCACTGCTTTATATAAGCTAATATTCTTCGGTAAATATTTTTTTTTGTAAAATATTTTAATTCGTGCGTTGAAAGACAGTTTTTCTTAATGCACTGTGGACTTTCGCGAAGTGAATTTGTCACTTATTTTCTTTGAAATTAAAACTGTAGAAATTCTGTATAATAAGCATAGGGTAGCATTAAAAGCTAAAACTCCAACGAAAACACAAACATAATATGTGATTTAATTCCAAAATTGGTAGAGTAGATCAGACCTTGTAGGGAAATGTGGCCTGAGGAAAAGTAATGAACGGAATAAAAGGATGTTTGATTTTTTCCAAGAACACAATTTATGATAGTTACAAACAAACACATGTTATATATAAATCAATGCGGTCTGTATACTTGGAGAGCTCCTCTAGATAATTCAACACCTGTAATAAGAAATCAGATATTCTTGTCAACAAGAGATAAAGCAAATAAAGGAAAAGCATCAACAAAAAAATTTTAGTATTTGATACGGCTGTTGATAAATAACATTCTATAGATGATAAAGTTCTTCTCATCAAAAACTTTATACACAGGGACTTAAAGTTTTTAATTATTCCTTGGTCTAACGGTTGACAATGTGCTGTAGTATTAGGTGGCAAAAAATTATCGATATGTTAAATAACTAAATATCCGGATGGAATGTTGCGTTGTCTAGGAATAAGAGAATTTTTCTTTTTTGACACATTTGATGCATTTTTCTGTAAAATTTGTGCAGCCAATTTGTCATGATATCTCTGGTCATACAGGCCTTCTTTTTGTAGTACCAGTCGACTTTGGAGTTTATCAACATGAAAATTTTTAAAACATTAAGGATTTTTACTTTTACCAATCACCAAAGGTTTTTCTTTTTCCCCATTTAAATTTGCACACAATAATACGGTTATCCTTTCCTTAGCAGATTTACCCCAATGCACTATTCATTACGAAATGTAAAAGTTTTACTTGGTAAGGCTAGATAATACAGACCAGTCTCGTCAGCGTTATAAATATCTTCAGTAAAATAGCCACTTTATAAATTTGGAAGATTTCTTTACCACTCTAAAAGGTCGTCAAGGTTAACATTTGCGGCTTTTCCAAAAATTGTTTGAAATTTAATGTTATGTCTTAAACAGAACTTGTCAAGCCAACCATTGAAAGCTTTAAAATTCAAATTGAGTTCTTTCGCATCTAAAGTTCTTTCTTTTATGATCGGTCCAGATAATGGAATATTCTTACTTCTCACTTTACAAAATCAATCGTACATAATTAGTATCGATGGCAACATCTTCAGTTTTAATATTCTTTTTTTTTTCTTGAACATTTCCACTTTCGCTATACCACTTTTTTAAATCGGCCTGTTTCTTTAAAATGTAACTTACTTGAGTTTTTCCTATTTGAAACTTTTTGGCCAAAACTCGAACAGTATAATTATTTTTTTTGGATGCTTCTATCACCCATATTTCTTCTTCCACACTTAAAAAGTTTGTTTTAGTCGAAGACACTGTTACTTAGACCAGAATATCGTAACTAAATTAGAAATGTGCACAATGGATGAATAAATTCTTCAATGGGTTTATCCAAATCAAACTAGTAAGTACCTAGTTTTATGAACATAAAGTACTTATATAATTAGTTTTATGGCTGCAATAAGTTATGTACATATTTGGATTTCCGGAACTAAAATTACAATAATTTCTTAGAAAATCTGAAGGTAAATTTTGTCCGTAGTTCTTGGGAAGAAGCTCCGTTGTTCGGAGGTGTCTTCCTATTAACCCACATATGAAATGTTCGGTGACATTAACAGAGGTGTAACATTAGAGAGGTGTTCATTAACAGAAGTTTTACTGTATTATCTACAGTAGACCTCCCTGCGTATAATTCTGCTTATTTTTCCGGTTGTCTATTTATAGTGTCTTCCTTGAAAAGTTCGTTCAAAATTCAGGAATAAATTCTTTCTACCGTTGGTTTTTCCTATATGCCTCCGTAGTTCCTGCTTTTGCGAATAGGTGAAATATAATTTTACATTCTTCTTGAACATCATCTCCGTTTAGACATCTTTTGAATAGTTTTCGGCGCATTTCTAGTAATTTTATGGTGTACTAGTTCTGGATTTATTTCCCTTGGACCTGTAGATTTCTACAGTTTTATTAATTTTACAGCTCTTAATAACTGTACTTCCTAATTTATTTCTTCTTTGTTTTTCATATATAATTAAATATGATAGAATACTAGAAGGTTTTAAGGTAAATCTTTATAAGGGCCCCCGGTAAATTTGAGATTGTTATGGCATAAATATTGATATTACACTTAGTGAACGCTCAAAATAGCAGTTAATGTAAATACCGAAAGGTAAGTAAACATTCGTGTTTATCGGAACCTCGGTTTTCGATAGAGGCTATTAAAATCTGATGGGTCTTTTGTACTTTACGGATTTAGTGGATATTTGTAAACAGAGTAAGTAAAACAAACTGGAGGTGCACAATAACAGATTAAAGGGCAATTTAAGTTAAACCCGTTTCCGAGAACTGCTTAGAGAATGTTACTTTATGTTTAACTCGGTTTATACGAAGGGATTTGCCTGCACTTTAGCAAGCAGTAAAAAAGAGTTAGCAACTTACGGTAATACAAAAATAAAAGAGGAAGCTGTGTGGAAAAGGTTTTATTCTTGATATGTGTATGCAACGTTTATTCGCTACATATTATTTAAGTAGTATTAGATTGCATGAATCAACTAAATAATAGAGGAAACGAAAACTTTATATAACTATATTTTTACATAATAAAGTTGATAGGCATGGTGCGAATGATAGTTCGCATATGATAGTTTGATCCGACGATGGTCGGACCAAATAAAGGAGATGACTGGTTACTCATTCTCCGAAGCAAACAACACGCACAGGAGAGAGATAATTGGACAGAAATAGTCAAACAAATTACATGACGCCACTACATCCTTACCAAGGAGAAAAGATTGAGAAGGAGGAAGGTTGTTAGACTTATTACAAAATTATTACGAAATTATCATATTACAAAAAATGTTGTCAAAGTTTACGGCAGTGAATGTGCTTAACTTAGATCTGTGGTGGTTTCAGAAGAAGGATCCTTACGCATAATCCAACAAGCATGAACGCCTAAGTTTTGAATCATGATGATGTCGTTGGACATGTGCTCAAAATATTTTTAAAAATTATATACCGGAAAATACACAATAAACATTGAGCAAGATATTAGCAACATAATTATAATCACCTTATCAAATTACTTGAAAAATCATTAGCACACTCTATTAGAATTGGACAGATATGGTAAAAAACCATTTTTTTTAAGAAATAAAAAAATACAAAAAAAAAGTATCATACAAAGCTTTGTCCTGTCTAATACTCTGTGTAATGTGTAATCAGAAGAAAAAATCTAGGAAGCTCGAGAAGAACTCACTTTGGGAATAAAAGTAAATGGTTGGCCTATCTGTTATACACGGTTCAACACTATCATAATAGCAATTTATTTATACTTCTCAAGTTTTATAAATAAACAACCGAAATGTTCTCAAACAAACATACAGTCATCCTTTCTTTTATATCGTGTTCTCTATTCCCTGCGGAAGATCTAAATATCCTATAAATCTCAATAATTTCTTTTTACGAGTCTCTTTATACCTACTCATACAATCTGCAACAACCCTTAGGGCACTGTCTTCGCCTTAGGTGAGGCTGACCCTTTAATCGTCTCTGAATGCCATCAGACCCTGCGAAAAGTTGATGAAACGTGACCTTTTTGGCAACTGCCATCAAACTTTTACTGTAACACGATTCTCTGCGAACAGGGATTTTTATAGATTGTGACAATATAACTTATTTCGGGCCTTAGAACATTTTCCTTTCGGCGCAATGGCGTAACCGTCGTAAAATCGCCTAAACAATAATTTTTTATTTAAATAGACGCACAAACATAAAACCGAATGAAATGTTGATAGAAAAGTAGTAGTATATCTATGATGTAATTTAAGAACGGGACTACGATATTTATTTAATATGCATATGCATCAAATAGTGACATTAACTGCAAAATATAGAATAATATTTCAAACCGATGCTGAGTACTTTGATATAAAAAACAAAAAGCTGGGTCGAGATCCTGTCCAGTTCTCTAAGAGTTCCCCTCGCCATATTATGTTCAACTTTCTACTAGTTTACTTGAATTTTCTTAAACTTTGTTTAGCAATATATTATTGTAGTTATCTTAGTACTTCTACCGCGTCTTTCTCCTTTTTATTACAGGATTATAATCATCGTATTGCCATTAAAAAAATCGTTATTAGATCAGTGATATATTGAAGTATCTTTTACTAAAATTAAAATTAAATTAGTATCAGGTGGAAATGTCTAGGTAGATATCTTCATGATAAACCAAAGGTTACTTACTATCCCAAACAAATTTTTGGCACATCTGGACGTCACAAAGAGTAAGGCATTTTGCATACGAGCCCCTTTCCACATCAGATAGCCCAATATAGATCGAAAAAAATCCAATTTTAGAGAACAAAAACAAAAGTCCAGCAAAAACTTTAAAGGTTTTAATTCATTGAGTATCATTTGTGGATTTACATAATTTTAGAAAGTATTTTTTAAATTAATGAAAACGAATAATTAAACACAATAAAAACCAATAAAAAACGCATAGAATATGTAATATTAACAAAAAAGAATGTAAAAGTTATTACTGACTGATATCTCCTTTATTTTTAATTATATCCAAAATTCTTCAAGGCATAATTTTTACAAGGTTCTGACAAAATTTTGGTGTAATTAATCTCATACTTCTGAGGTTAATCCAAATTGAGACTACCCCAACCATTACTGAAGGGCACTAAAATCATAGGTCCGGGTCCCACCGGTAGAGTGGATGTCCTTTACATGCCTGTGTGTCCCGGTGCTTATACCAAGTTGTGCCCAAGTGATCTCTTGCGCTTGAGTACCAGCTTAGACCTGACTTTGGGCGCTTCAAAAGCACTTAACGCTGCTTAACTGTCACAGCAGATGCTCCTGACTGAGCAAGTCCTATATATTATCTCCTAGGCACATACCAGGATTGCAAAGATCATAGCCTGAACGACTGATGCGTGAGGGCCGAGAGCTTGGCCAGATTCAAATCCGATTCTGCCCTCATATACTCCAGCACCTGCCCCCTCGTCCATTCTGGACCCATTCGTAAACTAGGTGAGTCCACTTCAACGAATGAGTGCAGGTTCCATCCAATCATATTATCGGTCAGGAAATTGAAACAAGAATGATGAGAACTCCAATTAGCGGACCATGCTGTCCTATACTATAGAGAGCATAGGACAACAATCGAGGACCTGCCTCCAGATGTCACATTGGCTCATTCGACCATTCATTATCAACCAGTATTCAGAGGTGTTGAGAGGATAGGTTGCCATCATGGCAAAGCCTCAAAAGCCGTTGTGGAAGTGGTCCTCATAGCTCTTGAGATGCAAATGCATGCCAATCGCTGGAGGTACGTCAACTAGGTCTTAACTAAAGCCAGTTAAGCGTGAGGTCACCATATAATGGCCGTCAGTATAAGCTTTGTCATGGATTGATACATCCAATTTAAAATTTTTGATTGCAGACCGAAATGGGCTCTGAAAGCTCTTTTTCACGCCCAGAAACCAGCCACAGCCTTCATGACCTTGGCATCTAGATGTTTCTTTTACGACAGTTTTAAATCCACGATTACTCCTATGTACTTCACTGACTTGAAAAACATTGCTCCGCAAATGATATCACACTCTCAATGAATACTATCTGGGTAAGGTCGTATATTCCTTACTGTAAAACAGACGTTTTTTCGTTATGCTGGAGGGTAAAGTAAGTAGGTGGAGAGTTCAAAAAATGGTCTCTCACAGGGAAGTGTTTTAGCACCAATGCTCTTCAATATATGCACAAACAACCAACCTACGCCGATCGGAACTAAGCACTTCCTTTATGCTGACGATCTTGCAATATGTGTTTAAGGAAATAGTTTTGAAAAAGTGGAGAAGAAACTCGAAACTGCCTTAAAAACAATGACAGCGTACTACCTGCAGAATTTCCTAAGACCCAATCCCTCTAAAACCCAAGTCTGCGCTTTTTACCTTCGCGCAAAGGAAGCCAAGCGAAAACTTCAAATTGCGTGGAATGGTAATACATTAGAATACACAAACCAACCTATATATCTTCAAGTAACTCTGGACCGGTCCCTCAACTACAGACAACATTGCATAAAAACGAGAGCGAAAGTAACAAGTAGAAACAGCATACTTAGAAAGCTAACGGGAAGTAAATGGGGCACACGTCCTGGCGTTTTAGAACAACGGCACAGGCACTGTGTTTCTCAACTGCTGAATAAGCATGCCCCGTTTGGGGCAGGTTACCCACACCAAACAAGTTGATACTGCGCTAAATGAGACCTGCAGAATAGTAACGGGGTACATGAAACCAACACCACTATCAAATCTAAATAAAGCAGCAGGTTTTGCCAAACCCTCAACACGCAGAAGCGTTGAAGAGCACATAGAGAAAATAAAACAAATCGCGGACGAGCGGCATGCCCTATACAAAGCTCGAATACCACGAAAGCGACTTAAATCTAGAAAAAGCTTCCTTCGAACAGTGCAGGATGAACCGCCTGAGTATTTTCCTCTTCCCCAGGTTCAATAGACCAGCCAGTCACCAGACTTTAAAACGTGGAAAACTATGAACAGAATAAGAACGGGAGTCGCTCCAGTAAAATCAAGCATGGCAAAATGAGGAAAAATTGACCAAGATGGTGTGAACTGTGACTGTGGAGAAACACAGAATACGGAACATCTTCTTACATGCAGAAACTGTTCTCATCGATGTACCCTCGAAAATTAATGGCTCGCCAACAAAGATGGAACCGACGTAGCCCGATACTGGACCGAAATTTAATGAATGACATGTCCGGACACGATAAAGTAAAGTAAGTACTGAGTTGAAAACCAATAAAATGTTACCATAGAAGGTAAGCTCACCGGTAGGTCCATTGACAGTTCTCTAAGTGAACATTTACCTTGTCTAGGAATAAATAGAATAAATAGAAATAGAAAAAGAAGAAAACTAGAATATTTGGGTCACATAACCAGAGGAGAAAAATATAAGCTGCTGAGAATTATTATGCAAGGACGGATCCAAGGAAGAAGAAGCATAGGAAGAAGACGCATCTCCTGGCTGAAGAACCTTAGAGAATGGTTTAACTGTAGTTCACTACAACTTTTCAGAGCAGCAGCCAACAAAGTGACCATAGCCGTTATGATATCCAACCTCCGATAGGAGATGGAACTTTAAGAAGAAGAAGGAATAAATACGACTCTATTTTCCTCCATTGTAAACAAATATACCCTACCGCAAACAGGCCCTAAAAATCCTGACCAGTGTGGGGACAATAAAGTACAGGCACTGCTGAATCAGAGTCGGCATAATGCTGTCCTCGTTTGGTGACTTGAAGAGGTCAAAACCCCTAACAGCCATCGCACCTTCGTATACTATTGTTACGATAAATATACTGGCCTAACTTTTATGACTAATTATTCTGTTTTATTGTAGAAATTTCGGTGGAAGTCCAGAACCAAAATTATGGTGAATGAGCCGGCTAAGCTTCTCGATCTTTCGATGCTGTTCTAGTATATCAGGATTTCGTATATAAATACAACATTTTTATATGGAGGGCCGGTTAATTCTCAAGATCCGCGCACGCGAATTTGTCACGTACGGATATAATAAATTATTGTCAGATAAGTTAAAATAAATAAAGAAATAAATTAAATCCGTAAGTGTTATAAATATTGAACCTTTTAATAAATTCACAACACTATACTACCTCCTTCGCCATCCGAAAATCTCCCATTCGCGGGAGCGTGATCGTAGCTAGGACGTTATCATCATCCGTGCCCTCTGGGAAGTGAGCGTCCAAGACAATCCTTAGGACCTTCTCGTCAATGAAAGATAGACTTCCACTGGGAAGACGCACCTGACCCACCCCCGGAGTCGGATCTTTAGAGAGGGCATGATGGAGCTTAGCTACAGTGGACATTACCTCTTAATCAGAGACTTGTACTTCCTCGGAGCCTCCTTAAAGGAGTTTTAGTGGACAGGATGACAAATCCTCTTGGCTTTGTTAATAATTTAACCTTATCAAATATAAATTTTTGAAATGACCCACTGACCAATAACTTTCACGTGTATATTCCATAAGTTTTATTTTTGTTCTGTATTACAAAATTGTTACAATTTAGTCTTAAAAGATAAAACTACCGACAAGTTGCATAAATGATTTTATTATCTTTTTAAATATCCAATTTTTTTTAATGGCTGTTTATTATAGAAAAAAAAGGATGTACAAGCACAGTACTTTCATAAAGGCCACGAGTTTTCCAACAGCTTTTTTTAATTAAAAAGTGTACGACTAGTGTAATGTCGAAAACTGTAGAATGTTTTTCAACAGATACATGGGTTTAAAGTTCTTGGAAATATCTTATAATTTTACTAATAATTTTTGTTAAGACTGACAGTAGTATACTGTAAGTCAAACAAGACTTCCATAGAGATAAATGATTTTCTTTAGAAATATTTTTTTAGAAAGATTTTCCGCTGTTAGAGACCTTAAATTAACATTATAAGAAATACCTAGAAATAAGTAGGTTCCACCGGTAAACAATCTTTCACCTACACTACCAAATCAAAAAAATGTCCAGAAAAAAAAAGAAAATATATAAAAATTACATTGATTTTAAATCACTAAATGGAAATAGGCACTAACACAAGATTTCATCATGTTGAAGAGTGAAAGAAAATCATAAGTTCCGTCCACTATTGTGTTTTGAAGTTATTTATAATTATAATTCGTTTCTAAAAAAAATATATAAATCATAGCAAATTTATCAATTTAACGTTAAGTTAAAAAATCAAAGTGCTCATAAAGTACCAATTTAAGTAATAATTGTTTAAAGTTTTAATTTTTTACACATGGTAAGCTTTGTTTAGCTCCGCTACACTCTGATGAAAAATATAAAAGTGTTCAAAATTTTTGATTTTACGGTTTTCGCTTTTACTACCGCCGACATCGTAAACTTGACACCCTATTTCATCCAAAACGTTTCAAGATCATTCGCATAATCGTTTCCAAAGAAAATTCCGATTGGTATTCATCCAGAGAGTTCGTTAACAATTTCCCAGTCGAACATTCACCTGGCTCTTTCCTTCCTCACATCAAATCCAGAATCCAGACCTCCTACACTTCACCTTCATCTCCGCATACAACTCTCATCGGATCCAGGACCATTTGCATATTTAACCCCATATCTTCCTATATTCCCCCACTTCCGATTTGATGCCTTCTCCTAATGGGTCCATTGACGGTGCTGGAGATCCATCAAGAGGGTTCAGCAATTGTATGGCAACACTTTTATATTTTTAATATATATAAGACACTGTTTTTTATACTTTAATAATAATATTAAAAAAGTAAAGTTTTATTAAAAATAAATTTATCGTAGTGATACTGCTGTTTGCGTATATAGGCCATGAGTTTTAAAACAAAAATGTAACAAGGATAGCATAACCTCTATGAAACAATAATACAAATAAAGCTGCTAGATGCAATTAAAATATTAATTATGACCCATTAGGAGGAGAAAAACAAGATTTAGTAAAGAATTATTCTTTCTCATTCTCCAAACAATCTTTGGAGGAAGACAAAAACAAAGCAAACTTGGTAGGGCAAGCAAATGAGTATATAGAAGAAACCAAATATTACAGCAAAAAACGAGCGCAAAGAGGCAAACAGTTGGAGAAGGAATAAAGGTATGGTTGGAAGCAATACAAAAATACTTGGGAAAATTCACTTAAGAGATTGAAAAAAATGTTTTCTGAAATTTTTAAATTTGAATATTATATTTAAAACTAAATTAAGTAATTTTATTATTTATTTATTTTTTATATTTTAAACAAATTCAATAAATTATTATTTGCTATAAATAATTTGAAAGCCAGGAGTCTACAGTGAGCAATAGTCTAATACATACATCTAAAAAAGGTAGGGTGTGTGTCTTCTTTCGGTGTCGTAGGTTTAGGTTTCTAGAATAATATTTCATTAAACAATAAATATTTAGTTATAAATAATTAAGTTAATATATTTCCTGATTATACCGATGTAATATATTAGCAAAATTAGATTTCATCAAAATTTTAAGTGCCTCGTGGTAAATAATTTAAAGGTAAATACCTTTGTTCCTGGAATATCAAAAATGTTGTGTTTCTAAATGAGACTTTAGAAACTCTTTGAAACAAAATATCCGCAGGTTTAAAGCAATATATCTCGCAAAAAGCATAAAAAAGGTATAAAAGACAGTCGTAAATATATATTTCTGATTGGTCTCTTATTGCAACGTAAACCAAATAATTCTTTGAAAACAGACAATTAGGTTTGTATAGCAGGAAAAATCGATATCAAGATGATACAGTTATCTGGATGTAGTATCATGAAGATAGTCGCAGGTGGCTAATTGACTGGAAAGTATAAAAATTCGAAACTGCGCTTATTGCATCGCTAAGCAAATCGCATGGACATAAAGTTTTACGATTTCCCTCGGAGTCTCTTATGTACGTATTTATTTTATTCTTAGTTTCGATTATCTGGAATGAGTCTGTAGCTACCGAGTTGCAAAAAGATCTTTTAACAGAAAAATTACATTGGCTTAGGTGACAACCCTGAAGAGGAATGTGTTATAACATATATATATATATATATATATATATATATATATATATATATATATATATATATATATATATATATATATTGAATTTGAAATTTCCGCGGGAGCTATATGTGGTTTCAGTTGTTTTCCGGGTTTGACTCCGCGTTAAATATTTTTGGTTTTTAGAAAAACCATTGTTTTGACGACGTTTCGGCAAGGTCACACTTGCCATTGTCAAGTCAGATTCTGCTTCGTCTTGATGTTACAGGCGAACTGATTTCTCGGTCGCTGCACGCTGAGTTTAAATATCTTGTTGCGCTTCTTGTCATTGGTCCTGTGCGCAGAGTGGGCGTGGTCTTCTTCGCTATTTTAATTTTTACGTTTTTCTGCAGAATTGTTTTCCACGTATTTGGGAGTCTTTGGGCATCATCTCTGGTGTTTAAATTTTTCGGATGTTTTTCGATCTCTATGGCTTCTCTGATTACACGTTTGGCCTTATTTTCGATGTTGGCTAGCATTGTTGTTCCATTTAAGTCTATTTTATGTCCTGTGTTTATGACATGTTGTGCTAGGGATGAAGTTTTTTCTTTTCTTTCGATGGCGTTTCGATGTTCTTCGCGTCTAACCTGTATCCTTCGATTTGTTTGTCCGATGTACGATTTATCGCAGTCTTCACACGGGATCCTGTATACGCCTTGATTTTCTAATGCAACTTTTGTTTTTGCTGATGGTAATATGGTTGCTATTTTTCTGTCGGTGTTAAAAATAGTTTCTATTTTGTTTTTTCTTAGAACTCTGCTGATTTTGTCTGTCGTACCCTTTATATAGGGCAGGATAGTTTTACCGACTGGTTTTTCTTCTTTTTCTGGATCTTTGCTGTTGTTTCGGGATTTATGTGCTTTTTCAATCATGAACATGGAGAAACCATTTTTTCTTAGACTTGTTTTGACTTTGTGCATTTCTTCATTCTTATGGTCCTCATCTGCCATGGAACGGGAGAATAACCAACAACTTCCATTCCTAGATGTGTTAGTTATTAAGAAAGAAGATGGAAGCATAGGACATACAGTATACCGAAAACCAACCCATACTGACAGGTACTTACACGCAGACTCACACCATCATCCTGCACAATTAAATTCGGTAATAAAAACCTTAATAACAAGATCTGAGAAACTGGCAGATGAGGACCATAAGAATGAAGAAATGCACAAAGTCAAAACAAGTCTAAGAAAAAATGGTTTCTCCATGTTCATGATTGAAAAAGCACATAAATCCCGAAACAACAGCAAAGATCCAGAAAAAGAAGAAAAACCAGTCGGTAAAACTATCCTGCCCTATATAAAGGGTACGACAGACAAAATCAGCAGAGTTCTAAGAAAAAACAAAATAGAAACTATTTTTAACACCGACAGAAAAATAGCAACCATATTACCATCAGCAAAAACAAAAGTTGCATTAGAAAATCAAGGCGTATACAGGATCCCGTGTGAAGACTGCGATAAATCGTACATCGGACAAACAAATCGAAGGATACAGGTTAGACGCGAAGAACATCGAAACGCCATCGAAAGAAAAGAAAAAACTTCATCCCTAGCACAACATGTCATAAACACAGGACATAAAATAGACTTAAATGGAACAACAATGCTAGCCAACATCGAAAATAAGGCCAAACGTGTAATCAGAGAAGCCATAGAGATCGAAAAACATCCGAAAAATTTAAACACCAGAGATGATGCCCAAAGACTCCCAAATACGTGGAAAACAATTCTGCAGAAAAACGTAAAAATTAAAATAGCGAAGAAGACCACGCCCACTCTGCGCACAGGACCAATGACAAGAAGCGCAACAAGATATTTAAACTCAGCGTGCAGCGACCGAGAAATCAGTTCGCCTGTAACATCAAGACGAAGCAGAATCTGACTTGACAATGGCAAGTGTGACCTTGCCGAAACGTCGTCAAAACAATGGTTTTTCTAAAAACCAAAAATATTTAACGCGGAGTCAAACCCGGAAAACAACTGAAACCATATATATATATATATATATATATATACGGCTTTACTGGAAGCGGTGGCTGATATATTTTATAAAATGAATAAATATAAATATGATGATCTGATATAAATATGATGTTAACTGTAAGAAACTGATCACAAGTTTGAAAATCCCAGTCTGGAAATCTTCTCCATACTTAGTGAGTGAAGAAAGTAGTCTTCTCAGTGAAATTTGAATATCACATAGTAAGTAAGCATCTTGACAATCATGGGCGAAGTAGACTAAGATTCAGCCACTAGATCATTTCATGGATACTTGAAGGCTTTAGAAGAACCATCGGGTTATAGACCAACAAAATGTGTTCACAAACAAAAAACGGAATGAGTTTCTTCAACAAAAGAAATTCCAAAACCTATTAGACTTTCTACGTGTTACATTTTTTTATATTAATGTCAGTTATTCATATGAGGCTGTATTTTTAGTTTTCATAACTACCGCGCTCCCAAGTACGTTATTAGATATTTTAGCGGTAAATTGTATGCCTCCTATATTCGATCTTTTAAGATTACCGCAGACCGTAAGTCTTGGATAAACAATATATTTATAAAACTTCCAAATCTTATAAAATTCTGCTAAGAATATTGTTTAACGATTCGATCCTTAGGATCGCTAATGTCAGAAAAAAAAGCTCTTATAATGTATTGCACTTTTATTATTATTATATACATATTTCCGATAAACTAATCGACTACCTGTGAGGAAATTCCCAAGCAGCGTCGCTGTAAATTCCATATCGAAGTATTCTCCTAATGTGTACGCCTATTATCCGTTGGGCGCCCGTCCTCGAAGCTCCCACGGGATCCTGCTAGTTTCGTCGTCAACCAAGCTACCGCCGATCCATCCGGCTCGATTCTCCTTCAAATCTCTTGCGGGACTAGTATAAATACCGCAACATGTACTGCCTGCTGAAGGGTTTAGAAGTGTGTCGATCGGGGAAGATATGTATATATAATGTACGACTAACAAGACATATTGTTTCGTAAATGGATTTTCGTTCAACAGCTTTTAATAAAGGATATTAATATACACGTAGGTACTCCCAAGGCACAAGGATCAAACGCTACAATACTGAAAAACAAACATATCTGCAAATGTAGGGGTATCAATTTTTTTAACCATATTTAAGTCTACAGTAACTACACATGATTAATACTTAAAATAAATATTTAATAATAACATTAGAATTAATCTTTAAATACAAAAATTCCACGCCGAGATTGGCCATCAAAAGAGCGTATTAATCAAATCTAAAGTATTAACTTGTTTAAATTGTACTAGACAAATTACGGACATATTAATAAAGTATATAAATTGATATTTAAAATTGTTAGAATATAATAACACAAAAGAGTAAGTTTAAAATCTCAATTAATGATTTTTTTGAGATGGCTCTATAAGTTCTGGTATGTTATTCAGAAATAATTTTCGATAGTTCTGGTTGAGGTCGATTGGTCTTCCGAATACAGTGTTTATGAGTAATCTGTCCTCGTATTTGTCTGTATGCTTTTAAGTTCTCCAATTTCCCTCATTTTTTATCTCTGTTCTCTATAAAGCTCCATATTTCCTTTTGTAATCCATAAAAGTCATGTTCCAGATCTTTTAAGAAGCAGTCTCAGTAGTTGTTTTGGTTATTCTTACAAAACCTATATACTGTAAATTCTCTTATAGTTTCCATATAAATGTGGTGTCTTATTATTCATGTATTCCAGATATATGCTTTTTCATTTCTTTGCATTTTTTTTCCTTACCGAACTATAATGTTTTGCTGTGGAATTTCTTATTTGTATTAGTTTTTTTTTTAATTTATTGATAATTAACGTAAACTTAAATCTCCTTTCAAAATAGTTAAAGGCGCTATTACTAATCTAGTTATACAAAAAGGCAGTTTATATCAATTTGTTTGGTTTGTTTCATTTTCATGGCACATCCTAAAAATGTATTCTAGCCGAACGTCGTAATTTGTAAAACGAACTAATAAAGTGGCTTTATCAAATTTAAGGCAGCTTAATGACGTTGAAAACTCGGATTAAAATTATCGTTTAAAATTAATTATCGTAAAGCCAAGATATATGAATAATGATGAATTTAACGGGTAAGCTCCCCTTTTTCAGAGGCAATTAAAGCCCCGCTGGGGTAACTTCATACGACTCTTCTAATTGGTATACAAGTATTAAGAGTTTTAATTCGTAAATTATCACAACACTAAAAAGACACTTAAGAGAATTTATTAAAGGATTATATTTAGCTGCTGGTGTATTTTGCTATAAATTTCCTTATAGTGGGGTAAACACTAATAAATTATTAATAATAGTTTTTAATAAATAAAAATATTTATTCTCCCGTTCTAATATACGTTCGGGAGGTCTCTCATAATTATTACAATTAAACCCAAAGCTAAGATTAATATTATTGGAAAAATTAATATTAAAGTCAAATTAAAAAAAAAGATGACAGAACCAGTTGCCTTCGTTACCATCGACGGTCTAAATAGACCATTCCTCGTCTAAACAAGTGAACAGTGTACAAGTAAAGTGATCTGGGGGCTCAGCAGACTGAGGCCCCGGAAAAACTGTAAAAGACGTCAGATAAGAAGTCGAAAGCTCGGTTTACTCAAATTTTTCGCGTTTCAGGTGATCGAAAACCAGATGATTCTGAAATTAATTTTTCTAGTAATATTATTTTTAGCTTTAAGTTAATTTACAGAAATGTTTGCTACATCAGTGAAATTTGTAATTAAAACTGCAAATAAAATATTCATTTATTCAAACTATGTGAAAAAGTATTTTTGTTATTCGTCTAAGAAGTTTATTCAGTACACTGGAATATTAGACGTTTAGAGAGTTAATTCAAAATATTAAAACTCACATTAGTAAAGTACGAGTATTTTTCTTAGTTTTCTAAATATTGTAAAAAACAGAAAAACGAGTTATCTAGGACATATTTACAGAGGAGAAAAATACAACTTCCTACGACTTATAATGGAAGGGAAAGTGGAAGGAAGAGGAGGTCCGGGAAGAAGAAAATGCTCCTGGTTGAAGAATATAAGAGACTGGACAGGCATGGACACACATTCGATACTAAGAACAGTTGAGCTGTTCTTAGTAAGATAGAGAGCAGTTGGCTGTAGTTATAGCCAACCTTCAGTAATGGAGAAGGCACCTTAAGAAGAAGAGGCAAGATTGACGCAACTAAATTTGTTAAAGGTTTTTATCCAAGTCCACGCATTCTCCTCTGCTTATATTAAAACAATATATGTTACTAGTTTAACTAAGATCTTTGGTCTACATTATTTAGGAATATTTAATATATATGATTTCGTAGTAATTATGACTTCAAAGGGGGCCTTTCTATATTGACGGTGAAGATGGTGAGACATATTTTAAATGTAGATACATTCGTTTTATTCACCTTCACCATTGAATTAACAATCTAAGTGAGTTCTTTATCTGGTTCTATTGTCTAGTTTATATCCTTTCTCAACCCAATCCGTTTCGTAAGCAGATGCCCATCTAGGAAGATATTATAGGTCAATATAAGCGCTACTTATATATTTAGAAATCATCATCCATGCGGTACCCATCATTTAATTTATGATCTTATTCTGTTCTGATCTAACCATTATGTTGCTCGATATTTCTCGCAGTTTATACTAATCCCACCTCCCCTAGTATAAAGATACACAAAGGAGATGTTGTTAAAGTGCCCCTTAGAGTCTCAATAATTTAAAGAAAAGCAACTAAGGATGTATTTGCACCTTGCTTTATTTGAAGGTGACACTTTTGGTCATCAGATCTTATGCGTATGATATTTTTAGTTGGACCACTATGTTGTTCTGAAGTTATTCTCTTGTAGTATCTAAATACTACTATGTTGTAAATTCAATATACCATGTCTGGTTTTAAACCTCACAATTGTTGTATGAGCGCTTCTAGCTGCCGTTAAAATAATTACAGGTATCTTTACTATTTGATCTATTGACCAATGAATCTAGCATCAACAATTAATTTTACAGAGGGCTAAGATAAATACTCCATCCTCATAGTTCAGGACATAATGCCTATAGTTGCTATCTACACATCATTGATCAAATAACACCAGAGAGGAGACCCTCTGTCTCTGGTTACATGCACTGACACTGTATCCCCCAGTAACGTTGTGTACATCCCATTGATTTTCAGCATGCAGTCTGTTCACCTGCACCTTCTAATATACCTTAATATTGTATTCATTTATTACATTCACCTTAAACTTATACTGCACTCTATCGTTAAAACAAAGCAAATAAAAAAGCATCCATATTTTGTCTGAATATTGTAGTTCTTTGGCAAATATACCTACGTTTGAATACTACCTGAATGGTGTCATACTCACTCTTGTGCTGCCGGAATTTTATTTTATTCAGGCGTTTATTTTACCGGAAAAGTCAAAGCGGTGACGCTTTTATATTTTCGAGATAGTTTTAGTGTTTCACAAGCCATATTACGTTTTAATTGCGAGATAAAAGCGGCAATAAAATAGCAAAAACTGGATTTAATATGTAGCTGCTAAAATCGAAAAGATATTATGTATCAAAGATTGTGTTATACAGGTAATAAAATCACTTTAAGTAATGATTATTAATAATTGATAATAAATCAAGCAATAGTCATTTATAGTTCAACATCAATTAAGTTAAATTATGAAGTATAATAAAATATTACAGCTTAGGAATATTTTTTTTTCATTCATTCATAACTGTTGCTTCACTTCTTCTACTACACTTCTAGAAATATATATAAAATAAAATTATTCAAAAGAAACTGGCATGTTTCAAATACTAGCGAAACAAGACAGCGGAAAACAAGAACTGAATAACTACACGATCAGTAATTGTAATGCGAATAAAAGAAAACAACAAAATGAAAACAACATAAAGATGCCAAAATAGATGATAAATGGCTAATCCCTTTAATAAAGAAGTAGAAAAAGACTTTTGTCTTACTACTTTAAAACTCACTAATGCATACTATGACAGAACAAGCAGGCTATCCATAATACCGAAGTTTAAATGCAAAGTAACTAAAACGAAAAAACAACAATACCAAAACAAACAGCGCATTTGTTTCATTATGATTTAACTTACTTTAACAATGGATCAACAAACGTGGTTTCAAGAACAACAGTAAAACTAAAAAACTTTAAGCAACCATCAAACCTAGGCATCACATTATCTAGTTCGAACGGAAAGCTCGAAACTGAAGTGGAGATCAAGTGAATAGAACAAACAGAGCCACAGGCTGCCTGAATGAAACAATATAGAGAAATAAAAATATTAGGCAAGAAATGAAATGCAGAATTTACAAAACAGTCATCAGACCAATAATGACAAACGCGGCACAAACACGACCCGACACAGAGAGGACAAAAAGGATGTTAGAAACAGCAGATATAAAAACACTTGATGGTAAGACACTATGAGACAGAACTATAAGTACAGATATACGACGTAGATGCAAGGTGCAGAACATCGAGAACTGGGTAAGAAAGGGAAGAGTAGAATGGAACGATCATATTATAAGCCGAATGACAACAAATATAGTAGTAAAGACGGGAAGAGACGGTTCCCCAATAGGAGGACGATCAGTAGAAAGACCACGAAAACAATGAAACGACAACTTACTGGATACACATTGAATAACAGATAGAGTCATGTGTATACAAAAGGAGGAAAAAAAAGAAGAATAGCGTACATAATACAAATGTGTTAAGTTGTAATAACGGATAAATTTTGTTGGTGTATTAAAAGTGACTAAAAACAAAAACGGTAACAGCAATTATAAGAATAAAAGGCATGGCAGTTTGCCTGGGTGGAATTACTTTAACCCAGACTATTTTAAATTTTAGACTATTCCGTCAGGTGTGTTCATTCAAGGTACCAGAATAAATGAAATCATCATTAACTCCACCTGGGGCAATTGATGGTTGGATTAAGTTGTTCATTAGCTGTCATTGGAGGTTTCAAGACCAGAAGGGAATCTTCAGGCTAGGTTAGAACCCTATTTGAGTATACAGCAGTGCTTATAGAACTAAGCATGTTCTTTGGATAAAATGAACGGATCTACTGAAGATAACCAATGTAAATAACCGGGCAATGCATAAAAAGAGAATATGATAATAATAATAACTTAGAATATCAAATCCCTGAACATAAAAAGACAAAAACTCATTAAAAACTAACTTATAGACATAGGTACTATCCAAGAAACGAAAAAAAAAAGGAAAAATGCCCAACCATATTTGACAACTAGCCTCAGAGTACTAAAAGAAATTCGATCTGTGGATAGAGTCGCTATATTAATCAATATAAAATTAATCAATACAAAATAAAAGAAAAACATGTTAATACTATAAGAATATATGCACCAAAAAGAGACGAGTATCTTATTTTTCTTCAATGTTTGAATTACCAGCTTTGAGTAACCAGCTAGAAAAACGCTTCTTGATTGTACACCCCTCCAAAATCGTACACGTGTGGACATTACCCTCTGTGGCAATTGGAAGTAATCACAAATTCATAGCAGGGAAAATACGAATGATCAAGTCAATAGACAACAAGAACCGACGACCAGATTCCATTACAAACATACCAGTTAAAAACATCAAGACGACTAAAAAAATCGCTTATACGAAACTAAACTAACAGATCAAGCAAAAAACAGCAAAGGAATCACGATAAACAATTTTTAGGCCAATAGCTACATTTTAAAATAAAAAAGTGGATTATATCCGAGAAGTAATAGATACAATAATTAAAAAGGATTGTGAACTAGATATGAACTAATACGGAGATAAGATATCGTTCAATTTTAGAAGTCACAAAGTTTAAACTGACTGGAGCATTTAAATACAAAGGAATTAGAATCAGGACAAGAATCCGTTAACGTTGTTTTTATGATATAGAAAAGAATATGAAAGCCGTAAAAATCAGATATCGAAGAGGGAAAATAGACAACGGGTAACAACGAAAGAATATTTTAAGACAAATATGAGTGCTAACAGAAAAAGAAGAAGTAAAAGCATACATAAATTGCTGATTTTAGTTAATTCTAAAATTCCACCATTACCTTAATAAGTAATTCTAAAACAGACTTCAGCAGTGATATATCTTTAAAGTCCTTGTCTTGACTTCCTTAAGTGTCCAACCGCAATTTAAACACATCCGAACTATTTTAACGTTCTTATCCCTGGATTTAAAAAATAAACCAACTCCTTAATACCCTTATCAAAACCGGCCAAATACGCAGTAGAATTTCTTTATCCTTTAGTAATTCTCCATTCTCGTCCCTTCTTCTCGGGCCCTTTCAACATCGGCGCGTGCCGTTCTCACAAAGCCCTTTCAACCATCTCGCCACCATCTTGGGATTAGTTTCCAATCGCTTGTCGGTTGTTTTTATGAAGTGCGATTAATTGAACAGAGATAAGATGATAACACGAAATTACATTCCTGACAAAACAACGCATCGCGAAAGCCGGCTTGTCTAGTTTTGGCGGCAATATCGGCTTTGCTCACTTTCGGCGTGGAACTTGGAAAAGGGCCCCTGTTTGAAAAGGCAGCAAGTAGAAAATTACTGAAATGAGGGGGTTACTTTGTGAAAGAACCAAAACAATTTGGAAGTGGCTTAGAAACAATCTAAACAATTTTAAGTTTAGTTTCTTTTTTAGATTATTTCAGATCTTCTTATATTCATTCCATTAATTTATACATAAACAGCACACATATTATATTTTTTTATATACTTTCAAATATTTCTCAACATTATCAATTAGGTTTTCCATAGATCATTAAAAAAATCCTCATTTTCCAAACCTACCCATACAGACACTACCACTTTTACAGCAATTTTGCCGACATATACATACACCGAGCTATTTGGACCTAATGGTGCTTTTAAGTCACTTATGTTTGTGCCTTATCAATTAATATTTTTTGTTCAAAATTCATAATTTCGCACTTAATTTCACTCTCATTAAAATCAAATTTCAATCTGCATACCATCATAATTGTATCATTTTTTCCACACTGTATATTTATTCTGTAAAGAGAGGACGACCACGGAGAAGTTGGCGCAACGATATTGATGAAGCAATGGCGGCAAGAGACTTGGAAGAGGCAACTGCATATGACAGAAAAAGATGGAAATTGGGGGCGGAGAAGCGGCGACAGCCGTAATAAATCCGTTATTATATATATATTTATTCTGTAAATGTAAATTTCTTTACTATACATATATAACTTTTATCACATAGAGATTATTTATTTTAAACCAATTTACGATATACTCTTTAAACTAGCTAGTAGCCATCCACATAGGATTTTCATTTATTTAATTTCCGTTCTCCTTTATTCATTAGCATACAGACATAATTATTTTCAATAAGTAATAGTTTACCTTACCATCAATTTTATCACATTACACACTCTTACCCAAGTTGGTAACGTCATGGCTCAAATGCAGGATCAGACATTGACTCTATTCATGCAATTAACTTGTTTTTGTTAGTTAACAATTTTTACACACAATATTATCATTGGTTTATTATTTGAGTGGTCGCCAAAAATTAAGTTTTAAGTTTTCACTTCTTCCACGACCTAATCAGTCGGCTGTTTCCATTAGTTGGACAAAGTTGTCTCCTCTTTCGAGCAGGGAAGATGTGTTTCTTTCATGTTAAATCTGATAACATCGACCTAGTGTCATTAAGATATTAAAATTCATCATAATTTTGATGTATCGGCTATAGATCACTCGGCTAAAATGTCTAGGTTGCCTTGTTTTGCTGTTGCTGTTTTCTGTTTTAGTTCCTTTTAAAACATCTTCTACTTCTTTTATGTTTATCCCTTCAAGTTCTTGGTCTTCTATATCCATTCTTTCTTTAATTATTGTTTTTATTAAGTGTGTAGTTTACAAGAATAGGAAATGGTGCTGAAATAATATTGACTATCAAGAGAAGAAGGTCAGTTCTTAGGACGTGTGATGAGAGGGCAAAATTCGAGGAAAGCGAAATGTGTGAAGACGAATAATATCGTTTCTTAAGAACTTGAGGGTATGATTTGAATGCAGTAGTGTAGAACTATTTAGAGCGGCAGTCAACAAGGTCCGCATAGCCAACCTTCGATAGAAGATGGAACTTGAATGATTACATTTGTTTGTTTCCTCTCGGTTTCATAAATAGATTTTATAGCCTCTAGAATCGTCCATTATTCATTATATATTTTTCGTTTATTATATTTCCAAATTCTTTCTAGCTTGTCTCTTTTGCTTATTTTATTTTCTTCTTGACAATATTTGGAATTTTTTGTCTACTGTTCTTGATGTTGACGTTTCGTGTTGTTAAATTTTCAAAAAAAAATTTCAAACAATTTTTTTTCCGATTTTTCTTATTTTTGATCACGATACGTACTTCTACTGCGGACGATCTAAAAATGTTAATTTCTCATCCAATATCATTCGTTATCCTCTGTTTCCTAAAGAGATCATTTGTTTTATATTTTTATTTTTTTCTTATTCTTGGTCTTCTAATAGGGACTTACGAAATTTGACAGTTGGTAGCGGCCATATTATTGAAGCTACAGCTGACCATATTCACAGTGTGGTGGATAAATTTGAGTCCACTGGTTCAGTAAACAATCAATAAACAACCCAATATACACGATTTACCGAAAACATTGCTGCTGTCTATGCGAGACTATGCAGAAAAATCCGATACCGTCGATTTCACGTCGCTGGGTGATCTTGGACGCACGTGATTTTGGTCGGGTAGCGATTATATTTTTTTTTTCATATTTTTTTTTAATCGACTTTCTCCAGGTCATGACCGTTAACGGTGAGCGCTACAGGTCGATGATTACCAACTTCTTTTGGTCTGAATTGGGTAATAATGATACCAACGACATGTGATTTCATCAGGACGGCGCTACGTACTACACAGCTTATGCCACATTGGATATTCTCGTTTTGAGTTCGTTAGACTCTTTTTGCGGGTCTACTTGAATAACCTACTAACATTTGGTAGCTAATGGTCTGCGATTTTCCTCACTTTTTTTCTGTTATGGTTCGTTCTTCAATGTTCATCTCTTTCTAGGTATGTCGCTTTCTTTTAACTTTGTATTGCTTTTATTAAGCACTATATTCTCTTTTTCGTTGTGATTTTCTGTTTTTAATTGACAAGTTCTATTTCCAGGTTTTTGTATTTTTATTTCCTTTTGACGATAATGTGTATTTCTTTATTCATAATCTGCTTTACTGTGTACCCTGTAGCTGTTTCTAATATTGCCTTCTTTAGACTGAGTTGTTGTTAGTTCAGATCGTTTTATACGATACTTTTTAAACATTTCTTCTTTTTCCCAATTTCTTTCCCTCTTTTTTGCTATCCTTTGAACTATTCATTTCTATTTTATTTTATTTTTATTTATTTAGATTGTTTTTAAATTCATTAAAAATTTTAAGGCAGACTGCCTTAAAGTTCAGTTCAAGCGTTTTACGCACTCTGCCGCTAGACTATTAAAATTCAGCCCTCTTATTGTATATATATATATATACATATATAGTAAACTCTTAAATATTGGGGAAATCTGCAAGACCTCCAATATTTAAGAGTTTACTATTTATACATATATATATATATATATATATATATATATATATATATATATATATATATATATATATATATATATATATATATATATATTTGGTTTTTAATAATTGTCTCAAGGTTTCTAACGTGACGTTGGTTCTGTCTCTTTTTTCCCGTTATCGTTAATAGATAATTTAGTACCTGATCTATTTCCTAGACTGGTTTTGCGGCTAATTTTAAGTTTATTGATAATGATACATTTGTTTTAGTAATTATGAACTTACAGCTATACATATATACTATGAATTTTAAAATATAAAAAGGCGCATGAGGTATAAATTTAAGCTGATAGTGCTAAGTAATTAAAGACTGAAATTTACCTTTTTAGAAGTCTTTTCTACTATACTAAATCTCTTTTTAGGAATAAAATATCGTTCATATCCCCTTTTATCAACTTTTTATAAAAGATCTGCTAGCTCAACAATTTTTCTTGTCTTTATAAAATATTTTACCATTTTTCACAGCGCTATTCCAAATTTCACAAGAAAACGATATCGTTAAAATCAAAACAACCAGCCAACGGCCCCTATCCGCTAAGTCTTATCATACAGCCCTAACAAGAGTCAACCAATTCGACAAAGCTTCCCTAGCCCTTAGCCCGAACATCGTCATTTTCAAAGCGATATTTCCACCACCGGCTCGCACAAAGCCCTTAGATCGACTCCCTTTGCTGGCCCAAGTCCTTTGTACTTTGTCGCATCTCTGTACTACTGGCCCTTTAAGAATTTCCTCTTCCGATTATAAGAGGATATAAATCGGTTAGCCCGAAATGTATTGGAGCACAATCTGAACAGCACAATTTGATGAAAGTTTAATGATGGTTAATTATTTCTTTTTAATTGATAACGAAAATTCTCATTCAAACCATTTTCTGCTAATGATAACTGTTAGTGCTAATGATAACTGATAAAGCCCGCCACTAACGTTCCAACGACGCAGGACGATTTTGTCAAATGCAATTGCAGTACAATAATGTTGAAAATCAGATGGGAACACACATGTACCGATTTTGCAGTATGAGTTTTACTTTTAAATCAGAAACATGTCAGATAACGATATACTTTTTGCGGCTCCTGCTCTTTGTAAACGAAAAACTACAAGAAAAAAAAAATACAATTGGTTGCTAAAAAGACATACATACTGTCACGTACATTTATTAGAAGAACGGCGATTATATCCAGATAATTTTAATTTCCTTTTGAAACATGTTCGAAAATTATTAATTTTCTTTTTTACCAACTCTTAATTAGTATCCGCTTTCACGTCTTAAAATTTAACAACCAAAATATTTTAAATTTAGCACCCATTATAATTATGATGTCGATTTTATTTTCCAAAGACACTCTTGTTCTTTATAAATGTCAAGGAAATCTCTTAAAAACTTCTATCAAATCTTCTATTAAATTTACTATCCAACCAACTCTGTCGTACTGCTGCAGACTGACTTGTTTGTCTGCCGTCAAATCGCTTCGGTCGAATGGTGCACATACACGATCAAATAACGTTCAATTTTGTATTAATCGACAAAATAAATCGTACTGCGGCGTTGTAACGTGAGCGACGGACTTAACAAAGTCTCAAATCTCGAAGGCGTCAATTCTTTTAATATCGTCCGATTTAAATCTGATCTCATATATGAATGTAGTAAAAGTGATAGCACATACTAATATCACTTTGGTGTTCTTCGACAAATAACGATCATTACACAGTTTTGATAATCGACTCACCATTTGGCCATTCCCATTCTTCTATGTATTTTGGTTTTAGAAGAGCCTGCATTTCTAGTGTAGGATCCTGGATAATTGAAATTGTCAACCATTTCACACTGGTCCGAGGCTCCCATTGTTTCAAGTGAGCTTGAATAATCGACAATCATAATTTTTATTTTTTGTCTATTTATTCTGAGACCACATCTATTGTTTTCGGTAGCCATTAGCTGTAATAGGCTTGACATTTCTTATTCGGATGTATATGGTTATTAGAGTTGTTTCGTCTGTGTATCGAAGGCTTGCGATAGAGATACCAACATTCCATTTGACAAGTGCTTTTTTTATTATACATATATTCTTCATAGAAGTTGAAGATACTTGGTGATAGAATACATCCTTGTCGGATTCTCCTTGTGACTAAAAGGGAGTTTAGAATACATCCTTGTCGGTTGGATTTACGGTTTTTCAGTTATTACTTTGGATTGATTATTCTTTTATAGGCTATTCATTAGAGCTGACAGATGATCAGGAACTCCCATTTAGTATAGAATTTTCTACAAAATTTTCCAGTTTACACAGTCAAATATCTTTTGGTAATCCAGAAAGTAGATGATCATAGAAACTTTGCTTTCCCAAGCTCTTCAATGAATTGCGTCATATTGAGAATTTGCTCCCTGTGTCTTATCCTAAATAAAACTTGCTAATTCTTATGGTATTTGTCAATAGAACTATTTCTGAATGCGACATTTGATAATTTTCAATAGAATTTTACGTAGGTGTGAAATTAGAGAGATGGTTTGGTAGTTACTATATTTTTCAGGCATGTATGAATTTGAATGAACATCACAGTACACCAATCACTGGACAATTTGCCGATTCTCCATATCTGATTGCACTTTCAATTCTTGTTTATCATCCATCACTAAAAAGAAATATTATACGGAGTAAATCTAGATAAGTCGGATAGTAGGAATATCTCCCCAAAGCGTTACATTTTTGAGTCGATATGTTTAAGTTATTTTCTAGGTGTCAGAAACTTGCCCTTCTATCTTTTCCCTCAGTTACATATTATACATTCATTGTACACAATCCATCCATTGGATACATACATTTGTTGTATGAAAATGATTCAACCTAAATTAAGGCTTTCTATTAACAGTAATGATTGTACTAGTACATAAAATACAGCTCGTTTCACATAATCCTATCATTATGCCCTTAAACGTTAAATTTTATATTACACAATTAAGTAACAAACATCTGGTTAACGAAATGTTACAAGTATATAAAATCTGCAACTTTAAAACATTTATATTCTGTAAAGACTGAGTAAAGTGAAGATTTTACGAGATAACTTTTTTATTGGAAGCGTTAACTGCAACACTTTACACGATCATCAGAGTGTCATCTGTTCTATTAAACCGTCATAAATATCTTGCAATAAAGAACACTATATATATATATATATATATATATATATATATATATATATATATATATATATATATATATATATATATATATATATATATATATATATATTGTTATGTTTCTTCTTTCCCAACCAAAGAAAAATAAATAAAAAGATCCATCGAAATAAAATTTCAAGATATCAATATAGACAAATTGTATATTGTAATTTAAGATAAGATTTAGTGTAGATAAGAATAGAAATTTGTTTGGCAAACGACCTGTTTCCGTTGCAAACAAAATTATCAAAAAACCTTTGTTTAGAATTAGAAGACATTTTACCTGTAAGTTAATCTCTTCATTGTTTGTAGAGTCGAGTATTAAATGACCATATTCTAATCTTTTGAAATATGTATAAATGATGTATTGAAAAAAACCAATTTTAAAGTAAGCTATTTAGTTTTCTCCGAAACCGAAATTAGGCTATTCCAATATCATAGTAAACACAATTTAAGCTTTTTGATTGGACGGTCGTTTTTAAATGGGAATTTGGGAGTCGATGATGAGACAGGAGAAGTCAGTCATATTTTGGTCATCGAAAGGAAACAGTCGTGTGTCTCAAGATAGGGTGTGGTTCGTGAGTTTGGATACCGGCGTAACGAAAAGAAGTGAATAGTTTGAAGAAGGAGATAACAAGTAGATTAAAAGAGGTCCTTGTATCTACCGTGGGCATTTTATAAAGTATATGTGAAAGTATTCTTACGGCATCAAGTTGACAAAAGGAGGTCCTGGTGTCATAAATAAGTAGCGGAGTTTGGAGAAGTGAATCAGGTGTTTTTTGTGTAGTCTGAAGGAGGTTTGCAGAGACGTAAAGAAAGAGCCGAGGTGCCAAAGAGGGGAGATCACATCTTTGAGGAGACTGGACTTTTCTGGGTATGTTCCAACATACAACTCAAGAAGAAAATAAACTGTAAGTGTTTGTACAATTGAATTTTATATCTGTGAAGGATCGCGTCGACATCATGGTCATTAGCATTCAAATTTATGAACTGAGGTTTTGTTAGGCTAATCAAAAGTTTAAAGTTTTGTGGTTTCTTTTTTTCAAGTAAAGAAAATTTTAAGTAAAATTGGTTTTTCACGTAATATAAATGTATGTAGCTTTATAATCTTATTATCATAATAATTTGATTTATTTTCTTGTATGCTGATTGATAAGATAACGACAGAATTTAATAATTGTTTTATTCGTTCATATAAAATAAAGAAACGTAAATCTTTGTAATATAATATATTTGTATTATTATCCTTTCTTCTCTGCCCGATAAAAGACAACTAGAAAATCTTTTGAATCCATCGAACACAGGTAATATAAGGATTATTTTACTTTTGATAACAGATAAGTTATAATTTTTTATTGGCTCAATAAACTAAGTTTGAACTCAAAATAAACAATCATAATAATATTATATATATATATATATATATATATATATATATATATATATATATATATATATATATATATATATATAAACAACACAGTTGATTAGGGTTGCAGTCAGAAAATTGGCCGGGATGTTAATGACACACTCTTGTGACTTTTTGTCTAGCTTTCGGAATGGCTTTATTCCTTTTTCAAGACACTGTAATAAGAAAAAAAAAATGTAAATATTTATAAAATATCACAAATTTTCAGTGCAACTTACTAGTCGTTGAGATTATTTATAAAAGGATAGACACTCAACATTATTAACACACATATAAAATATAAAATAGTGGACAAAATACATTTTAAAATTCTTTAAAATTTAGGTACAGATAGTAAAAATTTAGTTAGTCATCTTTTACTGGTGTGTTTTAACTCTGACACATAGAGAACAAATGATTAAAAAGTAATTAGGTGTACTTAATATTAAATTTCTTTTTAAGAAATACTAGAGGCCCATCTTAGGTGATTTTAATTTTTAAACCTGTCTTAATGGTATGCAACATGTTATGCATATAAGTGTAATTTGTGTGGGTACAGGTAGATATTAATTTTATTTTGGATGTTTTTCCAGTAAGTAACAATAAATGTTGCTCAGTTTATCTATGTCATAGATATAATATGATTTTTAATTTCGTAAAGCCTGAAACACACTCTGGCCAAAAACCATTAAGCTCATTTTATTGTCTTACGTTGACCCAGTTGATAATAGGAAAAACAAAAAAGTGAAAACCGAAAGAAGTAAAAATATAATTCCATTAAATTTTATCGCCCGAGAAATTTCGCACGAGCAGGAATTTTTGTAATTTAAAGCTATATATACGTATATTAACTCCATTTTTACATTTTCCAAGGTAGAGACCGGCCTCGCGAAGGATAATTACTTTAGGTCCATAAAGTCCGTCCGTTTCCCAACGGAAAAGCGGCTGTTATTTTTCTGTGGGCATTTATTATAATGGTCTGCTATGGGCGATTCTATTCATTATTTGTCACTGAGTAGAATATGCAACGTTTTGTGGAAAGCACAGATAAGGCAATAACAAAATAAAGAAACCGTACTCATTAAAAATAAATTAGGTTTTATTCGTGTTGCTTAAATAATTAACTTTATTGAATAAGTGTCGTCTCTGTAATAAAAGTCTGACTAATATCCGCTTATCCCGACGAATAAATCAGAGTTTGCATGGTAACCTTCTCAGAAACTTATTATGTGAGCTTCTTAAGTTTGTCACGTTTGAGGATATCCAGTATATGCATTTTTATGTAAGTACAGCAGTATTTCTATCAAACTTTATGTGAAAGATAGCCTAAATGAAAAATAATTAGTGCTATCTGGTTTAAAGAAAATTACTGTGAAACTAAAAATTAAGTGCACCAGGCACACCAAAGGCTGTCATACAAACTGTCTTTTAGACGAATTGATTTATTCATCTCTATTGTATTATCATCTCAATCCACTGTATGTCAACTATTGATTTTGTATGAGCAGAATTAAACTAAAGTGTCGGGCAAAATCAAAACGACGAACCATACAAGTCAAGAATAAACAAGCAGAGCCCTGGCAGATTTATTAAATATATCTACTTTTAATTGTATAAGATTGGGATCGCAGAAACCAGAAATCAGACACTATGTAAAACTTTGATAAATAACATCAGTACTAGACAAGTGGTAATCAAAAACATATGGCTAATGTGTAGACAAACTCACAAATTATTAATTATTCAACGTGCTATAGTGACTTTTCTATAATATACCGTAGTACCATAAATATAAGAATTAATAAGAAGAAAAGCTCTCTACAGTGCCATCCAGTGATCTCATAGACTTTTTAATGTGCCAACAACTTTGGTAAAACTAAATAATGCAAATAAACTGGTATTGAATGACTCTCCAATTCTGTTAGCTATAAGTGAATATATTGTCACTGAAGTTAAACCCAAACTAACAAACTGAACAAGCTTTCAATCTGAAGTTAATGAGAAAAGTAAATTAAATAGAAATTTTGAATAAAATCCTTTATAAAAAGGTATATAAAAAACCCAGTTGGGCTATGTTAAATTGGCAAAACGTTTTCGGAATAAGTATTCCATCATCAGTACCAAGTTGATGATGATGATGGAATACTTATTCCGAAAACGTTTTGCCAATTTAACATAGCCCAACTGGGTTTTTTATATACCTTTTTATAAAGGATTTTATTCAAAATTTTTAATATATGGTATACAGCCAAACACAGGAACTTAGTTTCCTTGTGGATTTTAAATTAAATAGGTTTATCTAAATGATAGAATAATTGGACCCAGAGAGTGAGCTTTATACGGCTACATGGCACCATACATCCTCAATTCAGTAGGAAAATCAGTACGAAATATCTACGTCAAAGTATATATAAGGAGAGGTAATAATTCAGAAAGCAATAAAAGATCGGAAAGTATGACAAAAGACGTAAGCAGCGAAAACTAAAAATAAGCTTAATAGACTTATTACACAACCAACTACAACCAATTACACAACCACTACAAAGAGAAATCACTAAAATTGAAATCAGTCGTATTACAATAAAGTCTGTTAGTAAGTACCTGAGTCAAATGGCCGACGATGATCCACTAATTACACCCGTTAGAATGATATCAAAATTATAAATAAGTCGATTCATCATATACCCTCTTTAAATAAAGGACAGGGGACATAACTTACTTATTCTGAGAACATACTATTGATTACTACGTCAGAACTAAAATAAGTTTTGACATTAATCAAGAGCAACATAAATTCAAAAACAACACCGGATTTAACTTGATCCGTGAATTATTGGAAGAGTTCTTGGGAAAGGCATAGTAAAATACGGTTTTGAAACATGTGAGATCTGTGGCAGACATTTGGGGCTATATAAAAAGGCAATTATAGATATATAGAAAAGATCCAGAATCGAATACTAAGGACTGTTGTAGGTACCTCTTGGTATTGTCGAAACAACGAAAAAGTTAAGTTTATCCTGAATAAAATTTAGACAGTTACCAAAAGACATAAAAATAGTCCACAAACATCCCAATATTGAAGTGCTCCAGCTTCTTGACAACCAACCCCAGATCAGAAGGCTCAAAAAAACTAAACCGTTTGAACTGGTGAACAGTTCATTGTAGCCACAACAAAAAAAGTGAGCCATTTAGGTTCACTTTTTGTGTAAAAAACTACAATTGACCACATATGATATCTAGATTACAAACTTTCTTTTAGGAGTAACAGTCTTATAGGTTAGGTGCATTGATAATACAAAAACTTTTGCATAATTGATAAAAACGTTGTAGCTAATATAATAAATTAATTAATAGTTTTGTGTCTTTTATTAATAATATTAAACTAATCACTTCTTTTTTTTTCAGGTAAGAGCAGCTATAACTACTACAAACAATGTTCGTTGGTAAGTCATCATACTTGTTATAAAATTAGAACGAAATCTTGATTTGTTGTGAACTTTAACAATTTAAAACAGTTTTGTTTCCCATTTCTTCTCTATATTTTCTTCTTTTCAATATCTTCTCTAATATTTAAAAAATAATGTGATTCAGTGCCCTTCGATTTCAGTATAATTTAATATTAGAAACTGTTTAAAAAGCAAAGTAAAGAAACTGTTACCGTTAGATCATCGGGTATCAAATAGAACAAGGCATGCTCCTCCTCAAAATCTATCGATTCCATCGCTTTTCTAATTCCTTCATTTCATTAGGGTAAAGATCTACCTTATTTTCTTCTTTTAGGGGGCTTAAAACTGTGAGGTTTTTGGGGCTATCGTTCGTCAGGCATTCTCAATAGGTGTCCAAACCATTTTAAACCTCTTCTTTCTATTCTATCAATGACCGTTTCTGTAGCATTTATGTTATTTCTTATAAATCCGTTGGTCTTCCTTTCCAGCCTTTATGTTCTAGCACTTCTTCTCATATAATCCATTTCAACTGCCAACAATCTTCTCTTCAGGTCTGCATTAATTCTCCATACTTCAGAGTCAGAGTATTTATACTCCAACAATTAACAAAAAGAAGAATAGCGGTTGGTACCGAAGTACATCTAGCCTTCATCGACCTAGAAAAGGCATATGATACAGTTCCAAGACTTAAATTATGGCAAGCTTTACAACAACTCGGCAGTAGTCCATACCTTTTAGGAATAATCACAGAAGTATACAGGGATAACACTACAATTTTATACTTAGTAAAAGTAATACTTTCCTCATTTTCTATTTATAGTTTTTACTAATTATACTTTTGTAACAACTCTGTAACAATAAACAAAAAATACTTGATTATCTTTTAAATTTTGATAGTAGAGATCGTTTCTTTAATTGTATCCCTATCTGCCTACTGAGCAAGTATCCAAGACTTCTTAGTAAAATGAAATGTCGGAAGAACACCATTGTGACGATGAACTTTGGCTTTTTCTTTAGCGGAGATTTTTTGTGATTTTATATCCGCTTATTCACATTGTATATTAATCGTACATAAAATGTTTATTCTTTTGAAAAACTTTTGTCGTTGGAAATTTAGATTGATAATTAAATTGTATAAGTTAGTTTGAATATCTATTGGTGTGTTTGATTTTCTTAAAGAAACTAGTGGCATCTGATTTTTAATAAAATTCTGTTTATATACGACGGACGGTAATGTTATAACAAGGATAATCAGGATTAAGCGTACGCTTCTACTTTTGGGGGCTTATTAGAAACGTAGCGTTGATGTTCTTTCATTCGCCGTACATTTGAGTACGCTATCCTCTGTCGTCGACAATAAATTTCGTCTTTTAAACCGTGATATTTTTCGCATGGACGCAACCGGATACGAACTATCCGATTCCGCCTTAAAACTGGTCCGTCCCTCACTCCTCTGTACCCTTTTCTGAGTTGTTTGTCGGCATCGCGAGAGAGAGTAAATTAATGCTCATGGTGGGTCCTTTGTTCCACCGTTTTAATGCCAAAACGCGATAATTAACGATGCCGAAGGACTATGGAAAGAGACTTTACTGTTTTCGCATACCGACGTCAAACGACGCTCACCGACTGGTTTCGGCCATATGCCGCTCGCCCGTTCGCCTTTATAGGCTAGTCAAAGTATTCACCAACACAATAGGATATTTGATTAGGTACATAAAACACAACAATTGGCTAGTGACTGATATATCAAGGCACAGTTGTTATAATAAGAATCATGTCATGGATTATATTAACAACCTAGTTCTTAAGAAACTTATCTAAACTTAGGACTTGTAAAAACTTTTGTTTACTTAATGTGTAAGATATTTATACTGTTACTATATTTCCATAAAATTATTGGCTTTTACGATGTTTTCACTTAAATATGGTTTCAATTATTTTGATTACAATTTATTGTGTATACGGTCTCCATATATCCGATTTCGAAATTTCTATTCCTACTTATTTCTATTCTTTTTCCAGTGTTTCCTATTTCATGATTTTTATGTCGTTTTCCATGCCATTCTATCATTCTGTTCTTGGTCTTCTTTTGCTTCCTCGTTAAATTGGGGTCCATCTCACTACTTTTTTTTAGCTTTTCGTCAGTCGTTCTCATAGTATTCCCATTTTTATCTAAAAGTGTTGTGTTGTGGTTTCTTTTTTTGCAGCCCTGCCATTTTAACCTTTTTATGTAGGTTGAATAGGTCGTATTTGTTCTGAAGATCTTCTATTTCTTTACATTTTTTCTCATAGTAAGTTTGTTTTGCCTCTCTTATCATTTTTATGATTTCATTGTTAATGATTTTGTAATTGTGACTGTCTTTGTTCTTAGCTTATCTTCTTTGGCCGATCCTGCCAAGTATTTCGTCGGTCATCCAGTTTTCTCTCTTTCTTATCGCTTCTTTTAATAATTCTTTGCAAAGAACTAGGAGGCAGTTTTTTAATGTTTCCCATTGTTGGTTTATCTTGTAGTTCGTATGTTCGTAGTTCTTGTAGTTAGTATGTAATTTATCAAAATTTTCGTATATTTTCTGTTGAAGTTTGTTTTTTTATATCAGCTTCTGTCAGTTTTCTTACATCTAATTTTGGAGTTCTTTGGGGATTTCTAATACGTTTAAGCATAAGAGTGACATTAGCGGTTAGTGGGTTATGGTTTGATGTGACATCTGCTTCTGGATATATTTTTACCATCGAGTTAGAATCTATGGAGAGGGCATCACGTGACTAAAAACGACCTCACTTCGGCCATATTGTTTTGCCACTTTTGACAGATCGTATATGTTTATTTACTTTTGTTATTTTTCGAATATTTTTAGTTTTATAATACTTTTATAGAAACTGTAATAATATATTGTGATAGTGTATAATAATGGTTTCTTGTTCTCAACGTAGTTGCAGTGGCAGAAGCAATATTAATAAAAAATCTTCAGGAATAAGGTTCTACAGGTTAGTATACAAATATGTAAACAAAGGAATGGCCCGTACTTCAGAGAATAAATTAAGAGTATTTGACTGTATTAATTTATCTTTATGTATAATATATCGTGTTTTTTGTGTTTACCGCGGGATAAATAAATCATAGTTTATTAAAAATGTATTGCACTTTGTAGATTATGATTAAATCTCCTGAATAACTACTCATATTTTTATAGTAGTTTTAATATTATTGAGTCCGGCCATGATCCCACCGCCATATTGGTTTCACAGTTAGCCACGCCTACCTACGCCGTTTTTAATACACACGTTAATATGCTCATAGCTTCTCCATAGATTCTAACTCGATGATTTTTACTGATTTGATGGTATTACGATGTCTCTCTTTAATAATTATAATATAATAGATTTGGTTTCTTACCACTTTTTCCGGTTTATCTGCTGGTGAGAGCCATGTATATAACCGTCTCATAGCTAATTTAAAGAACGTGTTTATGATGATTAGACTTTGTTCTTGCAGAATTGTATTAGACGATCTCCTGTATCGTTACATTCCCCTAGTCCTTGATCTCCCATTATTTTTCCAGCTCTTCTCCTGGCCGACTTTTGCATTAAAATTGCCCATAACTACCGTGATTTCCCTGATCTTTGTAATTTTTACTGCATCTTAAATTTGTTGTTAGAATGTTTCTACTTCATTTTCTGTTGCATCCGTAGTTGTAGCATATTGTTTGATCAAATTTATTTATGTGTATGATGTTCTTATTTGTAGTAGCATCACTCTTTCTAACATTGGGACAAAACCCCTCTATTGATCTGTTGACCTCTGTATCGACAATAATTGCTACTCTACGTCTATGCTGTTTGTCAATATTACTCGAGTAATATAAGGTACCGGTTTCTGTAGAAAGGTATCCTAAGTTAGGTCACCATGTTTCGCTTACAGCTAATATGTTTATATTCATTCTTCTCATTTCTTGAAGGATGTTATGCATTTTATCAGGTTGATACACGCTTTTGACGTTCCACGTACCTATTTTTGCTTTTGATAATTTTACCTTGTTTTGTTTCGATGTTTGACTTCCTGAGTTAGACATTCCATTTCTTATTCATCTTTGCTTTTGCTGCTTTCTTTTTATTTTTTGTCTCCTTCTTAGTCTATATATAAGTATAAGTAGTCTTTCCACATTTTTTTATATTGTTTGGTACATACTCTGTTATGGCCTTCTTCTTCTTCATTCCTCTCGCTCTACTCATTGACGTGTTTTATATTCGATATATGTTAAATTTATTTATTACCCATTCTTGACATTCTGTCATTTTAACAAACATCTTTGACTACAGTGTTGGCTACATCTTTACGTCAAGTACGTGGGAGCGAATTACAAGACGAAAAATACTATTAATAATAAAATTGCGTAGCTCTTAAACAAGCTTTTTTAAAAACAACGTTAATCGTGAAAACTTGCGTGCTTTCTTCAGTTAAGTTTATTGTATAGGATCTATCAACCACTTTTATACGAACATTTGCTTTCTGCCGATCTCGCGAGATGATGTACAGTTGTGTATGTCCAAAAACTGAATTTGGCAAATAAATTCCAACGCCCCGTAGTGCTCTTAAGCTTGTTTTGTTTGTCTTGAGTCTAATTAATTGAAGCTTGAATGAAAGCTCCATTTCTGACTGACACAAATACATTCTAGAGATATCATGATTTCCCGAATAGATTTATCCATCAAAACTACGATTTCAATCACAAGAATTCCCAAAGCCATACTAATTAATATGCCATACCGCATCTCGTTATTCAGTCCTTTTATTGTGAATAGTTTCTCAGTAGCATAGTAATCATTCCAAACTTGACCTGAAGGCGATATGATGGACTAAGACTGCTTAAATACTATTGTTCTTCATAGATAAGGTACTTTAAAAGCAATCATAGGACAGCGAAGCTTTAGTGGGAGCTTCGTTCGTTTTTTATTTCCATAACTCTTAATATTGGAACCAAATCCTACCACATTCAATTGAAGCAACTAACTTTTCGTGTCCGAGACACCAACAACTTAAATTTTATATTTCCAATGGTTAGCAACATAGATGACCCAGTCATTAACTAAAATTAGTCTTCATCTGCGTAGATGTGCTTTATGTTTATTGTTTATACATTTTTTTAGAAATCTTTTCTGATATCTTGGTCAGCTGAGTTTGGTGGTAATATAAGGGTTGAACTGAAAAGTTTTATTTGACGTTACTATATTTACTTTTAAGGGGCGTTTTGGCCACTTATAAATTTAACCAGCTTATTAGCTGTTTGACGCTATTAGTAGATTTGTTTGTTTTTTTTTTTGGAAAAATTTTTAACTCGCCAGGAAAAAACAGTTATAAATCTCATATTATATTGTATCACTATAATTGTTGCTTTAATAATTAGGTCAGATATTTGTCGAATAGTCCTCGTAGAAACCATCGGAAAAACAACAAACTTTAACTGGTCTATAACATGTCTCTTTTGGTAAATTCACCGCGTCCTTCATGACCATCAGACGGTTAGGTTATTTCAGGATGTGGATTTACGATGGCGCTCGACAACAACGAGATATGACTATCTGTTTTTTTGTTTGTCGCCAGCGAGGGTTGTTTATTAGTGTCCATCTTTTTTAGACGTCGCGATGCTGTTGCTTTTTGAGGAATGTGAAGCTTTGAAATATTCGGATTTGAATGGAGCCATTTGATATGGTTAAAGGGTCCATGTTGGACAATGGGACGAATATTTGCGCCCGTTGGATGCGGCGATAAATCAGTGTGAATTGAAATTATTGCAGATGCTTTATATTGAAAGTGGAGATAGTGCAGAAAAATTCAGATTACTTCTACTAAATTATATTGGTTGATTAAATACGTACAAGCAACTAGATCAGCTATCTTGTATGGAAATAAGAATGATTTAATGAACGAGTGGAGTTACAAAAAAACGATGAAATTAAGCATTGATACATTAGCAGAAGTAGAGCGATGGCACGAATTATTAGGTAAAAAAAGTTAAGGATGTTTAACGCCAAGATAATAATCACACATTACGAAGAACATTAACTTTATGGAAGGAAGTCTGGAGAAAGAAGTCTGACTCACAACGTATAATGGTCTTTCAAATCTGGTCGTTCTTAGAATGATGCTTATACCTTGGAAAGTACATCTAGAGGACAAGAAAAAAAAGACTGAAGAAGATTCTAGAGATGCTAAGGCAGTACTACGCTGTGAAGGGGATTGATACTAGATAACCCATAAACGGATAAATGCTAAAGTAATAGTAGTGATCTAGGAACCTTCATTTTTCTTCTGGGTTTGGAATAGGTATTGACATTTGCATTTATTTTGGGCTGGAGTTATTTAATGTTGTCCATTTTGTTCTATGAGTATTTAGTGTGCCCAAAGAAATCTTTTTTGTGGAAATTGTGTTGGATTTACGAGAAAAAAATAGTACGATAATACTGTGATCCAGCATGCATTATTTGTGCATCCAGCGCATTCAGCAAAACTTACATAAATTTGTAATTAGACCACCTTTGAGTACCTAGACTCAACTTAACCTGAGGGAACTCTTCATGGAACATGAAGGAATGGATGGAACTTGGATGGAACATCAAAATTTCTTATCCACAATCAGCAGCACGTTTAAAACTGTTGTAGTTTCACCCTTTAACATCTACAGGAAAAGAAGAACCATAAGTTATTCAGTCATGCCACATTTATGTGCTTTTAATACATATCTTCTTTTAGTTCATCTCGTAATATAATATTAGCAGTTTGGCATACAGTCAAAATCAGTTGCAGATGAAAAGTGAGAAAAATACTTTAAAATTCTCCACGCAAATACAGAAAATTAAAAACAAACAACAGAATGAATCGCTCAAAATGCGCCGATAAACGAACATATTATAGACATGAAAAGAGTACGATCAAGAACAAGGCAAAAGTGTCACACCAAAGGTGATTGAAATGACACGTTTGTTATAGAGTATGATGTTCTACTAAATGGTATTTTTGTAAATTTTCAAAATACACAATTTTTAGATAGTATGTATATTAATAAACTGTTTTAAATACAGTAAATTAATAAAAACGGTCTCATTTACATAATACAACTTTAGTCTCTGATGTACATTTTTTTCAACATCCCTTGTCTACATCCTTTGTCCAATAGGCTGCTATTTTGTCAATATATTGTGGACCCAGTGTATTAAATAGTGACAAAATACTCTCACATTACCCAGCGTCCTCCAAATTGAAACGAAACCGGGGGAATTCATATCCAAATATTTCCTTTTTCTTTACGTGCGCTTCAAGCCCTCGAGACGCAGCAATGGTTATTTAGAAAAAAACAAAGGGCCCAAACATCACAGGGAACAGTTTAGAAAGGCAAACATCCTTGAATCGTAGGAACTTTACACCGTTTTCCTCTCAGGAAGGACGAAGGGGGCCGCGTAAAGGGACTAAGTCGCGTAAAGGGACTAAACAGCCTAAGTCGTTGCCTCACAGATGCTATTTCACACCCTATGTCCTAACACCGCCGAAGAGTAATTTGTGATTTCGACTGGAAGTGGTATTTGCAATAAATTCTGCTCTATTTTTATCTGTTTTTATTTTGCTAGTGGTAAAGGGTGAATCTTATATAAATCCATAATTTTGATGAATATATATATATATATATATGTATATATATATATATATATATATATATATATTATATATATATATATATATATATATATATATATATATATATATATTGATATTGATATTTAATAACTTAATATAAACTTAATAATTTCAAAAAAGGAAGAAATCACTTATGACATTGAGCCAAAAGAGTTGGTTGTGTTCTGAATGTTTCAAGAATCATTGATTTAAAGATGCTTTTTTTTGATAACTTTAATTTAAGGTTCTTTAATTTTAATAGGTGAATTGCAAAACAGGCATATCCACATTTTATTCTGAATATGGATATTATATGTGTATGTACGTACAACAGAATATTTTGCAAACCAGTTATCACTAAGAATTAAAGGTTGTAACTAGTTATCACTTCTCACTCAGTGAGTGAATGAATGCAAAAGAAGGCAAAAAATCCAGCAGCAAGTAAGCAAGCAATAGTTTAATCCAGCATGAGAGAACTTGTTCCTCCCCTTAAGTATGACTTTACGGTAATATAATTTATTGGAGCGAAGCGGATTACCTCATGTAATCAGAAACCACTCTACCCGCCCCGATGATCCAGACCATCCAATTGTCCCTGATAGCGCTCTGAAACATATAAAATCAACATTAATTGTCTTCTTTTGATAGATCTAGACTTTATTATAAAATATGTTTGCTAAAGTTTCTATTTGGATCTTCCGTGCTTCCATCCATGTTACACATCACACCTTAATATCACTCAGCGAATTTAGTTCTGGATTTTTTCTTCATCATATCCAGTACCCTTATTTGTTTTAGGTCTCTAAATAGGAACCGTTCAGCAACGTATCTGGGCACGTTTGCAGCTTCTCTAAGGCAGTCATTGTATGCTGTTTGAAAAAGAATACTTTTTGTTGCTGGAACCTATGTGTTCCCATACAAGAGATGCATGTGTAATTATTGGTAGTATGATGCTGTTTATCAGTCTTAATATTGTTCTGAAGCTATTTTCTTATGGCATTTTAAAGTCATTATTATTTTATTGGGAATAAGCCACAATTGAAGGATAAAAATTTTTAAATTTCAAGTGTGGCTTATTTCCAATAAAATAGTAATTATTAGTCCTAATTTTGTTTTCATAATTAATTTGCGTCTTCGTTGTGTAAGTCTACGTCTGGATCTAAAAAATCTAGTTCAGAAGAAAAAAGAACAGATATCGCGTGTTTACTGTTCAGTATTCAAAGGCGTGTTCACTGAAAGCTGTAGAAGCTACTACTATGAAGTAGAAGACATAATTGAACATATCTCTTTGAACTATTAAAAACGATAGTTTCTTAATATTTCAGTCTATCTGTGAAAAAATCGTCGATTTTACGTAAAAATTGAATGCAGGTTTCTGAAAGTTCTAAAAGCTGTATGAGGGACAGCTGGTGACAAATCATTGAAGACTTTTTTATTCCACTGTTTGTGTTTTCATAAAATTCACTAATTTTCGTATAATTTTATTTTTATTCCTTTAAAATATTTACTTCAAATTTGCGTATTAGAAAGATAAATACAAATAATTCATATTTGACGTACGTTTACAAATCAAGGTGTTCAAACAGACGACAGACAGCCTCAAATTTTCCAGCAAATTATAAGATAGAGTTACAATATTTCCGCGGGGAATGTCTGATAAATATTTAATTATCTAAAACCTAAAATACGATTCACAAGAAGCGGCGCTAGACCAACTGCTTTCGGATTTATAATATAAACAACTGTAGGGCCTGTTACATTCAATTTAATTACTTCATCTTGTCCGTAGATAAAAGCTATTTGATATTTGTTTTCGTTTCCTTAAGCTTGGTGGAGTCTTTTTTGTTATGATTTAGTAGTTCAAGATTTAAAGTTGGTACTTTGCTGTGAGTGACTTCTTATTTTTGAAATATGTACCACGTTTGACAAGATCCCACATTATTATTGTGACGTTTATTTTTACAGCCTTTTACAGTTTTTATTTACAGCCCTTTAATGCTTATTTTAATTTATTTACAGTCGTCTCACGTTAACACAATTAATTTATTAATTTATATAATATTATTTACTTTAATACAATAATTGACTCTCTACAATTAAAATTCCTTTATATAATATGTTTGTCCTGTTATTCTGGAATTACATCGAAGTCTTTCGGTGGTCGGTCGACTAGTTTGACAAGTTTCTAGGGCCCCTAGTGACGTCACAGCACCGCTGTTTAATAATCTCGAATATCTACTTTATCTAAGAGTGTGGAATCATCTAGACAAAACAGTTAGCTTATTCGAACGTTTAGTCACGTCAAATCATCGCTATTAGGATGGGGGTCAGTAGCGTAGCGAGCAGGCTGACGTTGCATTATGTTGTAGGCAATTTGCTCTGTTGGGTAGGTAGCAACGGTAACTCAGTTACTCAACGCAACCAGAGGCGAATACTAACTACCAAGATGGGCATTTGGTCACAGTAACTCAACCACTTAACGCAGCCAGGCGTGAAAACCAAATGCCAGGACAGGGATTCACGTCCAACAGCTCAGAACACTAACGCGTCGAGAGGCGGGGAGTGAATCCCGCGCGTTAAGTAGTTGAGTTACTGTGACCAAATGCCCATCTTGGTAGTTAGTATTTGCCTCTGGTTGCGTTGAGTAACTGAGTTACCGTTGCTAACTACCCATCTTCCTGTCTTTTGTTTTCTTTTTTTCTTTTTTGTTCTCCTGAAGAAGCTACATACAATTGTAGCGAAACGTCGAGATGAACCCACTTTTGGGTCACTCACAAATGACACGGTCCAAACCCGGAAGACGAATAAACTATAATTCTGACTCTGGCCGTGGAAGCCTACGATTTCACTTTAAAATGCTTACAAGCTTTGTAAATGTAAATTTATGGAAGATCCTTAAAATATCCTGGACTGAACATGCACCAAATTAGGAGTTTCTTCCATGGTTCAAAAGCTATAGTTAATTTTTGTTACATAAAAAGAGAAAAACTAGGACCTTCATGGTTCATGCTACAAAAACAGTAGACTAAGAGCTTTTGAAGGTAATTATTAAAGGTAGAGTAGAAAGCAAGAAATCTATTAACATTCGAGCTGCAGAAGATAGATTTGGCCATTGCTTGGCTGAGCTTGTTACCATTCTTTAATGATCATAAAAGTAATGACTATAGATAAATATACTATAAAAAGAAGCAGCACTAAATATAGGCACTTTTGCTGCATTTCACTCCCGCAAAAACAAGTTCGAATTGCTTGGTTGTTTCAGTTTCTTCCTCTGGTGATTGTATAGCAGCCAACTGTGAGCAACCAATTCTTGTTATTCTCTACCTAAAGATGTTTTATCTAACTGATGACCTTATTAGCTTTAAAATCTTGATGCTTGTATTTATTTCTAAAGTACCATCAAACAATAATATTTCGCAGGCGATTGGTCCTTAGTCTATTATAAAATTTGTGTTGATGTTTAAGAAGATAATTTGACTACTCATTTTCTAGGTTTATTATACCGTATAATGATTTTAATTAAGTTAAGTTAAGTTGTGGAAATTTTTTGACTACATCAGCAGGCATTAAAAATATCTTTGATTTTCTTCAACAATTTCTACCGATTATAGTTGGCTCGATTGTTTTTTCCATTATATTCTATTATATTGAGTTTCCAGAATTTTTCTTCCTCTGCTGTATCATATATCATAACATTTTCTTTTTCCAGTTACTGTAACGGCTTCTTCAATCTTATAACTGGCTTTGACCATAACTACGAGATAAGTAATTGGTACAAAATTTATTATTTGACCAAAAAATTCGTCGACAATATCTTTCAAAGTTATTTCTTTGTAGTAGTCTTTCCTGAAGTTTGAGACAAGTAAACGCTGACAATCCTTTATTAGTCTATCGTTCATCCAGATAAGAAACATTGTGACTCCTATTCTCTGTTTTCGAATTTCTCTTAAATATCGCCTTCTTTAACAAACTATTTCTTTTTTTCTCATAAGCACACATTTTCTACAACTTTTCTCCCAAACAAAGTTAAATTCGTGCATAATTTTACAAAATCTGTCTATTGTTATGACTTAGAAAAACGCGTGATTAAAAAATGTGATAATTTATTAAAAATTCAATAATTTTCAAACCGATTATAATAAAAATCTTTTTGTATTATTTTATTTAAAAATTCTATAGATATTTCACTCAGATTGTGTTAAAACGTTCCAAACAGATCCTAATAAACAGTGACCAACCTACTTAACGTACAAGCTATCATAAAAAAACAAATTCGTTTTTATCTAAAAAGCATTTAAGAATATGCGGGGTCTATCATCATAAATTCCAACTTTATGGACTCCACCGGCGGATATTGAACTTTCCAAGCTATTGGTTAACTTCCGATAGTTTCTCGCCAGCAGAGGAAAGAGCATACTTTATTCTAGCCGGTCTACATTAGTTTAAAAAGTCCACCAGTCTCAATTTAAGGTAAACTACTAAAATGAAATATGAGTCTCTACAAGTTTCTGTTCACAATAGCATGTTTGCAAGGGCATTTGGAGTCAGAAGGTATATCGATTTTACTTAACAAACACTCGAGATGATTTACACTCCAAACAGTTTAAAACTGAAAATATTGTATACCAGAATCGTTCGAAAATAACAGTATAATAATTTTGACAAAATATTCTTCTCTTATAAGGGTAGGAAACGCAAAAACATACTTCGCTTAAAAATTATCGTCTCTAATTTTTACAACAATGAATTTAGGCGTAAGTTAATTTAAATTAAAAAAGAAGGCATTAAAGTTATAAGGTAGACAAACATAGCGCAAATAAATAACATTTTAAGCAGATTAGCAGCAGAGGGCTCGACAATTTTTATTTTTAGGACATATTTTATAAATATTTTAGGACATTCTTTAATAAATTGTAACACTCAGATGGTGTGGCCTTTATTCCTAATATCTTATATGGTAAGGGGCAATATCAGACCAGAAAAATTAATAAATAAAAAGCTTTTCTCGTGACACTCTTTTATACATGCATGGAAAAGTGACACAGTTTTATTGAAAAGGCATAGAAAATCCTTGTGAGTTTGTAAGATTGTTTTTGTTAATTTGTTGTTTAATTATTTCAAGAAGAGCGTCAAAAAAATGATTTTTTAAAAATAATCAATAATTTTTTAAAATTGTTTTATGTAAAATTGTATAAAACAATTTAAAATTTAAAATTGAAATTGTCTATGCCAGGAAGCTTTTAACTACAACGTTATTATGCGTAAACTGTAGGTCTACATACATTGTGAAAGCACCAAATCGAAGAGAAAAGCTGATTTTATTAAATTAAATCATTTAACAATTTAAAAATAGTATAAGATATATTTACAAATATTATGTACTGTGATTTTAGGCTTATAAATATTTAAAATATCTCACACGCATCAACATATAGGAAGTTAATTTTTTCTTATTCGAAAGTCGAACGTAGAACCGAGTTAGATGTCATAAATTCAATTTTATAAAAATCGTGATATTTTCGTAAATCAATAAGTAAAGTAAATTGTTTATTTAACCGAATAATTTGTTTAAACAATTAAAAACACGTATTTATTTTGCAAAATTTTTTCTTATTATTATTGGTAGAAAAGGTTGTGAAATGATAAGTAACTTAAATATTTATGCAACTTAAATAATATAAAGTACTGTTTCAAATAAAATCTAGTTTATAGACGGCTTGTGGCTTACTTTTAGAATTTTGTATTATCAATTTATTATAAGCAACATATTTTTTTTTATTATTTTTAAATGTATATTTACAATCTACTCATAAACAGTACATTAAGTAATTAGTAAATATGATGACAATATTGACTTGATTTGGGTACTGTCCAGCGACAGTTCTCCATTTTCACCTATGTAACCAGGTCTTCTAACCAAGTGCTCTTCAGTCTTCGATCCTCCATTGGTGGCTGATATAATTCACCAATAATTTGGCTGTGCTGCGACGAATTAAGAATTTTGGCCTTGTTGGCGTGAAGTGATATGACATCTTTTATGGTTGGTGCTTATGCTGGTGGTCATTGTGGATGGTTGCATTGCTCACATACTAAGGCGTTAGGCTTTTAGTGCTTTTGATTGGAAGGTCTGCAACATTTTTGTGTTTAAAGGCTTGCTACAGCCCCAGAGTTTTACGCCGTAAATCCATATTGGTTTTAGTATGACTTTGTAAAGCAGTATTTTGTTCTCCAATGACTGTTGTGACTTTCTGCCAAGTAACCAATTCATTTGTTTTAATTATATATTGAGCTGAGTTTTTTTGGCTTGTTGTTTCCAGATGAGCTTTCGGCTCACTGCAATCCAAAATATTTAACAACGTCTCTAGCAAGAATGGGGACATTCTTTAGACTAACTTGTTGACAAGTGCGTCTTATTGTTGTAAATGTGATTTGGGCTGATTTTTCATTATTGACTTTACTTTTCCATTTTGTCAAGCAATTATCTAATATATGCAAGTACTTTTGCAGTTTTGTAAATGCTATGTCTGGGTCTTTGTTTGAAACTAAAACGGCTGTATCATCGGCAGAAGTCGCCACTGTAACGTCATCTGTAACAGGTATGTCAGCAGTAAAGATTAGGTACAGGAATGGACCAAGAACACTTACCTGAGGAACTCCGGATTGGATTAAGTAATAGGTTGAGAAATCATTATTGATTTTTACTTGGATCGAACGTTCGTTAATATAGGACTTCAGGATAAGATACATATCGCTAGGCAGTAAAGATTTTAATTTATATAGCAAACCGTTACTATATCAAAACCGACTATATCAAAAGCCTGCTTAATATCGAGAAATACTGACGCCCACATAGTCTTCCCAACTTCAATTTTATTTACTATTCTATGACACTGTTGGATTGTTAAATATTTTTAAAGAAAACTAATTGATGAAGGAAACCACATCTATAAAATGTTAACCCGAATAATTACGACAAGACTAGAGAAAAAGTTAGAGTTCTACCAGCCCCGAGAACAAGCTGGCTTCCTGCTAACGATAACCTGCAAACAGTAAAAACCTTAATAGAAAAGTCGATAGAATATAACAGACCACTGGTACTTATCTTCGTAGACTTTTACAAACCCTTCGACACTGTGGAATTAGACAGCATTATTAACTGCTCTGAACAATAGTAGAAAATATTACCGGCTCACAAAGCTAGTACAAACATTATACCAAAACGCCACAATGCGTGTAAAACTACATGATACCACCAGAGAAATTCATATCAAATGAGGTGTGAGACAGGGCGACACTCTCTCACCTAAATTATTTATAACTGTCCTCGACTACGCCTTTAAAATGCTAAAGTGGGAAAATAGAGGAATAAAAATAGATGGAGAAATGCTCAATCATCTGCGTTTTGCCGACGACATAGTACTTATTACCGAAGATCTGGGTGAAGCACAACAAATGGTACAAGAATGATCACCTGCTACCAGGAAGTGCGAGCCAAGGGTTTGGAAGAAGCTGACGTATTCTTCAACTAGGATATTATGTCTAGATAATCAAAATATATTCTTTTTATTGTTATATCCTACTATTTTATAATGCTATGAATATATATATATATATATATATATATATATATATATATATATATATATATATATATATTAAGAAACGTATAAAAAGTTTAATTTTTAATTTGCATTTTACTCCTCCAAACTAATATATGATGTATTATGTGATTAACAAAAATCTGTTTTGTTAATCTAAAAATAGTTTCTAATTCTGTCTTCGATTTATTGCCAACCGGTAATAAAATATCTACACGCCTTAAAATCGCTTTAATATCTTAGAGCGGGACATAAATTGTACACCTTATTTCTCTGTACCAAAACAATCGGAAGGAAAAGCTCTATAATAAGACCCATGGACTATAAATTTCAGATATTACGACCTTTATTTTCGGAAAACGGAAGAAAAAAGACAGGAAACGACCGACTTCCTGTGGATTGGAGTGTGATGTGTATACGTTATTATGCAAATATCTCGAAAGAGTATAAATAATATGCATGCTGTGGGAAAACTAGATAAGAAAAGCAATTATTTGGTCTGGTGAACGCGTAGATATTATTAATCTCGACAAAAGGAGAGGAAAAGGAAAGAGACAGAAGGACCACAACATTCTGCGGCCTAAGTTTTGACTCTCTTAATCACCTTATCTTTATTATCGTTATGGAATTCCTGTGACTAGGGTAGATTCCAGGACTTGTTTTGGGGAAACGCAAGAAGCATTAGAATTGATGGCTTTGTTAGAAAATACCCAAGTAACATGAAAATTATGGTAGGGATTACAATCGGAAATAAGAAAATTGCAACTTTAACGAGAATATTTGAAAATTCTTAAAATGGAATAGTATTGTAAGTTGGAGCATGACAGAAAATTTTTTTTATTATTATGACAACTCGCAACCAGAAATGGCGAAAACACTTTATTAATGGGTGTTGTTTATTTAACAGCCTTTAAATATTTTGATATTTCTATTTAAAATTTCTTGTCCTGGTTATCCGATGCATTATCATTTTCTTAACTAAAGTACAGATGGGCACAAATAGCTGCAACCTTCAATGTCATTCTATCCGGTATATCGAGGAATGACTATTCAGTTGTTTGAAAATGAGCGAAGTGTAAACATCTATTTAGTTAATTCTTCTTCTTCAGGTTCCTTCTCCTATCGGAGGTTGGAAATCATCATCGCTATTTTAATTTTATTGGCCGCGCTTCTGAATAATTCTAATGAGCTGCAACCGAACCACTCTCTCAAATTTCTTAGCCAGGATATTTTGCGTCGTCCTGGGTTTCTCTTCCCTTGTATCTTCCCTTGCATAATTAATCTAAGTAATACGTACTTCTCGCCCCTCATTATATGACCCAGATATTGAATCTTTCTAATTTTAACAGTTTTTATGACTTCGCATTCTTTCTTCATTCTTTGTAACACCTCCATATTAGTTAATATTGGACACCAATTTAGTTAATATTGGACACCAATTTAGTTAATATTGGACACCAATTTTATTCGGTTTGCAATGTTGCCAGATGACTTCGTAATTCGTGAAATGTTTTTTGTGGAGTTTTGATACCAAAAACTAAAAGGTGAAATAATTTTTTATTAAAATGAATAACCTAAGTGCCGTAAAAAATTAGATTTTGAGTGCACGAGGTCGTAAAATCATTACTCTGTTCTAAAGTTTACGCAAAATCCTCAAAAATACAACTAGATACATGTGATCAAGGTATCTTACAGAGACAGATGTATAGTTTTCATCTTAGCGATCAACAGGTTCTTACAATTAAGAAAACTCATCAGAAATTTGTCATCGAACTGATTTGTGCAGAAAGTAGAGAAGTATGAAAATGGAATTTCATAATCTTGGGTTTCGCTAAAAAAAAACAGTCGACAATAGAAAAATGTTGATAGAAAAACATGTAGTTAGGCATCTTAGGTTGCAATGCCTAAGGAACATTAAGGAAGCTAGAAAAGCAAATAAATTTACGGTGTATACTGACGAGACTTATTTATTAACGAGTCATATTTCCAAAAACCATTGTTTTGACACCAGTAATAATGGACTTCAAAACCCGTGTCAAAAGGGCAACACTTGATTATTGTTGGGACAGGAAATGAAAAAGGTTTTGATCCTGGATTTTATTTGAGGTGGAAGTCGACGTCAAAATCTGGAGACTATCATGATGACATGAACGTAACAAATTATAAAAAATGGTTAAAAGAACAACTTTTAAGTAACTTGCCTCCAAATAGTGTAGTAGTGTTGAATATTGCGCCATGCCACAATACACAGAAAAATATAAATGTCTCATATCCTCATCGAAGAAGTGTGTTATGCAGGAATGGCTTCGAGGAAAAAATCTTCCATATACTGCTTCTATGTTGATCTAAGTCTGATTTGTATAACATAATTTGAGCCCTATTGAAATAGTTTGGGCAGCTTTGAAATTTTATGTGGGAGCCAGAAATGTAGACTTTACATTTACGGCAATACAGCAGCTATCGGACGAATTTTGTCAAATATTTCCCGTTGATAATTGGTAAAAAATAACTGAAAAACTCATCGCAACTGAACGTGAGTTAATATTAAAAGAGCCAATTATTGGGCTAGTTGTGGATAATATGGTTATCAATGTAGACGAATTTTTCAGACAGCGAAGATTTTGAATCAAATTCTAACAGCGAAAACAGCGATTTTGATATTTGTATAAAAACGGGTAAGTATTTTTTTATAAACTTTTACCACTAGCGTTGAAAACAATTTTTTAGCTAAATACTTTAATATTAGCTCTCCAATTTAATAGACTTCTGCTTATTTGAATAAATATGACGAATACTTCACTTAATGATATATTTTATCAATTACCTAATTTTCCTGTCAAAAACAAACCTCTAAAATAATAATCGATTAGGCAACGCTGCATAAATGACCCTCTCTATCGCTTCTCTTGTTTGCAGTTTCATATAAATATGTTCTACTGCAAGTGAGAATTATTTAATTACTAGTTTTCTTGAGATTTCTAAAGTATTTTAATGGATTCGTTGTTTCCTTCTTGTGGTTTAATGAAGCTTAATCGTTAACTTGGTATTTTACTATCTTGTAATATTTCCTCTACAATTTTGTCCCATGCCTACCTGGGTCTTCTTTTTTTTTCTATACTTGTTTGCCAAATCCGCTTTACTTGTCTTGACTCTTTTACACTTTGCAGATGACCCCAAAGACTTGATTATTTATTTCTATAAATTTTAGATTTGAATTTTCTGAGATAAACTTTTAAAGAGATAAAAATAATAAAATAAAAGACATTTATGTTTGTTTATTTTTAGTTTCATTTTTTATTTTCATTGCATAGTATCATATTTGTGTCTTATTATGTTTTTTTATGATTCTTGTCGAGGCCCGACACCACACATACCATCAAATCCAGATACATAAAGGACCTAATAAGTAGTGGTATTTTTTTAATATCACTGTGCGTTATAGTTGTTCATAACTTGCTCAGAAAGATAACAAAATTCAAATAGGTGTAAAACATAAAGTCCCAAGTAAATTTTGTTAATTGACTTTATCGGTAGTCTTTCGTCCATCGGCTCAGGTTACATATAAAAGAGGAATGTAACTTTCCCGCAATTACACAGAATTTATGTAATCTCCTGGTAATTTAAACGGTTCAGAAAGTCGATTTTCGTACAAAATATCTCAATAAAACGACCAATAACGACCTAAAGTCTCCAATAAACACCCCATTACCCTAAATTTTCCAAATGGCACATGACTTAACGTGATATATTCGCTACAATATGCAATCATGTCTTTATATGCGCCGTTCAATCTTCTACGTTATGAATGCTATAAATACGGGCCTAATGGTCACTAAAAACGTTTAACGGTGATTTTCTTTCAAGACATTTTATGTTTATTGAAATGTTTATGCCCTATACAACGAGCGCAGGGACTGCTGCGGTAGGAAAATAAGGATATATTTTATGCAAATCTTTGTAAACGGGATAAAGTACAAGATTCTGAGGGAAGACGATATTCTCGGGAAGTATACGGACGTCGGGCCGCTATCTTTAAACAATTTGTGCGAAACAGGTGTTACTGGTATACTAAAAACGTAAAGTTTATATTATGTTTGTATTAAAAAGTTTGACAAAAGAGAAGTGTTATTAAAAATATTTTGCTTTATGGGGTACTAAAATGAATGGAAATTATTTTTAACGCCGAATCTGACTTTCTTATTTAAAATAAATTATTTTTATTGGCTAATAAATATCGTGAAGTTTAGTATCTGATAGTAAAAACGTTTTACAACGATTGCAAATCGTGTTTTATAATATAGCATTAAATTTAAAACGTTGAGAGCTTGTAAATTTTGATACAGGGTTTGTCCAGTTATACTGCAATACATATAACTCAAGGTTATATGAATCAATTTGCAATGATTGCGACTGAGGTCCAAAAATATTAGAATGCAGTTTTATTTTGATTTAGATCCGAGAGTATTCCTTCTGAAACGAGTAAATGATAAAACCGAAAGCGAATGATATAAAACAAAAGAAATCAGCACTTTTTGAAGAATATCTGTAGCTATAACTTCCTCTAAGTTATCTTTGTGCAATGAGATTGGAAAATCACAGTAAAAAAATTTCCTTTCTTCTGTGTTATTGACTTGCAAAGTGTTCTCAAGGACATCTACTCGTTAGAAAGCTTTTTTCTAACTGAAGTCGGTAAAATGGTAGGGAAAAAGAAAGTTGAGTTACTAGATACTATAATTACTTTGTTCCATTCGTCTCATAGTGTGGTTTCCATAATTGTTATATTAGCATATATGTATGTGTGTCTTTCTTTGCCTTCTTTTCTCGTAGAATTGTTTGTTTTAAAATATTCTTAGTGTTTTCTCCCTGTTTTGGGTGCTTCTCTAATATATGTTTAATTGTTAACTTTTCATCACAGTTGTCACATCTTGGTTCATGTTCATTGGAAAACACATTGCTATTAGTTAATCGCGTATGACGCAGTCGGAGTCGCGTTACTATTACCTGGTCTCTCCGACTTGTTGGTAATTTGGGCCAAAGTTTTGGCGATTATTTACTATCGCGTCACTTGGCCTATGACACTTTCCACTTTTCTTCCCACATATATCACACTTTACATTCAACCGCCGCTTTTACGTCCGTACCCGTAAATGCTTTAATACACTCCGCACTATCACTACTTGCAGCTTCTTTTGCAGCGTTGTCCGCCTCTTCATTTTCTTGAATTTTCAATATGGAATGGTATCCAGAATAATATAATATTATTTCCATTCAGTTCAGCGGTATAAACTTTTTGTTTTATCTTGATGACCAAAGGATTAGTTGGATAGACATATTTAATTGACTGTACGAAACTTCGCATAAATCGCATAAAACGCGTGAAAACTTTTAAATACCTTGGCACCACAATCAATGACCAATCGGATCCACAACAAGAGATAAAAACCCGAATACAAATGGCAAGATAAGCTTTTGTGAAATTCAGACCGCTCCTATGTAATCAAAACCTAAATTTCGAAATACGCTACAGAATGGTCAAGTGCTACATATGGTCCATCTTGCTTTATGGCATGGAAACGTGGACTTTGAAAAAAAAACATCTATCAACAAACTTGAAGCATTTGAAATGTGGTCATTGAGAAGAATGATGCGCATACCTTGGGTGGATAGAGTTCGAAACGATGACGTCCTTAAGAGAGCCGGCGTGGAAAGAGAAGTCTTTGAATTAATTAAAAAACGCAAGATTGGTTACCTTGGGCACATATTGAGAGGAGCAAAATATGAAATACCACAGTTAATCCTACAAGGGAAGATCGAAGGTAGGAGAGGAGCCGGCCGCAAACAATTATCCTGGTTAAGGACTATTAAAGAATGGACAGGAATACACAATACAGGCGAGCTGTGTCACGCCGCCAAGAACAGAATTCTAGTAATGAGATAGTCGCCTACGCACTTTGGTGTATGGCATGTTAAGAAGAAGAATTACGAAACTTAGAGAGTTTGTGAGTATAATATAATTGGTATTATTGGATGCGTTGGCAGCAAGGGTGGCCTGGTATAGAGCATGTAGTTCAGCAAAGTAAATGGAGTAGTCTAAAGGGAGTTTGTATTTATTTGTCGATGTTGGGGTTATGACTACTACAGCACCAGTACCTTCACTTAATTTAGATGCCTCTGTGTGTATATATGTGTTTAATCCTTGTAGTTGTGAAGCATATCATTGAAGGCGGATTTGATTAACTGTGGGTTTGTTGAATGTTTGTTGAAAGAAATGAGGCAAGTTAGGCACTGAGGGTTCTTTATTTGCCATAGAGGAATTGAGGGCGATTGGGAGGGAAAGCATTCTGGGAATGTGTAGTTTAATTGATTTAAGTTGCGTCTAATCCTTGATTAGAAGGGTTTGGCTTATTTATGAAAAGATTTGGGAACTTTTATGTAAAACAATTTTGAATAGTAGGGTTTTTGAGTTAGACCTAAACCTGTTTCTTGTAACCAAAGTTCTAAGTGTTGTATAAAGTTCTGTGTGTGACAAAATATATTTTGTATATTTTTACCTTTGCAAAAAAACTACAAGATCATCCGCGTAGACGCGTGCCTTTATAGGCGATTTTAGATTTTTGAGAATATCATTGATTGCCACTATAAAGAGCGTAGGACTTATAATATATATAATAACCGAGCCTTGAGTAATGCTATTTTCTGGATACATTATATCTGATGTTGTGGTGTTTTTCCTAACTCTAAAAGCTTTATTTTGAAGGAAGTTTTTAATAAAGAAGAGGCAGTAACCTTGGATATTCCAACTATGTAATTTTTTTATTATATAATCGTGCCAAGCTGTATCGAAAGCTTTTGATATGTCAAAGAAAACCGCTATACATTTACTCCTTAGTGCGAAAGTTACTTGTTTTGTATTTTGTTGTTTTAAAAGTCCGAGATTAAAAAAGAATCTATCGTCCGAGCAGTACTAGTGGGCTTTTTATCTGCAAGAGCCTGATGTACATTTAACACAAATTTTACAGTCTTCAAATGCAATTTTGAATGAAACCTTAATTTTAGTATCAATAATTTTAAAACAGCATTTAGATAATTAACTATAAAATTTTTAATTATAAAGAGATCTTTTAATAGAATAAATAAAGTCAAGATCACGCAATGTATTGCATATGTTTTAGATGAACGTAGCCTTTGCTCTATCTTCATTCACTATAAAATCTAATGTGTTTTAAACTTAAAGCATATTAAAGGTATGATGGTGTTCATATAGCAGATTCACTTTTAATGGGACGCTTTAGCATCACCAATCAAAAGGTTTCTTAAATCAATCTCCCCAAACTAACCTTTAAATATGCAACAAAATAGATCCCAGTATTATCTCAAACGCAATTTTCCACTTATTTGATGCTTCTGGAATCTCACCGACTAAGATAACCGTCCTCGTGCATAATTTAGAGCTCCTTATTCTCCTTCGGCTCTAGCCGAGGTCTTCCATTATTAAAAGGACAATTTCGACTTCATTATGTGCCCTTAACGGTATAAGAGATTCAAATTTTCCATCCATTCGACAACGCAACGTTCAGATTCTAGACTTAACCGGGATGTTTCATTTTATGTCACATACACTTGCCTTCCCCGAGGTCTTTATTTTATGGGACTATATATTAAGAGAAAGGAGCTTATTGCGGGCTTTAATGAAACGGGCCTCTATTGTACAGTTTTTAATAGTTTTTTCTTATTTAAGTATTGAATATGTATACAGTATGAGAACATTTTCGTCTGTTTGTATTTTAGTCTTTTCTTATCTTTTTGTAACTATTCTATTTGTTCGAATTTGTCTTCTATAGTCTTCTAATAGAGTAGTTTGCTTCTAGTTGTTCTTACTTACTAGTATTCGTATCCTGATTTTGTCAATTCTTTTTACATGATTGTGCCTTGACCTTCGTTTTAGTCATCCCTACTTGACTATTCGTTGTCAAGTAGTACCAATTTTTCTACTTTATCTTTGGGCTATAAGTTTGGATATCCAAAGCGATGGAGTTAAGAAAAGCTGAGCAAAAATTAAAGCAAAAATCTTAGACCCATCTGGGCGAAAGAAATGTAAATAAAACCAAAGCAAAAGATAAAGGGAATGCAAGAAAATGAAGGCGATTTTGTACAAAGCTACTGGAAAATTCAAGGAAAAGAAAAAGGGTTACTTAAAGTACATGTTAAACAAGACACGACAAGCGTACGAAGATTATAGGAGAATAAGAAATGAAATACATGCACTTATAAAAAGAATAAAAAACAAGCAATGGCAACGCTTCTCAAAAGAATTTGAGCACGATTTTTATGGTTGAGGTGAAGGAACTAATAGACTCGAAAAACTGCTTTGCAATTTAGCACTTAAAAATTGTGTTGTTTCAATTTCACGAATATTGAGAATTATGAAGAAAATCAATTATCTGATACAGAACATGATGAGGAAGAAATATATTTTTAGGGTAAGATTATTTGTTAATCATATTTTTTTACTTTTTTTACGAAAAAAATTTTATATTTATATTTAAGAAATCATATTATAAATTTTATTTGATATCACACCTAAAAATAATATAAAACCCTAGGAGATGAGATCCACCCCGAGCACCAGGTAGCTCGAGGACCATCGGTGTCATAATATGCGTATTCAGCAACCTCGAAAATCTCTGAGTAATTACTTTCGACTGATTTCGAATGAAAATAATCCACCCTGGGCACCAGGTAGCTTGAGGAAGATATTCGTTATCATTTTTATGTTCAACGACCTCGAAAACCCCCCGAGTCATGACCGTCGACTGCTTTGGAATTATATTGACATACTCCAGAAGAAGAGGTCTACTCTGTTCACCAGGTGGCTCAAGGATCATCGTCGTTATCATATTCGTGTTAAGCGATCTCGACAACCCCTGAGTACCAAAATTGAACTCATTTCTGTTGATATTTTCCGAGTTACAAATGTTTAATTTTCTATGCCTTTTGAAAATGCATTTTCATTTCCATTTTACTACCATGAATTTTGTTTCCTGACACTTTCCTAAATAGAATGTAAAAAATTGCATGGCGATTCATCTTACTGCGGCAAATTGTTAGGTTTAGTGCTTCGTTTCTTTACCTAACACCTTTTGTTTACTAAATTCAACACATTAATCTAACAAAAAGAGGTTTAACATTCTTTATGTGTCTAATAGTAAAAAACTAGTAATACAATTAATTTAATGTAACCTCCCTAAAACTTATTGACACCAAATCACAGTACATTTTCGGTAATGCTGATAACAGAAACGAATGGGAATATTCACCGGTATTATAAGAAAAGAACCGCCTTCTTTTTAATACAATTAATGTAATGTAACCTTCCTACAACTTAGTCATACGACGATTATTGATACCAAATTACAGTAGGAACATTTTCGGTAATGCTGATAACAGCAACGAATCGGAATTTTCACAGGTATTATAAGAAATGAACCGCCTTCTTTTTACTTAGCTAATTATCTTTCGATACAAAACAGTGGGTGGACCAATACAGGTATCGTTTAAAACATCGATTTCTTTAATTCGTGTCTAGGTAATTTTGTAAAGTGGATCTTTATAGCGTCCTGAACTAAAAAAAGAACATATTTCTTGAATTTTAATTATTGAAATAATTTATTTTAAACTTAAATACAAGTCATTCTTTTGAAACAACTTTTTTTAATAATAATTTAAAGTTTTCGCTGTAAAAAGATTTTCAATTGTCTTAAACCGTCTAATATTCGGAAGATTCTGGAAAATTGGAACATGTCGGTTAAGTAATTACTATTTAAATGGGAATAAGCCACAATTAAAGGTTAAAGTACGTTTATTGACGTTTCAATTTCCAATTCGAAAATCATTCTCAAAATACTATTTATTTATTTTGAGAACGATTTCCGAAGTGGAAATTGAAACGTCAATAAACGTACTTTAACCTTTAATTGTGGCTTATTCCCATTTAAATAGTAATTACTTTAAAATGCCACAAGAAATTAGCTTCAGAACAATGTCGGTTAAGGTAATAAACTCAAACGGATTATCAATTATTTGTATATCCAGATTTCTATACTTGGCACTCTCCTCGTTACATTTAGCACGCACATTATTGGTTTTAGATCGCTACATTAGTTGAGTATTTTTTGTCTAGTTAGTTTATGTATTATGACATCCCGTCTATTATGTGCTATTGATTGGTCTGTGAATCCAGTACGGTCCCAGTATAGTTTTAAGTTGTCATTTGCAAGCATATTGTCAAAAACATATTGATAATAGGAGAGATGATTAGTTTGGACAAGTCTGGGGAGGAGCACCCCTTTTTCAACAATTTTCTTAAGTACTCCTTTAGTCAACTACTAATGTTACATCCTCTGTGTAAATAATTTTCAATATGTATTTGATTTTACATCCTTCTGGCTCCATTTAAATCGTCCCCGTATATTTAAAAAAATTAGTAGCAGTCCCTGTATATCCGACCAACTTTCCAACAGACTATTTCAATTTTTCTAAAGTCAATTCCAAGTTTGTGCGCCAATGTATACGGTACGAACGGAATTAACTTATATTTTATCTGTCTTAGGAGTAATTTGGCAGGCACACCTGCTGTCCCATTCTAAGGACTCTATTCCTACACCTACAAGGAAGACACGCGTGGACTTAATGAGAAGGGGTTTGCCTGATGGATGAACCACTCTCCATCCGTCGGTCGTTGAATTAGAGTCCGAAGATTGCATTTGAACTACTCTATCTTAGTGGCTTGCATTGTTGCCAAGTCTCTCGATTATATGATTAGAGGAAATAATCCTCCTTAACTATTTTTATAATAGAACATATTTGATGCAGGTTTTCCCTTTTTTATATGAACATAGTTTGCTTATTTTCGAGATTATACTACTGACACTACAATATCAGACTGCTCTGCTAATCATTTTTCTTTAGAGGTGTGATTTGTATGGTTGTTCTTCTTTGTCCTTTTGTTATAATTACTTCTTTATTTCACATATTATGTCTAATATTTGCGTTTGTAGACCGATTTGTTAGTGAATTTTTCTTATCTTTCAAATATTTTCCGTTATTTATGTAGTTTTAATTCAACGAAATATTTACAAGGATATATTAAAAAATTCGTAGATAACTATAGAAGCAAACAAATTTTCACCAAGTACAACTTGGTAAAAATATGAAACTTGGTGAAAACTTAAAAATTAATGTAAAGCTTACAACATTTTAATCAATTATCTAAATAGTTCTATTATACGAAGTGATGTATGAAATATGCTCTCTGTATTACACATTGAGTTCTTGTTTAGTAGCACCAAGCCAAATCTATTAATTTTTCTGCTCTTTTACAATTCTTTAATAAGCAGTTTTCTTGAGTATTATCAGATTTAACTCAAAAAGCTCTCTTGCTTTTGCGATTTCCTCCCTCCTCTATAAGGAATATTCACTCATCCCATATAATCGAAAAGATTCAGTACTAAGATGATTCTTTCAGTGTAATTGAAATGATAAATAAATAACAAAAAATTATTATCTGTTATGTTGGGACGCCTCTCAGATAATTAAGCTTTACCACTACGCTCTTATTATGAGTGATATTGAAACCATAGTCGGTAGAATTTAATAGCTGAAGTATGGGAATGAGTGATTAAGATCACCTAATTGATAACGTTAACGTTTTGGGTTGTGCGTTAGTCTTAAGATTATTACTAGATCAAAGACTTTATTTGCGTATTTAAAATATTCATCTGAGAATTTATTCTACTCATCCTTTTGATAGTTAAAATGGAGCTTTTGAATGGAATCTATAACCACTTGATTTTCGAACAAGAAATAATAGTTGGGATTTAGGTTGGAACTAGTTGCTGGTAAGCAGATGTTGGCCTGTGTGAAAACTTGCATTGTCTTGTTAGATGATAATTTGTTATAGGAATTGATTTTCCAAAAGTTGGTGATGATATTAGGCAAATAAGTGATAATATAATATTAAACATAAGTAAATAACAGTTCTTGTAGAAAATTTTTTTTTTCTACCTTGCTTTCCAGACAAATATTGCGACCTTGTAAGAGTAAATCTACGATTTAACGCTACTTATTTTTCTCCATTGGGCTCTATCTTCACCTGTTCTAAGAAGTTTGCAGAATAAGTTTCCTGCTGAATTCTTAATTTGGTCGGACCATCTAGTTGGTGATCGTCCTCTCGATCTTCTTCCCTAAACGTTTCTCCGGCACCACATATCAAAGGCATCAATTTTCTGGCGCTCGCGTCCGCGAAGAGTCCAAGTCTCTACCCCGTATAGAAATATTGAGAATACAAGGCATTCACCGGTCTCAACTTGATATTTTGAGAGATAGATCTATCTTTCCAAACTTTGGTTTGGCGACTCATCGCATTTTTTGCCATACCAATATTTCTCCGAACTTCTGCTTCCCAGTTGAATGATACTTTTATATGTCTAAAACAGAAACAAAAATGTTGAGGAGTTTTTACAATAAAAAAATTGTTTAAGGTTTACTTTCAATTTTCGACGAGTTTATAAACTTTGATAATTCTTTGTAGCTAGAACTCTGCAAAAATTGTATTGTAAAGATAAAGATTTACTTTTAATACTGACATTTTTTGGTATAGAAACAGAAAACTGGGTTATTATTTTAGTAATATAAAAAACATTTATGAACAAATATACATTAAAAACCACCTAACTAAGAAAAAGATGAGAATTGAAGAGAGAATTAGAAATAGACCCAAAGAAAAACACACAAAAATATGCTACCAAAATATAATTATAGATAGAAAACTATGAAATAAAATTATCATAAAAAATTTTAAAAAAAATTCAACTGGCCAGTAAATGGATACGAAAATACATTCATAAATCAAATGGGAACAGAAAAAATATAAACTTACTAACACAAAGCTTCACACAAAAGAAAGAAAGGAGTAAAAAATATATTAAAAGACGAATTTAACAACAAAATAATAAAATTTAAATCCATAAACTCAAGAATGCAAAATTAAAATTACTAACAGAATTAATCTAGTACAAAATGTACTAGTGTAAGGAACAAAAAAAGTTTTAGAATTTTATGAAGATATGTAATAAACGATAGATAGCGCAATAGAATACGAAAAGATCCAATCATCACACGCATTCAAACATTACAGCAGAGAAAAATAAGGAGAAAAAATGCTAGAATTTTGTATCAACAACGTATTGGTAGGAAAACAATGGAAGACCAAAGGTAGAAAAAATCAATCTAAAAATAATAATAGACTACACAAGATATAAGAAATAAAATCATAAATATAGTAATTGAAATAGAGGCGAAACGAGAAACAGAACAAAATTTATATTTGATCTGATATAAAATCATATTAAAATCTATTGACAATTCCGTTTCCAAACGTTGATAGATGCGTACAAAGTCAGTAACGTCACTGAAACTCCTCGAAACGTGGCGACATGGTTAAATTTACAAAATGAGTTTTCGGTAAAGGAGATTCGTTTCCCCTAAACTAGTTTTGATGTGGATTAAGGAAGTTTGATGCAGTTGAATTGCAAAGGGTTTTCGCCTTGTCTAAGAAATGAAGAGCGGTAATATCTGGCACGAAATGTTCAAATTGAGTTAAGAACAGTAACTGACAGTCAAGAGGTTTACGATCTAGTATATGAACTTGTGTTAACCGTTCTTAATAACGGTTTTACGTTTAGAACTCAAAGCTTTCAGTTGTATTCAACATTTAATCAAAAATACATTTATATAATAATAACCAAAAGATTTACAAAAAAATGATGTTGGTATTTGAAGCTAAGTACAAAAATTTATCTTTATAATTATGCACATTGTGGCTGAACATAAAACACGATATTGTTATTAGCTCGACAAATAAGTAAAGCAAAATTAAACAAAGTACTATCGGCAAAAACAATAAATAAAATTTACATAACGGGATATTATAAGATTTTAACTAATCTATTAACTATGCTTTTCTGACTACTCTTTTTTGAACTAGAAATCCCCGATCTATGTCTCTACAGAAAGCAAAAATTTTCTCCTTTTTTATTCTTTTTAATAGCAAAATAATAACAAAATGGACTAGGGTCCAAAGAGTGGTAATAACCAACTAAAGAGTTGGTTGTATCTAATAAATTTTTCGAGCTGGAAATTTGTATGTTCCTTTAAAAATTCAATCCTTTATCATCGACCTAGGGTCATAATAATCATCTAGTTTATTACTTTAATTAAGGGTAATGTAATGTAAGGGTCATGTGACCTTATTATGTGGCTAATTTTAAATACTATATAGACGTTTTCCATCCATCAAATCCACCTTGGATATTTTTTAAAATTTTGAATAAATTTTATACCATTAACTTAAGAAGTTTTTACTTTATAATAAGTTTTTTAAAACTATGGTACACAGCCAACCACTGGGGATTTCTCTTTTAAGGACATAGATGAAAATTCATTCATTTATTTTTTTTGAATCCTGAGAAAACTTATAAGTATATTTGAAAACCTTAAACGAAGAATGAAAGATTACGTTCTTACCGAGGGCTGAAAGTCCCTGAAATCTTCTATAATGTTCATTTTAATAAGTTACAGGGCTGAAAAACAAGAGAAGATTTAGTTTGATTTTTAATTTCAAATATCTCATTTAAAAGAAACTCTTTGGTTATTCTAAGGGACCTTCGGCTCTTGGTAATAATGCATTCTTTCCTTCTCTGTTTAAATTTTTCAAAAATACTTATTAGTTTACTCAGGATGCGCAAAAAATAAATACATTTAAAACGCATTGAGCATTTTGACAGGCGATATTTTGAGCCTATACCCTTAAATTTTAATATAGAATTTGTTTGTAAACTTTTAAATAAAGGTATAACTCGAGCAACATTGCGAACTGTTCCCCGAGTTCCCAAAAAATAGCAAAAGAAATAAAAAGGAAAAAAATTTACGAACAGGAAGAATTTTCTACGCCTAAAAATAAAATAAAAATATTGAAATGTGTAATAATATACAGGGCATTAGTTCTTCCAGCTTTTTTTTAGTTTATATCTAAAGTCTGAATTCCCCCATATCTTAAATTTAAAATAAAAATTATGTCTAGTAAGTTTCTCTAAGGCGTTTAATTGGATCCGACAAAGCTTTACATCTTGTACAGCAATTATATATGTTAAGTTCTAGAAAAAAATAAAGAACAGGCAAAATTGATAAAAACAACCAAAATACACAATATAGAGCCTTTCTTGTCTTAGCCACCCTTTTAGAACAAAAATAATGTACTGCATCCCTGTCATCGGAACGGCTTGTGTTAGCGTCACCCTCTGTGTTCGAATGATGGATAATACGAGTAAATTCGCCAACTTTTTACTCGCCCCTACCCTCATTATATTATCAAATGTTAATTTCAGATGAGTTGAGTCGTATCTACACCCTTCTTGTTTGTACAGGGATATAGGTATTGAGGCAAGAGTTTTTCGTAGCGGTTGAAATTAGCTGAAGTTGTTTGGAGTTTGCCAAATCCGATTTACTATAGCACAAGGTAATTTAAATATATTGGTAGTACATTTTTTTATATTTGTCTACACACTTTTAGATCAAAAAAGTTTGTTATAACTTTTTCAAAGATAGTGTACATAAATAAAACAATAAAACAATTATTTTTTATATATGTTTAATCGCATTATTAGAAAATAAATATTTACGAAAAAGTGAAACAAGATTGCTACATATTAGTAGAATAAAAAAAAACATTTATAAACAAATCTACATGAACAACGACCTAAGAAAGAGATGAGAATTGAAGAAAAAATTAGGAACAGAACCAAAGCAAAAATGGAAAAGAGAAAAAAGGAAATAAAAATATATGTTAACAATTTCAAGATTTTGTCAATGACCAAATTAAAGAGTATGGGGCTCAATGAATCCCCTGGTCTTATTCCGCTGCCTATATCTATAGGTTCTGTAAGTTTTCCATCTATTCTGACTTCCATTTTGTTGTTTTGGTAGATGTTTTTGATAGTTTTTATACTATTTAGGCGAACTTCTTTATAATACAGAAGATGGATTACATCTTTGAGTTTTACTCTGTCAAATGCTTTCTTTAGGTCAATCAGACACAGAAATGCTGGTCTATTATACTCTAGTGATTTCTTAGTAATATGCTTTATAACGAATATTGCATCTCTACACAATCTTCCACTACGAAAACCCTGTTGTTCATCTGATAAACTTATCCTCCGATTTATTAGCACTTGTAAAGTTTTAGCGTTGTTTATTTGTAAGTTTTAGCGTACTATTTAACAAGTTTATACTTCTGTAGTTTTCTGGCTGTTTTTTATCTCCCTTTTTGTATAGTAGAATTAGTTCGCTCGTTCTCTAATCTTCCGTTGTTTTATTGTGTTTTATAATTTTATTAATTATTAATGTTGTTAATTGTTCTGTCATTGCTGCTCTATAATATTTTAGTAATTCGTTTGGTATCCCGTCTTTGCCTGCTGCTTTACTGTTCTTTAGGTTTTTTTCGTACTTTTTCGTAGTATTTTCCGAACTTCTTGTATATTTAATTAAGTTCTTCATTTGTGGTAATTTCGGGTATTTCCGGTTCTAGCGTCGTTTCTTCTTCTTTTGCATAGAGCTTTTTTAGGTAGTCAATTATCGTATTCTTTTTTATGTGTTTTGGTTCTATTAGTTCCTTTACCTCTGTTCTTTGACCTGTTATGAAGCGCCATATGTCCTTTTGCAGATCGTAAAAATCATGTTCCATTTCTTTCGAAAAGCGTTCCCAGTGATCATTTTTTATTTTTCTTACAAGTGCATGTGCTTCGTTTCTAATTGTCTTGTAATTATGGTATGCCCCTTTTGTTTTGGTTGACACGTATTTCAGGTAAGCTTTTTTCTTTTCTTTACATTTTTCCTTCACTTTTGTACAAAACCATGGAGTTCTTCGCCTTGGGAAGGATTTATTTTTATTTATATTTCTTTCACCAAAAACTTCCTTGGCTGAGCTAATATCGTATAAATCTATATTTATATAAAATCTGTCAAACCATGTCGTTCTTCTACAGGTTACGGCCACAGAACAGTATAAAAAGTATTAAGGGAAGTATTAAACTTTATACAAGACATTCTTAAAAAATAGACTGAATTTTAAAGGCAGAAAAAACAATAAATCCTTACTCGTTGCCTTAAAGAAGAAGTGTATATTTTTATATATTGATATGCTATTGTTAACAACCTCCAATTCTATAGTTGTGGATTTTTTGTACATCAGTTCTATAAGAATTTCTTCAGTTCCACTAGTTTTCTACATTTTTATTGCGTTTTTTAGTCAATCATTTAATAAAAGATTAATTTGAAAAAATATATAATTTAGAGTAATTGTAAAATGTGTTAAACTAGTTCAACAATATTTAAAAGATAACAGACGCGATAAGTTTAATTTTTTTTAAAGATGTCTCAACTACATGTCAAAAGTATTCAGTGTTTCAACTTTATTTTTCATGACAAATAATCTCGCACGTCTTAAACCCTTGTCGTGTTCAATATGCGTGACCTGATCTTCAATATTTTACCTAAAATAAGACACCGTTTCTGTCACGCACCGTTCACTAGATTATTCATACAAAACATTCGTCTGTTTTCACGTCGCGATGCTCATATTATCGCGAAGGGTTTTTCCAACGCGCTTTCAACATCCATTTTCCGCGATGACGTGGCTCCAGTTGGGTTACCATTCAAAGGGACTAAAATATTATTTGGTGAAAGGTGAACGAGTGCTACTGTTTAAATATTTGGAAAGTTCCGAAAAGTGCAGAATTGATCTTTACTAATTAACACAAATAGATAACAAATTTTTGTAAAAACATTTACAAAGCAGTTTATCAACAAAATTCAGTCGTTTATTGACTGATAAGTTACTAATAAAAAAATTTTTAATCAAAATTAATAATTGGACATTCCCATTCTTCTTCTTAAGATGCCGTTCATTTCTGCGTAGGCGTCCACCGTACATGGGCTTTTCAGTTGAGGTGTAAGATAGTCAGGATTCAATTATTCCATTGTTAGCAGCATTGAAAAGGATTTCGCAACTGTGGATTCCTATCCATTGGCGAATATTACGCAGCTATGACTTTTTTTACGTTCTAGACTTCTCTTACCCTCCATATTTTCTTCTAGTACTGTTTGCTGAAAACTGTATCGTTCTTTTTCTATATGTGCCTTAAATATACAGTATTATATATTATTTTAATAGTAATCAGCAAAGAACCAACCAGATGTAAAATATAAATTGATGGCATTAGTATTGTACAAGTAATGGAAATAAAATAACTGGGAATTACATTGTCTAGCTGTGGAGACCTGAACAAAGAAGTGAGAGATCAAGTACAACAAGCAAATAGACTGGTAGGATGCCTTAATAACATTATATGGCGAAACAGATACATTAACACTGATATGAAGTCAAGATGAAGTGTAAGACCAATAATGACATATGCCTCAGAAAAAAGACCCGATACAGCCATAATGGAAAGACTACTGGAAACAGTAGAGATGAGAGTACTGAGAAGAATTACAGGAAATACGCTGAGAGATCAGAAAAAAAGTGAAGACATTAGAAGAAAATATAACGTACAGTCTATAAATGAATGGTCGCTAAATAAAAAAAAAAGAATGAAATAACCACGTAAGCGGAAGTCACCAATCAGCAGAAAAAGTATTGGACGACCGCGCAAAAAATGGAGTGACAACCTTCCATAGAGGTATTAATCCGCCGATGAACAAGCAGAGTTGCTTATAAAGAGGAAGAAGAAGAAGAAGACATATTTTTTTACATAAAGAAAAATTTCCCTTATGTGGAGGTCTACTCTTCTTATACTGCAACATTTCTGATTCTGTTCTTCCATGATATTCCAAGCATTCGGCGCAGACACCATATTTCTAAAACTTCCGTACAAGAAAACAAACCAAAAGTAAAACTTTAGCATCTTGTATCACAGGTTTAAATACAATTTGCGGCCAGTCAGCAATTGAGTAAGTTTCAAAAAAGCATTCATGGCTTCTCTAGGTTTCAACTATCATTTAGCAGACAACCCAAGTATTTGACTGCCTGATTTGTTCGATTTTTTCTCCAGCATATTTCTTCTTCTCCTACATATATCTGCTAACGGCAGTATATTTAGGGGTACTAATTGCGAATTCTATTTCCACAATATTCCAGTCCAGTATTTCAGTCAAGTAGTGGAGTGCCAGTGGAATAATGTGAACCTGCACTGGAATGTACCATTCCAGTGATCAATCCAGGCTAGTTGCTCGTTTGCCCGTTCTAGCGACACCGGACGATATGATAAGTCGAGTCCAGCTGGACTGGATTAACTTGCTGGATTACTGATCTGAAATAATGTGAACCGGCCATAAAGCATATTTGTTACAAAATTAGGTGCTATAATATTAAAAATATTCTTTGTGGTTTGGGATGAAGTGAGGATTTAAAAAAATTCAGATACAATCCATTTTTTTGAAGGTATTATGCTGATTGGTCTATATTTTAGAGATATAGTAACATGCACAAAGAAATAGTCAGAGAATCCTTCGATAGGTCTGTCGATCTGAATAGGTTAAAATAATTATGTATGTTTCGTCAATGACCTATACGTAAGGTTCATCATCAAATCTTACCAAATCGATTTTAATAAAATAAAATATTAACACTAAAATATTATCATTTATCTTAGAACAAACTGTATCACCTCGTTATCGGAATCAATAGTCTTTCTTTTCATTCCTTTAACTTTTTTGCTCATTATTATTATTTTCTTGTATTATTCAAAAAAATTGTCGATTTCTCTGATAATGGCTTTTTTATGGATAACAAAAATGGGAATGTAAAACTTATTCTCTTTTGTAAGTTAATCTTCTTCAGTTTGCAATGTTTTAGTTTTTAAAAATACTTTTTATTTTAGTCCTACCATATATATAACAAAAACCAAAAACTAAATCCAAGTCCAGCACAATCAAATTCATTGTAGACTTTGTTGTAAGTTTGTTTTTTGGCTTTTTTTGTAAGGTTTCGAAATTGCCCAATATAAGCTTGGAATGAATGTATGATCCGGTTTAACAGTTTCCATATTTCAGACCAAATTTATTTAACATATAATATCTCACCAGCAAGATAGTCGCTCCATTCTTATTCTCTTCTGGTTCAAAATTCCTCTAAAATTCTCACATGGTGAAAAAATAACCAAGAAATGCACAATTATTGATTCTATAACTCTCTCTCTATATCTAATATGAATCATAATTTCGTTCATCAAAATTGCTAAGTCAGAGGGGTAATCAAAAGATATTCGTTTCTAATCCTTCACCCAAAAGCGATCGTATTAAAAATAAATAGTATAATTTTTAGACCCATCTATTAATAACAATAATCCACGTACATCAACTCCTTAAATTGTAACTAAAACGAAAAGTATCGTCTCGTTCTTGCACTGAAACTTCAAAATTCATTAAAATGAGGATTAGAGATAATATTTTATTTACCATTATCATTTTACGATGGTTTTATCTTTCTCATAGCGTGTAAAAGTTTCAGCAGATCATGTGTATGAATATAATAGCGTTTTCTAGATAAAACTTCACTTCAAGTAAACGCGAGTTCTTGTTCTAAGAGCTCGGATGAGTTTTTGTTTTATAAACGCTTCTAAGTACCAGGAGTAAGAGGTAGAACTTTTCGGGAAGATTTTTTTTCAAACTTAAAAAGTAGTAGTTAGTAATAACAGTAACTTTTAAGTAAATATGAAGTACACCTTTCATTGGTGGTGAATATATAAGAAGAGGGGAAACGCGCGTGTTTCAACAGTACTAAAAGTCCATTGGTGCATATTTGAAATTCTTGTAGGCTAAATTTCGGTGAAGTTTGAAAATCATAAGGACAAAGTCAACGAAAATTTTACAGATTAAGACACATATATTTAAAATTTGCAAGTAAGGGAGTTTATTTTAAACCTTAAATTTTATTGGTTCTTGACCACTACAGTATGAGATTGTAAAAATTCGTGTTAAGACAATGGAGCGCTCGAACAAGTGGAATTGAATTGGGTTAGAGTTTCTAAATTTAAAAGATTATCATGGCCGCATAATATTTGTTTGGAATACGTCTGTTCAAAAAGAGCTTGGAAAGCTCACTCAGGGAACGAGTTCTTTGGGAAAATATCTTTGAATATAAGCGAAATAATTAGAGGAAATCTAACCAAAACAGACTTTCTACGATGCTGCACATTCTAGTAACTGAAAGGAAGAGTAGCTTTCTTGATCAAATATCTTGAAGAAAATTATTTGTAGGTATATGTCTATAAACCTATTTGAAATTAACTCTTCTTCTGCTTCTTTTTATGTAGACATGCCTCGGTCTGTTTTTTCAATGTGCCTCCAGTAAGTTGTCATTTCATTGTTTTCGTGGTCTTACTATTGGGGAACCGTTCTTGCCGTCTTTACTACTCTAGTTGTTGTCATTCGGTTTATATGATCATTCCATTCTTCTCTTTTATTTCTTACCCCTCCCTAATGTTCTCCAAATTGCATCTCGTTCGTATATCTGTACTTCTAGCTCTGTCCCATTGTGTTTTACCACCAATTTTTCTGTGTTTTTACCTCTGCTGTTTCTAATATTCTTTTTGTTCTCTCTGTGTCAGGTCATGTTTCTGCCGCGTATGATATTATTGGTCTGATGACTGTTTTGAAAATTCTGCCTTTCATTTTTCTCCCGATAATTTTATTTCTCCATATTGTTTCATTCAGGCAACGTGCGGCTCTGTTTGCTCTGTTCACTTGATCTTCCACTTCAGTTTCAATATAGCGTCGGTGCATGATCTTCCCGACCTTGTTGTTCTTCTGCTAGTGTTATTATTACATTCAGTTTTTTTTATCACTTTGGTTGTTAATTTTAGTGTTGTGTTTAAATATTTAATTTCTCTGTCATTTTCTGGATCCGATCTGGTCCTCCGTACTTAATTTCTTTCTTCATTATTCTTCATTATTCTTTATTAACAACATTCACCTTCGTCTTTATAAGCAGTTCTGCTATCTTCGGAAAAATACCAAGGTTGTCACTTCATCTTTTGCGCAGTCGTCCAGTAATTCTTCTGCCGATTGGTGATCTTCTGCTATTTAGTTTACGCTGGCCTCTCCCATTCTGTTTATGTGTGTATTTAATTCTTTTTTTCTATTTATTCCATTCGTTTATACACTGTACGTTACATTTTCTTCTAATGTCTTCACTTTTTTTTCGATCTCTCGTATTTCCTACAATTCTTCTCAATACTCTCATATCTGCCTCGGTGTTCTGGTTGTGTTGGGTCTTATTTCTGAGGCATATTATGTCATTATTGGTCTTACACTGGTTTTATAAATTCTTGAGTTAATCTTAGTTTTAATGTGTCTGTTTCGCCGTGTAGTATTATTCAAGCATCCTGCTAGTCTATTTGCTTTTTATACTTGATCTCTTACTTTTTTATCCAGGTCTCCATAGCTAAACACGTATTTTATTTTCTTGTTCAATACTGATGCCATTAATTTTTATTTTACATCTGGTTGGTTCTTTGCTGATTACTATTGTTTTAGTTTTCTGAGATGAGATTGTCGTATTAAATTTTTTTGCTATTATGTTAAATCTGTGGATCATTCTTTGCAGACTATCTTTATCTTGGGCTATCAATATTGCATCGTCTGCGTAACAGAGTATTTTTACTTCTTTATTCCCCATTCTGTATCCTCTTACTTTTTTAAGGTTTTTGATGATTTCATACATTTTCAAATTGAAGAGCATGAGGCTCAATGAATCCCCTTGTCTTATTCCGCTGCCTACTTCTATAGGTTCTGTAAGTTGTCCATTTATTCTCACTTCCATTTTGTTGTTTTCGTAGATATTTTCAATAGTTTTTATAATATTTAGGGAAATTTCTCTATTATACGGAAGATGGATTACATCTTTGAGTCTTATTCTATCAAATGCTTTCTTTAAGTCAATCAGACACAGAAATGTTGATTTATTATACTCTGGTGATTTCTCAGTAATTTGCTTTATAACGAATATTGCATCTGTACACGATCTTCCACTAAGAAAACGCTGTTGTTCATCTGCTAAACTTATTCTCTGATTCATCAGTTAACAACATTTAATTAACAACAATTAGGTTAACAACTTAGATTAACAACATTACTGGAGAAAATTTGCTAATATTTCTTGAGTTTTCTTGATAAGGTCCATTAATTTTGACATATTTTTAACTAAAATTATTTTGTTAAAAACGCTGCAGTCTTCCTCGCGCCATCTGTTGGAGATCTAAAAACTTAATTTTTCCGGCGTTCACTGGTAAAAATAAATAGGTAGTACAATACTTAGTGGTTATCGAGTAGGAAAATCTTAATAAAACAGAGAATGTGAGGAAGTTATAGAAATACTCGATTATAATATAGAGCTAGAGTTTCTTAAAGTGAAGTGAATTAAATTTTCTTTAAATTTATTGCTGTACCTACTATTTTTACATACTTTATTAATACACTGTCTAAGATCTTGTTTATTATAAATATGTATATTAACTTTATTATTATCGAGTCCATTAAACTGTTTACTATCGATAGACTTCCGCCGCTACAATAAGTTAGAATCGACATATGCAAATTGAATCGATTTCTGTACAAGTTCTAGAGCACTGTACTCACTCTTAAATTTCGTTAGCGTCACCAACAGCATCATTTGTTTTTCAAAGACCATTTGCTTTAGCAGAAACAACTAAAGTTTTCCGTCTGGTAACACCTTTTCCAGGCTCGGACTTTCCTTATTTTTAGTATCTTTAATCGTGATTTTAAGTTATAATGAGTTTCTAAATAATAAAAATAATTAATAATTAATAATAACAGACATTACCAAAAAGCAATTTATTATAAGAGATAATATATTATTATACTTTTGTACAAAAGAAATAGAAAAAGTTTATAGTTGATAAAATTGTTCAAATTTTAAATATTAATTATTACACAAATAATTTGCTTATCTCGGTGCTTTTTTTATAATAGGTAAATTAGAAAAGATCTTTACATACAAAACGCTACTGATTTCGTAGTTCATCATACGCACCAGATTACCAAAGCAGCAATTCCGAATCTAACACAACTTTCAAACACAAAATGCTATTGAAATTAAGCCACGTGTTAAATTTTTAAATAATTGGTATTATTTTTCTTCTCCTTCTTGTTTTCTTAGTCCAAGTATTTGTTTCCTGTTCTGGAATTAAACTTGGCTCAATCTGCTCAAGGAGCGTCCTATACAACTGTTTTCTTTCAGTTTATAATTTACAATTTCTTTAGTTATATTGTCCAGACAAATAATTTAGTGGTGGGAGATAACTGCAACCAAATATAAGATATGGATATCTGTAGAGCTAAGTATAAGAATGCTACATCGTATAAGTCATTGTTAGCTGGAGTCTAAAATACCTGGAACGTAGCAAATGGCACAAGTTATATTGCGTTTTAAAATGGCGCCTGTGATAATTGCAAACACTATAGAAGTATCAGCCTATTGAATCTAACCAGATGACTTCAGATGACAATATTTAAATCTGGACTTTAAACTTAAATGTAAGGAATATGTTTACTTACTGATTTTACGAACAGATTTTGGAACTTCCGTAAGTCCACATCATACACACCATAAATGGGGCTGTACCCAACAAGACAATTATACATATCTAGAAAATCTACGCTTGAAAATTGAATACTAAGGGATACCCTAGACACTTATTGGTGTGTTCTGAACAACGATTTACATGGAGCTTTCGAATCCAATATACTCTAAATAAAACTAAGATAGTCTTTACTACATATGAAAAGAGGCTATACAAACATCATAAACGTAAGCTCTAGCTTCCTGATAACTAACTCCAGAAGCGAAGACATACAAAAACTCAACTTTTTGATTTTGTATAAAACTAACTTATCATTTATACAAAGAAAAAGCCTGTACTATGAATAAAGAATTGCTCTTTTTTTTGTAGCCACAAGAATGTGAGCAGGTAATGAAAAGCAGAATCAGTGCTAGCAGTGTAGTCACAACATATAAGTGAGCAGTGTAGGTTAAAAAACTAGAAGGCAACTTAATTTAGGAAGTTTAGAATGCTGATTAATTTTATAGATTAGGTGCATTTCGATTGTTAATTAAATAAACAATTTAAGATTTCTTCGGAAACTTTGATATCTATAAGATATTAGCATTAGAATGATTTCAATTAAGCTAGCCCGATTCTGATCAAAGACAAACTTCAACGCGTGGCACTATCTCAACCGTCAAGGAGTTGCACTAGAATCGTTTATTTACCCGGGAGGAGATGGCGCCACGCAGCAGATAAAGTAAAATTGATGATGTAAACTCACCCCAATCTGTTAAGGTTGAGGGTTTGTAGTTGAAAAGTGACTAGCATTATCTAAGAAAATGTGATAAAAACGGATGAATGTTTGTGGATTTCGAATGAAATGTCTTGAATTTTTAAAAATGCTTTGAGTTTATAGCGTAGTGTGATGTTGACTACGGTGTTTACAGAGAAAACAGATTTAACTCTACTTATGTTTGATTAAACACAAATCTTGTTTGTGAAAAGAATAAATTGATCTCTACATAAACCAAACCGCCAGTTTGTGAAACCGGAAATATTTATGTTTTAATTTTTTTTATGCAGTTAAAATAATTATAGAAAACAAATTATTTTAGAAAAAAAACATACAGAAGTTAAAACACTTCACCATTGTATTTAGGTAAATAAAAATATATAGTTAAAACTTTTACAAGTGTCGTCAAGATTAATACAGTAGCAGCATAACGTTTTCGATCTAATCAGATCATTTTCAGTGCCTTATCTAACAATGAATTTGTGTCTATGACATCCATATATGGGTTTACATCTTTCCAAAATTAAATTATATGTTGACTTTAGGTCGATGACAATGGATAAATTTAATACTTGAGGAGCTACATGTCTCTCTGCTCGGTTTGTAACACGTGGTTCTTGTCAGTTAAGACGACACAGACTAACTGGCTGAGGTGACAGGAATATAATTTAAGAAGACAGCTAACATGACAAAGTATTGGTGTGTTCCGCGACTAATGTAATTTTTAAAAATTGTAAAATTTTATTTTGTTGTAATAATACCTAATATCTTACTAATGAACCTTTAATTAAAATTGAATCTGTTTAAATGATAGAAATTTTTCCTTTAAATCTGCAAATCTCGCTGCTCATTCGAATCCAGTTGGCACGAGAGAGGCTCCCTTTAACATGAAAGTGCTATTTCAACGATGTAGAGATGTGATTGCGATATTTATGCATACTTTATTGATTACAATAAAGCATTCGATACAGTAACGCACGACAAGCTAATGAAGATATTAACAAATATTGGAATAAACACGTGTGATCTAAGAATTATTAGAAATCTTTACTGAAATTAAACATCGACAGAGACAGGAAAATCCGATGATATCAAAATCAAACATGGGGTCCGACAGGGATGTATACTATCATAATTGCTCTTTAACATACTCTGAGAAAATTTTTCAAGAAGCAGTAGAAGATGTTAAAGCCGGAATTCGAATTAACGGAGAATGTATCAATAACATCAGATACCCAGATGACACGGTGATATTCGCTCACAGTTATGAAGCCCTTCAGGAGTTACTGAATAGAATCACAGAAGTGAGTCAGAGATATGAACTTTCACTGAACATTAAGATAACAAAATGTATGATGATCTCTAAGAAGGAACAGCAAATTGAAAGAATCAGTGAGAATGGTCAATTAATAGAAAGTAAAAACTTACGCCTACCTTGGTACAAACGTCAATGAAAACTGGGACCATTCCCTGAAATTAAAATCTAGGATAGAGAAAGCAAGATCTATATTTCAAAAAATTGCTAAGCTATTCAAATGCCACGATTTCTCAGTACCCATAAAAATCAGGTTACTACGATGTTATATCTTTCCTATACTCTTGTACGGAGGCGAGTCGTGGACTCTCACAGACGCTACCTGTAAGAAAATTAAAGATATCCTATACCGACAACGTTACTAATCAGGACGTTTTATTAAGAATGCAAAAAGCAAAAGAGTTCAACACAACAACCACAAATCTTTTCGGAACCGCAGTTTGCAAAATAAAGATTGCCATGATGGTCGCCAACATCCGAAACGAATAGGCACTACAACAAGAAGAAGAAGAACAATACTAATACAACCTGATCTAGTGACATTAAATAGTGGTAAAACAGTAAAACACTGCGAACACTATAACACTGCAATAAAAACTTTAGTCAAAAGGATATTTTGTTAACAAAAACCGTGCTAAATTCAGATCAAGTATCTGCACGATCTATAGATTTTGCTAGATAATAATTGCCTACATTATCCAATCAGTTTTTATTAAAATTTCTTGTTCCGAATAAGAAGCTTAACGAAGTAGACGTAAGCGTATTTCGGTGGCAAACGTTAACCCAGCTTTAGCCATTCAAACTAATTTCAAAGCGATACTCAGCTAAGATAACCTCAAACTCTTGTTTAAACCGCTTGGCTTGCGATATCCGGAAACCAACCGTGTTCTTGACGTGAAAACACTACAACTACGAACTTATCAGTTAGTGAATATGAGCCAGATAATAGCAAACAAAAGGTTTTCATTAAAGATCCGGGGGACCGCTTCGGTCTTTAACCCTTTCCCTCCATCGGCCGAGTGCGACATACCCTCATCAGTTTATAACTGTACCGACCCGCATTTCGCATCGACTCCGGTTAAATACGAGGAACGTTTAAAAATCGGATGGTTTGCTTTGTTTCTTCGAAAATTGGGTCAAAGTTAGTATCTACAAAAAATAACTATGAAGTAACAGCTTTAACTTTGAAATTAATTAACCAGGAAATTAATAAAAACAAAATGATTACTTCAAAAACTAACAGAATTTTTCGTTAAATACATACTTTACTTTCATATTAGAAGACTTCTCTTGTCATTACATTCCCTTAATATTACACTATAGTATAATGATCATTCAAAGTTATTGTAAAAATCATATAAATATATATCTTAATCTTAATATCGTTTGGGTATAATATACTTATTGAGCCCACTGTGGTTTTGTCTAGCGACGAACCCCCTATCCCAGCTACTGAACTTATCTGACACAGGTTTTAGCATCAAAAATAATAGTACTGTTGTGGTAAAGCTTAATCATCTATTGTATATGGATGATTAAAAACTATTAGCTTCCACTCGAAGCCTCCTAGATCAGATGCTGAAAACAGTAGAATATTTCTATAATGATATTAGTATGCACTTTGGTCTTGACAAGTGCCATGTCTTCAATATAATCAAAGGAAAGGTTCAGCCTGGCGGATTCGATATGCAAAATGGCCAGAACATCGAGGCCATGGGTAAAAAGGATATGTTGATAAAAATGATGTCAAGCTCAAGAAACCATCCAACATCTTACCGGAGGCTGTTAGGCATTTGCTGCAACTGAATATAAGAAAAGGCATGACACAGTAGGAAAGATCCTTCATCAAGGGATAGCCATCAGACCTCCCCAAACAAACCATCTCCCATATTATCAATACGTTCCTGAAAGTATACTTGAGAATGACAACTACAAGCTATACTGGGACCGCATTGTGCTCACAGACCAAACAGTGGCCAGAGATCTCATACTAGTTAATAAACTAAAGAGACAAACAACACTAATTAATGTGGCGATACTCAACAACAATAATCTTCGTGTTAAACAGAACGAAAAGATCGTCTAGTACAGGGATATGGAAATTCAAATACGAAGATAGTGGAGAATGAAAAGTACCCAAACAATACCTATTATTCTCTCTACTACTGGAGTCATTCCGAAGCACCTTCTAGAAAACATAAAAAAGCTAAGTCTGAATGAACATCTCTACAAGACCATGCAGAAAGCTGTACCTGATGAGTGTGATTATCACGGTCACATATTTTTTTTTATTTTAATGAATTAGTACCAAAAACAACCTGCCTCCCCAGACAACTATATTATAACTCATTTTACACTGTTTTTCAGCAAAATAAAAAAAAACAAAGACGTTTCTGACTAAAGATTTTACCCAAATTAAAATTAAAATCAAATTTAAAAAAATTAAATCAAATTTAAAAAAATTAAATCAAATTTGATTTCATTTTAAATTATTTCGTACAGGAATAATTTGTTAGGTTACACATGGGTCAACATTAAGCCTTATTGCAAGTCATATAGACTTGCGAGGAATTATATTGGATGGTTTGTGTCCAAAATGGATATAATATTAGAAAAAGAAAAACAATTTTTCTTGTTTACGAAGCTAGTAGCCATACAAAAATGGCTTATAACATTTCAAAATTAAATAGATTAGGCTTGTCATATAATAATGAATTTGATCTCTCATTACAAGGAAGATACATTGCGAGTCATATAGACTAACTTGTGAGGACTCAGATTGGATGGTATATGTCCAAAAAGGATATTATATCAAAAAAGAACAAGTTTTCTAGTTAACGAAGCTAGTAGCCATAGAAAAATGACTTACAAAAGTTCAAAATTATAATAAGGATAATGGATTAGGCTTGAAATATAATAATAAAATGAGGTCTTAACTGAATCTCTCATTCCAAAGAAGATTGGTTTTTTGTTAAACAGCACAAAGTTGCCCACTTAAGATGGTCGATCTTTTGTTAGAAGATATGTTAGAAGAACTAGCAGATAATAAACTGCTAGAATGTCAAAAACGGGGAAAAAAGAAACCAATTGGAAACAAGGCGTGACTAAAGCCATGAGTGTTAAAAATCTGCAAATATTAGACAAGGTAGACAGAAACAAATGAAGAGGACATAAATCATATAATTTTGATCATATAGCCAGAGGCTATTGTATTACATTTTTTATGCTACGCTCAATTCCACGTCACCTTCACACACTAAGGTTATTTTGAATATAAAAACGTGAGTTACGGCTTCATTTTGCTTTATAAAGAAGTACTATTAGAAAATATAAAGCGTTTTATCGTTAACTATAATTTTTTATTATTTTGCTAAAGTATTTAATAAACCTACAAACTGTAAGCGCCAGTCACGTAACGAGAAAAGCTTGGAAATAGCGCCGTAAATATCAGCGTTAAGGAGCTTTTTTCTTTGTAATCCCAAGCAATATTTAACAACATAATCTGTCGCGTGTTGTCGCAGGGACTGTTAAGGCGTACATACATTATTGTAATTTGGAGTTGGTAATTTCGATAAACGACTACTAACTAACGGTTTCTGTTTCCTCCAATTTACTCAAATCGGTGTTTGTTTAGCGGACGTCGAGTACTTAATAAAAGTAGTGAATTAGTTGTTTTTTTGGAGAAGGTTTTGTTTATTTGGACTTGAAATACCTTCATTTATTCTATTAAAAAAAATAATTTTTTTTACAAAAATACTGGACATTCTTTTAAGATTTAAACAGTAATGGCGGTTGTATGTTACGGGAATTATTCGATAACTGTGTAACTTATACAAATGTAACTTATTACGTTCCGTTTTTGCAAGTCATAAATTCCCGACCATTTACTTCCGCTCATATTACATAAAATTACAATCTGTAGCGTGTGATCTAAAATCATCTAAATTCGATGTCGTTCGATTTCTTAAAAATTCCCAAAGAAGAAGCCACAGTGAGAATGCAGTGTTGGTCTTACGGTGCGCAGCGATGCCGCTCATGTCGGCACAGTGGTAGGTGTGTGGTAGTTTGGCGATAGACTGAAAAATCAGGACCGTACGCGCTTCGTTTTAAAAATCTTTATTCAGTAATTTATATAAGTTGAATAAGAGAATAAACAAAAAAAAAACAAATTAATTCTATAAAAAAGTGCCTGTTTACATAAAATGTCTAAGGTCTCGTAAATACATATATACAAAGGAAATGAAAGTAGCTTACCCTATATGACACGATAAATATATATACTTAAAATACACAAAAATATCATAATTAAAATGTACGTACAATACTAAAAACACAAATGAGCATTAAATATGAGATATTTCTTATTAATTAATACTAATAGCAATCCTTATCTAAATCGTCCTTATCCTTTGAATCATCTTCTATATTTATTATCACCGGTTCAATATCTTCCTGCAAATTTACGTTATTTGAAGCCACATACCTTTTCGATTGAACACGCAATGATAAGGCGGCAGACTCAAAATCTTAATGCCATATTTTTCCGCAATTGTTTCAATTTTGTACTTGTCGTACTCGTCTCTAAATGCGGTTGCAGTATCCAGTAATTCACTTTTTAGGTAATCTTCCTCGAAGTTAATGTTTTTTCGATTAACCAATCCTTAATTTTTCTTCTGTACCATAAATTTTTCGGGAAATTAAATTTGCGGGATTCGTATGACGCGATATCTAAATTGACAACGTTTTATTTGTCTTTCGGCAAGTTTGGAATTAACGTCTTAACCCATTCTTCATAAAGATTCCCATCCATTTCGTCGTCGTAATCAGCGGTTTCCTTCTTGGACAAGAAAGTTAATTTGGCCCATGTAACAAAACCAGTTTCGCTTATAACGAACAAACCGTGGGGCTCTTTGGGTTGAAGCTTTCAGTCCCGTAGAGAATCCTTTTATGAAGGCATCTTGTGGATTCTTGTTCGTTGTGTACCTCCATTCCTTTTTAACTGAAGCAGCTACGTTAGTCGAAGACTTATCGGTATAAACAAGATTTACAGTATCCTTCTTCCTCAATGTTTTATTTGTCTGAGGTACCTGTGGCTATAAGATATGATATCTTTTCTTTCCGTCAATATCGAATCCCGACCTCTTTTAACTTATTCAAAACATATTTCATTTAGTGGCCTAAGCAATGTGGTTTTTGAAAAAACTGGTAGGTCTTTATCATTCTTCACTCTGTTCATTATGCTGTCGAAGGTTGGTGGAATGTTTTCCAAAAAAAAAATATCAACTGTCAATATTTTTTAAGTTTAGATGATAGTTCGATACATTTAACACCTCACGTTTTACTTGCACACTAAGAGTCATCTGTTTGAATTTTGGTCTAATGGCCAGTACCCAAATCGACAAAGAGACATGTTTGCTTTGCGTGGACAATGGGGATTAAAACTGATTCGCTTCTCCTAATAATTTTATAATGATCTTTATTTCCCAAAGAATGTGTTTATAATGAATTGATAAATATAGATAAACTATCGACAATGAGTTTGATATATTTTACTTTTTTTATATTATTTTTGTTCATGTTATTGTTTCGATCGACAATATAACTCTCTTATTTATACATCGATGCACCTGCACTGCAATCTAACTGTGGCTTCTACTATAGTGTTAGGTAAAGACACTAACTGTTAGTTCAAATTAACCCTCTCTTCTATTGTCTCATAACAGAATAGTTTTCTTAACACAAAAATTGCTCCTAAAAAAAGGTACAGGTAAAAACCTATATTTTATAACTTTGGCCTTTGTTTATAAAAAAAATAGGCTCGATATGACAATACTTGGATAAGTATTATGTGCATTAAGTATGTCTTACCTATTACTTAAAGCTATCAGATACCTCCAATAAATTTTCTCGTGAAATCGATCATTTTTTATTTTAGACTGAATTAATCTACGTAAGATATTAGGGGATGAAAAAATTTTGATCAAAATTACAATTTGGAGCTATGCGACTTTGCTTGACTTGACAACACAAGATGCTAAACTAGAAATAATTGCATCATCGAAGTATTCCTTTATTTCTTCCAAACATTTAAAAAAAGATTGTTTAAAACTGTCTTCATACTGAAGACGGTTCAGTATGAAGCTCATCTCCGCTCCGCTTCATATTACAGAGTCATTAGTAATAAGATAATATGTTAATAATCGGATAAACAAATCTTGTCAAAAAAAAAATAACTAAATTAAGTCATAAAACAGATAAAATAGATTGATGAAACTAAACAGTTCTACGGATGTTGAGCATACTTTGTTATTTTGAAAGTTACCCGACTCGTCGTTAGATTAAAGCGCCATTAGACTAACTAACACTTTTTCCTTTGTCTGCTTTAATAGTTTTCAATTTGTACTTAACGATAGTTAATGTCGAAGGCAAAAGAGATCTTCTCTATTTACAGTAAACATTTAACGCTTTGTGTCGGGAGACAAAAGAAGCTCTTAAGAAAATCCTCCAATTAAGACAATTAGTTTGTCCTAGTTTCCTCGAAGCCGTGACAATAAGCCGATTCTTTCGTTTTACTTGATAGTTTTAAGTGTAAAAAAGATCATTCAGTATATTCATTGGTATTACCTTATCTTGAGATTCTTTTTGCGATCTATTATGGAGTTTTTGCACTGATAGTGTTTATATTAGCAAACGAATTACATTACCTATTATTACACAATAAAGCACTATAAAGATGGCAAGAAGCCTAAGTTAAATGTTTATAAATTATATATCAAAACACTATAATAGATGCCACACTTAAGAATCTGTAACCCTTTTTCATTGACTTTTTACCTCTGACTTTTTTTTTGTTCATGAGATTTATACTGTGAGTGAAGATTCTAGTCTCTAGTAGTGTTGTTGATCATTCAGAAAACTTACGGTTGTAAAAAATCTGTCAAAATAGATGGAAACCTTTGGGTTTCTAATAGTCTGGCACAGTTTTTTTACAACTCTTTCGTCTAAGGTTCCCTCAACATTTCCTGTTTCTTTTACAACATAAATGTTTATATCATAAGCATAGCTTGTTTCTTCACTGTAGTTACCTAACTTTTCTGGTGCATTGAAATATATTTTAGCAGCTTTCAGTCTCCCATTCCCAATATATCTCTCATAGCCCTAACATTCTCGTTATAACTCATTATTAGTAAACAACCAATAACAACATCTATATCTCCAGCATCAGTATTTGTAATTGTTTTTTTTGCATGAAAAGCAAGTCTAAGATTTGTGTTTGTGGCAATTAATTTTAGTAAACGTTGAAGAAATATCTACTTTTTAGAAACATGTGTCAAGAACAATCAATATTTGTGTGACCTGTATAAAAACAATCTGGATTGAAAATTATTTTCGTATTTGGATCATTCAAGATTACTGACAAAATTAATATTGTTTGGTTGTTCTGGTACCAATAATTCAGGTTCCTTAGTAATTATATTTGAATCACTAATTTCAACTTACTGTGGTACCCAAAAAAAAGTTCTGCATTAGTTGCTTTAACACAATAACTTTCAACTTTAGAATTTGATGCGTTGTCGTCTGATACGGTACTAGTCTCCCAATCAATTGGCTAATACTCACATTCACTCTGTTGGAATATTTTTGCGGCATTTGACTTTTAGTTCATAAATGTTCTGTTTATTTTTCTGAAAAAATATTTTTCATGACTAAAGGTATTCAAATAGCCCAGTAAAAATTACTAGTGGGATGCATATATCCCACCGGTATAAAAATACGATAATAGCGGTTAAAAATGTTACCTGTCAATATTTATAATAAAGCCTTCCATAAAACCATGCGATTATTTTAATATCGTTGAACAGACACATACAAATGCTTAATTGTAACTGAACAGTAGCGTATTGCATTAACTGCACCATGCAATGTTTGTATGTTATGGCAAGTAAAAACCGTATTGTAGGGAATATCCGGAATAGTTTCTTATACGTAATGAACATTTTAGTATTTTTTAGTCTAATGGGACGTGTATAACCCATAAGGCGTGAAAGGGGTTAAATCTCAAAGCTATAGTATTTCCGAAAAACGTTGAGTACTAGTTGAATGGAGCCAGTTCATAATTGCAAAACTGCGAACTATACTTTTCAAGTAAAATGAGTTATTCAAAAACATTCAGCATGTTTTATCTCCTAGTGAAGGTTTAGCAATAATATTACCATATTATATTTTATATGATAAATATATATTTTGAATTTGGCTGTTGGAAAAATATTGTATACAACTTAGCATAAAGTATATTATTTTCACAGATTAAATTGCCGCAATCTTTTGAAGACTTGTACTGTCAACTTTCCATTTATAAATTATTATTTCTATTCTGAATATAAAAACGATCTTTCCTATATGGATAAAATTTTTATTATTACATCTACAACGTATATTACAGGTAAGAATTTTGACTAAATCGCTCTTGTTATAAACAGTACAGTAAATTATCAAGATAGTAGGTTAAGTTTACCACAAATGGGACTTGGGTGTATTGTAGTTTCCATGAGGTAAATATTTGCAGAATTTACCAATAAGCACATATTCAAAGTTTGTAATTACCAGATATTATCTACTGTGTAAACTTTAGACTTCATAAAGGCAACATGCAAACTGTTTTAACTAAAACTAATTTTATATGAAAATGAACACCGTACAAAATACGCGAAAAAAATCATGAAATACTTTTATATGGTATCAAAACTTTTTAATTAAGTATCTTGTAATATGGTAGTATCTTATGCTGAAATCTGTTATTTATTTTAATTCGTTCTTTGTTCGAGTGTACATTTATGGCTGCTATTATGTTGGTATAAACTGTTTAACACGGAAAACTTATAGAAGTGAATACTCCTTCTCCGTTTGATTTTTTGCAATCCCCGAAATAATATTTATCCCGAATCCCCGTGCAGTGACCTTGCGGTATTACAGTAATATTTATAATATACATATATATGCACTTATTATAAAAATAAAATGACGCCTAACAATCATCATTTTATTTTTTATGACTGTTTTTTTATAACAACTCCGGAACCGCTTGATCAATTTGGCTAATTTTGATTTTGAAATATTTGTAGAAGTACAAGGAAGGTTTCAATGGTGAGAACAGTAAAAACAACAATTTTATTTTCACAAACAGTTATATATACTCCTTTGGATTGACGTCACTAAAACCGTGGATATCTTACGTCTATTTACTTTTTTTACTTTTAACTCGAACGACTGGAGTTCGATGAACGGCTGAGGAGAAATTTAGATTTTTTTTTAATCCATTATAATGAAATATAATGATGATAAAATGATCAATTAATAATATGTTGTAACAAAATTTTTTAAATTTTAACGAACTTAAATGTGTGGTAATTTATAAAAAAATAACAATTCAGTAATAAGCAGACATAAATTAAATGAATCCACATATAGTAATTAAATATAGTAATAACGCGTTATAAAAAGTATTTACTTCTGTCGACACTGCCGAAGTGCCACCCTCCGTTTTTTTTATTCACACATATCTATCATTCCTATTCAATTATTGTTTATAACACCTTCACCATGTTGTCCAACTACTTTGCTGGTTTGTTCTTTGCCTCTTCTACTATGCTAAATTGCTAAAAATTTTTGGTTCCTACCAAAAAAGTTTTGTTCGATTCCAAATTTTAATATTTTTTTATTAAGTTGTTCGAAAAACTAAACTTTTTTTTTAATGTAGTTTTTTTAAAGTAGCTCAATGCTAATTGAACATTATCATCGACCATATTGATTGAAAAACTCCAATCCAAAAAACCTGAACCAAACTGTTAGTAGAAAGATTCGTTGTCCTATAGCCACTTTACCAATAAATTAAAGTAAAAAAATTGCTTTCAAAGGGGTTTTCTAGAGAAAGTACCTTTTTTTTGGGAAAAGGATAAAAAAGTCCAGCATTCACAACGAGAAAAAATTGTTGCAAAAAGTGTTTTGTTAGTTACACAAAAGAGTTAGTTTGTTAGACTTGAATGAACAAAAATTTTAACAATTTTTTTAGTTTGATGTAGTCTTAATATAATTTTGATATTAAAAGATTTTTTTTTGGAGCGACTAAGAGATGGCACTGTAATATATGATACATTTAAATTTACTATTTCATTAAAAAATTAAATTGTTGAGCTGAAATAACTTCATTAGCTGCTGAATATATAGTATTAGAAAAAAACTTAAACGCCGATCCTGCAGCTGATTTGGGAGATTTTTTCTAGCTGATATTTTTACTGGGTTCGCTGTTACGAGCGTTAAATTTTGAATTGCCTTTTTTACTACTTGCGTTTAAAATTCAAAACCGTGTTATTTTAAATTTCGTAAATTATTTCAGGCTTCGTAAAGTAAAATTTAATTAAGTGTTTAAATTTACAGTCTAATTCTGATTAAGTTTCTTTTAGACAAAAAAAAATATTAAGCGGCTGAAAAAATAGTTAATACTGGGCATATTTGTGTATTGAACCATTAGGTTTTTAATAAAAAGAGCAAATTTTTGTTAGAGCATGAGTTTTAGACATGAAAATAGCTACAAGGATATTTTTAGCAGGAAATTTCCAAAATACAGAAGATCGTCAAATCCTATCTCCTTTTTGAATTGTCTGTACATTTTTTATTTATTTTCATTCATCTGTATCTAGCAAATATAATAGGATTATCTATTAGATACATCTGTAGTTTAGTTTTTTCACTCTTCTATTGCCAAGGGGCTAATTTTAGTACTTAAATATTGGAACTTTTCTATTTTCTTACAGAGAAGTATATACTTGATGGTATATTTTATTAAAATATTTAAAATTTATCCAAAAAGATCACGACATCACGAATCTTCAAAACGTTGTCAATACAGTCGAACCATTATCAGTAAAACATTTTAAATTAGTTGAAACTGGCTACCAAAATAGGTGTGAAAACTTTTGAATTATGTGACAATCTTAGTAAATTGTAAATTTATAAGTACACAAGGTCGATGTTATAGAATTTTACATAAAGGGAACGTACATCTTCCCTGCTCGAAAGAAGGATGACTTGTAACCACAATTCTCACGTAACGGCTTTAATATTATTTTTTCATCTCTACCTATGTAGTTTTTGCAATTGTTATGGTTGCCCTTTTTGAACAGTGACATAACTTGTGCGTTTTAACTTTCATTAGGTATTTTCGATTTCAACTAACATTGATTAATATGATGTTGCATTCTTAAATATATTAAAAGGCCACCATACCTTATAAGTTCCAAGCTTATTTGGTATTCTCGGGTTGTTTTACCTCCATATATTATTGCATTGCTATATGGTCAATTCCACATGAAGATTGTTCTTATAACATTATACAATAACTTATATATCATTTATACAATTATTGCTTTTAACATAGATTCTTATTTTTTTTAATTTAATTTGGTTAGTTAATGATTTCCAAGTTTTTTCTTTTCTATCGTTATATTAAAATAAAATATAACGAAACTTTCTAATTGCTTCGATTTAAATATCAAGGTAAATATAAATTAAATAGGTCGACATAAAACTAAAACATAAATATGTATTGTCCATTAACTTATAATTAGACTAATATAAGTTTAACAACTCTCATATGTTATTGTCCGTAACCACCGCAGACACAACAAACTACCCAACTTTGTGGATCCCCAATCAGATAAAGTTCATTAAAATTAATGAAATGCCACATAAAGCGACATTTTGATTAATTCTAGTTTCGCCCATTTTTGATAAACGACTCCTGTACATCTTCACTCTACCGAGAGTGGTTGGTGTTGGTCAATCTAGACGAACATACACGCAGAAAAATAATTCGATAGTTTGGAACTTTTTTTTCGAAACTTGAAAATTGATAATTCAATTATTATAGGTTGGGAAATAGCTTTGACGCAGCCAATTGGTCTACGAGACTAATTTTTAATGTTAGTTTTTATAATTTTCCAAATTAGTCTACAATTTAGAAAAAATATACATATTTAAATGAAAAAGTTTCCCAAGCAGCTTCGACAATACTGCTAAAAGTGATATTGGTTTATATGAGAAGATTTATTTGGTATCATTATAACCTCAGCTATTTTCATAAATTTGGGACATATCCTAATCTAAACACAGCATTAATTAGGTTGATCACTTGTACTATGACTTTACGAGGCAGGTTTTTTAGCAACTCTTCAGTTAATAAATCATATTCTGCTGTTTTCTTTGGATTTATATTTTCTTTTATTTCATCATCTACTTCGTTTGGGGATGTTAGTTTGATTCTATTCTGTCTGATTAAGCTCTAATTCTTCTTTTTAATATGCCTATCCGTTCCGAATGTTGGCGATTATCATGGCAATATTTATCTTATCTGCAGCAGCGCGGAAAAGCTGCACAGATGTTGTATTGAACCAGATTCTGAGGTTCCTTAACCAAGATGTTCTTCTTCTTCCTGGACCTCGTTTTCCAAATATTTTTCCTTGCAGGATGGCTTGAAGGAGAGCATATCTGGATTTATTTCGCATAATATATCTGAAGAACTGTAACTTTCGAGAATTGATGGTGGTCAGTACCTCTCGGTTCTTATTCAACAAGGTCCACGATTCAACACCATAAAAAAGGACAGAGAAGATGTAGCATCGCAGCATTCTTACTTTTATATCAAGAGAGAGGTTGTGACTCTTGAGGAAGGCCCCCATCCGATTGAATGTGGATCTAGCTTTACCGATGCGTGCTCTAATCTCCTGGTTGTTGGTCCATTCTTCATTTATTATGGTGCCAAGGTAGTTGAAGTGCGTCACTCTTTCTACAGGGGATTGGTTGACGTGAAATTGACCTTCTGTTATTCTTTTCTTGCTAATTATCATAAGCTTTGTCTTCTCAACGTTTATATTGAGTCCATATTGTTGACTGTAATACGTAATTTTGTTCATAAGAACTTGTAGGTCTTCTAAGTTGTCCGCAAATACTATGGTGTCATCTGCATATCTTATGTTGTTTAGCCGGTAACCATTTAGTAGAATACCTTTTTCAGTTTCGTGCAAAGCTCTAATAATATTTGATTATTAATTGGGTCTTCATGCGGGTTCGATATATTTTCTAAATATGTGACAAATCTCTCTCTTTTGCTTAATGCTTCTAGCCGAGCTACTGTCTATAACTTTAATGGGTAGAGAATATGTAACTGGTCTTTTTAGCCTTTTTGTTGCTTCGATTAGAAAGTATATATAAGACGAACAATAGGGACAAGAAGGACAGACTTAAAAATAAAGAAATAGGAAACATACTTTGTTCATACTATTGATTGTTTTTATCAATTCAGTTGATAAATCAGATTTATCAACTGATCTTATAAAGAATGAACGTTCTATATTCTTTTTCATATTCTATTCTGTTTTTGGTATACCTCTCGTACCGGATTTTGGTCTTCAACATCAATGATCCGTACTTGATTCTTTGTATTTTGTGATGATTGTGGTAGTTACTGATAATAGGGCGATTTCTCCTTGCCTTCTCCATAATAACATACGGTCAAGCAAAACTTCTTTATTTTTGCCTTCTAGAATTCAAAACTGAAACGGTACAGGATTAATTCCTAAATGACACAGTATGGTACTGCAATCTCTGTTTTAGCTTGTATGCCAGTATACTACAATGTGTTTGAAACTTCCCCAGTTTATGACTTTCTTTGTGACCGTTTAAAATAATAAAAGGTCTTTAACAAAGCAGAAAAAACGTTTATCTACAAGGCAACAAAAATTAAATTGTTCAATTACATATTTCATCTGATTTATCATTTTCTTACTCATTTAATCACACTTATTTTAGATGTTTTTGGAGGTGTTCTCTTTTACAAATCGATTTTACTATTCCTTCCTTCAAATTTATCATAGTCGCGTACGCCCCTGTTATATCTGTCCTTGTGAGACACTAATTTGCATGATGAATATTTATAAAGAGAAAAACCTTCATTAATTTTTATTTGGTCCATTCGGGAGGAATTGTCACTGTGTTAATTCAAAGATGGTCCCTTTAATTTCCCGTAATTCTATTATTCACCAACCGCATATTGTGGCGTCGAGGCAAGGATCTCTTTTTTGTATACTTTGCATTTCAATTGAAGTGAATTTCGGCTGAAAATTTTGATGATCCCGAATGCTCGAATGGTGAGAGATGAAAATTCGGTTTTTATGCAAATCATCGCTCCTATTTTCGTTAACTACGCTGTATACGAGATTGCACAAATTACTTCGTTCCGTATGCTCTACGGCTGGCGGTTATTAGAGCTCTGGGCTAATAATTTTCCCGTGCTATCCATTGCTAGTTATTTTATAGTTATATTTTACAATTTTTGCTGATATTTAATTTTGTGTGTGCGGCTTAAAAAAACGAAATAAAAAAGTTAATCATGTTAACTCTACCGTCTATAAAAGATGGAAAATATCCTCGGGGTGGGAATCCACGGTGTGCATTTTATAACACGATAATTTCTAACAAAAATAATTTATTTTTAGCTAGTATTTGATCTACAAACAGGTTAAGGGTAGTTAGAAGTTTCGGTATCATAAGCTTTCTTTTTCCAATTTTTAAATTACTATACAATCAAAATTACTACGAACCAGACAAGTTAAGAATAAATAAAATTAAATCAAATTAAATAAAAATAAAATTAAAATTAAATAACAGATAGAATAAATAAATAAAAAATAACAAATTTATAAAAAATACACAACATTTGTTAAAAATAAATTATCGATTATTGAATTAAATTCAAATAATATTTTAGTAAGTTTTGACATAAATAGGTTTTTTACAAATATGCCATTAGATATAAGACTTTAAATATAATCAAAACAAAATAACAGAACGATCATACATAGGCAACTAGAACAAGATTAAATTTATTAGTCATAATGGAGACATTGACATTATGTACTGATAATATCTGTTTTTAACTAAATAATAATACCTCACACACCAACAGATATCAAAATTACAAATAAAATCACTACATTAATATTAAAAAGGGAATCATTAAATCCTTGTACGATAGAGCCAAAATTACTTGTTCTAACGAAAATTAGTTCTTAGAGAGTAACATTTGTTAACATATGTTTTATTAAAAAATGATTATTGTTTATCGTTTATAAATAAAGAATTATCGACAATCGACCGAATGGAACAGAACAGCTTAGAACAAGATCCTACAACATACACAGGGAATAATATGAGGAAAATAACAATAATATACATAAAAGAATTATCAGAAACACTTAAAAAAAAGATAGGGAATAAATTCAACATTTTAACAACATTCAAAACAACTAACATATTGAGATCTATTTTATCTAAAACCGTCTACAATGGAAAGAAAAATCAAATAATTATATTTATAAAATACCTTGTGAATGCGATTATTTTTATTTAGGTGCAACATCAAGGTCATTAAATGTTAGAATCAGTGAACATTAATGTTATATTAAAAATATAGAATTTGATAGCTCTCAAAAATCTCTCAAATTATTAAAAAATTTTTTCACCAAGTAACAAAAAACAAAATTTGTTTAATTTACTAATGTTTGTATTTTGAGAACGATTTCCGAAGTGGAAATTGAAACGTCAACAAACTTATCTTAAACTGAAATTGTGGCTTATTCTCAAAAAAAAATAGTATTTTATACGTTTTTGTGAAAGGCTTTTATGCAAGTACTCAAGTTTTTACTGATGATGATAATCCGTTTGAAGGTTTTCCTTATTTTAATGTTCGTTAACAAATATACCAATTATATTTAAGGTTTTTTACTTTGAAGTAAAATTTTTTTAACTGTAGTATACACTCAGATACTAGGAATCATCTCATTTTAATTTAAAAGTAAAAGAAAATCGAATGAACTGAGTTCGTAAATCTTTATATCTAAAATGAAATGACACAAAAAAGAATCTGCAAGAAACTAAAATTTTGACCGATTACATAGTGATACATACACAGTGAATACATTTAGTTTTATGGTTATAGAAACCTTCATAAGACAATGGCGATACCTATTCTCTTATTTGCTTGTGCATTAAATAAAAATATTAAACTTTTAAACATTTATTCAATGAAAATATAAGAAGTCATTCGTTGATTAAAAATAAAAAAAAATGTTTACCGTGCCTTCGGTACTAAATAAACCATCAGAAGCTGCAAAATACTTAAATAGTGACAATAAAGCAAAGAAATAAAGAATAAATTCTATGCATTTCCCGTACTATCTGGATTTCCCGGAAGCATTGGAGCGTAAAATCTCCCAAATACGTGACCCAAGTCCATCATAGCTGCAATTTGTGCACGTTCGGGCATGCACTTCGTGTTTGATTTAGACAAATCCTTTTCGAGGGATATGTACCTGCGGAACGGCGTAGCTTTATGGGTTTTACGGGATTTCACAGGGCGATCGAAATTTTAGATAACATGTGGGAATAGTTGCGGTCGACGCGGAGATTTCATAATGCACAATGGGAGTCGTGTCTGTACCGATCGGAATAGACGACGACGAAATATTGAACGGGATATCATCTTAAAACTCTTTCTATTCAAAGTTTGTATATAGGGACAAAGATTAACGGAAAAATTACAAATTTGCTACAACTCCTTTAATGTAATTAATAGTTTTTATATGTCAGCCTTATAATCACCAATGCCTTGCAATTGCTAGGAATTATGGCTAATGACACGGCGTTTTCTCTTCTCTTCATCATTACTTCTTATCTTTGCGTTTAACTTTTCAGTCCTTAATAATCATTGCTCTTATATCTTTTTCTAGGCATGGCTTTCTTTATCTTACTTCTAGGAAATAGTAATATTCTGCTAGTTATCCTTCTCAGCAAATCTATGTGAGGTCACCTTAGTAAGTGCACGTGGAGAAACTTTATATTGTTGCCTATATTTTCCTCCTATAATTAATTCTTTTAGGATTTTGGCATTTGTTTTTATTATTTTTTTTTTTTTTAATTTCCCGGTTACATTAGGGCCTAGTATATTTCTCATTATTATTCTTATAAATTTCATAATATCTTTCTCTTTTTTTTTGAGGGTTGCTGATTTCATTCCACACAAGTGTACACAACAGGTCTTATTAATGTCTATTCATTATATATGCTTTTTTGCCTTTCAAAATTGTTTCGTCTATTTTTTTTTTCGGGTTTTGCATTGAATCCTTTATTTTAAATTTGTTGGAAGAATTTGGTCGCCTTATTTTCTAGCATCATTTTATCATTCGAGTCAGGATCAAAGCCAGTTATTACCAAACTATTCTTATTTTTTCATTCTCTAATTTATAGGTATACTCTACAGGGTCAATCGTTGATTTTTTTTCAACCTTGCATTTTTTTTGTAGTTTTTTATTTATTAGCATTTAGTCCTTTTAGTGATCGTGTCATATTATTTTTCGTTTCCTGCATATTCTTTTATCCTCCATTTTAGTTAGCTATCTTCAATCATATTTTCCTGATTACATTTGCCAGATTACATTTTATATTCTTTTTTTCCTATTTGATACACATTTACTATGTTTTCACAGAAAGTTTAGCCGGTTTGAAAAAAAAGACTGTGTCACTATGAAGTACCAACCCCCAAGAGTCTAAGAGTTTACATCTATCATCATCTTTTGATGCTGATAATAGTAGTGTCAATTTTGCCCTAATCGGCGGCTGAGTAACCGAAAACACACATATTTCGGACAGAGAGGCATCGATTTAAGTTGATGGCTCTCTGTTTGAAACAAACATCTTTTCTTTAGGGACTTAAGTCAACTAGTCATGTTAGAGTAACTTATATATAGAGTTAGTAAAGTAAATAGGAAGGAAAACTAATATGTGTGCTACCCCTACAGTGAGGTGGCTTCACCACAGTAAAAAAAAAACAGAGGGTGTTCTATTACCCAGGGCACCCAAAGTACCTTTCAAATCATAAGCCTCCCGTAAGTCACACGTTGAGGAGGAGTGGAGCAAAAGCCTGGGGATTAGATAGATACCTCTTTAATAGTGAAGTGTGACCGGTTTGATCTTCGGACATGTGGATGCTACAGTACAATGGTATACACATGTTCCTAGGGGCACGGTTGATCACTGTGTGTGTGTGAATAGTAGCGTGAATTTCGCGAATGAGAAACAAAGAAATCAAAATACTCTGTTGCGCAGCCGATGCAATATTGACAGCCCAAGATGAAGATAGCCTACAAAGACTAGTCCACAGATTTACCATAAGAGCAAAAAATTTAATACGACAATCTGATCTCAGAAAACTAAAACAATAGTAGTCAGCAAAAAACCAACGATATGTAAAATAGAAATTGATGGCATCAGTGATATACAAGTAATGGACATAAAATACCTGGGAATTACACTGTCTAGCTATAGAGACCTGGAAAAAGAAGTAAGAGATTAAGTACAAAAAGCAAAAAATAGACTATCATTAACACTGAGATGAAGTCACGAATTTATAAAGCCAGTGTAAGACCAATAATGACATATGCCTCGGAAACAAGACCTGACACAGTCACAACGCAAAGTCTACTGGAGGCTGCAGAGATGAGAGTACTGAGAAGAATTACGGAAAAGATATTAGAAGAAAATGTAACGTACAATGTATAAATGAATGGACACAAAATAGAAAAAAAGAATGGAATAACCACATAAGCCGAATGGAGAACAGAGGACACCCGTGTCGTCAAAATAGCAAGAGATAAGTCACCACTCGGCAGAAGAAGTATCGGACGACGGCGCAAAAGATGGAGTGACAACCTTCCATACAGGTATTAATCCGCCAATTAACAGATTGCCAGTCAATGCGTTTTCAATGTTAAATAATTAAGGAAGAATAAGAGAATACTTCTTTGTGGGTCAGACTACATCATTATTTTAGTCTTAGTCCTTATTTGTGCTAATTATTGTTGAATCAGATTACAGCGAACCTACAGGGTAACATTACCTGATTCTTAGTATAATATGCTGATGATGCAGAGTTGGTAGGAAATACTTAAAGGGATTGGGAACAAAAACTGAAACAGTGAAGACAAATCTCTTGAGGAAAAAGTTTAAAATTTAACAGTACAAAAACAGCGTACTTAGAAGGTTTATTTAAAGATGAAGTTACTTTAAATAAAATGATAATTTTGGATGGTGAAATGATTTAACAGTTTTAAAGAAGAACTAAAGAAGAACTGGGAGAGACTCTTAGTCAGGATCTGTTGGCAAAGGGAATAAATATTGATATGACCTAACATGGAAGTTTATGAAGAACTGTTAGTAGATTACGATGATATGTTTATTTGCATTACACAATCATAACTTTATCTACACTTTTTCATTTGATTGCACGATTTTTTCTTGATTTTTTTATATGCACTTTTCAAAATTGTATTTATATGTAGCACCTCTCTCTAAGGAAAAAGAGAATAAAACATATACGTTGACCACCCTATATTAAACAGTTTTCTTAACTAACGCTCCTTATCTATATCGTCACGTTCTATTGTCAGCGCCTGCAAAGACCATTTAGTAAATTAATAATATCTGAAAGGCAATAAATATCTGGGTGAGAATGTATCCGAGAAGGCATTCGCGGACATCGTAAGAGATAAAACTTTAAACCGGAAATCGATAAGTTAACAGTAAATTACTCTACCGTTGTAGTTAAAAATTTACTGCTGTACCTAAGCTGAATTTATCTAAAAGCAAAAAAAGGCCAATAAAATCAGGCGGTACATATCCGAAGATAATGTTGCCCTTTTCGAGATTCCTTCAGTTAATTTTTTCTTAAATAAATGTCTGTTCCGTTTTTTCTTTATATACAGGTGTAGAACGCCTAGACCTCAACATACAATGTTTTTTTATATGATCAAATTTTTAACAAATGTTAATGTATTTTTTATCATTGTTTAGAAATATGCTTTATTGTCACTGAAAATTATACAATTTTATGGACAAAACTTACAAAAAGTCAAAAAAATACCCATAAAAATTAAAATTTACTAAAATTACATAAATCGTCATTGTCACAAAATACAACATAATAAACTATACAATCCATTGCAAAATTTAACTAAATTTCAAACTGCATAATAAAACCTTTATACCATAAGAACCATAAAAAACTAGTTTAAGAATAAGTTAAGGTTGCTGCATGTGATACCCAAATATATTATATAAAAATATTTTAGTTGTTTGTACCTAAACGTACTGTAATTTCTTAGTTATTAGTTAAGAAACTCTTTCATCGAATAATATGCTCTTTCACATAGATAGGCTATTGTCAATTTACGCCACTTAAGAGAAGAAGTTGCAGATTTAAGTTGCAAAGAGAGATGGTTGTATAATTTTTTTGCCAAATATAATATAGGTTTTTCTACTAACTTAGTAGACGGGATCGTTAAATACACATCAAAGCTTGAATTTCTGGTGGAGCAGTCATGATTAGGTCTTGCTGAAAATACATGAAGGTGTTTACGAATTAAGCAAACAATTTACAGAATATATAAAAAGGCAAGAGTTAAAATCCCGTGATTTTTAAAGTAGCTTCTGCAATGTGTTAGTCTCATCATTCAATCTTCGCTTATCCACTGCTGGACATAGATCTCCCTCATAATTTTCCATCTATTTCGATCTTGTGCCTCTTGCATCCAATTCCTATGACAACGTTTTAGATCGTCAGTCCAACGTGTTGGTGGACGACCTCTGCTTCGGTAGGTATCATCTCTTGGTCTCCATTCCAGTATCCGCTTTGTCCATCTATTGTCTGTCATTCGAGCCACGTGGCCTGCCCAGTTCCATTTTAGTGTTGCTACTCTCTCTACTGCATCAGCCACTCCTGTTCTTTGTCGTAGCTGGCGATTTGGGATCTTGTCTCGTAGTGAAACGCCCAACATAGCACGCTCCATCGCCCTTTGACACACACGGATCTTTTGAACTGTTCGTGTTAGTCTACTGAAGCCAAAAAGATACCGTATTGCTCTTTTTTGTAATTTAAAAATAACATTAGTTTGGGCAGCCGTACTAGAATTCCAAAAACGAAGGTCATATCGAAGATGAGACTGGAACAAAGAAAAATGTGTTATTTTGGAAGATGTCAAATTAATTTCCTTCGAAACAGATCTTTGCATAGTAGGCTAAGACTAGTTTCTTAGTTAAAAAATTGATATGAAGGGACCATTTAAGGTTGCTGTCTATAAAAATACCAAGAAATTTTATAGAATCAACGATAATGATATGGCTGTTATTAAGAAGCAAGGGTTGAAAAGTCCATTATAGGATAATGCTACTGTCTGATCCACGTTAAAAGAGGGTAAATTAGAGTCAGACCAGGTTTTTATTTTAAGTAGATCAAAAGTTTTAATTGCATGAAGAGTTGCAATATTAGAGTTTCTCCAGGTAATACTGGAGTTGTTTTGTTTAGAGCAGCAAGCTCAAAAATAAAAATAGCCATTATGATTGTCAACCTCCGTAGGGTGACGGCACTCTAAGAAGAAGAAGGTAATACTGGTAATACGTCAGCAAAAAGAAAAAATTTTTCATCGATTTTTAAGTTATTGATGTCATTTATAAAGATAAGGAAAAGTCGAGGACCCAGTACTGAACCTTGTGGCACTCCACATACAATGCTTTTGTGACTAAAGTCAGTATCATTTGCTTTAACCAGTTGTGTCCTATTCCTCAAGTAAGGTTGGAACCAATTCAAAGAAATACCTCAAATTCCTCAGAAATTAAATTTTTTTATCAAATTGCCGTGAATTACACAATCAAAAGCTTTGGCATAATCACAAAAAACAGTGGCAATGTAAAGATTATTGTTTAATGCTTAATAGATCTCATGTAGTACAGGAAACATAGCATCGCTGGTATATTTATTAGATAAAAAGCCGAACTGACTTTGTGATAAAATGTTGTTTTTAACGAGAAAGGACATAAGTGGGGCTTTTATAAGTCTCTCAATAATTTTGGATAGGACTGCTATACAACGATTTCTTTTTCAAAGAAATCGTTTTATATTGTGTTGAATATTATGCTTTCATATTGAATAAAATGAGATATTTGTTTGAAGGAGAAATAAGAACAGGGTTGCATTGAATTTACCAGTGAAACTGAGTTGTGAAGTTAAAACCAATAAAAACTTTACAATTTTTATATATTTGTTAATCGTCATAATTGTACTTACGAAATCCTCTGGCATGGCAAAATTCGTAAGTACAATTATGACGATTTACAAATATGTAAAAATGCAGTTTTGATCACTCCAATATATTAAAGTAATTTTTCAAAATTTTACAGTTGTGTCAATATATTTCCGGAACAGCGATTTACTTTAAAACAGATAACACAGAAAGTAATTTAAAAGAAAGAGACAGTACTTGTACTTCGTTTCTCTCGGTACTCGGTACTCTCTCGTTTACCGAGAAAAAATCTATGGAAAATAGTAAGAGAAAAAGCAATGGACAACAAGATATTAAGAATGATACAAAAAATTTACAATGAGGACAACCATGTCGTAATTAAAAACAATTCAACATCATCACGAAAGGCTCAACAAGGAGTAAAAAGATCAATGTAAAATTTAGAAATCTCAAAAGAAGTATATGCTTACGATTTAAAACTAATTGCAAAAATTAAAAAAGAACTTCATAATATTTACAAAAAAATGTTTACAAAATGCTTCGCCTGTAATAAAATCTGTCATATCCTTCAAATCTGTGCATTTCATAATCGAGTACATACTTTTAGGTACTCGGGCGATATAATGCAGTGTCGTGTAAACTTTAACGTCTTGACGTCCAATTTGTATCGGAACTTAAAATCTAATGGATATTTCTATATCGCATCTCTCTCATATTTTGTAGTTTCGTAAGAACCGTCAAACTCGTGAGGGGAAATACCTTTTGTAATACGTTTCCCAACGACTAAATACAAGCATCCGAAGCAATGGACCATTAAATCTATGCAAAACAACCTAAGCGAGTTCATAAAGTAAATGCAAATAATACGATAAGAGATACAATTTAGTTGTTTCTGTTTGGTCGCACACTTAGTGCAAACAACCTTCACGCATCGGCAATTGCTGCACGAGCTCTATAAATGCTACCGTCGCGCGTCGTTCACTCCTGCTGCCGTCTTAGTCGATGTTGTACAGGAGAAGGCAGACGAAAGAACGGAGGAGAAAAATTTGGTTTGAATAAGATACACTGCTCAAAGAAATAAGAATAAGGCACAGAATAAGAAAGCAGTGTCCGGTGAGTATGTGCAATTGGATGAAATGTATGTTTTAAAATAACAACTAGTGTTAGGACCAGTAAAAAAAGATTAATAAACTTTTTGTGATATAGGGTACATAAGTGCTTATTAGACGTATTTGTTTTGCATTTGTGCTGAATCAAAAACCAATGGCATTCCATAAGCACATTTCTTGATGTTTAATGTAATGCTGACGATGTGATGTTAGCAGGATATATTAAAAGAGAATTGTAGAAAAGATGGAAATACTGTAGGCAGGCCCTATATATCGAAATCGGGATATTAGATAATAAATGTTTAAATGATTATTTAAAATATTACGAACAGGAAATAAATACGATACAACAACAGTTAAAGCAACCAATCCATTGCGATTATTTTCATTCAAAACCAAACCTAATAACATACAGGAGAGATCATTTACATACAAAATACTTTGTGAATGTAATAAGTTTTGTCTGAGTGATTTCCTCTTTTTACATTTTTTTTCCTTTAAGCTTACAGTAACTTTGCTTCTGTAGTTCGTTCAAAGGTCTTGGAATTACTGTAATTTATTTATTTAACACATTTTGTTCCTTCACCAATTTCTCGCATTTCTATTCCAGGTCGGACTTGAAGATTTTGCATTATTACACTCTTCTTACAAAATTGACACCTGTTCTCTTACCTTTTCTATTTCATTTTTACTAATGACTAGTTGCTTCTTCAAATAAATAACTTCAGGTTGTTCATTATCACACACTCACATGTTTTATTTACATTTAAAGATATGCGTTTAGTTAAAGATCATATAGCTGTACTACTCTTTAGTCAGATCCTCGACAATATTTATAACTTGCTAAAAATGATTTACAAAATTTTTCATGAAAATACTAATCGCAACGTAATTGACAACCCGAATATTCGTAAAGATACTATAACCGCCTAATAATTTTTGGATCTAGCTAAGTAGTAGCAAGATCTAAAATAAAATAAAGTAAGGATGTCTCAGGGCGCAGACATTTTTTCATTGTGCTGAATATAATCGGTACACAATGAGGATAGATGAAACTAGATCATTAGTATCTTAGAGACCTTTGAATTTTAAACATTAAAAAAGCAAAAGCGCTATATGTGCATGACATATTAGTTTTTAATTGTCAATCTTTGTATTTATTAAGATACAAAAATATTAAGTGTCCTTTAAGCCATTATTAATTAATGTGCAGATTATCCGTATTTTTGCCATAACTAAGTGCCCACTTAAATGAAATTTCCTATCGTATTAAACGTAGACACAGGATGTTCACCCCACGGACAATGTTAATACCCTTCAAGGTGTACCTACATATTGAAAGTAATTAGACATGGTAGTCGTCGATTATTCTTAATGAGATTGGCGAACCGTGAATGTGGATGAGGAGAGCGACAACCCTTGATTTTCGGCCTAATGATTCGAAACCAACGAGTTGAAAGATTGCGATCGAAAAGGATGCCGCTCGAAGCCATATTGGATGAGCTTGTGCTCATAGCTATCAGCTGTTCGATTTGTTTGCATGCCTAATGAAAAGGGCCTGTGAAAGGTATCGTCTTGAAATAAAAATATAATTGAGGGTTCTGATATTCATTTCATAATTGCTACTAGTAAAATACTAAAAAAAAAAAAAAAAGAATATTATAAGATATAATGGAAAAATTTTTGGAAAAACTATTTACAAACTCAAACTTTGCTGTTAATTTGAGTTTGTTAGATTAATATTTTTTCAACATTTGACGACAATTCACGATTTTCTACCATATGGAAAGAAAATACTGAGTTTAGTTAAGAGGCTCTTTTAGGAACTTCACTGGAAAAATTATTATGAGTATATTTACTGCTAGGGCAAGTAATTAATGATCATTTGTTTCATTTACGGCAATCAGCGTAATGATGGGACAGTAATTTACATTTGTAATATTGGTATTCTTCAAATTTCAGAGAGATACACATTCCAAACATTTCTGAGACATAGTCTTATAATAAATTTCATTGCAATCGCTATTTAATTTGACTTTATCTTTATACGAAATTATCATAATCTTAATCTCTACAATAGTTCGTACTTATCTTCTTATATTTCGTTTTTTTGGTGTTTTCTATAAGACCCATTTTGTTGGCTGCTGCTTTTACTGATATGACTCTTGTTCATCGTTTTTCGGTGTTCCATGATCTGGATATTATCAGTGTTGCACATATTTGTTATATGTATATTGAGCCTGTGGTTGTGATTTGTGAAGTGCATATTTTCTCAACAATTTTTAAAGCATATTTTTGTTAACATTACTAAATCATTTGGTATACCTTGGTCTCTTATTGGAATAAATATCTCATCTTGATTTCTAGTGTTAGGCTTTTGTATGGTTAATTTCCCAAATAAAATTGTAAAATCAAAATGCCAAACATCTTTATATAATTTAGGTAAAGAGAAATTAATCAATTTATTTTACCACCAAATAATAAAATCTTTTACACATTTCAAAAATACTTCCCTTTTCCATCTTTTGATTTTCCGTCTTTTAATTTTATGTTTGTACCAGACAGTACCCTATACAGGTTATTGTAATTTCAGCATTTAGTTAGCCATGTGCCATTGACCTAAGGATGCATAAAAAATTATAGTATGCGAAACCGTTCTTCGGTGGTAGTATAAATTGATTGTGAGTATCTTTATTTCTCTTTACCTAAATTATATAAAGGTCTTTAGCATTTTGATTTTACAATCTTATTTGGGAAACTCTTTAACTAAATTTAAATGAACTTACACAAACAACATATTCAAGAAAAAAATCTTTACAATAGTTAATTCGTCTTCTTTATTCATTTATTTGTAACCTGGCTACCTTTATTACCCATGTGGTTAACGCAAATATTACAAATAAAAACTTTTATCTTACTGCTGCAATATATTAGCAGCTATGAACTTCCATACGGGCCATTACCCATAAAGTATTAACGCCCGCTCAGATTTAGTGTTAAACTGAAAATCTACTTTACAGGTACGTCTCTGTTATTTATTTAGAAGTTTACAGCATTATGCTTAAGGCCTGATGGATGTGTCTCATAGTACGAGAGAAAATTGGCTTTTTCTTTGGCATAATGTACTAAGTTAGTCGTGTAGAACCTGCTATTATGCTTATTATTTATGATAACCTTTAAAAATATGTAGTGCAAATTTAAATGTAAAAGTTTGTTAGTATTTATGTTAGTGATTTTTCTATCAAGGATAGCCATGAGACACTTAACGTCTTTTGAGAATGTTAATCCTTTGAATATTGGAATTTCAATGGACAGCAAATATTGCTTCTGCATAATAAGTTAAGACAATTTCTTGGACCGTTATCGAAGTTCAAAGCTTTCGTTGTGTAAATTTCCATTGTTCGTTCCACTTAATACACTGCACTGAAAGAGAACATTAAAATAAAGCTTATGTCTGCGGCTATACTACGTTCAGTCTCAAGATAAGCTCAAGAACACAGCTATCGGTGGGTATAGAAATCAATTTCTATCCTATGACAAACCGTCATGACACGACACACCCACCGATAGCTGTGTTTTCGAGCTTAGCTTGGGAAGGAACGTAGTATAGGAGAAAAAATCCACCTTGATATATCGAGAAATAAAAATATCGAGAAAAAAAGGAATACTCTCAATTCACTAAACAAAGTTGACTTATATTTGATTCACCATCGTAGTATGTTTGAAAAATTAATTGATAAAGCTAATCCATTTGCGGAACCATTTCTAAGAATTTCTCGAAGGCCAATAGTCCCATCTCTACCTTGCAGTTTCTCAATATCGGATCGAATCGCTAGCAATCGAGGCTGAAACGTGATTTGGAAAGAATCGCTGTCTACTGGGAGCAGATGACAGTTTTATTTTGATGTCGATATTGACGCTAGTTTTGAATTTATTGTAATTTGTTTTGTATTCAGCAGATAATGAGGACTGATTACCGCTTGTTTCGTTTGAAAATGTAAATTTAGAGCCTTTATGCGGTTTAATTACCCGACATTTGTTGTTGTTAAAATTATAATGGGTAGTAATTTGTTCTGTTGTATCATTTATATGTGATTATTAATAAATTGGAATTTTGTATCATCAGTAATGTATTTGTGTACTATCTATCATTTTATATTAAACGAATTTTCGCTTTGCTTACTTTCTTTGATCTTTATTATGGACCTTTTAGTATTACTAAAGAAGGAGTGACGACTTTAACATTCATTTTAAAGACTACAAATTTTTCTGTTATCATATCTCTTCATTTATCTATTAGTTCTATTACCCTTTCCTTTTTCGTTTTAAAAAAAGTTGTCAGTGATTAAAAAATACAAAAGGATGTGGTTCAGTGCGAGATAATAACTCAAGATACGGCACCAAAAAAAAAAAGATGCCTTGAGAACTGACACATTTTTTCTATAGCCAAAGCCACTAAAAAAGAACTTAAAATAATTGTGTTATTTTACAATCTGCCTTTTCATATTTACGAGAAGAAAAAACATCGATGTGGGCGATAAATGCAAGAATGGAACAAAAGAAAAAAATGAAGCCTGCAGAAAGATGCTTACCCGATGAACTAAAACAACTGTAGAGAATTATTAGACAGAGAGAAGAGAAGAAAAGAGGATACACAAATGAAAAAAACGAAACCACCTAAATAATAAAATTAAATATATAGAAAACCTCAACAGAGAGAAAGAATTCACAGTTAACATTAACAAAAAGGAATTCAAGGCAACCACAAGACAATGCAGAAATCAGAATGTCGACCTATTAACAACAAGGAAGGATGTATTGAATAGATGAGTGGAATACTTAAACCAGGCACTTAATATAGAGAAAGAAGAAGAAAACCTAGAAGACGAAAGAGATGAAGTAAGAGGAACAGACGAAAAGAAAGAGGAACCACCAACGATTTTTGAAGTTAAAGATGCAGTTAAAAAGCTAGCCAGAAACAAATCATCCGGAATAGATAATCTTTCAGCTGAACCATATAAAAAAGGTGATACCATAATGGATTTACACTACAGAAAGCTCTCTCCGATGATTGAAATATTGGAATACTGTGCACCATACACAAAAAGGAGATATCTTTGAATGCTTTAACCACAGAGGAATTACGCTTCTAAATGCAGCGTATAAAATATTTTTCACAGTACTATGTCACCGTATGGCAATGCAGAACGGATAGTAAGAAAATACCAGGCTGATTTCAGAGGTAGTAAATCGACAATTCATTAGATTGTAGCCCTGAAACAAATTTTGGAAAAACCTCTGACATATGGCATTTATACTCATCACATATTTATAGACTACAAAGCATTCTTCGACTCTGTAAATTAAAGAGAAATGTTCAAAGCAATGAAAGAGCTAGGAATACCAAATCAGTTAGTAAATTTAACAAAACTAACTCTTGAAAAAGTTAAATGGAGAATACGAATTCAGGAGGAACGGTCTAAACCTTTTAAAACAAAATAACGGGCTACGCCAGGGAGACTCTCTCTCCTGTATACTGTCCAATCTGGCTATGAAAAAAGTAATACGTATGTCACAAATTACAACCACTGGTTCAATATATAATAAATCAGTAAAAATTCTGGCCTATGCATATTATATTAATATTGTTGGGAGAACGGAAAACGTTGTACGAGAGACGAATGTAGCATTAAAAGAATCATCTAAAAAAAATAGACGATACAACTGTAAACTTTATAGAATATACCAGGAACCTGATATCGTAAAACATATTAAGATATGACGTCTGAGGTGGATAGGGCATGTAATGCTGATGGAACAAAATGACCCAGCTAGAAAAACGCTCTATGATAGACCCATTGGTCAGAACAGAAAAGGAAGACCCAGAACAAGGTTCCTTGATAACATCGATATAGACATGAGAAATATGGTAATACTTGCTTGGCGGAGAAAAGCGATGTTTAGGGACGACTGAAGAGAAATTTACAACCTACGCAGGGTTGTAGCCACAATGATGACGAAAACCATCGATGACTGAACTTAAGGAATCAGCTAAATATTGTTGTATGTTTATCATTGCAATAAAAATCAAACAGACAAATTTGTATAGATATTTATAATATTATGTTAAGATAAAAAAAGTGAAGTTAAACGGTTTGAACGAAAAATGCTGTGAAATAAAAGCACTACAAGATTTACATGTTTTATTTAACATACATAAACATATTCTTTACACGATTTTTTAGAAGGGATTTTTAATTAATCAGATCAGATTGGAGTTTCAAAGAACAAGTCCTTTATGTTTAAAGTATTTTTAAATGGTTATTAATATTTTTTTTTCAATCACTCCATGCTACGCCCTAAAAAATAACAATAACACCTCTAGTCTTGATTCTGATGAAATGTTGTCGCAGATGCCGATTTAACAAGCTTGACACTACATCCTGATTGACATCTGAAATTAAAGAGTTTTAATCAACTAAAATGAAATTCTTGATGCGAAAATAATAGTAAACGAAAGCTGTTGAAGAGATTTCCAAACGGAATTTTATGCCAGTTTGAAGGGTAGAGATTCTCATCAGTTTTTGTATCGATGACTGGAATAAAGTAAAAAATCTACAAGTACTTTGTGTGCTTTTGTTCTCTGTGTATAATAATTTTGTAGACGGTTTTTCCGTGAACGTTTTCTATTCTTTACTTTTATTAAAAATTAGTTCATTAGAAATGGACAAACATATAGCAAATACAAATAGACCTATAATATTTTTATGAACAAATAACAAAAATATTCATACTAAACATCAAGAATCAAAAGAACTTTTTTTTAGATTTAGTTGAACTTCCTTTTTTTCCTTTCTGTTTGTAGTTCAGTTCACGGCTTATGTCTCCACTTCTCTATGTTTCGCTAGCTTGGACGCTGGATTAATCCTCCATATGACTGAGTAAATGTGGAAATTTCCCTATAAAGTTTTATCACTGTATCGTTTTTTATCTTGTTCTTTATTGTTCTGTAAATTGTTCCGCATATATACTGAAAACTGTCAATTTTGTGGTCAATATCTTTATCTTTGCTGAAACTTCTGCAAAACACAGCTTATAGAGCTCTAATGGAAGGTACTATATATTTTTAGTGACTTGGTTGTCTACAAAAAATGTTGGTGTTTGGCCTTTTAGAATTAGCCACCACTGAAACCCTGCACAGACCCATTCAACAGGAAATACATAACAAGAGCAATCCCCCAAGAGTGGTTGCTATCCACTGCCGTAACACTACAAAAAACAGCACACGCAACAGAATATTACTAGTACAGAAAATATTCTTGATACGCCATACGTTTAAGATATTCCTGAAAACGATACACGAAAAACTGAGCAAAAAACTGGAAGAAGATATAGATGCTACCCAATTTAGATTCAGAAAGGGATTTTGTATAGGAGAAACACTTTTTCATTTTAATGTGATCACACGAAGATGTTTAGAGATGAATCAGGATCTTTCGGTTTGCTTCAATGTTCGACATGAACTTGAAACTTGTAGAACTACAGGACAAAATAATGTGAACAGTCTAAATATACGTATTATAATAAATTAATCGCTACTAGAATACAGAAACCAAAAATATAAAGATAGGAAGATGAGTTAGATAGCAAAGCTAAGGAACTGCTCTTTAAGGATCCATTTTTACAAGAAAACAATACAGCAAAACGGAAAAATCTTGAATGACATAAAAATCGCAGACGACATCATTATTTTAGCCGACAGTCTAGAATCAATACAATACGAACTAAAAACAAACGTGAGAAAAACTGAGTTTGTGATCATTACAAGGCACCATATACCAGGAAGTCCAGCCATCGAAGGAAAACAAGTAAAAAATAATGAAAATCTGGACACTGCAACTATAACAAATAAAGGAGTTTCAAGTTTTGGAAATGTGGTATGTGGTTGCCAATAAGCTACAAATAACTGTGAGTATAATCTGTGGCTGATTAGAATCTTAATGGTTTGAGCCACGAGAATTCTCTTTTTGACGAGTTGTCTAATAAGGACGGTTCAAATAGGTCTGGTGTCCTCTTGGTGTTACGAATGTCCATCAACCTTACTTAAATTTAACTTGGAAATTCTCCGCTGATTCAGTTACTAACTTATGTAAGTTTAAATGAATTTATTTGAACATAATTGTTGATGTATTAAATCCAATTTTTTTTATAAATATATATCCTATTAAATTGCATGTGTAATGTACCCAAAGAATGTGCATTCATTGGCACTTGTTGACACCGATTTTTTAAGATACCAAAACATCTCACCCAGCCCGCACTCCTTGTGACTTGTTAAAGTTTACAGGGCACTAAAAAGCACAAATAAAATCGATGTAAGGCGATTCATAAAGTTAAAGCCTCGCCCACGTGTCACATTGTATCTGTGACAAAACTGCGGTCACCTATCACAGAGGAATTACAACTGGTCTCGCCACTATCTCATATGAGTTCTTGGAGAATGAAAACCCATCGTTTGTTGTGGTGACAACAAATTTAACAGGACTGGATTAAAATTGGTACGAACGATGGTAAAAAAGACCAAAATATTTTTTTTAACACAACTTTTTTTTTAATAATGTCATATTATACAATTTACAAATATATTTTATATCGTAGTAAAAGTGAAACATTCCTGTACAATGAAAGGAACATAGAATTGGGAAGTGCAGCTTGTCTTACAAAGTATATTTAAAATTTTTTACTAATAGTTGTAGCATAAAATAAATTAGTAAAAACATGCCAATTTTAACATGGTTCAAGATGGAATGTTACAGTTTTACACTTTTTAAAGCAAGTAGCAAACTAAATTTTGAAAAATGTATATTTACAAAATAATGATGCATAAGCGGAACTTGATTAATCTTAGAGCCATAAAAAACAGCAGATGTTAGCTATTAATTTGATCAGGGTAACATGAGTGCTTTCAAAAACTTCAGGGTCATTAGTTGATAAAGTATAGCTATACAATGTATAAGTGGAATACTTTAACCAGGCACTTAATATAAAGGCAGAAGAAGAAAACCTGGAAGACAAAAGAGATGGGGTAAGGGGAACAGACGAGAGGGACGAGGAACCACCAAAGTTAAAGATGCAGTTAAAAACCTAGCCAGAAACAAATCACCTGGAATAGATAATCTCCCAGCTGAACTATATAAAGAATATGGCCATGGTACCATAATGGCATTACAGCAGCTTATAACAGAAATATGGACACAGAAATCGCTCACCAATGATTGGAATATTAGAATACTTTGCACAGCGAAATGCTGCGTATAAAATACCCTAAAGATTGCAACTCTGAAACAAATTTTGGAAAAAACAATGGAATATAACATTGATACTTATCACATATTTATAGACGACAAAGCAGGATACGACTCTGTGAATAGAAGAGAAATGTTCAAAGCAATGAAAGAGCTGTAATACCAAATCTTCTTCTTCTTCAAGTGCCGTCTCCATCAATGGAGGTTAGCGGTTATGGTGGCAAACGTTTGTCTATCTTCAGCTGTTCTTAAGAGTTCCTCAAATCCAAGTCCTGTCCAGTTTCTGATATTACGTAACCAGGACAATTTTTTTCTTCCAATTCCTCGCTTTCCTTCTATTTTGCCTTTTATTATCAACTGAGGGATGTAGTATTTCTCGTTGCGCAACAAATGCCCTAAATAACTGGTTTTTCTTCTTTTGACTGTTCTCAATAGTTCTTTTTCTAAATTGAGTCTCGCTAGTACTTCTTCATTTGTTTTTCGTGCTGTCCAAGGAATTTTTAAAATTCTACGGTACACCCACATTTCAAATGCCTCGATTCTATTCAGGCTCTTTATTTTTAAAGTCCATGTTTCGACTCCGTAGAGAAGAACAGACCAGATAAAACATTTTACAAGTTTTAATCTCAATACCAAATCAGTTGGTAAATTTAACAAAACTATCTCTTAAAAAAGTTGAATGTAGACAGATGGGGGACAGAGAGACCCTCTATCCTGTATACTGTTAAATGTGGCTCTGGAGAAAGTAATACCTGTCACAAATCACAACCACTGATTCAATATATTATAAATCATTGAAAATCCTGGCCTATGCTGATGATATCAATATTATTGAGAAAACGGAAAACCCTGTACGAGAGGCGTATGTAGCATTAAAAGAATCAGCTACAATAATGGGTTTAATAATAAACACCAACAAAACGAACTATATGAAAATAAGCACGCCACCACAAATCCTACGCCCACTTGTTATAGAAAACGACGTCATCGAAGCAGTGAACGAATTTATATACCTGTTTAAATCCACAATTATATCGAGAACTACAAAATAAAACTCTACAAACAATAAAAATGAAAATTTGTTATAGTGTTTCAAAAGGGATGTACTAAGGCGAATCTATGGAGCAGTGAAAGACAGTGGTGTGTAAAAAAGATGATACAAAGCCAGATATAGTCAAACATAGTAAGATGGGACGTCTAAGATGGATAGGGTATGTAATGCGGATGGAACAAAATGACCCAGCTAGAAAAACGCTCCTTGATAGGCCCATTGGTCAGAGAAGAAGAGGAAGACCCAGAGCAAGGTTCCTTGATAACATCGATGAAGACATGAGAAATAAATATCGGAATACGTGCTTGGCGTAGAAAGTCGATAAATAGGGACGACTGGAGAGAAATTCCTAAGGAGACTAGGTTAAGGAGACTAGGACCCACGCAGGGTTGCAAAGCCAGAATGATGATGATGACTTATACGAAAAGATTCAAAATGGGCAATAATACAGGAAGTTAGACAAGGATATATATTGCCACCACTATACTGCAGCATTTCTGTGAAAAATTCCTCGATTTCATGTAAAAATCTTATATAGGTTTTTAAAGGTTCTAAAATGTATATAAGGGAAGGCTGCCGACAAATCCTCAAGACAAACATCTGATTTTGCTATGTTTTTTAACGTGAACAAAATCAGCTGTACTTCTTCAAGGATTTTTTATCAGCTGTGCCTCATATATCTTTTAGAACTTTCAGAAAAGATTTTTCAGTTTTTTTTCTTTTCTTGCCTACTATTATTGACCGCCTACTGTGAAAGTGCAGTAGAAGCTGACTTGTTGCAACTTATTCTTCAGGGTAAGGTATTTGGAAAAAGTAGACTAAAGAGAAGAAAAGCTTGGCTTCAATACTAGAAAAAAAATTTCAACTTCTACAACCAGACTATTCAAATAGCTGTCAGTAAAGTTAGTATAGCCATGTCTGCCAACACTCGGAACGGATAGGCATCGCAAGTAGTAGAACGATTACACTGCAGAAATAAAACTTGAAAATAAAAAATCAACTGCCATATTAGAATAAAAAGAATTTGTTTCGGATTTGAGGTTAGTTCTAGATATACGATTGAATTAATGTTACAAAGAATTGAATTAAGGACTGCCTTGACAGGAGATGGGAAGACTCAACTTCTTTCAGATGTGGCCATATATAAAGTTTCTGAAGATCTTATGAGTGGGTCTGCACTTAATTCGTACAGAAAAATTCAACATGTTACATTCCATCGTCGAAGATAAAATAGACGCCTGAAGTGTGGGAAGTTTTCAGTAGATAATTTTGCAAGTGGTAAGCCTACTTATTGTATGTAACAGTTTTTACATTCAATTATTGTATAAATAGAAAAATAATCCAAATAGTGACTGTTTAAATATTAAAAACGTTAGTATAAGTCGTAGTTCTGGAAACACTCGTAAAGAGCTATTTAACATTTATTGAAGGCTTTGGTAATAGAATAAATTATACTGCACATAATATTTCGTGTTGTACCGACAAGCCCTCCCTGCATCGACATGAGGCATATTTCTCGAAGGCGCCATAAAAACACGTGTAATCCCACTTCTGTATTAACATATGAAACTCGATAATAAAACTCCCAGTCGGTGGTGAAGAGGGACCGGCAGCCGAAAAGAAACAATTGCGTCCTCAGGGAGAGAAAAGGACGTTGCTCGTGTAGCAGGCTTACAGAACGATAGAGAAGGCGAGCGAGATAGTCATGCTGCCGATGTTGGTGCTTTATGTAAATACGGCCTAACGAAACGCAAGCAACCTGCCCTCCTGCCCACTGTTGAGTAAATTTAAACTGCTGTGTGGAAGTACCTACATACACAGAAATAAATGTGAGTTATACTGTGGGTATTTTTAGAAGTCGCTGTGTTTGGGTCAGCTTTTTTAGTGCAAGCTGAAATTAATACTTTGGTATTAAAACGTGTCTATTGTGTTTAGAGAGGAACATTCAAAGTATATTTAAGTAATGGATAATAAAATTAGGATAATGGTTGTGTGTTTCCTAAAAACGTGAATATTTATATTTATGATACAAAATTCGTAATCCTTACAATGCATTACAAGCTGTTTTCTCAACAGCTTCTACGTGCTTTTTGTCATGTTGGTTTTCCACTACTTTTTCTTCTTTATACTCTATCTCCATTTCACAATGTAATTCATTTTTTTATCCCATTTTTACTGCCTTCTTATTTTATATCATCTCTTTTGCTTTATCTCTTAATTTTCTCTTTTTGTCCTTGTGTAAAATCCTCCAACATTCCTATTTTCACGTTTGAATTGTCGTCGGATTATTGACCTTAAATTCTGAGAGCTAAATGTGTAATCATTTTGCTTTAAATTTTTTTGCATGTAATTAAATTTAAAAAATATGTATAACCTAGATAATTTATGACTAAAATGTCACATATTTCTTTCATTATGAACTTGTATTTTTTTTTTTTTTTTTTATTTAAACAAATATACCCGCATCAACCACTAAGGGTTATTAGCGGGGGGACACACACAAACAGTAAGATACATATTGTTGTATAAAAAAAAAATATTTTTTACAATCTGGTATATAGTTTAGTCATTTTAAGATAACTTAATAAAGACTGTAAATTTGACGTTAGTATACTTTTTAAATTATCACTAAGGGCACACGCGATTCTTTCGTTCTGGTACACTGGACACTCAACAATTATATGTTTCACTGACAACTGAGTATTGCACTTGGTACACAACGGAGCAGCCTCCTGGTTGAAGATATGCTTGTGTGTAAGGAAAGTATGTCCTATTCGGAGTCGGTTAATGATGACTTGGTCTTTTCTATTATTTGGTAAGATGAGTTTGGTTCCTACTTGACTTAGACATTCTTTGAGTTTATTAGCAGTGTGATCCCAAGTAGTTTGCCACGCTCTGTATACGTGGGCTTTGATATTTACTTTGTGATCAGTCCAAGGCATTTGATTTATGATAGCAATACTTTGGTCGGTGGTTGCATTGCTTGCCAGAGAGTCCACTTCCTCATTACCACTTATTCCCATATGGGAAGGTACCCAGATAAAGGAAATATCTTTTTGTTGAGTCTGTAGATAAGATAACTCTTCTTTGATCTTGAGAAGTATGGCGTGAGTTGTATATAGCTGTTTTATTCCAAGTAATGCGCTCATTGAATCGGTGATGATAACAAATTTGCTTTCATTGATAGAACAACATTTTTTCACGGCCTGATGAATTGCCGTAAGTTCTCCGGTATATATACAACAATTTGTTGGGATTCGTATGGTAGACTTGACGTTTTCGTAGATGTAGGCTGCAGCATGTCCTTCATGACATTTGGAAGCATCAGTGAAGATTTGATGGGTTGTTGGGTATTTGGATATTACATTTTTATAAGCTTGCTGTATAAGGAAAGGATGTGTGGAATGTTTCGGGAGTTCTTTTAAAGACGTGTCTATTTTTGGATGTTTAATCATCCAAGGAGGAACATTTACATGAATAGGCATAGTAAGACTGAACTGTTCTAAATTAAGACCAATACGTTTTATTCGTTCGGGAAATGGTAGTTTTTTTATTGCAATGTTTCTGTAAAGATCGGACGTTATATTTGTTCTGCAAAGTATTGTTGAGTAGGTTACGTTGCTGTTGTTTGCTGAAATTCTGGCAACGTAATTTAGTGATAGGAGTTGCCTTCGTTGGCTTAAGGACAGTTCATTAGCCAAAACTTGTAAGCTACTTACTGGACTAGTTCTTGTGGCACCTAAAACTAATCTCAAGCACATATTTTGAATGTAGTCAAGTTTTTTTAAAGATGTTTTGTTAGCAGTATCGTAGCATAAACAGCCGTAGTCTAGTTTACTTCGTATTAGTGATCTATATAGAGTAAGTAAGGTTGTTGTATCTGCCCCCCAAGAGGTATTTGACAGCATCTTTAGTAGATTAATTCTGGATTGGCAAGAACGTTGCAGATTGGTGATGTGGGTTTCCCAGTTTAAGTTACGTTCAAAAGAAAGTCCTAAGAAATTTATTTCTTCTGCTTGTTTCAAAACAACTCCATTTAGTGTTAATTGAACATTAGGATAATTTTTTCTTTTGCTAAAAATTAAATAACGTGTCTTTTCTCTAGAGAATATAAAACCCGTGTTTTGCGACCAGCTTTCAATTGTGTGTAAGGTAGTTTGCAGTATATGTGTTCCCAGAGTTACATTGTTTGTTCTTAGATAAATGACTAAGTCATCTGCATATAGGCTAGTAAATACAGGTAGTTTTATTTGATGTATAATACTATTTATTGCAACTAGAAAAAGAGTAGGACTTAGAGTAGATCCTTGTGGAGTGCCGTTTTGAAGTACTCGTCTGGAGGATGTAAATCCATTGGTTCTGACTCGAAAAGTTCGTGTTTCTAGAAAATTCTTAATAAAGGACAACATGTGCCCTTGAACATCCCATTCTTGAAGTGTTTTTAGTATAAGATGTCTCCATGTTGTGTCAAACGCTTTTCTTATGTCAAAAAACACGGCAATAAGTTTTTGGTTGTGCAGAAAGGATTCATGTATACTTGATTCAAGTGTTATTAGATTGTCTGTTGTGGATCTACCCGTACGAAATCCACTTTGTCTGATACTTATTAGGTTATTGTTTTCGAGGTACCATTTAAGACGATAATTAAGGATTTTTTCTAAAAGTTTGCAGGTACAACACGTAAGTGATATTGGACGATAGGAATTTGGATCGTCTTTTGGTTTATTATATTTAAGGATTGGAATTATAGTTGCTTGCGACCATAGATCAGGAAAGTCATGATGAATAAAAATATTATTAAAAATATCAACTAATATTAGCTTTGCATTCAGAGGAAGATTTCGTAAGAAAAGAGGGTGGATATCATCAGGTCCTGGACTCGAATTTTTAGCACTTAAACAAAATTCTAATTCTTGAAGACTTACTGGTTTGTTTATTGGATTGCCACTCTCTGTGATTTGTATATTTGAAGACTCCGTTAGTTTTTTGTGCTCTAGAAAGGATAGGCTGTAATTAGAATCACTAGAATTACGTTCGTATATATCTGCTAGTATTTCTGGAATATCTTCTTTGTTTGAATGCATTTGGTTATTATATGATAGAGTATCTATACCTCGAAAGTATTTTGTACCTTTTATTCTACGGACTTTGTTCCATATGTTGCCTAAGGGAGTGGAAGGATTTATTGAAGAAACGTACTTTTTCCAACTTTCTCGTTTTGCTTTTTTGATTAATTGTCTGCTTTGAGCTCTGAGATTTTTAAACCTTAAAAGGTTTTCGATAGTTTTATGTTTCTTGTAAACGTTAAAAGCGTGTTTAGACAAAGTGAGTGCTTGTGCAATTTCGTTATTCCACCAAGGAACTGGCTGCCTTTGACTCGATTTTGTTTTTCCCACTGCGATTGTTGCTGCAGAAATAATAATGTTATTAAATATTTCCAGGTTTTGGTTTGCGTTATTGGTTAAATTATATTTGTTTGTTTGTTCTTCTATCAGTGTTCGATATAAATTCCAGTCAGCTGACTTTATTTTCCATGTCTGGTGAATTGGAAAAGTTGATTTATCATTAGTGTTTATGGTTATCGTGATAGGGAAGTGATCACTATCATATAAATACCCCAATGTGTCCCAATATAATAAAGGAGCTAGCGACGGACTGCATAAAGAGAGATCTATGGCAGAAAATGTACCATTGTATGAATTGAACCTAGTAGATTTGCCAGTGTTTAGTAAGACTAAATTTAAATTATCAATGAGATTATTTAGGAGATTGCCACATTTGTCGGTTTTGTTACTTCCCCAAGTACTGTTGTGACAGTTAAAATCGCCTAATATTATTTTTGGGTGTGGAATTTGGTTTAAAACATTGCTTAGTTCAGTTATGTCTAAATCAGTAGGATGAGGTAAGTATACATTGCAAATATTGATTTTCATTTTGTGGGTGACTGACACTGCAACTATTTCGAGATTTGTTTGTAGTTGTATTTCAGTTGACTCTATGTCATCCCTTACAAAAATTGCTGTTCCGCCGCTTGAGTGATCTGCAACTCGGTTTCTTAGAAAAGGAACATAATTTTTTAATGTCACACTTTGGTGCTTGAAATGGGTCTCTTCTAGGCATATGACTAAAGGAAGATATTCGTGTATAAGAAGCTTAATGGATTCTATATGTGTAAAATAACCGTTGGGGTTCCACTGTAATATGAATGTGCTTGCCATTAACTCTTTATGTGTTAACTATTTATTGTTGAGAACTTGATTCTTGGTCAGTTTCGTCAGTAGAAGAAGGACTGTTGAAAAGCAGTTTCTTCTTCAATCTGGTGATATTGTTTTTTAAAGTTTTATTTTGTATTTGGGAATATATAAAGTTTAAAATTTCTTTTATTTCTTGGCTTTCATTTGAATAATTTTTAACAATGACTTCAGGATATTTTGAGTGAAGGGAATTTGCCAGAAAATCACATATTTCATGAAAAGTAAGTGTAAAGGAAGGGTTTCTATTTTCAATTTTTTCTTTAATTTGATTTAGAATAATTGAAATATCTTCTTGGGTTTTAGGCTTTTTCTTAGGTTTTTGAGTATCGGGAGGAGGTAGGTCATTTTCAAGAATTTCAGGAGAGGATATTTGTCTTTTAGTTGCAGGAGTAATTTTAGTGCTTTTTCTATCGCTTTCAATTACTAAGGAGTTATCTTGGAATATTTTTGGTTGATTCAAGATTTGTTATTCATTGTTTGTTTGTGAGGAAGTGGTTTGGTCTTTTGTAGCTGATGCGTGATTTTGTATGGTATTGGGTTCTGGTTCCATTAATGTTTCGGTATCTTCTTGGTATTGGTTTCGTGGTTGATCTTGTAGCTGATTATATTTTTCATTGGTAGAGTTATGTATATTCACGTGGTGGTCAGTTTCCATTTGATTAATTGAGTTGCTTGATGATGATAAAGAAGGACAGTCAGAATCTTGATGTCCGACAATCTTGCATCTGGAGCAGTTTAAACCATCTATGGAAATGTATAGTCGATATGATGTATTGTCAAATGAGATTAGAAATGAGTCAGGAATTGATGCATTTTCTAAAGGACTTATGAACATTTGCCTCCTAAAGCTGAGTACGTGGCTGTATTCTGAGTCTTGCATGCCTACTCGTAGAAACGTCATATTGGAGGCGGATTTTATACCCATAGTTTTTAAGTGCTCTTCAATTAAGCTATTAGGTATAGTAGGACATACATTAGATATGATGAGTCTCTGGGCGGGGGTTATAAGTCTTCTTACTTCAATCTGGTTACCATCAATATTTATATATTTGTGGGAGCTAAGAAATTGATCAACTACATATTTAGAGGAGAGGTAGATGCAGATGCGGTTGTTTGATATTTTGGATGCCCAAACAACATTTTTGGGCTGTACTATTGATCCAACAGCTTTTATATATTCGAAAACTTTTATTCCTTGTATGGTTGAAAGTATAATACCTTGGTCTTTTGAAGGATATTTGAAACTATTTAATGCATTGGAGTAAGATATATGTGACGTAGTGGGTATATTTCGTGAGGTAGCAGCTGATTCCGGTTCATCCATCTTCCCGCTGAGAATTTACGTACATTGGCACAGAGGATCTAAAGCCGGACTTGGCCACTTAATAAAATTAAACAGCAGCCTAGCCTAATTACTTGTTAGTAGCAAGAACCAGCAAAAAGTTGTTGTCAATAATCGATAAGTTGAATTGAAATCGATAAAATATTTTGCCTTTTAAACTTCTGATTTTAAGGTTAATAATGCAGTTTTGTACTCACAGAATTCTACGATTTTCAGTACACTGTCACATTTAACTTTGAACAGGATTTTGATTTTAATATTATTCACTATTTACACGTTCAGAACTAAAGAAATAATAGTTTAAATATTTAAATTTTTAAGAGAAACTTTGAAATGCGTCTAAACACTTTGACAGTTTTTTGACCGAACTTGTATTTTATTGAGTTTTACTTCGTTGTATTATTTAGACATTTTATGATTAAGTTCGTTTTATTTCAATTATTAGGAAGTTACGAAATATTAAGAGTATTAAGAATATTAAGAATATTACTTCCGAACCAAAAAGCTTTTTCGGATGACAAATTATGGTTCATATTCCTTATTTATTATTTATAAATTTTAAGTAACAATTAATTTACTTTTTGAAGAATATCTTATTTTTGATTTAATCGAGGCTTTATTTTATCGACTATTTTTTGCTTTACTCGTACAGAGGTAAGCAGGTGAATTTTAATAGTTTGGCTTATGTAATGATTTGATATATTTTAACTATTTTGAGTCCTCTGGTTAAATTTATTGGCTCCTATCTTTGCTATTTAGCTGTATTTAGTATTTCTTGGCTTTTTAGATCAAATTGTTATCCATCAAATCTTACCCAGCCAATGACGCTCCCGACAATGAGCAACAACCTATTCGTAATGCTCGTGTGTACGATCGGCTTATTACCACGTAAAGTCACTCTTTGACCACGTAGGGATAATTATCGTTATTCTTTTTGGCTTCTACCAATGGGGTCTAATCTTCTTCTTCTTGGCCTCAAAATATGAAATTCGAGATGTCGATCAGTAGGAAGACCAAGAAAGAGGTAGATAAACTAAAACAAAACCGATACTTAAGAGATATTTATGGTGGCTAATTGAAGAAGAGCAGCCAAGGAAAGGAATGCTTGAAGATAAATGCTGTCGGAGGCCAGGAGCGACTTAGGCTGTAGCGCCAAAGGAAGGGAAATATTAGTTTTGTCTGATAAATAGTTTTCTATAATATTTGTCATTTATTCTCTCAGTTTGATTTGATATTTACTATTTATTAATACTAAGCAACATTTGATAAGGAATCACCAAAAATCTTAACAGGCAAACAAAATAGATATTGTAACCGTTCAGAAGACCAAGCAAGCAAAAAGGAAGTTCCTGCATAGAAATGAGGAACTAGGTTACAATAGTAAAGCTAGATAACCATTTAGGATGAATACCACCTACCACCAATAAAAATTACCATAGATACTGCCAGGTAGCAAACATAATCAATAGATTATCGCAAATAATACATTCCTGGCTGGTCCCAAAGTAACGAAGAGTCATACCATAGTTTCCTTTAATTTGTCGGTGAGCGTATAGTGGATGAATTGCATTACGCTTTGGATGTCGATGAAAAGCAAAAGTGGACCAAAACTCAATTCTCAAACATCTAGTAGGCACGCATGGTCATTACTGGAAAAACTAGGGAGCAATCTGACACCACGCTATCAAACACACTCGTAAGACAAGATGCTATAACTTACACTCAGTAAAGAAATCTAGGGCAAAAAATGTTAAAGCTCAATTTAATTGATATGAGAACTCAAAATCCTAAAAAAAGACATACCAGAGTTTCCTAAGAACACTAAAATAGCAGAGTCTTCAGGATTCGACAGTGTTCACACTGAATTCCTAATACATTGTATAGTTGGCTAGACTTTTCACGAATATGTTGCAAACTGACAATATTTGCTGTCACTTGCTGTATCTAACAAACTATTAGAGTGTTATATGTAACAGAATTGGTTCAGAATTGTTCCAGGTAATCCCAGTTTAGCCAGGAAAAATTTGTGTTGATCAGTTAGTGTCACTTACTACATATGGAATAATAATGACGTCAGTTTCCTGAAGAACTCAAGAATGGCTTATTATAAAGATCAATATTCGTCCCATTGTTGTGTAACTGTTTGTTTACTGAAGATCTGACGGAAACACAATCAAGATAATAAGATACGCTGACTATTGGGCCTTCACTATTCGCTCCGTGCGTGGCTTTTGTACTAAGCGTTACTTTGGATGCCTTGAGTAATGGGATATCCACTGTTTTACTTTGTGTGGTTAAGCCACCTTATTTTAGAGGTAGATAGACAAGTATTTCTCCCTATCAACTGGTCTTCTAACGTTCTTCCTTGTTTTATTTTTAATGCATTTGTGTTCTATCTCCAGATTTTCTTCTGATAACATTTCTTTTATTTCTTTCATTTCTGGTTTTTCTTTGGTTAATTAGCTGGTTAATTAATTGAAGGAATAAATACGGAAATAATATATATATATATATATATATATATATATATATATATATATATATATATATATCGAGAAAAGGAGTACGACCGTCAATCCAAAATAAACTAAGGTACACTCGAAGAGTGGTGGGTTTTTCGGTCAAAGTGGAGAAATAAAAGACAAAGAAGGTGGCTACTTCATCTATTTATTGAAGACGTTTCGCTTTCTGCTCAAAAAGCATCATCAGTTCATCTAAAAAGAACAATATGAAACCAAAAAACATCCAAGGAGAAATTACAACAAAAGTGTGTTACCTTACAAAGACATGTAGCAGTCAATGATGTTAAAAATATGAAAAAACTTACGAAACTGGACATTCAGAGTTAACGTTGTATAAAATAATTAATTGAAACTAGGTATAGTTTGCAATTTAACAAAATTAGCACAGCAAAAGAACATGTGATAAAAATACATGTATTAAAAAGTTATTATTAAAACTTAAGTAAAAAAAATTATATTTTCACGTGTTTTCGTGGGTGTTAAACTTGTAAATTCATTTATCGGCGAGTCTCAGTAAGCTAAAGACTGGTAACTTCATTTTATCTTATTACTATTATTCTTAATAACTTATAATGTTACCTAAAGTTAAAATTAAAAGCTAATTTATTAAATAAAATTGTTGGAAGTGCATTCGTATGATCTTTTTGGTTCTTTACACTTTAAAATTAACCTTAATGTTTTTTACTTAAGTTTTTATAATAACTTTTTAATACATGTATTTTTATCACATGTTCTTTTGCTGTGCTAATTTTGTTAAATTGCAAACTATACCTAGTTTCAATTAATTATTTTATACAACGGTAACTCTGAATGTCCAGTTTCGTAAGTTTTTCCATATTTTTAACATCATTGACTGCTACATGTCTTTGTAAGGTAACACACTTTTGTTGTAATTTCTCCTTGGATGTTTTTTGGTTTCATATTGTTCTTTTTAGATGAACCGATGATGCTTTCTGAGCAGAAAGCGAAACGTCTTCAATAAATAGATGAAGTAGCCACCTTCTTTGTCTTTTATTTCTCCACTTTGACCGAAAAACCCACCACTCTTCGAGTGTACCTTAGTTTATATATATATATATATATATATATATATATATATATATATATATATAATTGAAAATAATAGAACACTTAAAAAAAACTCACTTTCCTTTTGAATATGGTATATGGTACGAAGATGAAAGGCAGCTTATTATGAGAGTTTCGGCGTCATGGTACTGTAAGAAGATGATGATCGCTATAGATACGTTCAACAAGGAAATCGGCATCTTACACGCTTGACTTCAGATTTTCTCATCTACAGTACTTGTTAGCTACTGCTACAAACTGAATGGAACAAGATATACAAGACACAACTTAACAAAAAGAAGCAAGACAAAAATTAATTTGCAATAATAATGGACAACCAGATGAATGAGGACATCTAAAGAAGATAACGGTGTATTTTTGATCACAGAAGTACAAGAGAGCAAGTGCTAGAACGTAAATGAGAGGATACGTCTCTGTTAAGTAGGGTTAATATTGGTATCATCCGAGAAAGAAACTAGTGAAAAAAGGTAATTAGAGACGCCGACACTTGATAAGGATAATCGCAAAGAGAATGATGATAAATGAAATTTCCTGAACGATATTATCTCGATATTTAACCGCCAGTCGATCTGATGCGATTACAACTTTTTCCGTATCGAGAAATTAGTTTTGTATCGCTCTTCTCGAGAAAAATATAATTAGGCATTTTCCTGAAGCCAGTCTTTTATTTTCAGCAAGAATGTTCGATGTCGATTGGTTAACAGTTAATGTCAGCCGTTATTAGTCATGATCGAGATCGTGTCTATCACATGGGCGATCGACTTAATTTCATTTCGTATTTTCGCTTTCACTTGCCGCCTTTTCGCAGGCAGTGCCTCCGCCGGCAGACATGTTCACGTTTTCCCATCCTTTCTGCCTCTCTCGTTTTCTTGTGAATATTCAATTTTCGATTCGTTTTTGGAGCAGAGCTTTTGGGGAAATCTATTTAGATATTTATTAAAACGTTGCTTGTTTCTATTTGTCGAATAAGTTGCTACTAGATGAAAACTGTGAATATTAACGGAATGTTGATTGTTTGGTTAAATATTTATTTTGTTTTTTATCTAATAAATATAGCAACAAAAATAATCGATGTTTAAAGAATATGACAAATGATGAAGTAAAAAAAATACAGTAGGGAAAGAATTAAAACTATTAAACAAAATACCAAAATATTACAATTATTATCCGAAGTATCCTTAAACAAATATCCTATTCGGTTTATTTATTTATAATATATAGAATTTTATTTTTAATTTTATTCTGTTACTCTTTCTAAGCGCATGATAATTTGTTCTTTGTATGAAAGTTTTTTCTTTATTTTGTAGATAAAGGTTTTTAATCTATAAAAATAAATTATAAAAATAGCACCCACTTATGTCATTAAGAATCAACAATGGATGCAACATAAAGAGAATTTGTAGTATAAACCCAGCAGTTATATAGAAGAGGTCTTAGAAGAAAAAAGTTAATTATATAACAATGGCAGAATTTATGGAGGCTCTTACATAAAAAATAACAAAAAGAAACACTAGTAAAACAATACAGAACTGATCGAAACCCTACGTCAACATGGTGTAGACTGTAAAAATGGGCATATACTAGTTTGCTTCAACGCCAGCGGGTAGATTTTGATACCATACAGAAATGAGTCACAGGTAACGCGCTCCGGCCATATATTTCTTAGAAAAGTTGGTTTAACAATGTCTTTAGTAGGTACACAATGAACAATAATGAATAGCCAGGGTCAGCATAAATCGAGAATGTTGTCTTCATAGAGCAGGTACTTTCATACATTTTATTAATAAAATGTTTAAAAAATATTTCTCAACCTTTGTAGTTACCAAAATACGAAACTACGTCTTACTTAAAATTTTATAACGATATTATCACTAAAGTATTATAATGTTAGAGCTTATATTGTCTTGTTCAATATTTGATTGCGTTTTTCCGTGTCAGAAATTGCAAGTGATATATTTCTTAGAAAAGATTGGTAATTAGTATTTTACCTGGAATTTTTTAATAGGAACTAGGTTTACTTAATCTAAACCTCTTAAAAATGTTTTTATTATTACAAAAATGATATTATATTATATTCTCGCACTAAGCTTATAAACACTTAACATCATATCCTTTGATTTCAGCATACCGGATCCATGTCTCTCACCCACAAATTTTTGATTTCGTGATAATCTACAACATAATAACAAACTACAATAAACACAATTTATCTTCCAGATAATTTCTTATTCGGTACTTTATTTGGCCAATAAATATTTTACATTTTAGGTGTCAGATAAGTTTATTCATATCAGTTGATAGTTCAGATTTCTTTCCTCTATGGCGCTAGGTGTTTAAATCTAAACTAACATAAAGATTTTAATTATTTTGTTTATTAAATCTTATATTAAAATTACAGCAACCAATATTTTTGGAAATTTTTTCAAAAAAATTAGTCGTAGTATTAGCAATATTAATATGTAATTAATAATATTAGTTTTATAAATTAAACGTATCGTTTCAAGAACAAAATATAATTGAAATTTCAGAAAGTTCAGATTTATGTCTTTGATGGCGTAGTTACCCTACCTGATAAACAGTGTGACTTGTCATCCTAGTCTTTTATATAGATAGATACAAAGTTGTGTGAGAATTCTTTTTTAAAACTAAGCAATAATATCTGCTTCACTAGGTTTCTGTTGGTTTTTTTTAAGCTTTTTATTATACTACATTTGGTAGTTGCACTTTTTGACTTGGATCTTGATCTTTTGCGTATAATATATTTTCGAAATATTTTGCTTATCTTCCTAATTTTGCATCAATTCCATCTAATAAGTTTTTCTCTTCATCTTTATACTGTTATTCCTCTTCATATTTGTTATGAAAAATGAGACCAACGAGAAAAAAATTATTCCTTATGGTCTTAAATGGTGCAAGCAAATATACGGACATAGACACCTTTTAATTATTTGAAAAAGCACAAAATAAAGATCCCTTTTGCAGAAATTATCGTCAACATTCAGTTATCGAATACGCACTTTTTTATATATCCCAATATATTAACAATTTGTAATATAATTACAATAAGTAAATTGTCTGACAATATTTAACAATAAAAATATTATTTAAGAAAAAGTGTCGTGTATAAAATTGCCCATTGAGAGTTTTCTGTATATTCTTCTTTTTCTTTTTATTGCGCCGTCTCCTGTCGAAGGTTGGCATTCCAAATGGCAATTGTAGCTTTGGAAACTGCTGCACGAAAGATTTCTATGGATGAGTGGTCAAACCATCTCCTCAGGTATTTCAGCCACGATTCTGGCGTCTTCCAACTGATCTTTTGCCCTACACTTTACCTTTCAATATGATATCTTTCACCTCTGAATACATGACCCAAGTATTGTATTTTTCTCTCTGATTATGGTGAATAATTCTTTTTGTCTACTCATGCGCCGAAGTACTTCACCTTTGGTGACGTTTTGTATCCATGGAATTCTCATCATCCATCTGTATATATAAATTCATAGCCATCTATTCTTTTTTCTGTTTCAGAGTCCATTGTCCAATTTTCACAGCCCTACATCAAAACGGAGAAAACGTAACATTTGATCATTCAAATTCTGAGCTCTCGACTAAGGTCTGATCTTGTAAAAATATTTTTCATGCTCATGAAAGGATACTTCTGGAGGACACTATCCCTTGAGGTTTGTAAATGTCACCTGTGGAGATTTTGTGTCGATGGCTGAATAAGCATTTAAGAAGAAGACATTTTTCCTGTAATGTTTGTGTTTTGTTTGACCATATTATTATTTTTTTCTTTATTGTTTTTTATAGTTTGCGTGAGTCCATTATATTTCTATAACTTAGATACATTTTTGATGACACTTTTAAAATAAAAGTCAATAACAACATAAACATATCTTCCAGGGGAGCTAAGAAAAGACGCAAGTGGAAATATACATGTCGTATAAAATTCATGCAAAAGTGAATTTTGTATTATAGCATACAGCTAAATTTATGTTCTCCTTGTTTAATCAAATATGCGAATGGCAAGTTCGGTTGTTGGCTCCATAAATGTCCCTTTTTCTTTCCCTACGAATGTAAATTTATTGACATTGCCCTATTCTAAACTGTGAAAAATGCTCCGCCGAATTTCATTTCCCGGTTTTTGTTTTGGAAACATGCTAGCTTGTCTTTTGTTTCGCGAGGCGATGTATATTTACATCATTTGAAAATTTAAATAACACCGTTTAAAGTTTTATGAGAACTCGTAAAACGCTGCTGCGATGTTTTGTCAGTATCTTTTTTCAATCAGTTTTACACTTTTTTGTTTTAAGACCATAACTTTATTATAGAACTGTAAAATGTTGCATATTTACAATAAAAAATGAAAATATACGGTGCAAGTTTGTACACAAACATTAATTAACTCGAGTGATTGGTGCTTGAGTGTAATTTGTCATTAGCTCTGATTGGAGAACGCGTTTTCATGATCATGTAGACTGTTGTCTGTGCAAGCAACTTAAATTTTCATCATCATCATTATCTTGGTCTTTATGCCTATGCGGTGTCAGAATATATTTAGTCAGTATAAACTCAAAAATTGTGTCAGCAAAACTTACACGATTTTTCGATAGATGGTGCTAGTTAGGTAAGTCATTGTGTAATATTATTCTCTATTTGCTCGTCCCGCTCACTTGTATAAGCAAGCGCTACCCAGGCACTAGAAACTTCCGTTACAAACTTTTCTGTCATTTCCATTTAGTTTTCCATTTCTAAGATCCACTGCAACGTGTTTTCAAAGAATTCATTAAAAATGACAACTTTTTTTAAAGAGAGTAGCAAAGTTTTAGGAATTAGTCACCTGGTCATTAGCAAAATTTCACATTCAACTATTTTATTCGTTCTAAAGCCATTTCGGCTCAAATTAAATTTATTTATGTTGAAATTTATCAGAGCACATATTATGTATTGAACTGCAGCAGGGTGTGGTTTCACCACCAATCCGATGTTTGATTGAAATAAACTAAACTGTAAATTGATAATGACAAAACGAAATAATAGGCTGGCGGTATGTGTGTTTGCATATTAAACATGTTATTCCTAGCACGCGTTCCAGCACGAAAATTGATTGGGACATTTATCGGATGTATTTAAGTTACTGTTTGATGGAGACAAATATAAATTTGGACAATAAAGCCAATAGAGTTAGGCATCATTGCTGAAAGCTTAATGAGATATAATCTAATTAGATATGTAAAATACAGTTATGTTTCACATGACCAATCATTTATTTTTAATCTACAAAATGAAGGGGACTACATCATATTACTTAAACAGATTTGTCTTTACAAGGAATAAAGAAAAGAATTAAAAAAAAAGAATTAAAGAAAAACTAAAGTAAAGTAAAGTAGATTAGATCATATAAAGCTCCGTGATTAAAATTTAGTGTCAGATAAATGTTAAATTTATTGCACTACAAAACGTTTTTAAACCTATGCTGAAACTCTGAATTCTACGTTTCTGTTTTAAGAAAATCAGTCTCTATAAATGGGCAAAGTCAGCATAATATTTATAAATTTTGAAAGATTGATTAATAAATTATTAGCAAATTCAAAAATCCTAGTGTATTGCACTGTAATATTAAAACAGCTGATGCCATTTATAAAACCTCATAGCCCATATATATATATATAGTTAGGCTTATTCTTTGAAATGCCTCTATAATTCAGTGGCATTTTCGTAACATTGTAACAGGTGTAGATCTTCTCCAAACGCCTATTATATTCAGGGGCAATTATTGAATGATGTGTTCGCTCTTTGGGGGATGGCATTATGCGCGTTTCTCCATGGTTAACCGTTCTCAAGAAAGGTAAACCAGAGAGAAAAGAGCATAACGCCACCCCTACTAATGTAGCATCAACGCAGAAAGGCTTCTTGCAGATCCTATTTTTTAGGATATCCAAGGTCAAAAAACAAGTAAAACCTCCCTAACGTTTTGTCTGTGATTGCTGAGGAGGGAAGTAGCTTAAGGGCTAGGGAACAACCGTCTCTACGAGGGACCCTCTTTGATCTTCGTACATCAGAACATCTTATTCTGGTAATCTCATGTCCGCTGGAGCTGAGGTTTCATTTGTTACGTTTAAGTATTATTTATGTCAAAAATAAACCTAAGATGTTTGTATTGAATTACTTCACTGAAATAAATGAATGATACAATTAACTCCATCAATATTCTCCATAATTATTAATACATTTTAATAACATATTTTTAATTAACTATTATATTATGAAATCGTATTTTGCAAATAGGAACTCTTTATAGTCGCAAAAATTCTCTGTCAGACCACTAATCGATCAAAGCAGGAATTTCGCATGAAGGTATACTTACACAACGATTCCATGACAGCCTTAGAAAATGAAATGGTACAGATACTAGATAACAAAACTAACCCAGCCAAATGTGAGCAATCCACATTCAAAAGTCGTAAAATCTACCCCATTTATAAAATTTCCACATATATATTTGCCGCTGGAAAATCCTCTTTTCTTCTTCTTTTTTCATGTAGATATGATTCTGTGTGTTTTTCAATGTGCCGCCAGTAGTTGTCGTTCCGTTGTTTTCGTGGTCTTCCTACTGATCCCCTTCCTATTGGGAAACCGCCGTTTGCCGTCTTTACTAATCTATTTGTTGTCATTCAGCTTATATGATAGTCCCATTCTACTCTTATATTTCTTGAAGTTCTCCACATTGCATCTACGTTGTATATCTATACTTAAAGCTCTGTCCTATAGTATTTTAACATCAATTTTCTAAAACGTTTTCATCTCTTCTGTTTCAAACATCCTTTTTGTCCTCTCTGACTTAGGTCGTGTTTCTGCGCGTATGTCATTATTAATCTGATGACTGTTTTATAAAATCTACCGTTCATTTCTTTCCCGAAATTTTTATTTCACCATATTGTTTCCTTAGAGCAATAGAGAGCTCATTTAATCTTCCTGTCTTATCCCATTGCCAGTTTCAATAGGGTCAGTTAGTTTTTCTTTTATTTTTAATTTTATTGTATTATTTTGGTGGATATTTTCGTTCGTTTTTGATCATTCCTAGAGATATCTATCTTGCATATAATAAATGGATAACGTCCTTTAATTTAACCCGGCCAGATGCATTCTTAAAGTCCACGATACGTAGATATACCGATTCTCCAATTGCTGGTACCAAATTATCCTCTAGTAGCAAATCAATTCTTTATAAAATGATTCTGTAATCTTTTTTCCCACTAAAAGCAGTTTTGTTTGTTAATCGACGGAACCTCTATTAAATGACTCCATCTTTTGTACAGTTAGCCGAGACTTCTATCGTTTGGTGATTAATCTCTTACTATTTTGACCACTCTTCCATTCTATTTATATGATAAGTCCATGGTTTTTTCCTGTTCATTATCTACTTTAAGGAGAATTATAATTGAAAACTTTTGTATAACCGATAACCACCTTACAAACATTCTTACACAAAAAAAATAAAAGTAGAAAACGTCTTGTAATATAATGTCTTACCTATAGAAGACCTACAACATTTAATCGAAAGTCTAAGTATGAATAGTGCTGAGATGAGAGTTACTATAAACGTTAAAATACCGAAATATATACCAATTACAAAAAGACCACCAAATATACACCACATATTGACAATAAATGATAATGTTGTAGAACAAGTAGAAAAATATCAGTACTTGGGAGGGAACTTTGATGAACGAAACCAATGCATACTTCTTGCAGAAGTAAACAGGTGATCATCATTTATACGAATGAAGGCACTCCTATCATGTAAAAATCTTAATTTGGAAATCAGACTATGTACTATTCGATGTTATATATTTTCAATATTATTTTATGAAGCTGGTTATACCATAGAGTATTAAAAATATTATGGACTGATAGACTTAAAGAAGTACTAGAGAGATTTGGTAAAGAAGCAGAACTACTCACCACCATACAAACGAGTAAACTGGAATACCTAGGCCACGTGGTGAAGGAATTTTGAGATTTAAAATACAAGGAAAGGTTTAAGGAAGAAAATCTGTTGACTAAAAGCAGAATTCTTGTTTGAAAAATCTACGTGATTGGGCACTCTAAGTAAAAGTGTTGTCTTGTTTTGTACCTGTGGACTAGTCTTTGTAGACAATTTAATCTTTATCAAGATTGTTATGGATATCAATATTGTGTCGTCTACATAGTACGGGATTCTAAATCATCATTTCTTTACTTGCTTGGTAAGCCTAAATGCGTGCGTCATTCGCTCAAGCTGTGGCGACCGTTACTGATTAAATTTGAAGACACTGCTAGGCATAGGATACAGTGATACAATTGGGAATTACTAAAAGTTGACTAACTAAAAAATATTCTTAATTCAAACCGAAAGGAAAAATAAATGTATACTATATTTTATTTTATATACTCAATATTTACATATATATTTATGATGTGTCCTACATCTTAACTCCCTATTTATACGTCCTTATGTTATATTGAATGTAAATCTAAAACGACAATTATTATCACTGCAGAATCTGTTTAATCCGTTTATCCAATCAGCATGAACAATAACTTATTATCTTCAAGAATTATCTTCAAAACACCTTTGGGTTACGAAATTCATGAGTGATATTCAAATTTGTATATATGATTCATATACATATGCATATATTATGCATATATAGTGCATGTCGTTATTGCCGTATAATAATTACTTCACCTGAAACCCGCCAAATCCGCTTAATGTGGTAAATTCGATGCTGACGTCATCGCCGCTAATGCTTCTCGCTTATAACAATGGATTATTTAAATCAAGTTCATCTGCTGGATATAATCCGATATCAAAAAAGTATCAACTGCGTAGTATATACCACTGTAATGCTGTTATTGTTGTTTTTGCCCGAATGATTCAGAAATAGTATAGTTTATACAGGGTTTGTTTAAAAAGTGAAGTTTTTATCTTGATTAATTTGAGGGTGGTACTTTTTTGCCGCACGTTTGGTTACCATACCAGATGTCTAGTTTTAAGCCCCAAATATTTCCACAAATGAGTCTAGCTACCATTACTGTAGTCACTACTTTATGAGTTATTCATTCTATCTGCTGAATCCAAGTAAGATTTAACTTACTCTACTTCACTTTACCAGATTTATATTTTAACTATTTACGATTAAATGACCTAATCACTCTCTGATAAATTAGATCGGACTTCTGATAGCTTAATATTGATTTAAAGCTATTCTCTTGTGGCATGTTAAAGTAATTACTATTTAAATGGGAATAAGCCACAATTAAAGGTTAGAGTACGTTTATTGACGTTTCAATTTCCACTTCGGGAATCGTTCTCAAAATACAAATTTACTAATGTTTGTATTTTGAGAACGATTTCCGAAGTGGAAATTGAAACGTAATAAACGTACTTTAACCTTTAATTGTGGCTTTAAATAGTAATTTCTGATAGCTTATACTAATCCCTACATTTGAATTCCATTCTGTAGCTAAAGCTAAAATAATCTCTGACTGACTAATAAAATATAATCCAAAAATGTCTCCTCCGTTTCTTCCAACTGTTCAAGACATTTGTGAACCACCAACTCATTTTCATTTGTAGTATTCATTGCGCTTTTTAAGAACTTACCTTGCACAAGATTTATGACACCTACTGACATTGTTTTGTCAGGATTTCGTTTATTACACCAACAATAAGGACATCGGAAATCATCTGGTAAAACTGATCCACAGATTTTTGAGTACTTTTTTTGAAAATTTCGTTGGAAATGGCTTTATATTGAAATCCAAAAATAATTATCCCAAAATAAAAGTAATCGGGATAGTACCTACTGAAAAAATAATTATATTTTTAAAAAATGCTTCGTTTGTGTGCTTCTCTTTTTTTTTTTCTGACACCGAAAAATAGTACCTAGTATAAAAATTGGTCAATTAATAGTTCAATAAGTTTTGCGATTCGATAAGAAAAAACCCTATTTTATTGGTTTGACACACTCTATTATTTAGTATCGTCTCTCTAAACATCAAGAAACTTGTTCCGACGATATTTCAATTTATGAATTCCATTCTTGGAGTGAGAATATGAGAAAAGCTGCAAAATATGCTTCCTCAGCTGTTATGAGCTCATCATTTGATGCAAAATGCTTTCCAAGGATAAACTTTTTAGGTATTAAAACAGATAGAAGTCACTAGGGGCCAAATGTGGTGAATACGGTGGACACTCCAACAATTTGAACTTTAATTCAGGGATTTTCCACATTGTCAAAATGCTCATACGACACATTCATTGCATTGTCTAGATAAAGAAGCATTTTTTTCTTCCGCAAACCGGATTTTTTTACAAATTTTTTCCTTCAACTGATCTAAAAAATTACGATAATATTCAGAATTTATTGTTATACCTTGTTCAAGTAATCCACAAACAAAAGTTTTTTTGCATCTTAAAAAACTGATGCTAACACTTTATTGGCTGATATCTGATCACGAAATCATTTAAGAGCTAAATAACTAGGTTTACAACATTTCCTCTTGTATTTTGAAAACGTTTAAAATGTTGCCGATAAGTCGCATTCAAATTGATTTATTTCATTGTAGCGAATACGGCACCCATTGTGAACACAGCATTTTGAAACCCAATGATTTAGCTAATATATTACTTACACTGCCCAATGAGATGCCTGGGGCTTCTACTACATATCTTTCAGTCACTCGACAATTTTCCAATAAGATATTTTTTATTTTTTCTACGATATCTGGTGTTGTGACTATTTTTGGACGTCCATGACGTGGATCGTCTTCCAAGATTGTAAGACCACGTTTAAATTCAGCAACTCATCTTTCTACAGTACTAATTGATGGCGAAGGGTCCTTATATACCTTCAACATTCGTTCAGAAATTTTCTTTGCTTTTAAACCTTAAAAAAATAAAAATTCAATCACAATTTTTCCACTATAAAAATTATTGTGACACGTCGATACTTAATGGTTTGTAAACAAAGAATGAATTGACAGATTAAAATAAAACTTCACATACGAAGAGTCTACTTACACAACAAAAAAAAATTGTGTCGGAGATTCATTAAAGTGGACCACAGAATAGTAGACAGAGTAGCAGTAGATAGTGAAGTGAATATTTCAGTATGCTGAGGTTGCTTCCACCATCTACATAGTTAAAAGTAGAAAACAATTACACAAAACGTTAGAGTGACTTTTGTAGATGATATGTGTTATGTAAAAACTAGGTATATACTCAAATACTCTGTCAAAGTACAGACACAAAGCCAAAGTTGTTGCTTTGCTTAAACATGACCAAGATACCAATGACCAACTCTTTTAAAAACTGTGATATCACAGGAAACTCACTTGTCTTTTCAGCATCTTTTTGCTTAAAAGAAGAAATTAAAACCTTCGATATGGCTTGAAATTTAAACAAATTTTAAATAGAATCCGGAACACATTGAATACCAAACAATCAACCCTAATTGCAGTAATCCAAGTAGAATTTTATCAGTTATCAGTTCACAACGCAGGAGCCGAGAACTTATACGTACTCGTACTTATAATACATATAGCAGAGACATATAAAGTAAACAATAATTAATTCAAAATTTGAAACAATACATAATTTAGCGGAGCCCTAAGGGCTCTGCTTTGCGCGTTCTACATGCAAATTTAACTTTATAACCGTCTTCTCGTAAGACGTAATGGATTATTCGTGTATGTGCTTTTAGAATGTCGTAAAACGCACAAATGGGCCAAAAGGCCATAATAGAAGGAAAACTACAGGGAGGAGAGGGAGGCGGAAGTAAAGGGTTGGTTATCTTTTATATATCATCAAGAGTTGTATAATGCGTGCTATAAAACTTTTGATTCTTTAAACAAGGTTTAAAATTAGGTCACCTGTAAATTTTATACGATATAAATAATAATTGAATTAAAGTGAATATGTTTAATTTTGTAATTGAGTAGTTTTTTTATTTTTGACAATTCTTATAGTTAAAAAAAAATGTTAAAATCTTTTATAAAAGGTATATAATTAAAAAACCCTACCGAGGCTATGTCATTAAGACAAAACGTTTTCGGAATCCCTATTCCATCATCAGTGTCCTAAAAAGTATATAACCACTTTAATTAAAAAGAACGTGAAGTTTAAATTTTGACCATGGTTAATACAAAATGTGGTTAATATTTACCAGGTGTACATGTTTTGTGCCACTTAATATCTAGGTAAAAACCCGTTAAAAGTTATAGGTTAGAATTTAGTTTACATTATTCAAACTTATATATTAGGATGTTAAAGTTACCAGTTGATTTTATAACATGGCAACGTACGACTCCACATGAAGTTGCTGGTCCTGAGACAAAGTGATAGTGTGGAATTTACACCATAATAGTATGAGCGCTTGTTGCTTCTGGCGATTCAAAATAAATAAAATGCATGTATAATACACAATGGAAAGGTTAAGCCTGCATTGCCTCTGATGAGCCGCCACCGATCTTAATGCAATTACTATTTTTATTGTAACTAAGTCACAATTTAAGATTAAAATAAGTTTATTTTTGACATTTCGTTTTTGTATTTTAAAAACTACAAAAAAGACTGTCTATTGATGTGTTTGTTCCATTCCTTTTTTTTCTAAATACTCATTCATTTATAATATTGAGAACGTAAGATAACAAGTCAAAATCTACTAGATCAATGAGAAAATAAAAGAATAAAAAAACGAAAACAAGCCATCAATAGAATTGATGAGATTTATGAATCGTAATATTTTATAGGAATTGTATTTATTCTTATTTATCAGTTTGTAAATTTATATTTGGATTTATTAAAATTTACTTTTTAACCAATTTTGCTGCAAATTCGTAGACGTAGGTATTTAAATTTTTTTAGCGCTTTTGTTAAACGCGCTAAATTTTCTGTCAAAAAAAAATATTTTTTGCAGCAATTTACAACCATTTTCAAATCGTTTTTACAAAAGAGATAAATCAACAATGGAAAATTCACGCAGTTAGAATCCCCATTGGTACTAACTGCCGAATCAAGTTCACACATGCGGCACCACCGATTATGTGCAATTTTACAAAATTGCTCATTACAGTTCCGGTAAATAGTAATCACAATGTTGGCGCTGCTAATATTGCCAAAATGTATACAAATGCGTAATTTCACATATATCGCCGAAACAAATGAACGTTCAATAAAACGTATCTGCTAATTAGTTTCCAAATTTGCCGCAATTTTATCGAAATATGTTTACATGAGACTTTGTAGCAGGTATTGGTTTGCGATGTTGCCATATCTTAAGTCCTTATCAACATTTTTTCAAAACTTTTTCAACAACTTTTCAGTGGGCCTAGTTACAAGAGCGTGACAAAAAATATTAAAGTTATTATAAATGTCTATCAAACGGATTTTCTAATAACAATTTTGATAAAAAGTTGAAATTGTTTTAATATATCCTAAAAATTTAAGCTTCAAAGAATCGAGTGCGATCTGTTAAATACCTCGTTCGTTCCTAGTTCGTACGGGAGATTCATTATAAAGATTCTCTGCTTCTGTTCTAGCATCTTGTCTGGCCATGTCATCAAATATGATTTCAAACTGTAACCACACTGACCAACTATAAAAAATAGTACAAACCTAACAAAGTCTTCAGCTTCAAATCTTTGTATGCCACTATTACTAAATGTTATTTGATCATGTACAAGCAATTTTGCAACAGTATTTCTAATTTGTAAACACGTCACTTATTTTTTTGACATTTATTGCAAAAATTCTTTTTCGAAACGAGTTACTTCTGCATTTGCACCTTCATAATAACAAATTCGTATTAAAGTACAAATAACTGCACCTGAAACTCTTCTTCAACTTGGACCAATTCATAATTTCTTTGATATATTTTCAGTTCTTCACGCTGTTACTCTCGATATACCCATATAGTTAGCTACTGATAATTGAATTTATCAAGAAGCAAAAAATATTAATGTCAAAAATAACTGATGGACTGGTGTAACAGCTTTCCACTAAAAATGTGTGGTGAATAATATTTTCTCTATAGACATTATAATAGTAATGATGGTTGGTTTGACTTTTTAATGATTTTTAACCACCAATGTTAATGTGATGACAAATTTTATTATATCGTAATTATATTGCTTACCTTATTGTTACGAAGTTATATTAAAATTTTGATCTGTTTAAATAAAGTCGTAACTTAATCATTTGCCAAAGAAAACCTTACAGAGAAATATAAATCATTATAATATTTTATTCAATTCATTCTTTTACTGTAAACTTTTGAGTGGCGTACGTAGATAAATTCATTTTTGATTAATTTAAACTTGAAGAAAACTGAAATTTACACTTAAAGTGGACTTTTAATTTATTTAATGTTCACTTTGTATATAAGTCATAAACAGAACTATGTATGTAAATATAGTATAAGATGAGACTTCTTAAAATCTTATATTTAATAATATCTTATGATTTTCTGGAGACGTCAATAAGAGGTAACTTGGTATCATGTGCAAAATATAATTTAGTGCGTGACTTCCGATAAGGAATTATAAATGTCAAATAATAAACAACTTATTTCATCTTTTACAGTTTATTTATAAAAAGGCATTTGAAAGACTGAGATAATACAGAAAAAAAAAAACAGTTTCAGAGCAATAAACTCTTTCATCTTTATTGTAAAATATTCTTTTTAAACCGTTTAAAACGACTACATAATATCTAATTGGCAACAGCCGCTTTCGAATGTAGTTATAAATTTATATTGAAAACGCGTTCACGCAAAACTATTTAAAACATGATTACTAAATGAATGTGGTTTTAATTTGCCAATGTATATTGTTCCACAAGGCGTTTAAAACGGGCTTTATTGCGACAGGAACATTTGTATTACTAAAAGCAATAATACAACAAATTGTTTACAGTAGATAAAGTTTTTAACGAGCTTATTTGGACTTTCATTCCTACCACAAAATATAAATTAAGTTTAAAAGTAAGAAAGGATAATAAAAAAGGTACAATTGGTTTTATTACTGGTTCAACTGTAGCACTCTTTCTCTTTTTTTTAGTGGTTAAATAACGTTATATCGTGGACCTGATGATGGTCTGAAGTTTTTGTAGTCCAAAACTTTCATCCTAATTATAATAAAACCAATTGTAGATTATTCTTTCCCTTTTAATTTTTTTCTTTTTTTTTTCTTTCTATTTTTGCATGAATTCGATTTTGAACTAATTCGTTTGGACCCTTATATCTTTAATATCACAGTTAATTCTATAATAAATTTACACAAAAAAAAATGGACTACTTAATTAAAACCGAATTATACCCATATTTCATCTAGTGTTTATGATGTGTGAAAATATGTCTCAACAATTTACACAGATAAAATCCTATTAAAATAATGAACCACGGGTGTTAAAACCATCACGTTACAAAAATCCATAATCTTCTTTCACCGAGCTGGAGGGGCTTTTCTAGACTCAATCCGTACGTTTCATACCTTTATTATCTTTTTTCACTTTTTAATGTTTCCACAAACTTCACATAACGGACCACCGAGCAGCTTCAGCTCAATATGGCGTTTATTTTGCTGCAGCAGTCATATTTTCGAAAAGAAATTGATATATACAGGTCAGAACTAACTCATTTTTTTATTTCATATACCGTCTTTAACAAAATCAAAATTTCATGTAGATTAGGAGACGCTTGCAGACACTCCGTGAAAATTACGTTTGTCATTTCCTATGCCTATATATATTGAGAGAGAGAGAGAGAGAGAGAGAGCGAGAGAGAGAGAAAAAAAATCAAGGATTAAAGAAAAGAAACAAAGAAAATATCTAAGAATATAAGAGAATACATACCATCGTCAGAAGAAAGATAAGAGAAGCCAAAGAGAAACAAAAAACAGAACAATGTCAAGAAATGGAGGAGTATCAGAGTCTATATGATAACTTCAATGTCCATCGAAAGGTAAAGGAAATAGCTGGAAAGTTCCGAAAACGCAACAGCGGAAAAATAACAGATGATGAAAGAAAATAAAAAGAAAGTATGGGAAAAATACTTGTAGAAACTTTTCCATGACCTTTATTGAAGAAAATTCAGGGCCAGAAATCGTATCGGAAGAAATAACGGCAGCCGTCTTGATGAAATTCCTGCAGAATGAACTTATTAGATGCAAAGCAAATAAAAATAATAACTGAAATATTTAATGAAATATACAAGGCTGGAAAAATACCAGTAGAGTGATTCAAATCAGAGTTCGTACCATTGCCCAAAAAACCAGGAGAAAAAGTTTGTGAAGACTATAAAACCATAAGCCTAATGAGACATCTTCTGAAGCTGTTTTTAAAAGTCATCCATAAAAGAATTTACCGCAAATGCGAGGAACAAATTGCGCTCAATCAGTTTTGATTTGTGAACGTCGTTTGTACGAGGGAAGCGTTATTAAGCGTGCAGGTATTGTTTCAGAAATGTAGATATGTCATCTGTGATGTTTTTGCATGCCTGATTAACTACAAGAGGGCTTCATGTCTGACAAGAATCAGACATGAACAAATGATGGAAGTGCTAAAGAGGACAGAGATTGATGGTAAAGACCTAAAAATAATAGCTAACCTATTTGGAACCAATCAGTGGCGCTCCGAATAGATGTAGAATATACAGATCAGGTTAAAATCTTAAGGGAAGTGAAACAGGAGTGCATAATTTGACCAATGATGTACTCAGATGTGATCTGTGCTTGGAGCACATTTTTAAAGAGGCTGTAAAATATATCGATGAAAGCATCTCAATAAATAGAGTCAAACTCAATAACCTGCGGTAGGTAGATAATACAATAGTGTTTTTGCATACCATAGAAGGGCTGAAAATTTTAATCAACGAAATAACGAAAACAAATAGAACATACGGGCTGGACGGACGGATATAAACATCAGCAAAACCAAGCTAATGATCATCAGCAAGGAAATATTCCATATAGCAACCAACAAAGTCATCATAGCCAGAATGATCGCCAACATTCGGAACGGACAGGCACCCCAAGAAGAAGAAGAAAATAAAGGGTTTTGATCAATGTGTACTTCCAGTTCTTATCTAAATTAAATATATCCCTTTAAGACAGAGTTTAAAATCAAAATAGAAAAAAAACTGGTGTTACGGACGCATTTAAAATAATTACAACGCTGAAATGGAACTGGGCAGGATATGTTGCCAAGATCAGAGATGAAAGATGAACTAAGACAATTTTAGAATGGAAATCTAGACACGTTACTTATTGTAATCGAGGACGTCCTCCAACAAGGTGGTCAGACGACATCAAGCGCATCCAACACAACTGGATCCAGGGTGCTCAAGATCGGATGCAATGGAATTATTTACGGAAGGCCTATGTTCAGCTGTGGGCTCAAAACGGATAATGATAATGAAGAATTTGAAATCTTGTTCTGTATCTAAAATGTATGTGAGCACCTTTCTGGCTTCCAAATCCTAAAATCTACTTGACCAGTTTGGTCTCCGGATTGTATATATCGAACCGATGTAAATTACATATAAGGGATTCATGCTTATTATGTATATGTAGAGGTAGAAGGTCTTAATTTACCTTTATGGTTGAAGTAGAATACCATATCGTTATATCGGTTATTCCTACACAACTGGGATTCGGTTAATTGCAGTGACATTTAACATTATTTATATAGGTTTTTCAGAACAATTCATGAAACCTTGGGCGTTTAATTAATTTTTGTTAACGTGGTTTTCCGTCGATAAGTCTATTAAAATATGCTCCTAATGTCTTTCATGATGCAGCCATTTGGTTTTCGAAAATCTTTCATCTGGTGTAATTTGTATACAATCAAAAATGCTTTCCAATCAACAAGTTCTATAAGAGTATTAGTTTATATACTATGTGTTCCTATTATTGGTTTATTAGCTTTTTGGTGTTTTCTATTTTTAACTTTTATAAATGGTTAGTCGCGTATGGTATCTTGAATGCTTTTTATTATTTTTGAACCGACTTGGTTCAGCGTCAGGCAAACCGGTGAGACTATTTCCCTACCGATCACATGCTAAAGCACTCTCCAAGGTTTATAGATGCATTTAATGGATATATTATGGCAAAACAATTGTAAAATTTTTAAATTGAGCCTTAAACTTAAGCTAAAATTGAGCTACTTTTGATATGATTGTGCTATCGAAATAATAGTTATTGAAGTAACCACTGACTCATATAAGACTCAAATTAAAAATGTGTGAAACGCCTTAATATTAAATTCGATTTTCTAGAATAGTTTATAATGGTAAACGCTTTGATGACAAAATAACATTTTAAATACCACTTGCAGTTTAAAAACACGCCTGGTATAAAAGTTTTACTACCCGTGCAGTCTCTCCTAAATGCCCCTCTGGCGGTAATATTTTTCTGCACCTGAAAATTGTCGACTGGACTTCAACCGGATGGAATTAGTGTCGTCTGAAATAAAAAGGAATTTTCAGTTTTACAATTTATTTCTTAGTTTTAATTTGGGATCTTTGTTTGTTTTTTAAAGTTTAAATTAAATTTTTTGTTGGGCTTAGTTCCGGGTTTATTTCCTTAGATGGATAGACTCCATTCAGCTCTAATACGCAATTAAACGAAACAGGATTAGAGCGAAATGTTTTATTGGGTTACGGATGCTTTATTGCTGAATAAACTTTTAATCTGTTTTTCAAAGACTATCTTTTTAAATGGCGTTGGTATATTGCGTGGTTAAAACACTGGTTGACTTGTTAATATGTGAAAAACGAAAAGGTCTATCTACGTAGCAACTCATCGCTAAAGGAAAAATTGGATTGGATTGTCATTATACATAATATGATACAAAAAGGCTATATATAATGCTTACAGTAAACGGATATCATCTATCCAACAGAAATTTGTCCAAGCAGGTTTTATAGATAAACTACATACATAATGCAACATCTATGATAAATTTTAAAAAAAATTTAGAACAGAAAGACAGCCGGATCTAAATTAAATTTTGTTAGACGACCTAGCAGAAAGATTTCATGCGGTGACTTGAATATTAATTACGCTTATACTTGTGCTACCTAATTATCCTTGGTCAATATATTCGAATCGTATGGTTTCACAATGCAAGTTAATTCTCCTAAAAGAATTACTAAAACAATATCTACTATAATTGATTATATTGTCTCAGATTTCTCACCCATTAATGTACGCTCTATAATTATTAATGCACGACTATCTGATCATGAACCAGTATATACCAAGTTTAACACTCTTAACAAACAATCTTAGAAAATCCAACGTTTAGGTAGGATTTTTCTGCTCAGAACTTTCGTAAATTCCAAAATTTCCGCTTGACTTCTGGGTAACACTTTCTCTCTGTGGACGTAGACTTTAATTTCAGTGATTTTTTAGAAAGGTTTGTCTGTATTTTCAATTAGGCATTTCCTTTAAATACAATTAAGTCAAAACGTCACAAACTCTGGATTACCAAAGGTATCCGCATATCAGCCAAGAATATGCGTTCACTACTGTACATTAAGAAATTAACTACTAACGTCTTTATCGCTAAATATATCTCCAAGATACAGGAACCTATCTAAAACTTATCAAAACAGCTAAAAAAATGTACGATCAGAATCGTCTGGAAAGCTCTAAAAATGTTGCAAGAGAAACTTGGTCCATATCCATCTTCGAGATTTTTTTGTCTTCCAATTACTGAAAATCTAAATGAATACTTTGTTATTGTTAGTAAAAATATAACATCCACTATTTTGCCACAACGAGATCCTATTTCCTATCTCTCTAATTCAAGAAAGGTATCAAATTCATACTCTTTAAGACCAGTTGATAATTCTAAACTGATCCAAATAATCATTAGTATCAAAAGCAAATCTTCCTGTAGTACTGATGGACTATCCATTAAAATTTTCTTAAATCTCCCAAAAAATGTGTTGGATGTACTGGTCTTACTAATTAACGATATCTTTCAAAAAGGTATATTTTCAGAGTACCTTAAGACAGCTATTATTATTTCTTTTCATAAGGGTGGTGAAAAATCTAATGTCTGCAACTCTAGACCTATTGCCTTACTACCTGTCCTATCTAAAATTATTGAGAGACTTATAAACGTCTGACTTATGTCCTTTCTCGTTGAAAACAACATTTTATCACAAAGTCAGTTCGCCTCTTTATTCAATTAATGTATCAGCGATGCTGTTTTCTGTACTGCATGAGGTCTATCAAGCACTTAAAAATAATCTTTATAATGCCACTGTTTTTTGTGACTATGCCAAAGCTTTTAAATGTGTAAATCACGACAAAAAACTAAATTTCTACGGAATTCGAGATTCGAGGTTGAATTGGTTCAAATCTTACTTGAGGACTAGGAAACAACTAGTTAGAGCAAATGGTACTGTCTCTAATCACAAAAGTACTGGGTCCTTTACTTTTTCTTATCTTTATAAATGACATCCCTAACTTAAAAGTCGATGGAAAAATTTTTCTTTTTGCTGATGATACCAGTATTAATTGGAGGAACTTTAATATTGCAACTCTTCATGCAATTATAACGTTTGATCTACTTAAAATAAAAACCTGGTAAGACTCTAATTTACTTTCTTTTAATGTGGATAAGACAGTCGCTTTGTCCTGTAAAGGAGCTCTTCAACTCTTGCTTCTTAATAACAGCCAGATCAGTATCGTTAATTCTGTAAAATTTCTTGGTATTTTTGTAGACAGCAACCTTAATTAATGGTCCTTTCATATCAAATTTTTGTTTGTTTGTTTGTTTGTTTGTTAGGTAAAAAACTAGCCTTAGCCTTTTTGGTCTCAGTAGAATAACACATTGCAGTAACTACTTTAAAAATCACGGGATTTTAACTCTTCTCTCTTTATATATTCTAGGAACTGTTTGCTTAACTCGTAAACACCTACTAAAGTTTTTCCAGCAAGACCTAATCCTGACTACTCCACCAGAAATTTAAGCTTTGATGTGTATTTACCGATCCCGTCCACTGAGTTAGTAAAGAAATCTATATTATAGGCGGTTATAGAACCGTCTCCCTTTACATCTTAAATCTTCAACTTCTTTCCTTAAGTTCCGTAAATTGACAAAAGCTATCTATCTGAAAAACCATATTATTCAGAGGAAGAGTTTCTTAACCAATAACTAAGAAATTACAGTACGTTTAGGTACAAGCAACTAAAGTATTTTTATATATTTGCGTATCACATGCCGCGAATTAAACTTATTCGTAAGCTAGTTCGTAAGATTTTATTATGCAATTTGCAATTTAGTTGAATTTTGCAATGGATTGTATATAATTTATTATCTTTTATTTTGTGGTTGTGTTATATTTACGATTTATTTAATTTTAGTAAATTTTAATTGTTATTGTTATTTTTTTTTACTTTTTATAAGCTTCATAAAATTGTTAAATTTTCAGTGACAATTAAGCATATTTCTATTCTATTCTATTCTGTCTAAATAAACACCTGTAGAACTACAAACAGCACCAGAAAATTAACATATCTACGTCAGTACTATAAATAATGATAAACTTGTCAGGATAGACAGCTGGTATGATTTTCTTCGTTTTCTTTAGGTCTTCTATTTTATCTGTGATCCAATCCTTTTTCTTTATTTTGTCTATTTCGTGTTTTAAAACTTGGTTTCTACTGTAATTATGGTGGAATATATAATATTTATCTTTAGTTCAGCTCAAAATATAATATGGTTAGTTCCTACGTCTTCACTCTTTATGTTATTGGCGATAGAATACAATTTCTGAATCCTCTATTAATGATAATATGGTTAATTTAAGTTCTGAGTACCTTGTCATTTGATGACCTGGAGTATAAACCCGATTCAATAATATACGAAACAACAGATCAAATTTTACTTTCTTTGGGAAATGTTTTTGATACAGTATATAGGTGTGCTCAAGTGACTATATAACTCATACCCATAACCCATATTATTTTTATAAAATCTTGACGAAATTAAGACAAGAGAGCATTGATATTTATAATTCGTCAACTTTAAATAAAAAATGTCTTAAGACCGTTGTAATCTTCTGTCACAAAACTGTATGCACAGCCAAATCGAGTTTATTATAGACAAACCACATAAAATTGTTCGTTTAAGGCTACTTTTTATATTATTATGATTGTTCGTAAATGAACAGTTACATAAAAATAATCCTTAATAATTTATGTATTAGAATTTTATATGAAAATTATATAAATGAGATGTACTGCATATTTACTTCATGTTCACTTTTTTGCAGATGTTACAAAGAATCGATTTTCGAAAAAAAAATGCTCATCCTATTAAACCGCTCCATGTTAACGTCGGTAAAAAAACTTCACCAGCTCTTAATCAAGACTCTCCACCAACTCAGTTAACCCCGATCTAGTGGCCGGAGTGGAAATAAAAAAAAAGAAAAATAAAATTTTAAAAAATACGAAACCCAGCTACATGCCACGTATGCAACTGTTAAACGTAACCTCTCTCTAACCTATTTTCCTGCTGCTCCTGAATAATATAATATGTAAAACAACGTTGGAAAAACAATAAAAAGGAATTTAAAGTGGATTCAGTTTCCGTCACAATTTCGCGAACGTTCAGGCCCGGCTTATTACGAAATTTTATAGGTGTTCGTGCTCCTTTATTACTTTTGTTTGTCTCGTTCTTAATATATCTCTGCTGTGGGTGCTGGAAATGACTAAGTAATTCCTTCGCGCCCTAATTTTGTTTTTGTAGAAGGTTTTCGATTGTTTTTTGTATCAATTGAAACATACATTATACATGAGCAATATTTTGACTTTTTGACCACTTTTGTAAGATTTTTACCAAATTTTAGTATATCATTGTATTTAAAAAAGTAGTCTACTTTTATTTTTTAGTGCTCTAGGTGCCCCTGGGACTAAAATATGCCCCTCAAAAGTGTCAAAAATAGCCCTTTTTATACACTCGAAAAAAATTTTAATAACGGGTAAATAAAAGTATTTTTAACCTTTAACTACAGGCGCCCAACCATGAATCTCAAATACGGGCGCGGTGTACTCTATACACCAGTTACAAATAGCTACAGAAACAAAATTTCTTTAATAATAAGAACTATATTAAATTACACAATTTGTGTTTAATCAATAATTAGTTATTATATAATAAAAAATTAAACTAAAAAATAATTCAAAATGGTAAACCAGTGAGGAAAAACGAAAACAGTAATTTATTACATGTTGAAACACCAACCTAAAAAAATATGCGAAAATTTTTTAGTTTTTAACTAGGTAGAAAAATAAACACATACGAGTCTTTATTCACTTTCGTCTTCTTCCTGGTTATTTGAGTTAATACACTCAGGACAAATAATGGTGGAATGTTCTTTGCAAACCATTCTTATGCATGTCTGACACGAAATGGTTGTCACTCTATTTTTACGGCTTTTTCTTCCTGTTTCACTGCAGTAGCTTTATATTTCTTCAGGAATAGTTTTAAATCTAAGGGCAAACTCTGTATTTCAGCTCGTTCTGAAAGGTGTGGTCTCAACAAAGATAAAGATAATTCCTTTAAAAATATCCTTCTATATTTTGAGGATTGTTTATATTTGCAGCATTATACAGGATTTGGCTGTTAATTCGTGCGATGTTTAAGAGCTGAAAAAATCGGCCACCTTTGCGTTCTCCTTGATACCGAGTATGTACCGCACATTTTATCTACTACCGCCAAATATAATCTAAAATTATATTTAGCTTTTTTTTTCTCCGGATCTACTGCAGAATCATTATGTATGGTTTATAACAAAGGCACAGCTTTTTGCAGGGACATATAACACTATAGTTACGTCTTTTTGAAATCCGAAAAGGGACGATTCTACTTTTGGTTCTTTATGTGGTAGGAACTCCAACGGCAGCTCCCGTCTATTTTTCTTTAGTGTGCCAACCATTGTTACTTTATCTTTCAAAAGATCATTGGCCAATGAGTAACTTGTGTACCAACGATGTACAATATTAGCAGGTTTATTTGATTTGCTGTAAGGTCCTTGTGGCTGATTACCACAATACACCTCTAAATTTGTAACATAAAATGTCTGGGCATCACAAAATACAAATACTTTTAACCCATACTTTGCAGGCTTGGACGGGATATACATTTCGTCAATTTTTACTTCTTCTCCTAAACAGTAGTTATTGTTGCAGTTCTCCACAAAACGATCCAGTGTAACTCGAATAGCAGCAAGCTTATCAGTTTCCTTGCGTATCCCTCTACTATTTTTGTCATCAAATCTTAGAGCACCAAGCAAAAATAAAAAGAGTAGTCCGATAAATCCCATAATATTTGTTTTTGTTGTGTCTTTAGCCCGTCTCGGCCGGTTATACTTTATTCGCATATTTGCAGCTTTCTAAACTCTCACCATCGCTCTCGTTATCTGAATCAGAAGACTCTTTATCATTTAGTTCTATCTCCGACTCAGTGTTATAATCGTTGTCTTCTGTAATTTCTTCCTCTTCTTCTGACGAACTAGTATCCTTTTCTCCCCTAACTTCTTCCTCAGGTTCTTCTTCGAACAATGCTTCAGCCATAGCTCTAAGCTCATCTTGCGTGAGACTTTTAGGGTTTCTAACACGCACTCGATCCCTGTAAAAAATATTTCTCCTAAGTTTTCATTTCACATTTTTGTATAAAAAGTACAATGTAACATTTACTACACAGAAAATAACTCAATTGTAGGTAATTTAAAGTTTAACATTCGTTAAATTTACTTACATAACTATGTGCGTGGTGTACTGAAGGCACCGTTCGGGAACTCACTTTGATATTTTTTATCACAACTCAACTATTCGATCAAAAATCACGTATCGACTGCAACAGACAATGGTTGATACTATACTGATAGGTTACGTCGAGCTCCGTAAACACAGAAAATAGTTTTAAGAAACGGCAACCAACTTAACACGCATGGTGTACTGTGTACACCGTAGCCCGTAGCTAAAGGTTAAATATCCATTTAGAAGAAGATTTCACTGACATTTTATCACTCCTTAATACGTCTATTACGATATCTCTTATATTTCCATATCAACGATTATACGTACTTTTTGCTAGTGTTACTTTTCCCTACATACCACAATTTGTATAATTCATGTATTTGTCCAATTTATTCTTTCCATTTTGTCTCTAAGTGCAAGAAATTTGTACTTCAAAGATCCCAAAAGTTAAACCTTTATTAAATAAAAAACATAGGTCACTTAATAGTTGTTGTAATACAGGTATATATAATTAAAATACAAAGAAATATAATTTGTATAATTTTTTTAATTCATTTTTAAAGCCATTACTGGACAACGCACAAATAAAATGTCTGTGGGAGTCGCTGCCTTTCACCTCTTTTTTATGTTTTCTTTTTTAGGGAAAGGGGTAGCTGATATGGGTCGCTCATGTCAACTTGACTTTTTTATTGCTTTGCATTCTTTTTCGGCCTGTTGACCCGACGAAAACAGATCTGTTTTTTAAAACACAAGTGAGTAAATACCTCGTCACACAAATTTTTGCGATACATATGTTATTTGATGTTTAAAAATTTAGATTTTAATTAATTTTTTGTACTTGAATGTTATATGAAACAAAATTCACCTGGATAGTTAAAGGTTTAGAATACTTCCGTTAAAGCCCGTCCTAGGAAGAGATTAATACGTGGAATGAAGTATTGACTAAACAGTTCATAAAACGAATCTTAGGTGTAGTAAAAAAATAATAAACTTCCTCCCTTAGTTGTATAACTACTATAAAATTGCACATTAAGTACATCTTCAATTCAAGTATATGGGTGATATATACCAGAAAAAAAGATTCATTTATCAGTACAAAAAGCTTTGTAATAATCATTACTCGAGGAAATTGACATTCCTTTAATAAAGTTCCCTTGATAAGGCCAACCAAACCTTTTACAGGAAACGTTTTCTGTCGCTAAGCATATTTTTTATAAATCTGGCGATGATTATGATTTATGATAGATCTTACATCGCCACAATATACCTAGTAATATAAAATATAGTAGTGAAGGTAATCAGTGACCACACACGTTATGTGATTGATTAATTTCATATTATTAGGTTATAGGTATTAGGTCGATATAAGATTTATTATAAATTATACCACAGTCAGATTGATAAAAAATAATGTTTATCAAGAATTCCGGTCTGCTAGCAATACATGCGCCATCGCCTTTTAACGTTCAAATTACAGACATCCCCAAAACAACATCAATAAAGTATACCTAAGTCGACCAAGGGGCTCACGTATATAGGAGCAAATCATCAAAATTCTTAGAAGTAACTGAAGATATTCTGACTAAAAATCTAGTAGTTATAGTAGTTGTATGGCTTTCGTGAAAAGAGACTTGTAACCTAACGTCTTCCAAACCAAAGTAACCTGTTTTTATTTATATCAAGATCAAGATATATCAAGATCGTCGTATTCTTTATAAAATTTTCTAAAACTTTTTGGAGAATCGTATAACTCCGCTTTTACTTAACTCATCTCTGCAAGCTAGGCCTGGTCTTTATTAGTAATGAAAAAATTACAAATGGAAAGGCGTTATTTTTTGTTTGTTCAAAATCTCAAAACGATGCAAATAAATTTGTTCAAAATAATTGGATTTTTTAATTACTATTTAACCGTAACACTTCTTTCTTTTTCAGGTAAGGATACTAAAACTTTCAACTTTGGGTAAGTTTTTGCCAATAAAAAAATAAACATAAACTTCAGTACCGATTTATATTAGTTTGTTTTACTTCAAATTGCCTGACAAACGCTAATATAACTTTCGTTATGGGTTTGGTATAACTATGGACAGTATAGTTACTATATACTGATTGAAAATGTAGCAGGTACGTACTTTTTATTAATCAAAAGTAAAATATCAGTTATTTATTCAAGCAACATTTTTTCATGTGGTTTTTATGGTAGCATCTTTTTTGAATAGCGTCATATAGACAAAAGTTTTGCCTTACAATGTGGCGAACAGAAGTGAAATAATATCAAAAAATTTATTTGGAATTTACTATTTTCTCTTGAAGAATTTTTAGTGGGTTTAAAATTATATGTAACCTTAATGTTTTTCAACATACAAATATATTGACAGTATCACAAGAGTGATACTGTCAAACACCGGACAAGGGTCCGGTAAGAAAATACCGACAGTTAGACAAACCAATCAGCTAGAGCTAGAAAGAGCTGTACATAAACTATGCCTAGTTTATAAAAAAAATTATATGAAAAGATAAAAGGTATGTTAGAGGTAAATAATTTATAAGAACAAACATAATAATTGAGGATAATTCTTTAGAACAAATGGGTGATTTAATCTACCCTTGTGTCAGACCTTCGTAAAAGATAATAGACATTAATTATAAAATTTGCAGCACATTGAAGAATAAGACAAGTAGCAATACAGTGATAAAACTTTGTCAGACAATGGTGACAAATAGTGTGTTACATGGTTATGATAACGCAATGAAATATGTAAAACTATCAAAATTAGATTTCTCAAAAGAGTGAATGGCGTTACAAAAATTAATAAAAAAGTTGTTACTAAACTACAAACGGAAAGGAAAAATGAATGTAGGACACCCTTTGAAAAGTTGGATACCAAAACAGAAACAAATGTCTAACCCCTTAAATGAAAAATATAACTCTTCTAGTTCGTATTAGTTCTAGAATATAAAGTATATAGAATTTAGAAAATATAATAAGTGGAATTTTCTCTGTACGGAATTTTATTCTTCAATATTATTGGCACTTTTATGAGCTTTTTTATTAAAAAAACTACTCATGTTAACCGCAACTAGGACCTAACACTCAAAAATAATTTAGAATGAGCATACAGCTACGCAAAGAACCGTCTGGCTGCTGATTTATATCCCTCATGTCGCGAGAGGTCAAAGCAGATAATTCAAAAAGAATAGGAAAGCCGCTTATATATCTCGAGAAATGCCGTAGGACAGGAAATTTTCGGAGACATATCGCCTACTTACATTTGCCGGTCACACGTTGTAGAAAAATCGCGCAAAAGTGTTTTATTGCCCTTTGTCAAGATACTGGCGTGATGCTCGACACCGCGACGGCTATGTTCTTTGTATCGTTGACGGCTGCGAAATGGACCACTTAAGAACTTGAGCCGATTTCTTATTGTTTTATCAATGATTTTTGAAATCTAAATATAAAGCAGTAGGTGTCTTAAAAAATGCAGATAACTAAAGTCGCTTCCTTGAGATACGCAAAATTTCCTGAATGGGAGGAAAAATTATTCTAATAATTTGTGAATCTGTTCATTCATTCGTCAAATTCGCACTGAAAGTTTTCTGTTTTGAAGGGTGTGTAGAAATTTGAAAGAAAGTAATAATTCAAACTATTGTTGCAAAGTTTATGGAACACGAATAACACAAATTATTCTCCTTCTTCTGCTAGCTAAACTACCAGATATCCTTTCATCTTTTAAAAGATCCTGTTAGTGGTCTAGTGCCTATTGATTTTAAACTCTTACTATCTGAAATGGACACTTACTATTTGTGTTACTTGCTAGTATCATTATATTTTTCTTTGTTTTCCTTATCGTACAATATCACGTATTTTAAAAAGCTCTTTTAATTGGTTATTTGATATTCTATCTTGTTCATATTAAATTGATCCTGCTGTATCTGCTGTCATTTATTTGGATACGTGTATATCACATATTTTTCTATTTAGCCCCATTCTCCCAGACAGCATTCTGATACGTAAACTGCTTTATTTGATTGCTTTTTTATTCTTTCTTTAAGGTTTTCGTATCCAGATATTTCTCCCTCCCATATATTCCAGTTTCAAGATTTCTTCAATTAATTTTGTCGTTAATTACTACTTTTCATCTTTTGAGTTCTCGTTCCTCCACTTAAAATTTGGTCTTAGATATTGATATTTTCATATTTTAGTCGCTGTATTAAATATCTATAAATTGTTTGCGGATGTATGCATTTATGTTAGATATGGATTATGTGGATGTTAGATATACTTTCTTCATATATTGCATAAAATCTTAGTATCGTATATAGCGGCGGAGATATTGCTTTCTTAAGTTTGAATAGTAATCCTGGTTGCCAGATCTTATCAAAGGCTTGACTAACATTTACGAAAATGGAGTTGAAAAAGCTCTTTTCCTCGAAGATCTTTTCTACCATCCTATGCACTAATTCAGTTGTATCGTGTTTTTGGCGAAAACCGAACTTATAATTAGGTATAATATTGTTGTTCAGTCTACTTGCAATGACTTTTTCTGCGACTTTGGACATAACTAATAATAGACTGTTGGATCGGTAGGATGTAATCTCATGTGAACGTTTTCCTGTTTTTAAAATCGTAATGATTCTGCTGACATTCATTGTGTAGGAAAGTAGCCTCTTCTTAGTATCGAGTTTATAATTTGTGTTCTTTTCTGGGTAGATTATTTAAAATGTTGGCCGTTATTAGATCATGTCCAGGCGAGTTCTTCGTTTAAAGTTGCCAAATTGGGTGGATGGTTCATTTGATTAGGACTGTCTAAATATTTGTAGATATCATCATCTTCATTTGCTCTATTTGTTAATGGCTGAAATACCTTTTCTAAGTGTTTTGCGAACGCGTCTGCTTTTTCATTATCTGTTTTTAACCATTTTAAATCTTCTATTCTGATATGGTTGATATTCTGGTATGATATGGATAAATTTGGTTTTGTGACCGCTTCAGCTTATTTGTGACCTGTTAGGTGTGAGATTTTCTAGGTAATGTTGGAAATTGGCGTTGCTATGTTGCTTTAGTAGTTATTTTATTTCTCTACACGTTTTGTTCAATTTGATTATGTCTTGAGATGAAAGAGTTTGATGCCATAAGTCTTCGTTTTTTTTAATATTTTTGTTCTTATTATTGTTGGACCTTATGAAACCGTTTTGGTTCAAAGTTAGTTGTGTAGATTTTTTTGTCTATTATTCTTGTAGGATTTCTTTGAAAATATTACAGTCTGTTATTTTATTCGATAGTCATGGAGGTGGACATTTTTCTGATGGATTTGTTGATGATGGATGGAAAAGATATTACCCTTATAATCAAACGAAACCGTCTGCTGTGGACAATAGTAACCCGAGTCCCGGAATTGACCATGATAAACAGGATTTTAACAGCACAGCCGATGGCAATAAGAATACTGGGCAGACCAAGGTTGAGGTGTATGGAAGGAGTTACCCAGAATGCTGAAAAGATCGGTGTTGTCAACCGAAAAATTCACACGAAGGACAGATCAGAATGGTGTGGAAAGCGGGAAAAGTTCAGGGCCCTATAACAGGGCTGGGGATGTCTTAGCGTGGTCGGAGCCCATGGTGCTGTACACCATGATGATGATATTATTTCTACTTCTTTTTATCTAGACATGACTCTGTCTGTTTTACACGGTGTCTGCAGTAAGTTGTCGTTTGCTTGTTTGCTCTATTCACTTGATTTTCCACTTTTGCTTTGAGCTTTCCGTAGCTTGATAATGTGATGCCTGGATATTTAAACTCCATCACTTGTTTTATTATCTGACCTACCAGCTCTAATTTACATATTAGTAAATTTGCTGTCATTACCATGGATTTTGTCTTTTTTTGGAAAATTAACATGGTAAATTTTCTGGCGACTATATTAAATTGGTGCAGCATACGTTGTAAATCATCTTCACTTTGAGAGAGTAGTATTGCGTCGTCAGCATAGCAGATTATTTTAAGTTGTTTTTCTTCCATTTGGTATCCTTTTTTGTTATAACTTTTTTATTATTTTATCCATAATTAAGTTGAACAACATAGGGAACGAGACAGGCAATCTTCCTATCTAATCTAATTGCCAGCTTCAGTAGGATCAGTTATGATGGTGATAATGACGTTAATTAGTGATATTCTGTAGTTTTTTTGGTTTTTCTATTTTAATATTTTGATATACCTGTAGATATTATTTTATAAATAAAATAGTACATATTTCAAAATATCCAATTTTGAAGTGAAATCGTTAAAGATAACTTTCCTGTACAACTTCAACAATTGCTTGGTCATTAGAACGAAAAACAGGGTAACTAGATCTGTTCATTACCCGCTCGACGTAATAGAACAAATATAATGAATAAACAAAAAGCTGAATCCACATACGCGTAGCAGCAGTATGGAAAAGGCATCCGAAGTACGAGCACGAGCGCCAAACTAAATGTAAATAAACAAACTTACCTCAAAAACGAACTTTACATGCTATGTATCACGGCTCTTCTAATTACAAAACGAGCTACAAATATTATTTATTCAACAAGTTCCCCGCATTGGGATTTTAACTTCTACAATTTGCCTACACTAATGCCTGTTCCAGATTAGTTTCCAGGCCAATGTTTTAATTTTCATATGATTTATATTTTTTCTTTTTGGGGCGCTCTTGCAACGCAAGACTAGAAGTTAGTGGGTCGCTTTATTTTATCATTATTTCAAATTTTGATGTTCTAAATTAGTTTTGGGTGCAAGCGAGCAGTTTACGCGTCCCTCGCGGCAGCAAGAATCTCACTTTATATGTGGAAGAGAGTATGCGGATATAATTAAAAATTATAGGGTTTACCTCGAAAGTTTTGATGTTGAAATAAGCAGTCACAAATAATAAGCAAAATGATCAATTAGCTTCTACTCCTACGTCCCCGAACGCTTAGTGCCTCGATGCATTACGTATAAGGCAGCTGATGAGATATGGATAAAATAACTCTAATATATCGACTAAGAGATGAAAAAATCCTACAGAAAACAGATTAGTAATATTTACTGGCAAAAATATGAATACTTCATCCAAATTACGAGAAACCAAGTAGGTTAAAATAAGTAATAAGCAAATAAAAATTTGGACGATTAAACAATGATATACAGTGGAGTAGATTAACGAAATCAACTACGTTGTACCAGAAACACACCTACTGGGTTACCTCGTTTCAAATGGCGTCTCAAAACTTCTATCCCAACTCTTATGGAAATTGAAACATGAGACATCGCCAAGGTCCAAAATAGCAAATTGATCACAAAGGCGCTCATCTTAAAAACGGCAAGTTGGATGGCAACGTATGAGGGGTCGTTAGAGAGAGGGGTGTTTAAGAATTAAAGCTTAAAATTTGGGGGTTACAGGATGGATAAAAAAGGCCGTCTTAGGTTTATAGTGCCTAAACGGCTTAACCTACGATGTTAACGACTCAAACTACGGATGTGCGAGGTGTTACGTGCTAGGATTTAGCGAATAGAATTGGATGATATAGAAAAGTCAAACAACATAATGCCAGAAAGGCATTAGGTACGTGTCTTCCCTCCTACTGGCATGATCATAACGCGTGGGGTATCGTGTGAGAGGGTTAATAAATAATATATGGTGATATAGAAAAACTTAACATGTTGGCGCTCCAAATGGGCATTATATTTACGTTGCCCACGGACTTGCAAGGTAATACGTAATAGGATTTTTGTTGCATTTTCGCGATTTCAAGGTGTTTTACGTGTCATTCTCCTCTTCGTGTCTGTCATCTGACATTTCTTAGTCATCTATATGAATTCTTCTTTCTCATCTGTTGTATGGCTTTTGCATGGCTTCTTATATCTTGTCTATCGTCTGTCATTTCTTAGTTGTCTTTGTACGTAGATCATAGATCATTGTAAAAGGAACGTAGGCGGACGAGTCTAACACCAAATGAAGCCTAGGAAGTAGTCGGGAGAATCTAGCTACTATATTTCAGTAATTATAATATCATACAGATTACCATTGTTGAAACATATCGGAAGAAGGCTGATTATAATACTGCCTAAATGAAATACAGCAAAACAATAAAATTTGATATAAGATCAATGGAAAGAAAAATGGAAGAAGGTAGAATGAAAACTACATGGATAAAAAATGTAGAAAATTATGTGAATAAATTGAAAATAAGAAAGTAAAATTATAAGATCACAAATAAAAAAAAAACGAAAGAAAATATGAATTCAAGCAATGGACCTTTAATCTAGCAGATCTAATCTACTGTACGTTGTTACATATTGAACTACTGAAATTCGTTTTTACAATATATTATTGTGCTATCCCGTACACGTGCATAGACCCACTACACATAACACAGGTAGAGAGTACATATCGCATCATATCCGTTTTAACTTTGAAAAATATGAGCAACATGGGAAAGGCCATTTCCACATTTAATTAGTGAAAGCCGATAGCCTGGACACCTCATTTAATATGCTACGCCATGCATATTCATCCCCGGATGCAAACACACAATTTAGTCTCTGCAATTTATCCACCTGTCACAGTTTCATCTATAAAACAAACACATCCTTTTTACAACCATCCGCGTCCCCTCGTTATGGTCCGCACACGCCACCCCTCACCGAGCTCCATTAAAATAATCGACGCAAAATTAAATGGTCAATAATAAAAAAAATGTCCATTTGGTGGTAATTAAGCTTGCAGTGTCCTGTCCATTTTGTTTTCTTTTCACAACCAATTTGTGCAAAATTTAATGTTATTAACAACAAAATATTGTTACCTTATTCAATTTCAAAAAGGCTGTACAAAACCAAACATGTGCAAAGCTGCCCGTGTACCAGTCGCCCATGTACTAGTCGAAAATTATTAATTAAGGCAACGTCGGTGTCTTTAAGAGGCAATATCATATATAATAGGTGTATCATACAGTGACAATATCACATAGGCGTATCAAAATATTGTCGTTTCTGTCTCCTAGCCTTTAAAAATGTCTCTGGACTAGAAACTTGAGCTACTTTTGCGGATAATTTTAACAAATGAATACTTTGTTATTTTATTACAAATATTTAATAAAAATTTTATATAGGGATATATCAGAGGAGATAGTAGCCCATGTTAAGTTTTTATATAACTTGGAAATCTAATCTTTAATAGTCCAGTTAGTCTTGTTTTTATTTTTCGCAGTTTGGAGATTTACAGTGTCCCATATTTATTTTGCTCCTTTAATAAGATTGTGATTTGTATTTAAATTTTTTTATTTTAAAGCACATTTTGTGTAGTATCAATCATTTTCTCAGAAACAACGCTTGAAGCGAGCGCTGATATCCATTTTAAATAAAATTTGTACCATCTCCACGGTGAAAATGTGTTATCTTTAGTCAGAGGGTTCTATCGACAAACATCGAAATTCATTTTAAAAGTGAGAAGTTCAGCTTTCGTATGAAACTTTTATATTTGGCCACAAATGAAGTCAGTTTCTATCAATTGGTTAAATAAATTAACGTTGCCCAATTTTTGGCATTTTTTACCAGTATCATGAGATCAATGTCACTTCTATTAACCCACGCTATGAAATTTCCATTGCTTGAGCCTAATCTTCAAACCTTATTACATGAAATTTAATTTTTGTGTTTTAACAGCAAATACGGGGTATTTAAAATATACCTAAACATGCTGAATTTAAACTTTCACATTACAAACAATTACACGTCACGAGAAATGCTTTCACGAAGACGGTATTGGGTGTGTATTGTTCCTAATATAATTAAATTTATAAATAATTTTAGTCAATTTTACATTACGGTATTGTGTAACTGAAATTATTTTTAAGCAAGAATTGGGGCCGCATGTAGTAGGTCAAGTTTATCGAGTACACATATCTACAACAAATACCTCTGTTTGCCTTATTGCAAATAATCTCAGTGTGGCTTTGCTTATACATGCAAAATAAAGTTGACCAATCACGTCATAAGGCAAGGAGCTTTATAAAAACGGTAAATAATTATTTGAGTTATGATTTGAGTTTAGAGTTAAGTAAAGCCAATACCTCAGATGTCGAGATGTAGAGATAGACATCGTTACAACGTCAACGAAGTTTTACTTAAAATATTAAAGTTAGTATGTAACATGTGTTACATACTAATTTGTGCTCCTAAATAAAGATGGAAGTACCGATAAGAGTAATGTTTTTTATTATATGTAATATAATATTATAGGTAGTATTTGGAGTTGAAGTGATAATTGGAGTTGAAGTGATTGTGTAATTGAAAATAAAAGCAGTTTTAAACATTTTAGATCGTTTTCAATGCAAAAGTTAAATTTAGCCTTTTTTAGGAATTACTTCAAATGCAAAAAATCTTTTGCAAAACTCAAAACCGAAATTTCATGCTATGTTAAAGATTTTATTGATCTCACAAGAATCGTAAAAACGTTTATTTATTTAACACCTTTATTAAAACTGTATATTTGTCCTAAAATCTACATTATCAGCCAAATTAAGCTTTTAGAGGTTCAGTGGAGTAACTGCTAACCACAAAAATAACAATTGAATTGAAGTTCTCGTTCCGAGATTTCCGATGATACCAATCAATATACCATTTGAATTTAGACGAATTCGATATCCATTTCATCTTGTGGACTGAATATTAAAAATAATTGTTTTTCTCATGGTCAATTCGAGGTAGCCTGTTTAATTTTATGCCAACCATCCTCTTTGTTTATTCTCGCGTCTGACTGGAAAACAAAAAATATAGTATAGTACAAGCCTTTCAATGAAGAAATTCGATATGAGTACAACCAATCCAGCAAATGTTTGCTTTGCTGCCACGTGAATTGGCTTCTTTTTAAACTTTTATTAAACTTAAATAATTTCATCGTAATATAAAAAAGTTAATATAACTGAGCTAATTGCTGAGTTCGCTGGATCAGCTAGTGTATATTAAAAGTGATTATTTCGACCAAACAATTTTTCGTTCCACTGGAAATGAATGCCCATTTACGAGGAGTGCCTCAAAATCTTTTGCTAGCATCTGAAACTTGGCTAAAAATTTAGCTGTTCCAGTTAAAATAGTTTATCCGAAACCAATTTTTTAAAGTTTTCACGTAAACTATTTTTTATTCCATTTCTTCTATTTTAGTATTTAGCCGATTTTAATAAAACTTTTTTTGTTGTGCTCAATTCTTCTTCTAATGTTAACTTGATTAATAAAAATAATGCTTCTTTATATTTTCGCAAAAAATCCTGGTTTTTCATTTTTCCCTCCTATTACTTTAGCGACATATTAAATGATAGATTAATAATTCTATTTCCAACAAACTCATTTCAGCTTTCCAACCAAACGGCATACATAAATCCTCGCCGTAACTAACTCGCATATCTTCAATTTGATTTATGAAAAATAGTCACAGAACAGCCCGATTCATCCATACAAAATAATTACCTAATAATTGAGTCATTCCGGTTGATTTATTTTTTAAAACACGAAATTGTTCCATAGGTCTGTCGACATTTTGTGTGTAGCTAGCTAGTCAACCATAGGCGTAGCATTAGACTACAAACTTGAAAATTAATTGATATTGCAAAAGTGAACAGAATCGATTACGTATCATTTTACATTTTTTACCACAAATGATATAAAAGTTTTATTTAAAAATCCTGTATAGAACGTATATAATTAAAAAGACCCCTTCGTGCTACATCACAACATGTTTTCAGGCTAACAAGTACATCATCAGTGCATTTACCAGGTGTACATGGGTCAAGGTACTAAATATGTGGGTAAAAACCCTTAAACTACAAAATTTGGTGTTTATTACATCTTTAGGATGTAAGGATGATGTTCGGATAAGTTTTTGGGAAGAACCGCGTTGAGAATTTAACATTCAACGTTTCGGCACCCACTGTGAAGTCGTTATTAGAAGGGATATGGCTGCATTCGAGTTTGGGGTCTCAATGTGCCTACTCCTCTCACTCGTGATGTACCAGTATCTTGTTCTCCAAAAATGCGAGAACCGTTAAACGGCACTGAGATCTTAATCTGTCTACTCCTTAGTGTTATATGACTACCGATCTTACCCTGTGTACCTGTTTTATACTCTGAATAGAGTTTTGATGTTTAGAGGGTTAAGAGTTCTACTGATCTTGACAGTGACACCTTTGATAAAAGGTAGAAAGAATTTGGTTTAGTCAGGCGGCAAGGTTTCTTTTTTGGATTAAATGGGGCTTTGATGTTTTTAAATGCTCCTATTGATTTGGGTTTCGTGGTAGCCATTTTGTGAGAGTGTTTGCCTTATTTAATCGACTTCAAATGATCTGTGATTGACGTCGCTCAGTCTTATGGAACGGGACGTGTGTTGATAACTGAATTGAGCTGGGCGGGGTGATTATGTGACTGGCCATTAAGAAAACGGTTTACATGCGCGGTTTTCCGGTACATGGAATAGGAAAAACAGTGAGGTGGATATTTCTGAATAAGAACATCAAGGAATGAGGAAGAGATCTACTCTGTCTTTCCCATCGGGCCAAATGACAAAGGTGTCATCAAGGTATCGTAACCAGCAGGTATTTTTGAGATTTAATGAGGACAGAGCTGTTATTTTGAAATGTAAATATCAGCTATTACGGGCGAGAGGGGGGATTTCATTCGGGTACCTTTGATTTAACGATAGAAATGATTTTGGAATAAAAAGTATTTATTAGACATGCAGTGTTTTATAAGAGATAATGTGTCTTGGAAAATTTGATGTTTAGAGTCCAAGATGGAAATGGTATATTTCATTCAAAATTTCGTGGACAATGTCTCACTATCCCGTCCAATACTTATTTCGTCTGATATTTAATGTATTCTTACATTTGTTCTCTAATTATAATATAAATTCTGGATTATTCTCAAATGTGTATCATAAATATCTTTACTTTCAAGAATATCTATAAGTGTATCGTGGCTTATCCGGCCGAAATCTAGCATATAGTTCTTAGTGTTACATTTAAAGATAACACGGCTTCCCTAGTATCTAACCCGTTTTTGAATCGCAACTGTGTATCACTAATATCAAGTTCCAGCTTCTGGTAGAAGCAATTATGGATGATTTTAAGAAACATCATAAACATCTTTCCCATTTACAAGACTGTTTATTAATAGGAACGTTCTTTCATTAGATTTTGAAGATATTTTAATTAGTGTGGATAGCAGACACTCTTGGGGTATAAAACCAGTTGTACATAGTGTTTACATATGTAATAATATGATTATGGATTAGGTATATAGAAAATTAGTCGGCTTTAGCCACTTTTTTAATTCTAGAAATTTTTATTACGTTTTCTGTTTCTCTTTAAATATCTTTGGCTTTTAGATTTTAGTCTTTATTTTTGTTTTTTATGATGATTATTTTATCCATGATTATTTTATTATCTCTATCTTTAACTAAACTGATCTGACTGTTGTTTTAGATTTCTGTTTCTGTTTGTCTTTGGTTTTTGCTTTTTTGTACATGGTTCTTTTTACTTCTCTGGATAGTTTTTTTTTCACGTTTCTCCATCAATTTAACATCTCTTGTGTTATTTACGCTTTCTTCCCCTTTTTAGTTGGTGTTAGACATTCTTATTTTAGCCTCTATTACATAGATTACAGCACTCTGATTTGAACTAATATTAGATTCATGGTATGTTTTCATATTTTAACAGCATAGCAGTATCAGTCAAAGGTATTTGTTGGTATTGCCTGAGTTGTTATCTATTATTTTGGTTACTGTTTATACACTGGTAGAATTTGCTTGATGTTAATTAGAAAATTTTGACGTATACCGTCGATAGCCACGTACGTTACACAAAAACCATCAACACTGAAACAAGTTTAATAAACAAATCATGGAGAGAACGGAGAAGAAATCATTAATCAGACAAAAGTTTAATTTATCGGCTTTACTTAGGTAATTTACACGGAGTTGCTTGCCGTTCATTAATCAAAAACGATTTATTAATCGGCCTTTGCCGAGCCGGCTTACCCGCCGCCATCTCACCGCCACCAACACCGCGGAACGTGGCCAAATGCCATGCAAGCAGGCGCACACTTTCGGTTTTCACATCCACTATGACAACTACCGAAATTTTCCGAAATGTCGTCTCTAGTACGTGCCGTAAAGTTTATCGGTAATATGCCTCAACATTCAATGCTAGTTGCACTGGTTTAATAAAACTTGGTTTATTATACATCAAATAAAAACAACTCTAACTGAAATTAAACGGGCATATGCAATAAATCAAATATTCAAACTTACAAACAAAAAAATACCTACCGCACAATACAGGGGCATCAATATAAGTTTTCAGATATAGTAAAATAGGCGTAGGAACGCTGAATTTTATACAGGTTCAGAATAAATCTCATTACTCATTTTGAAGTATATTCCAACCAACATTGGTTTGTTTTATTTTTTAGATGGAACTACATCACAATTAATTTTAATGATGATGATAATGATGAATCTGCATTAATAAATTCTTTTGAAAATAAAGATTTAAAGGTACTCGCCTTATAATGGCAGACTACAGGAATCACTGCACTGGGTCACAACTACAGAATCTAGATCTTGGATTCTTGGAGGTCTAGCATGAGAATTAAATTATAGATAACATAAACTGGAAAAGACAAACAGTGAAGGACCTCTAGCAGTAAAGTTTCAAGTGTAGGCAAATTGAAGATTCCTTAGATGGTAGGGAAAAATAATGAAGAAGTAGTAAAGAGGGCAAACAAAGCTAAAGAATTACCAAGGATTGTTAAATACCGGAAAATGTCTTTCCTGGTATATATATTGAGGGAAAATTTATATGGAAAACTGCAACTGGTTCTTAGAGGAAAAATAGGTCGGACAGGTTTAGAAAGAAAGCAGGTTTTTTGGCTAAAAAATATTCGTGAATAGAGATTCAAGCCTTCGCAATAGTGATCACTAATTTTGGATAATTAGAAAGCAATAGGATTTGGAACTAGAAATAATGCTAACGGCGTTATGCTGGAACCAGCGAGACCAGGAATGTATTTTTTAACGAAAAAAGAACAATAGTCGTGAATAGTAAGGGCGGTGGGGTATTAATCTACTTAAAACGGTAACATAAAAGTTATATATATATATATATATATATATATATATATATATATATATATATATATATATATATATATATATATATATATATATATATATGGTTTTCATTACTCTGTCTATCGAAAACTCATACATACCAATCGTTACTTGCATGCCAACTCTCACCACCCACCTTCACAAATTAATTCAGTCAATAATACCCTTGTCTCCAGGTCAATACGCCTTTCCGATGATGCAAGTAGATCCGCTGAGCTCTCTTGTTTAAAACAAGCCCTCATCCAAAACGGTTACCACGAAAATCACATCAATAGGAGCATCCACAGACATCAATCTCCCACTCAATCTCAATCCAAAGACTTATCCTTATCATACAAAAGTTTTTTTTCCTTACATCAAAGGTGTCACTGACAAAATCGACAAAATTTTTAAACCAAGAGGAATAAAAACAGTATTTACCCCCCAACAAAAACTTTCATCTCTTGTCCGATCAATCAAATACAATATTCCAAATGAACAGCACGGAGTTTATGAAATTCCCTGTGCAGACTGTCCCCGATCCTATATAGGCCAAACAAATCGTAGAATTCAAAATAGGATTTATGAACATTCCATTTCTGTTCGCAATTTCGATTCAATTTCAGCTCTCGGTCAACACCATCTTCATACAGGTCACAAAATTGTTTTTGAAAACTCCAGAACCATAGCCCCCATCCGCTTCTATAAACCAAGAATTATCCGAGAAGCCATAGAAATAGAAAAAAGACCAAATTGCCTTAACAAAAGAGATGACGCCATACGGTTACCTTCTACATGGAGACCTCTAATAAAGAAAATATCGCCCCCTCCATCCTCGAATCAAAATCCCACGGTCGGAAATGTTCGCGCCAACTCTCGCGCCCACCCCCACGCTAACCCCCATCTAGGCGACGCCACCATCGACGGTATAAATGAACCGTCTCCTGGTCCCAGCCGTAGTAGTTCAGTGACTAGTGAGTGTAGTAGGGCCCAATAGTGGCCCAATGGATATCGACGCGGTTCAACTCGGAAGACTGGTGAGTTTAATATTAATTTTAAAAATAGTAATAATCTTAGCTCTAGGTTTAATATATATATATATATATATATATATATATATATATATATATATATACATATATATATATATATATATATATATATATATATATATATATATGTATATATATATATATATATATATATATATATATACATATATATATATATATATATATATATATATGTATATATATATATATATACATATATATATACATATATATATATATATATATATATATATATATATATATATATATATATGTATATATATATATATATATACCGGTATTTAGGCGAAGAATAAAATAAAAGTTACATGGATTACGAAGTAATTAAAATTGGCTAGTAGTGTTAAAGACACTGGAATTGATATAAATTTACGAAATAATTTTGAGATACACGACAAGAATGTGAAAAGGCGTTGTAAAAATAGGATTTATCAAACAAAGAACTTTGGAAAATCGACTTGGTATTTGGTCTAGTCTTGTTCCAATTTTTTTTTTGAGTTATTATTGTGTTTTTTTTAATTGTATAATTTTGTATTCTAAATAGGTTACTATAGTTACCTACCGTTTTCTTATAAAATAAAAGTTTTTAAAGTATAGGATATTTCAACGGTGTATTTTATCACAATGATCAGTACGATGCAAAAAGAACTAACATGCCGAAAGCTATTTGGAATATCTACGTAACTGTGTAGTTTCTATCTACAAGAATCTAACGCTTTATTTTTAAACATTTACTACACGAATATGTATTCCCGATTTAGATAACTGCGCTTCTTTTATTTCTGATGTGCAGTTGTAAAGTTAACAATACGGAACAAATGGATAATGTCACTCGACCCATTATTTTCTTAATATACCAATTACAGTATATGAGTGATGTGTATATGTACTACCCTTTTACTTGTATTTAAATTTAAATTTGTGATGTTTTGTCGTATTTCTTCCAACAAACTTGGGAGAAATACATCAAGGGATAAATGAAACATTACCAACTAATTAAAATATACAAATTCTAAAATCAAAGGTGAAACAGACAATTAAAAACTTAAAAAGTGGTAAAGCTCCAGGTCCTGATGAAATTCCAGTTAAAATATTAAAAATCCTGAATGATGAAAATATTGACTATCCAACTAAATTATTTAATAAAATATACCACAACGGTAAATGAACGATTAAAATCTACACCTAGATCCTAAGAATATTAAATTAATCAAAAATCTTTACTATAATCAAAAAACGGTAGTTAGAGTGGAAGATAGTGAGACAAACCATGTAGAAATTCAAAGAGGAGTCAGACGGGGATATGTGCTGTCACCACAATTATTTAGTGTGTACTCCCAACTAATATTTCAGGAGCAACTATGGGAAAGATTTGAAGGTGTAAGGATTGGAGGGAGCATCATTGATAAGGTCCATTCGCTCATCTCGGGCATATTTTGACAGATTCATGGCTGAAAACCTACAACACAAAAGTTCCTAGCTCACAGTATTAACAGCTTAAATAAACTTTTATTACAGACTTCTTTCAGTGAAAAAAGAAGAATTATTATAAATAGTGGAAGTGTATAATAAACCCATAAAATTTTGGTTAGTATATATTTAAAACATATATTTTAGTAAAGTTCTATTTTATTTACTATTTAGTTTGTTTACTATTAATATTGGCTATGAGTACGTGTGCTTGGTTGTATAGTAATTTCGAGCCACTTCTAGTCTGTCAAAAATAACTAACATCGCAAAAAAATAATTACTTAATTCTCTAGACAGTTCGGACTGGTAATAGCGAACCGACTATAATACAAGATCTGTAGACACTACTTCAATCGTAACAGAAAATATAGAAGATTTATGTAGCTATGTAGCTATTTATGCATATTCTTAAAATTTCTTGGACTGCAGAAATCTGAAATGAAGAAATTTTAAGAAAAATTAGACATGGCAGAAAGTTTTTGAATACAATTAAAATAAGATGAAAGACAATAAAATTTAAATGATAAATGGGAGAAATTTTAACACATGTATTTCAGCTTATCAGGCGCTAGGCAATAAAATTGGATTAAGTTCAATCACAAGCATTTGGAAAGTCTAGAGGACTCCGAAACCAACAACTCTCTAAGTAAAAAAAAACATCTGTAGCATGTATCATCATAACATTATTCTAAATATCCACAACATACCAAACTTCTGACAAAACAAACAATTAATCCTATCCTTTGATAACCAGCTATACTAACTTGGGAAAATTCTCAAATTAAATGCACTCCTATACCCTAGAGACATAATATTATAAATTTCCTGTACGGTCTAATGAGCTTAAAAGATGACGCAGTATTTTATTACAAAGCGAAAGTGCAGACAAACATATTCTAACATAATTCCATACTTCCAACAAATTTTCATTTTCGGCTCGAAACCAAATGAAGTTTCTACGGGAAATATAGCTACGCTCGAATGTTTATGTAGAGCTTGTTTATATTTGTAAACTTTATGGGATTTCGTGAGTCTTTAAAACAGGAAGTTTATTCACATACAAAAAATTTGTCATAAAAAACCTATTTAAAAACAAATTATTAATATATCGCTTAACTTCTCTGACAGCAACGCAAATGAGCTCTATGCTGCACGAAGAGCGACCAGGAAAAAAAGAGGACTGATTAATATAAGAATGATAGAGGAAAGATTAAAAACCGTATGAAATAAATGTGAAGAAGAGATAGAGAGAAAGAGAGAGACAGAGAGAGAGAGAGAGAAGTTAGAGGCGACTAGAAATACATGTTTTTTTTTTGTATAACACCTATACACATGTATAAGTACTGCTATCTGGTCAAAAATGACAAATTATCAGTTATTTTCTGATCTAACTTAAATCTTCAATTACTTAAATCTGAGGGCTTATCCTATGGCTTACTCTTATTTTATCTATCAACTAATCCCCTCCAACTAACAGGCAATAACATCACAGCACTATACTCTGCTTTTACACTAACTGTTACACATCTACAATTACTCAAATGATTTGAGTATTCTTCTTAGTTCAGTGTTGTCAAGAAGCTGGATTGCCTTGACATTCACATGACTATGCACCCTCTGCTTGTGATTTGCTTGTTCTCTCGATTACCCAGTTTCCATACCCAGGTCCTGGTGGAGGTTGCTGTTATGGATATACCAAAGAGTATCAACAATGTTCCTGAGTACTTTGTTTTCAAATCTCTGGATAATATGAAGATTACTAGCTTTGGTACAGCCCTAGAGTTGTCACCATACTGGTTTCAGTACTTGCTTGTAATTGGATAATTTATTATGAATGGATAATGTTAGATTTTTTCCAATCAGTCAATACAATTTCTTATATCTAATATCAAGCTCCTCTTATCTTTTTGACATGGACTTTCCAGCGCAGCCTCGTGTCTAGGGTGATGCAAAAGTATTTTGCTGATGGTGCATAAAGAACTTAAGTATCATTTATTCTAACTGGGAAATTTTCTATTTTTTTATTTGTAAGGTTAATCTGTGCAGATTTGTCCTGGTTTAATTTCATTCGCAATTTTCTGGTTCAGGTATGTATTTTGTATGTATGTATTTTTACTGATAGTTGCAACACAGCCGGTGCTTCACTAGTGTCTCCTATCGCTAGTATGGCTTTATCATCCTCGAAGGTGGCAATAGTGTTTTGTTCTAGCTCTGGAATGTCACCCGTATACAATAGGTACAGGATCGAACCTAATACACTCGCTTGTGGCACGCCAGATTTGATCTCCCTTAAATTATTGTACACTTCTTCTTGTTTTACTTTGAAATATCTATCCGCAATATATGATTCTAAGATTTCTGAATACTCTTTAGACATGAACGTTCTTAATTTATAGTTTAAACCCTCATGCCAGACTTTATTAAACGCCTGTGCTATGTTCAAGAAGATTGTAGAGCAGACTTTTTTTCTTCTAATGTTTTTTCTATTATATAGACGTTATTCTGTGAACTTGATCTATAGTGAAATGTTTATTTCTAAAACCAAATTGATGATTTGGTATAAAATTTTTTCTTTATATTATTGGTTTTAATCTTTTTGATTTTTAATGAGAAGTTTTTCAAATAGTTTTGACATCACCGGAAGGAGTGATATTGATAGATAGAATGTCATTCATTAGGAGGTTTACCTGGTTTAGCGATCATTATGACTTCGGCTTCTGTCCAGAGTCTGGGAACATATCTCAATCTAAAAGCAGTATTTACTAGGTGTGTCAGCCTAACTATGGCTTTTCTTGAAAGATTTTTTATTGGCTCTCCTGATATGAGATCATATCCTGGAATTTTCTTAGGATTTATATTCTCCTTTATTTCTGTTGATACTTCTCTAAATAATGTCAACGTCATTGTTTCTTCGGTTTGGAATGGTTCTTCCCATCTTAGTTCTTCACCATGGTTTGAACGTGGTTTCTAAATGATCTGCAAATCGTTCTGCTTTCTGTTCGTTACTTCTAGCCCAAATGACGTTTTCGAACTTGATAGGAAGAGTAGGAATAAGTGTATATTCTGTATCTCCCTTTTTAGTTTCTGCGTAACATTATTTAGAATAGTTTTGTCTCGTGGAACTCTGTATTGCTGCCATTTTTTTCTTAACATACTTTTTTCTCCTATGAGTTATCTGATTTCTTTTGGATAGTTGTTCCCTTTTTTTCTATAAGTTATTGTGGGTATATTTTCGCAAGCGACCCGTTGGATGTTTTTTATAAAAACATTTTTAATGTAGTATTAAATGTTTTACATAAACATTTCTACTAAACTTCTACTGAACTATCAAAAATTTCCAGCTTCATCAAATTCATTTTTTCTGTCTCCAACCAATCAACAAGAAGTATCTACAGTTATAAAAACATTAAAAAATTCAAATTGTTTGGATACTAATGAGCTAAACGCATCTTTTATCAAAAGCACTAGTGAAATAATTACTAAACCTTTAACACATCTCATTAATAGTATTTTTTCAATCGGGATATTCCCAACTTCATTTAAATACTCCAAGATTGTTCCTATTTTTAAAAAGGGCAATCGTGACCTTGTAGACAATTATAGACCAAATTTCCATCGTTTCGATATTCAGTAAAATAATCGAAAAAATTCTGAAGAAGCGTTTTATATCGTACTTCGAAACAAATAATTTTTTTACTAGTTCACAATATGGGTTTAGAAAGGATCGTTCTACAACACATGCACTTTTAGATGTGATGAGTACCATAGTTGATGGCCTTGAGAAGCATAATCACGCTGCCATAACGCTGTGTGATCTTTCAAAGGCCTTCGACTGTATTTTTCATGATATTTTGCTAAAAAAAAACTATATTTTTACGGTATAAGGGGTACTCCTTTGGAACTAATTTCATCGTATCTAAAGGATAGATACTAAGCAGTCTAGTACAGAAATTGTCTCTCTGAATTTAAGCAGATAAAGCATGGAGTTCCACAAGGATCAGCACGGGGCCCTCTATTATTTATAATATATGTTAATGACTTGCCCAATTTCATGGCTCCATTTAAAACAGTTTTATTTGCAGATGACACTACTCTTGTTTTTTCTGATAAAAATCGTTCAGTTTTAGAAACCACGTCTGAGTATGTAAATTCCAATGCACAATCATGGTTTTTAGCAAATAAACTTTAACTAAATGATAAAAAAACTCAAAATTTAATTTTTCGTCTACCGTTTTTTTTTCTTTCGTCTCTGTGAGTGTTGAAAAAAATAATGTCAAATTGTTGGACATAACAGTTGACAACACATTGACTTGGTATAACCATATTGACCATCTCAAAGGTAAACTTTCTAGTACCTTATTTTTACTCAGACAATTAAAACTTGTTACAAGTGTTGATACCTTGAAAATAACGTACTTTTCTCTTTTTCATTCATTTTTAAGCTATGGTGTTATTCTGTGGGGAACCTCTTGCAATGCCCTAACAATATTTAAATTGCAAAAAAAAGCAATAAGAATAATTGCAAAAGTTAGCTATTTAGAATCTTGCAAGCCATTGTTTATTAAATATAAGATAATGCCCTTGCCAACATTATGGATATACAGCGTTAATGTATAAAAACATAAAAACTCTGATACTTTAATTAAACACTCTGACTTACATAACTATAGCACAAGAGATGCACATAACATCATTACAGTTAAGTATCGTTTGAGTAAATCACAAAAAAAACTCAATTGACTATAATATATACAATGTCCTACCTAAGGATTTAAAACAACTTTCAAAGAATAAATTTAAAGTAAGTCTGAAAAGGTACCTTTTGAGATTTACTTTTTACTTTGTTAGTGAATACTTTGATCACTTCAAGGCAGTAACATGAACATGGATGTACTCACTATGTTGGTATATGTCTTATTTTGTATATTTTATGTTTTAATTTAGGTTATGTGCATTAATGTATTTTCATCTCCTATTGTATTTTGTGTATGTTGTATATTTTACTTATACATATATCTTTTTTACTTATACATATAATTGACTTGCTACAAACAAATGTAAAATTTGTAAACGTAGTTAAAAAAAATTTTGAATCATAAAGTGTTAAATCAACAGAAATTAATAATGAATTTTTCCATTTCCAGAAGAAGAAAAGGAGCTTTTAATTTCGTGGGATTTGGGAGAAAAATTATTTTCATTAATTAAATCAAACGTTACCATTAAATATTAAGTAATTTATAGCGGAAGGCAATCTAATTGTCCCCAGAACCATTCCTCAAAAGGCGATTATCCCCCATTTCCGCAATAAAGTTTCGGTAACACCACCGACTATCTGCTAAATTTATTTTTTATTAAATCAGCCACTCCGTTAATGATCTTTTTCGCCGCAGATCTGGACTGATATACGTCGCCTCATTTCACACCACGGCGTTTCAACACTACGTGACTCTTTTACTAAATCTGATATAAGGGATGATACAGATAACAGAAAAATTAATATCTTTGCTTATTTCTCGCTTTTCCCGACAAAAACGGGACTTCCTGCAGAAAATGTCATAAACTTAGCCGTTTGTGCTTTCCGTGGTCATCTTCGAGACTCAATGATGCCAAATAATTACTAAGCAGGACCGTACTTACGAACGTTACAATAAAATTTTATATTTGAGTTTAATATAAAGTAATATTATGGTCTATTTGGTGTTTCTTTTAGACAACATATTACAAGAAAAATACTTACAGAGTGGCTAGAAACTCAGCTATTGTTTGGAGTTATAAAAATGAAACTGGAACATTACACTCATATGAATTTTAGTATGAGGTTTAGAATGAGTTGTTTGCTTCTCTGCAGTAGTCCAAACAAGAAACTACTTTTTATTGGAAGAACATTTATTTTATAATTTTATTTTAAAATGCCACTTTCGAATTTTTTATTATTAATCGTCATTCTTTCTTGTCTAATTCTACTTATTGACTCCATCGTATATTAGATGCGTATTTTGCTTTTTTCAGTTTTTTTTTATCCATTTGCTGTCACCAGCTCATTTAGTTTTTTTTTATTCTATTATCTATTTTTTTCTGTCATACTTTTTACGCGACTATTTCAGAGACCATTTTTAACTGATAAAACGTCATAGCAACGCCACTTCCTCTTTTCCACTTTCGATAAAATTATGACAGATCCGGCATGAAGATGTCTGTTAATTCTATTGTTGTCAGTTTGACAAACGTCATTGAGGCGTAATCAATTCTGGACGGATATAATGAATCCGGACGACAAATCAAGATAAGGATACTAGTCAGATGAAGAAATCAAAAAATTGGTTTCGGAAAATGTCACATTAAACACGCAGAGGTCTAGAAACTCTATTTGGGCCCAATTTTCGGAGTTCTCACAGGTGACATATTTTACACTTGAAAGATTTACTACCATAAAAGTACTAGCAAAAATTCTCGAGGATTATGTCTTTAACATGAATAACGGCAGTGGGGAGACTATAAAGAGTCGTATGTAAAGTCAATGTGGAATACTATAGCAAAAATGGCATAAGAAAAATATTTTACGGAGTACGGCATAAAAATCGACTCTTTCACAGATATATCTTTCAAATGTGCAAGACAAGCAAGAGATACCAAATGGAGGCAGCTTCAAAGTGTCCAAGAAGAAAGAAAACCAAGTTCAAAAGCATTACTAACCGATGAACTAATAAAAATCATTCAAAGCTACGACGCGGAAACACCGAAGGAGCACAAAAAAAATTTTTTTTTTCACCTTTGCTTATTTGAAGTTGCTTGGAGAGGCAATAAGGCCGTAAACTGCCAGATTCACTTTTGCAAAACGAATTTGATCTTATAGTAGAATTTACGGTCCGAATTGAATATAACAGCATTTTTTTTTAAACAAATCAAGGCGGTTCGAAAAGTTTGGCAAGCACAAATAGCTGGTAAGAAATTCATCAAACGAAAATTTTTGCCCAGTAAGATTATTTTTGAAATTCATGGAAAGATTTTACCAGACAGACTCTTTCTTACTGGAAGGATGGATCTTGGTTCAAAAACTGTCCACTTGGAATCAACACTGTATCTGAGACAATAAAACATAAAATAACAAACCATTCTCATCGACCTTCAACTGTGTCAGCCTTGTTCAAGCAAGGTGTATCTGAACAGGAGTTAATTAAATTAACGGGTCACTCAAATGCAAGCTCTCTAAAACCATATTCGCAGCTGGATTCCAGTTACCACCAGAAATTGATCGAAAATCTCAGAACAATAAATGAAGCTGGACCTTCGAGTTCCCAAATACTACAAGTCAATAATACACAAAATCATGCTTTGGTAGAAAAGAATGGGCAAACTACTATAGCTTATAGTAATTGTACATTTAATGTTGTTAACAAATAAATAAAGATTATGTTTCGTGAAATAATTATAATTGTCTCGTGAAATAGTCTTATCGTATATCATTCGAGAGAAAATTATTTACCGGATAAATTTTCTTTTGGTTTTATTCAAGTTTGTTGCCTTTTGGCAGTTTTTTCTTATGAAAATTGCCAGGCAACAAACTTTCATCCCAGTCGAAAATATTGCCGGCAAAATTTGTGAAAGCAACGTATCTCTGTTATAATATATGTGTATTGAAAATACTTTGTTTATTATATACATTAATGAATAACAACGGATGTAACCTCATGTGAATCTGCGGTATAAAAAGTAAAAAGTGGATACAAAATACAAATATTATGATTAAAATTCACTCAGATGAAACAAAACCAAGAAAAACAAACTATCAAGGTCTAAAATAAGATTTTAGCCTGTCACAAACGCGCTCGGTTTTGCCCCAATAAATTAAAAATAAATTATTTGTACCTTAGAAAGTACTGTATGCTAAACCATTCAATTTTTAAGCGACTAGAATTTTTAAATACTTTTAGAAATGTCTGAACACTGAATTTATCTAATAAATTTTTTGTAGCAACTAGCAATAAAAGTAGAACAGGGCGGATATGTAACAAAACTAGAGTAGCGGCAATTGAATTTTCTGTAAGATACGGCTGGTTAAAAATATTTTAATGTATTACCCTTTATTGTATGTATTATTGCAAAATAGCAATAGATACAAAAAAGAGAAGGAAACAAGTATTTTCTTATTTAATGTATTTCAACCACTTAGATTACACTTAGGACCTTCATAATCGTCTGGAAAATCTGTATAACGTAATAAAATAGCACAACAAATTTCATTAAATCGATTCAATCGATCCCGCATAAAAATTTTGCAATTTTGTCTGGAGTCTTTTAATATTTAAGGCAGGAAGTAGTAGCCTTCAATGTTGATAAAAACACAGATAACAGATAGGATACAGAAAACAAGGTTTATTGTAAATTGTATCAAAATATTTGTAACCTAATAGTATTTATAAATATCAATACTTTACTGAAACTAAAAGCTGTAATTCGATATAAAAAATTTTAGTAATGGCATTTTGTGTTGTAAATAGATCAGTTGAAAAGGACTCCTGGCAAACAATAGCAAATTAATCAATGTGTTCACAAGCAGGTGTATAGTTCGGTGAAATAGACCACAAATACACAGGTCGCTCGGGTAAAATCGAAATCGAAAGCATGTTCTAGCGACAAATCTCAATTTGAGCTTTGGTTTATTCCCACCTAGTTTGTACTCTTTCTTTAATTTGTGTATAGGCCAGTGAAACTAGATCAAAAACAGACAGGATGTATGAAATATACCAGCTATACATTTCTTTTTTTTATATTTTCAGCGCAGCAAAATCAAAGATCTTATACTTTAAACCACTTGAAAGCTTTGGACAGAAAAATTAAATGTAAGTAAATATTTTTAAGCATTGAAGCATTTTTATATGTACAAAAGCTATTATTGAAATAAAAAAGAAAAACAATAAACTGGGAACTAATAAACAATACCAGTTTCTTCTTCATTCCAAAGTTAAGGAATTTCTCGCGTATTCCGACACATCAAAGTTTGCTTCATTTTTCAAGTTGCACACAACATTTTTGGTTCCTTTCGGTTTTATAATTTATTACTTATTACTATTACATTTTAAATAATTCTACCATTCCTTTTGATATTTAAAATTCGATCATAACCGAATAAAATTGGGGTCTCTCAACAGTATCGTACGCTGTCTTAAAATCTACGAAGATGTAATGTCGTACTTCGCCATTGTTTCTAATATTTGTCTAATGGACGATATGTGATCAATGGTAGACATATTTGTGAAAAAGCCTCTTTGGCAGAATCCTATTATATTTCAGTATACTGTGCCAATCGTTCGTTGAGTATCAGGTACAAAATTTTGTGTATGGTGTAAAATACAGGTAAGAATTAATCCATACATATTTCGTCTCGTAATTATAGAACGGAAATTGAAGTTTGTGAATGAAGTGTTTATGGTAATATTCAAAAATCATTTATTTAAAAGGTTACACAGTTGTTTTTAATATATGATAATAAAAACGAAATTAAAATTGGAACTAAAAATAAACTCGTTGATGTTATTTCTTAAAACAAGGCACCACACAATGTCACATATCGCAATCAGTACAGTAATATCTTGACTCACTCGCGCTTAACCTTCATAACTAATTTATCTATTGCCTTCTGCCACTCCAGTGTACTGAACTAACATATTCTAGTTGAAAGAGATTTCTTCGCTATGATAGAAATAATATCTCAAAAATACCAGCTGCTAAGTCTAAAGCAGTTAAAAAGCATAGAAGATCTTTTTTTCACACTTCTACCTTTATCTCTTTGGTAATTCTAAGTTGGTTGCGTTATCAAGCTTACTGGAAATTCTAGATGCGATCCAATTGCATCTTTTTTATTATATAGTACGAATGCATTCTACTCAACGTGTTCAAGAAGATCTGGAAACATTTCTTTATATTTCTTGACACGTTTTCTGGTTACAGGATAATCAACAAGATGTTGGTCAACACCACCTATAGTATTGTTATAGTCTCTAACAATCTTATGTTTGCTTATATTCTTTTCTCTCTTTTTCTTTGTAATTTCCGCATTATGCACTGTCGGCAAAACTCAAACCTTCCACTTATTTACTGTTTTTCCCGTCTGACATACCGTAACTTTATTTTTCTTAAGATATTTCTGGGGGAATATCTTTTCTTTGTGTTTTTATAGTTCTTTATATATCTGTTTTAGCTGATAATAAAAGATCAGTTAATACTGGTAAATTACAAAAGGTGTCGGTGATCAAACAGTGACCTTTCAATAGCAAAGGTTTCATTAGTATCATAAAAATACGGCTTAATATTGCTAATCACATTTCATGTTGGGTGTAATGCATAAAAAGCAGAACTATTTATGGTAATATCGTTAAAATACATTGAAACCCAATGAATGTAAAAGGCATGAAGAAAGATGGGAGAAACCTTTTCAACTAAAAGAAGAAATTAGACTAACTACGCTAAAAGAGTGATGGTAGGATTAACGGAAAATAATAACCCGAAGAAAGCTCCAGGTTATGATTAAATTACAGGTGAGCTACTAAAAAATATTCCCCCTAAAGCAATCGTAAAACTAACCAACCTTATTATACAAATCTAATATAAAAATAAGTACAGATAAAAAATAGAATTGTATGAAAGATAAAAAAGAGCTTTATATAAAATATTTAAAAATAAAAATCATGAAATGTGAGTAAGTAAAGTAAAAATGTGAGTGGTAAGAAAATAACAGATAAAAACAATTATGTTACTACAGAAAGGAAAGCACATGTTTAAATCAAAGAACAAGAGTTTTAGAATTAATCTAATTAATTACTAAACGAAGATGCTCCTTAATTTATGGACCAAATAATAGAGAGACAAAACACTTTGCAGAGAACCAGATATAAATGGTCCTGAATGATTCTTGGTAGATCAAAAACTATTCATTATTGTCTGTGTATGTTGATTTGGTCGTTTGAAAGATAGTGATGGTTTGCCCAGTTCGTAGTATAGCTTTCTACAAACGTTGTTCTGTAAACTGCTAGAATTATTCTTAATGCGGTGTTGTGTACAGTATCTAGACATTTTAATATTGAAGGATAAGCAGACCTATATGAAACACATCCGTAATTAATTTTCGAACGAATAAGACTTCTGTATATTTTTAGTAGCATCAGACTATCAGATGCCCAAGGCTTACTTGCCTAAGCATCTTAATAAATTTAAGCCCTTTTTGCATGAAAGACGTTCGATATGATTTTTCCGTTGATGATAGACGTTCGTTGAACATCATACCCAGAAAATTTATATGTGAGGTGTATTTTAGTTTCTGGTTGTATAGAAATATTAATGGTAATTGCAGTTTTATTATGTTTCTTTTTGAAAATAATCTGCAGTTTGTTTTGTTTGGGTAAAAATTGTACCCAGACATTATAGACCAACGTCTAAAGGATGCTATCCATTGATAAAGACTTTGAGCCATAGTGCTAAGATATTTTCCTTAGATAAACACAATCATGTCATCTGCTTAAAGTCTAGCTAAAACTGCTATCTTCTTTTAAGACGTTCATAGCAATTAAAAATATCACTGGGCTAAGAATAGACTTGTTTTATTTAGATGTTGGTTTGTTTTATTTCATTAAATTTTAATTAGGATATTTGTATTTGCTTTATTTAATTTCAAAATTTCTGTTACTTTTTTTACTATTATATGCTTTGGAGGTAAAAGATAAGTTTCTTAACTTAGTATGTAATATAAAAAGACAGGAAAAACCAGATTAATTTTAAATATGATGTGAAACTTCATATCTGTCCGGTTAGTTTAGAAAATTTATTAAATTTTACATTCTCTGATATTGTTACTTTTTAATGTTTGCTTTTTGACCGGGCTATCTGATTTTCTCTCCAATTCGTCTACACCGAGCAAGCGATTCGAACGGAACTCGTTTTTGCATGAATCACACCCTCCAATCCACTTTGGAGCAGGATATATTATTACCCATCGTGTATCGGGTTTCTCGTGAAATCCATACGAAGCGATATTGGCATAGTCCCTGTCAATTCGGTGTATTGGGACAATATCCAAGGGGTTACGCTTCGAAAGATCTCACCGAAGAATAATTATAACATTCACTGGTCGCGGGTTTAATTCTGCCTGATGTTTTCTGTTTAATGAATCTTGTCGTTTAATTAGGCACATAAAAGAGAAAAAATGTGTTTTATTTTGTGGGTATTAATTACGATATTGAGACTGTGAGAAAAATTTTTTGATGTGTAAAGTTTAATAAACTGGTTTTAGTTTTAAGTGTAAAAAGAGTGCCTGTAAATATTTATTGATGTTCTTGCTTTTTATATATAAAAAACCCTATCGTATTCTTCAATTATATATTTTTTGCAAATAAGTATGATTTTGACAGTAAAAACAAATTAGTATAGCTTTCTTATAATTTTATTTTGGTTTGTGGTTTGTACCTTTGTGTAATTTTTTACATAGTTTGTTTTTAGCAAAACAAACTATATTTTTAGACTTTTATAGTATTTTTATTTCTATAATATTGACTTTAATTAATTAAAACCAAAATCTGTTAGAGATAGATTAGATTACTAATTAGAACCTTCAAGAGAAGCAGGTTGTAAACAGACTAAAGGAAGAAATAAATAAAAAACTATAAAATCCAGTCAAAAAGGATATACATATATGAAGAGTATTAGACCAAACAGACAACCATGTCGGAAGCAGCGGAAAAGTGTATAGGAAGAGGGCATATAAAAAGACGGCAAGACTGGTTCGATGAAGAATGTAGGAATGTTTTGGCAAGAAGAAACAGGGCAAAAAACAAAGAGATAAAGAAAATACCTAAAATCCGATCGAAAACTATGTGGCAAGAAGAAGGCAAGTGAAAGGAATTTGCAAAAAAAAGGAATGAGACAAAGGCTTACTTCTAGGTGAAATAACAGAAAAATTAAACACATGGCTGGAACCAACTTTAAATGAAGTCAAAGAAATAATAATAGACCTAAAAAATAACAAAAGTTAGGAGAAAGTAATATCCCAGCTGAGATTTTTAAGGAAGGTAGCGAAATGAAATAAAAAAGGAGTGCGAAAACTATACAGGTATAGCACTATTAGAAGTAGTCTATAAAATACTTGCAAAAATTATTAAAAAAATATTAATAAAATATGATAACAAAGTGATTGGAACACCAGGAAGGTTTTAGATCAGGAAGAACAACTACTGATCAAATAAGTATGTTAAAATTAATGTACAATGTACAAAATAATAGCTACGAACAAAACTTGAGATTACATATATTATTTATAGATTTTAAACAAGCATCTGACTCCCTAAATCGAACGATGTATAGGAGCCCATGGGAACATAGAGGTTTAAAACAAAAGGATCCCCTATCAACGAATTTATTCAACCTAATATTAGAACAAATCGAAAGAAGATTAAATATGAGCACAAACAGCACTATTTTCAATAGCAGCGAACAGTGCATAGCGTACGCGGATGATGCGGTGATACTAACGAGAACAAAAAAACATTTAGAAGAAGTTTTCCAGAAATTTGAAAAGGAAGCGCAAAATATTAACAAATAATATTAAATATATCAAAATGAAAGGAGCAGAGAGACTGTCTATATTTTTGAAAAAGTGTCAAAATTTAAATACTTAGGAGTTATTATAACGAACACGGGAAAAGAAGAAAAAGAGATAGAGAAAAGATTAATAAAGGGAAGCAGAGATAGAGTAAAATTTAAGGAAAAAGGGCCCCAGGACGAAGAAGAATATCCTGGCTTGCTAACCTGAGAGCATGGTATAGAAAGACCTCAATACAGCTATTCCGTATAGCAATCAACAGAGTCATCATAGCCAGAATGATCGCCAACGTTCGGAACGGACAGGCACCCTAAAAAAGCAAGAAGATATAGGGTCACTAAATTCATTACTGAAAGCAAAAAATGTATCAAGAACAACTAATCTGCGAGTCTACGAGACAGTAATCAGACCCACAGTGATGTATGCTAGTGAAACGTGGATTATGAACCAGCAGGAAGAAAAAAATCTGGGAAAGAGATCTGGGAAAGAAAGGTGCTCAGAAAAAACAAAGACGGCAGAGAATATTTGGAAAAGACGAACGAATAAATAAATAATGAGGATGTATGGAAAACTAGCAATTACGGCAAACATACGAGCCCAAAGAGCTAGATGGCTTGGTCACATTATACGAATGCCAGAGCATCAAAATTTTAAAACAATACTGAAGAGGGAGAAATGGGGAAAAAAAAGAAGATGCCGTCCAAAGAAGAAATGGTTAAAGAGTAGTAGCATTAAAGCAAGACTTGTCAGAAATAGGCGTGAGAAATTGGAGAGAGGAAGCAAGTGACCGAAAAAATGGAGGGAAGTAACATTAAATAAGTTTAATAAAATAAGTTTTTAGAAGCCAGAAGCCTATATTATTGACGTTATCTGCTCATTTTCAGCTTATATCAGATAAAATTTTTCATTGCAAATGGTTTTTTAAAGTAATACGTACTCTAACAAAAAAACATTAAAAACTTTTGTTTTTTACACTTTTATAAAATTTATTACAATTTCTTATTACTACAGCTGTTTCGGCAGAGTGCCTTTCTCAGGTGATGTATGGTTACTATGCGTCTACAATTTATAGTCATTAACTAAATAAGTTGAAGAGAGGATAGCTGTTTATCTCAAGTTTGCCATTTATAATTATATCTGTATTTTTTAATTTATTATAAATTTTTTAATTTTTGTTTATAATAAAGATAGTTTAAGGCATTTATTTTGAATATGGAGAATTTGAAATTGGGCATTAAAAGAATGATTATGATCTAGAAGGTGAAGTACGTAAGTAAAATCTCTTTTTCTATTACTGAAAACCCTTTTATGTTCTGTTTTACGTTTGTTAAAGATTCTACCAGTTTGACCGATGTAAGTTTTTGAGCAGTCATCACATGTGTAACACCACTATATAAGTGCTTTTCTTTTGGCTTTTTGCTAATTGCAGCATCTTTAATAATACTGTTCATACGTCTAAAAATTTTACATTCTATTTCATTTTCCATTTATGCATTGATAACTTATTTAACTTCAAGCTACTTAATTTATTTAAAACTTAGTAATCTGTTTTGTCATTGTATCACTCCGAAATTCAAAGCTATATTTTTGTCACAAAAACTCACGAGAATTTTAATTTATTATAAAACAATTTAAATTTGTATAAAATTGTGTCTGGCGCGTGCTTTACCAAAATTTTGTTAATTTGATGTATCATCACATACGCGGGTCGGACGTTTTTCGTCGGTTGTCAGCAGCGAATGTAGAAAATTAAATTTTTTGATGAGGCTGTGACAGTCCGTCCGGCAGGTACTGAATTTGTTTCGGGAGAAAATTTAAAATAAATTGCCTTGCTGGAAATAATTCGTTGTAAATGGCAGACAAGGAACGCGACGGTACAAGACTTGTTTTTTTTTAATAATCGATAAACCAGAAGGCAGTTGTTGGTTTAATCAGACACAGACCTTTGACATTTGAAGATAGGTTTCTTTTACTTCCTTCTACTTTCTTTTGTAATGCCAAAATATGTTAAGGTCTTATCACTTGATGACGTGGTTGAAAAGTAGTTGTACTCTTTGCAGCAGTAAACGGCATCTTAAAAAGGGATGATCAATTCAAAAATTTCAATTCGAATATCTAGTACTAACGGAACTTTTTATTAGTGTTAAAATTTGTAAAGTGGTCATAAAAAATTAATATTATACGACAGAGAAATGATCGATTATACGGGACGTCTCAAAAATAAGACAAATAAAGAAATTAATAAAAACATTGGAACGTGAAAGCATTTTGATTGGTTATAGTCTAGTGATGACAATAAGTTTGTGCAACTCATTCCAGTAATGAAATAAAACCAATATCCTTCTACTCTCATAATCCGTAGTGAAGAAATCGACCCACCACCAAAAAAAAAGGTCAAACAGAAATTGTCGCTCCATGAAAATTCACGATATTGTATCAGCGTTTCATAGACGGCATCAACAGATGTTCCTATCGCGATGTAAAATTTATCGTCAGTTATATTGGCCTTTCGTTCGTTTTGCGTTTAGAACCGCAAATTTTTACCGGAGAAAGAATACCTATAGGGAGTTTTTTATTTGGTTTAGCAAACGAATTTCTGGCCCGAATTAATTCGATAAATTTGTTCTGTAGTCAGCATATTGAACGGAGAGGTAATTAATCAGATGGCATGTATTAGTACCACAATAAAACGGCCAAAAATCGCTTGCTTGTACACAAAAATTAATATTCGTTAATATTGGAGAATGAAATTATAATCAATAAATAAAATATTTACCTCTTTTTCATCTACCATCAATTATGGAACATAATGATGAAAAAGGAAGAGCAAAAGTTTTTGCTTTTGACTTTCCGGTATTTTGGGATTAATTTTTTTTAAATTAACTACTTTCAGTAGACGAAAACAGCAACGAAAATGGACCATGAATTACGGAATCTGGAATATACAGGGAATCCGGAACAAACAACAAGAAATTATGCAGGAATTTGTAAATCGAAAATTAGATATAGCCATTCTTTCTGAGACCAAGAAAAAAGGAAATGGAAGCGAAAAATTAAAAGACTATCTACATTTCTTCTCAGGAGTGGGAAAGGATCAAAGAGCAAGAGCAGGGATATCAATATTTGTACACAAGAAATTTGAAAAATATATTAAATCTTGGGAAGCATACAACGAACGTTTTATTAAAGTGACGGTTCTCCTAAGAGGAACACAAATAACAATTCTGGGGGTATATGCCGTAAATGATGACTACTCAGTGCAAGAAAAGGAAGCTTTTGAAGAAGACTTTAGAAAAATCCTGAACGAAATTCCTAACAGCCATGAGATTATATGCGGAGGAGACCTGAATGCCAGAGTAGGAAAACAAGTTCAAAGTAAAGTGGTAGGCATGCATGGAGAAGAAACTGTTAACAACAACGGAGAAAGACTCATAAATATATGCCAACAATATGAGTTAAAGATTTTGAATGGTTTTTTCGCCCACAAGAACATACATAAATACACCTGGTATCAGCACACAAGAGGTCTAAAATCGATAATAGATTATTTCATAACAAGACAACAAACTAAGTTAAGAGTACAGGACGTAAAGGTGAATAGAGGAGCAGAGTGCGGCTCGGACCACTGCCTGATAATAGGAAAAATATATACACCATTCGTAGACAGGAACCACACAGACATCAACAAAGAACACAGAGAAAAAATAGAGAGAACTACGTACACCTTAGATAATCTAGATAACGAGAGCACACAGTTACTTTACTCCTGGAGACTAACACAAAAACTACAGGAATCACACAGATCAACGACGGATGAATACGAACATATAAAAAACTGCATGAAAGACGCAGCGCTAGAAGCCTTAGGGCCACAGGTACGAAGAGTAGATAAACCATATTGGTGGGATAAAGAAGTGGAAGAAAAGATAAAAAGAAAGAAGGAAGTATATCTACAGTTATTACAACAGGGAGACGAACATACAAAACAACAATATAAAAACTTGAATAAAGAAGTCAAACGAGAAGTGGTTAAAAAGAAAAATAGTACATGGGAACAAAAATGCCAATACCTAGACAACCATATAGGAGGGACAAAGAGCTCTGAAGCCTGGAGAACTATAAAAACGATGAGAACAACGACAAAAAACCAAGTCATAATAAATAGAATACCAGAGAACACATGGGTAGAGCATTTTGAGAACTTATTAACAGAGAGAAGAGAAAGGTTTAAACAGACAAATGAACAAGTGGAAGTAGAAGGAAGAATCGAAATATCAATAGAACAAGTGAGTGAAGCAGTTAAGGGAATGAAATTAAAAAAATCTCCAGGCCCAGGCGGAATACATCCAGAGTTGATTAGGTATGGATCATCAAAACTGTTTGAGATGATCCGAAAATTATTCGAAAGATGCTTAAACGGAGAAGAAGTTCCAGAAGAATGGAGACAATCGTATATCTCTCCAATACACAAGAAAGGCACAAAGATGGATCCTAAAAACTATAGAGGGATCGCAGTGATTGCTACTATAGGCCGACTATACTCAAAAGTACTACGAAACCTGATAGAAAATGATATCAAAGACAAACAACCCGAAGAACAAGCGGGATTTAGGGCCGGACGCTCCACTATGGATAATATCTTCACATTAAAAATTGCAATGGAAAAACGAGTGCAGAGAAATAGAGAAACTCATATAGCTTTAATAGATTTGGAAAAAGCATATGACAGTGTACCGATCTCCCAACTATGGATAGAAATGGGTAACTTGAAAATAAACCCAATTCTTATTAACGCCACTCAAAAATATTACGAACAAAACTTTGCAAGAATTAAAATGGGACAAGAAATCACCTCTCCTTTTCAAACAACAAAAGGACTAAGACAAGGCTGCTGTCTGTCACCCACCTTATTTAAAATCTATTTGGACAGATCCTTAGTGAAATGGGTAAAAAAATGTAGAAACATGGGAATAACGGTGGAAGAAAACAAGCTATATACACTTTTCTTTGCGGATGACCAGGTAGTAATTGCCGAAGACAGCTACGATCTTAGCTATATGGTAAGAAAACTGCAAGAAGAATATGAGGTGGCAGGTCTAAACATGAATATGACAAAATGTGAATATCTCTCAGTGGGAACAGATGAAATATGTGACCTAGTCTTGGAAGACGACAAAATCAAAGGCGTGCAATCCTGCAAATATTTGGGGGTCATTTTCAACAAGAAGGGAAATAGCGCAGATGAAATCAGGGAAAGAATAAACAAGGGCAGAGCAGCGACCCGTGCCTTAAACTCTCTTCTCTGGCAAAAAACAATTCGACGAGAAACCAAAAAACACATTTACGGTAGTATAGTCCAAAGTATTACACTTTACGGTTCGGAAGTATGGGACGTCACCAAAGCTAATAGAAATAAACTTTTGACGACAGAAATGGATTATCTGAGACGAAGCTGCGGTAGATCGAAACTGGAGAGAGTTAGAAACGAACAAATAAGAAACGAAATGAAAATGGAGAGAAATATCAATGATGACATAGAAAGAAAACAATTAATCTGGTTCGGACATGTTAAAAGAATGCCAGAGTACAGATGGCCTAGGAGAGTACTGGAATGGATCCCTCCTGAAAGAAGAAAGAGAGGACGACCACGGAGAAGTTGGCGCAACGATATTGATGAAGCAATGGCGGCAAGAGACTTGGAAGAGGCAACTGCATATGACAGAAAAAGATGGAAATTGGGGGCGGAGAAGCGGCGACAGCCGTAATAAATCCGTTATTATATATATATATATACTTTCAAAAGGCCTTGAAAATGAATGTACTATATGGTGATGCCCAACATCAAATTAAAAATGTAAAATTAATACTATAAATTTTTATTTTTAAAGTGAATTACTGAAAAAAAAATTTGATCTTCATTAAGATTATTTTTAAAATCAACAATCAATTTTTATTATTAAGCATTTATTTTTATATGTGTATCTCAAGCCTTTACTACAATCTGACGTATACAGAAAAATAATATCCCAACCTCATCACCCACAAGTAAATAAAATGCTAAAACTCTTCAAATTTTTTATATTCATTGTTTTTTTTACATAAAAGTTTCTTCAAACAGTTTTACAGATTTCCAATTACAGTTGTCCTTAAAATATTTACCCCTTAAGCAGAATAAAATTCCCCAAAAGAAAAAGTTAGAAAACTAAGAGTCTGAAATACTAAGCAAACAGCCGGATGGATCTCCTTTTATAATAATGAAAATTAAACAGCATTTTTCTGGTACTTGGATCCCTTCGAAGATAATTTAAAGAATAATTAAATATCTTTGCAAAATATATAAAAAAAAATCGGGCTATATTATTACTTCAAAGAGTTCTTATACACTTGAAACTGCTTTAATTTTATTTCTTGGATTTCACAAGAGAGTTAATTTCTTGTTTGTTAAGAAGATTTCGTTTAAGTTGGATGTTGTTTAAATGTGACACGCTTCGGGCATTTTTCGGATTTCCGGTGAACTCTGTACGAATGTTGCATTTACAAACTTTTTTGTTAATTCCCTTGTGAAGGAACTATACAGGTTGTTACAAAATGCTTAGTCTCGAATTCGTTTGTTTACCAAAAGATATAGATTTGATACTGGTTTAAGACGGCGTAGGGGTATAACTGTCGCATAGATGGCGTCCCGAATAAAAAATATATATAATTTAGAAACTATTAATCTAAACATCATCGGTCCAAATTTAGTCTCAATCAAACTATTCATTTGCAAGTTATAGAAGTTTAAGTGACCATATTTTGCAATTTTCAAAACGGGAGAATAATTTTATTTTCTGTCCTCACAAATCATTACTTCCTGATGAAGAAAACTTTTATGTTGATGTCTTGATAAGTAATATTTTAAACATATCCTCGGATCTAAAGAGCTATCAGACAAGCCTATCTAAAAAATCACTGAAATTATAGTCCACGTCCACAGAGGGAAAGTACCACCCAGAAGTTAAGCACAAATTTTTGGAATTTACGAAAGTTCTGAGCGGAAAAAATCCTATCTAAACTTTGGGTTTTCGAGGATTGTTTGTTTAGAGTGTTAAACTTGGTATATACTGCTTCATGATCAGATAGTCCTGCATTAATAATTTTAGAGCGTACATCAAGGGGTGAGAAATCGTCTAACAAATTTAACAGGTTCTGAAAAAATAGTTACGTGGACGAATCAGGTGATTTATAAATGCAAGAATGTATAGATTAAGATTCTTGTTATAAACCAATGAAAACTCAAAAAATAATTCATTTAATAGAAAGTCATATTTTTTTATAGAAGAGAAATCATTATTTGTAAAAAGACTTCGGGTGCCACCATGAGATGAACTTGGACGATCATAACTAGAAATTATGGTATATTTTTCTACAAAAAAAGGCTCGTTGACTTTAAGCCAGTGCTCGGTACCCGCAACTATCGGGGAAATCCCAATTCCTCTACATTTACATCCAAACCAAATAATTTTAAAAAAAAAAATCCACAAGGAAAATAATTCCTGTAGCTGGCTGTATACCACGTATAACAAAAGAGGTTAGTCTTTGTATGTGGGTATATTTTATTCTATATTAAATAAAATATACCCACATACAAAGACTAACCTCTTTTTTTAAATAATTTTTTGTCAATATTTTTTCATACTGCATTTATTTTTCAATTTTTTTTTAAATTGTTCTCTGCACATATAGAAGAAACCGCCTATTATCTTCCAACTTATCCGATTTTCTGTACAAGATTTCCATCTCCTAGTAGACATATTTCAACCTTATAATAAATAACTATTTATTTTTCAATTACAATTAAATTTTCTATAAGACATTTTTTCTTTGATAGTATTTTTATTCTTAAATATTATCAGACAATTTACTTACTGTAATTGTATTACAGATTGTAAATATATTGGTATGTTAAATAAAAAAAAACAATGGCAAGTTTTATCTTGACAAAACTTCGTTAAAGAATAGTTGAAATTTCTGAAAATTAGAAATCAATATGAAATTTGGAACTAAAAGATAATTTTGTCTAAGGTTTCACAACCTTCTACTCTCTGGGAACTCCTTCTTTATTAAGTACTCATCACTAAATGTCTCAGGATTTTGTTGTCATTTTTTGTAAATTTTTTCTTTTATTTATTTTTTCTTAGAGTTTATTGAATTACCACCAGGCCCTTTATTTTTAAATTTCCTTTCTGTGGCTTAGAAAATACTTTAATTGCAGTTTCTCTAATAATATTTCTGTAACTTGTGCAGTAGTGCATCCTTTCATGTTGCAGCTGATTTTCTATTTTCTTTTATTGGTTTGTTTTCGCTCCTTACTTTAATGTGCAATATAAAAAACTTTGTTGTTGTCTCAGTTGTAACCTCAAGAACTAGTACTTTACAGTCCTTATATTAACTTATTCGTTTTCTTGTTAAAAATAATCTATTTGAGAATGATCCAATGATTTTCAACATTTTTTCCTTCAAATTAAATATCTTCTCCCTCGCCTTTCACCCTGTTTTACTTATGGAGCACACACAAAATAGGAAGTACCTCTTTACTAACTACTTTTTGCAATGTAAAGCACATGAAAATGTTACTGATTTATACCAAATGTATTTAAATTATCCTTAATCCTTATTCAGGAAAACCAAGTATTTCTCTCATGTACTTAAAAGATAAATACGTCTTTTACTATAAACTAAATCTAAATAATGTTTCGAAAGCTACAGAATTAGTCGGCGGTTCGTCCATCAAGGAATTTAAAGATTTGCATAGAAAGCATCTTAGAAAACTCGTAAAGGATTTCCAGAAAATAATTTCACTTGCAAATTTCCCATTACAAAGACGACCGCCGATAATCCATCTTTTGTGGACAATTTATATGGAGAATATTTCATAACATTCCATAAAAGATCTTAAAAGGCGCAGTAAAATGGATTCTCCTCCTTTGAAAAGGGCATAGGCCGATATGGTCAGGATTTAATACCCTTATACATGCCCTTGCCCAGAGACTTGACGCTACTTTTAGGAAGGGTTTTTATTTTTATTTGCATGACAGGCTTTAACGGGCCGATGGCAATGAACGAGCAGTTAAAATGAGAGTTTGAATCCTATTTTACAGACCTTTATAACTATGTTTATCTGAGGAGGGATTTTGTTGGCACGAAAGTGAAAAACTTTTACACATTTACACGGTGTCCCACTAAGAATCACGGATCTATATCTCAAAGAAAGCCAATTTGTTTCCAAATATTGGCCACTGTCATTACTTGATTACTAATAACTAGAGCTCGGGAAATATGCACTTAAAAAAACCTAAAATATACATGCAAATATTCACAAAAAACAGTTAAAATATGCACTTAAGTATGCTTTTTATGCTTTTATGCATTTAATGCATATATATAAAAAACGTGGTAATACTTGTATCGAAGGTATGTAATTTATTTTATGCTAAAGTCACAAAAAATATTTATTGAGATTTGTATTATCTACATCAATATATTCATTTATTCTTTGATCCATCATCATTCTTTATTATACTAGTATTACAGTTAAAACTACATATTTATTATTTAATGTTTTTTTAAATTTTCTAGAGAAAAATTGTGCCGTCTATCTGATAATAATTGTTTATATGCTGAAAAACTCTTTCTACTTCACATGAAGTTAAAGGAGGATTAAACTTAAAATATTGTATAGTTGGGGGTTCTACTTGTAAAATTAAATTATCTTCACAATTCCCCATCCTTAATATTATTTATTTGAATTATTTTTTGATAGTTCTCATTTTTCTTTAACACTCCGCCGAATTTTGATACACTTTCTTGGTTTCCCCCAAGTTGTTTAATTTTTTCATTTAATGAATTGATAATTTCAATACTTTGGTCTAATGAAGTGTTTCGCTTTTTTAATCTAGTAACTGATTCAGCAATATTTACAAAATTGGTTTAGATACGTGCCAAATTACTTTTTAATAACGATTTTTTTAAAACGTCTACACATTTTTTATAGCACCTGAGCTATCTACATCGAAACTACAAATTACGTCTCTAATTCTCTGAAAATTACCGGTTTAGAAATTTATTTAATTTAACCATGTTCCCCATCTAGTTATTACTGGTTCAGGTGGTAAAGGTACATTAGGTAAACGGCCTTTATACGCCTGTACTCGCTGAGGGGCTTTTAAAAATGTTTTTTTTATATTTGATACAAGGGTATTGACCATTGGACTGTCCTTACAGTTTCTGCTACTCTATTTAAAGCATGTGCTTAACAGGTAACGTGTATCAAATTTGGAAAAAATATCATTAAATGCTGTCTAGCTTTGATCATATATGGCGCAGCATCACTTAACAATAACAAAATTTTTGCAGTTTGTAACGGTTGAGGTAAAAAAAGTTACTCAGACATTCATTTACACATCTACAACTTGTTACATTGTTCGTTTTTTGCAACTATTTAACGGAAACTAAATGTTCGGTGCTACACTCACTCCCGTCTAAACTTCCTATAACCAAATTTGCAATATACGGTCTTTTAACATCAGTCGTATCGTCAACAGATATCCATATTGAATTATTCCCAATTGCAGTTTTAATCGCTTGAACAGTAAAATTGTATGCTAAAATCTACATCTTTTTTCATAGAGTCGTAGCAGAAGGAACTTCATTATTGAAGTACCTTTTTAAAAATTGTTGGAATAATGGTTGGAAAAATTTGTTGGTAAGAAACTTTTGTTTTATTTGTAGTTATGAGCTGCTGAACCGAATCTTGAGGCTTTTATGCATGAGATGCACATTATGCATTGCAGTACACAAATGTTGATCAACCTGAAACTTTTTTTCACATAAAATCTGAAAATTGAAAATAAAAAGTTAACCAATAAACTTGTAGTACTTCGCCACTTTAAAATTAATATAATATAATATTCTAATTTAATTAGGTTTCACTTCTATTAAAATTTTATACAACAAATAAAAGATTTGCAGTATTGGTTTAGAAGATTTTTCAGGTTCTGTAAATATTACTTTCTTTTTCTCCAAGACTTATTTTTGCAAGGCATTTTTAGTTTTAAAACTATATGTAAATTAAAAAACAGGAAATGATAAAGATATCGATAAAAATCATGAAATACTGCGAAGAAACAATAATTAAACACGAATATATTTTTTCAATAAATTTTAAATAGCATGATTTTAAATAGAATGGTAAAGAGAAACAGAATTATTTCACACAACCAACACAACACAAAAAAAAATGATTTAAAATAAGGATCAAATGGTTTTCTTTGTTTAAAAAGGACAAAATTATTCGTGTTCAATGACTTTTTAACTAGCATATTTTGAAAGTAATTGTTTAATCTCTTTATATTTCCAATATTTAAAGGTTTCAAAATTCATTATTTGTTTTGTACACAACGATTTCAAAACAAAATCTCCTAAATACCACTGCTTCCGTTTGATAACTTTTTAATTAATTACAGAAACCCTTTAACGTCTACTACCCCCTTATTGTTAAATAACACCACAAAAGCACACTAAACCAACAACTCTTCTCATTCTTCCTTATTCCTTCATTCATGTCTTTTGCTATTATCGTTAAACAAAATCGCAGACTGTCGAATAAATCCCAAAATAACATCGATGTCTGCCAAAATCGAAGTTTATTCCTTGTTGAAAGGGAAATTAATTTGATTTAGTCTCTCCTTTTATTAGTGCGGCAGCTGCGACGATCCCCTTTCTAGAGAGACCGTCCGTCCGTTTGGATTCTCTTTCGTAGTCTGCATATAAAGCTAGTTTGACGATATATTTTCTTATTTATTAACTGCTTTAGGAAGATTCGCACTATTTGTTATTAGTGAGGGTTATCAGTGTACCGTGCCATACGAAATTAGATGAAAATAGAAATTAGTTTCAATAAAAGTAAAATAATATATAATATATATTAATATATAATAAAGTAAAATATAATATTCATAAAAGTAATGTATTTTTCTGCTATAAAAGAATGTTATTTTTATTCTTTTATGTACCACATTTTAGGCAGAAACGAAAAGCTTTACGTTTTTTATGAGAAGATAGCTCATATTTTGGATATTTTGATTGAATAATTTTAGAGATTTTAGAGATTGTAGAGACGTTTTAAGAGATGATTAAGAGATGATAAGAGCTGTAAAAATCTGTAATCTACTAAGATTATTGATAACAATTATTAGTTATTTTTAAGTATTTATTAAATACATTTTTGCTAATTTCTGCTATTGGCAAGTATTTGTATAAATTTTTTTGAGTGTTAATAAAAGTTTTTTCGGGGTTTATTATTTTATTTTAGTAGAGACGGCATAATTCTTTTAAAGCATTTTATTAAATATATAAACTTTTTTTGCAGATTATGGCAAATAAGTTGATTTTTATGATTTTTGTTTATACTTTTCTACTATTAAAATATTTAGTTTATTTAATCTTGAGTTCCTTTATAAGTTTCAGGTTAAAACTCATTGGTGGCCATTTTGTTTTGAAGTTTGTTTGTTTCTTGTTTATTACCCCCGATGAAGATCTCAAACTGAGTAACGTGGTCTTCGTTAAGTATAAGTGAACAAGAAACTTTTTATTATCTACTTTTCTCAGATTTTTCGTCACAACACACGCGCACAAGCACTATAATATGCTTTTCAATATCATTCAAACTAGTTCAAAACGCTTTGTCCTCTTAAATCTTCTGGGTTTCCCAGTTGTATTGAGGAGCTGGATTGCCTCAATGTTCTCGTGCCATGAAGTCGTTGCAGGTAACTTCCTGCCATCTTCTTAATGAGTATATCCATAGTTTTCACTGATAGGTCCTTACGGAGGTCACTGTTTTACAATGTACCAAGAAATATCTACAATTATTTCCAGTATTTTGTTCTGGAATCTTATTGTTATATTGCTTGATCTAGTACACCCTTATAGGTCAATTCAGGTCTCAATATTTGTTTGTAAAGTAGTAACTTAATATGGATCAACAAAGTGAAATTTCTTTCAACATACCCACTATATTTTTTATATCTTATATTTAATTCTTTCTTTTTTAATAAGTTGAGTCTTTCAGACTTTCGGCAGTCTGAGAAAGAGAAGAAATACCAAAACACAGACCGGGAAGGTCGACCATAGACCAGATATTTGTCCTACGCCAGGTGTTGGAAAAAAATGAGGAATTCAACCGCGATGTACACCAAATCTTCGGACTTTAAACAAGCTTACGATTATGTTAGCAGATTAGCATTGTGGGAGACCATGGTAGAAATGGGAGTACCTGGAAAGCTGGTACGATTAGCACAGCTGAGCACAGAGAACGCTTTCGCACGGATCATAATTAGCAGCACCACGTCGGAGGAATTCCTTATTGACACCGGGATTAGACAAGGAGATCCTCTCGACCCCCTGCTATTTAATTTTGCACTGGAGCATGCGGTAAGGAAAGATCAACCACAACTGACAAACGGATTTGCCGCCCAAGAATCAAAAATAGAATTGGCGTTTGCGGATGACTTGGACAGAATTGCACAATCCACCAGAGATGCAAAAGAAGTTTTCACCCTATTCGAAAACGGAGCCAAGGAAGTTGGTCTGAAGATCAACGAGGAAAAGACCAAGTACATGGTGGTTACGAAGAACCCAAGACCAAGGGTTAGACAAAACGTAACAATCAATGAATACAACTTTGAAGTCGTCAAAGAATTCAAGTACCTGGGAGCGATCATAACATCTGAAAATAAATATGAAAAGGACTTGGCAGCCAGGATCATTGCAGGAATCAGGGCATATTACTCATTAATGACCGTACTTAAATCAAAAATACCCTTAATAGCAGCAAAAATTAGAGTGTACAGGACAATAATTCATCCCACAATAACGTATGGAAGCGAGACATGGACACTGAACTAGCGGGAAACGACAAAATTACTGGTACTGGAAAACAATGATACTGAGGACTATATATGGGCCTTGCAGAGAAGAGATAACAGGAGAATGGAGAAGAAGACACAATGATGAACTCCAGACAGTACATGAAGATGAAAACATAGTAAGCTACATTAAAGCAAACCGAATAAGATGGGCGGGCCATGTACTAAGATCGAGTGACGAAAGACTCCTGAACGCTACATTCTGTTAAAGGCCCGATGGCAGAAGGTCAGTTGTTCGCCCAAGAAAGAGATGGAAGGACGCAGTAGCCAGTGGTCTACGCAGAATGGGAATACAGGAATGCGAAATGGCTGCTCAGGACCGACAACAATGGAGGGAAATAGTTAACGAGGCCTAGACTAACATAGAGTTGTAGAGCCAAATGATAATGATGAGACTTTCAGTGTAGTTTAGAATCTAATGTTATACCTAAATTACCATTATTTGCATATGATACTTTGATATTATTGATCATAACAGGTATGTATTGTATTTTTTGTTCGTAACCCTAATATGAATAGATTCAACTTCATTTAGCCTGATTTTTAATCTTTTTGTCGATTTATAGTGTTGGTTAACTGCTATTTGGACATTGTTGATCTCTACTAGTTTTTTCCTAGTCGTCTCTACTGCTTGGATAGCTGTACGATCAGCAAAAGAGGCAATTATGTTATCTTCCAGTACAATACAGCTATATCACACTTTTGTCACACAGGTATGGGACTGAACCCAACACAGTCTACCTGCTTAATTCTAAATTACCGTTCATTCATGTACAACTAAAAAATTTGTGATTACTGTTTGGGTATAAGAACTTTATGCCAAACTTTATCGAAGGCCTGTGCAGCATTAAGGAAGACAATTGAACAGATTTTCTGTTCTTCTAGCAAACTGTCAATATATTTGTAATTCCGTGAACCTGGCCGATTGTTGAGTGCTTATTACCAAACTCGAATTGATGTGTCAGATTTAGATATTTTGTTTCAATAATAAATTTAATGTACTTGAGGAGAAGTTTCTCAAACAGCTTTGATATTAAAGGAGGCGAAGATATTGGTCTGTATGACGGAATCTTATGTATTGGTTTTCCTGGTTTCGGAATCATAATAATTTCGGCCATTTTCCATGTCATTGGTACATATTTTAACACGAATGTAGCATTAAGTTAAGTTAGCTTAATTTACCTTAAATTAAGAGTAATACCTCTTTGGGGTAGATTTTCAGCAGCTCATCCGTAATTAAATCATAACTCAGAGCTTTCTTTGGGTTAATATTTTCTTTTATTTTTATAAGCACTTCTTTTGGTGTAGTTGGTTGAATTTTTGCCTCTGATTGAGTAGGTTTCTGCCCTCGTTCTTCATTTTCTTAAATATATTTTCTTGATATATAGCAAATAGCACTATTTCTGGCTTAGCTTACATATTAACTCCTGTAAGTAAAAATTAATTAAAACATTCTTTAGTTGTGGATAGTCCTTTTCAGTTGTTAACTTGCACGATTTAGTTTAGTCTTATCTTGAGGAGCCCTGGTTTGTTGCCAAATTTTTCTCAGTTCGCTTTTCCCAATTATCATTTTCCTTACTTCGAATAATTGTTTGCTTTTAACCTAGGTTAATCTCTTAAGGCACGGTGAAGTGCAAAAATAAATTTAAGGAACTGTATTATAACAATTATTCTGTACGAATTTTTATTTTTCAAGCAAAGTTGTAGATCGACATAATTTCGATCCAATAAGGAATCTTTTTAAATAATGAATATTTAACGCATTCAATACTTCCAGGCTTTGCATTTATACAACCTTAATAAGTAATCCTTTAACTCAGATATGTGTTTAGATTTTAACTAAATAGTCTTACGCTGACTACTCTTTTTTAATTCTCGTTGCTGCTTTTACAGAAAGCATATACGTTGCAAAAGAAAGGACTTTTGATAATGATACAACCATCAACCGATTGTCCCCCATACTATATTTAAAAGTATTCCCCTCTTTCCAATTTAAAGAATCCATTAAAATTCGCTGGTGGACTATTTATTCGTGAAATGCATATTAAAAAGGTTTTATTTTTTGTGTTTATGTTTTGGTGGGCTTATAGAATGGGAAGGGAGAGAAAAACTCATACGTTATGTCAGTACTCGTACATACCAACCTAATACAGTTTGTTATTTGCATACAATCTCCCTCTTGGATTGACACATTTTTTTAGTTATAAAGTACACTGATGCGAACTGCAGCAATAAGATAACAAATGTAACATTTTGTCTTCATTGTTTTTCCAATTAAATAATATACAATAAACATTATTTCATTATCATATTTAAGCCATCTTATAAGAGCAAAATACGGTCATCCAAGATACCTCGGGTATCAAAAAGCTTTTTGTGATTTCTTTCCTTATTATCGATCTCTTGATCACCTGGTATGCTGAAATAACTCAAACAACTTCTCTGAATATCACAAGCATCACCACTTTATCCGAGGTGGTCTTTGATGACTGCAGTTCTTGCCGATTTTAAAACCTAATTGATAGTTTTTCTAAAGTCTTTTTTCTCTATCGATTTGTTTTAAATACGTTCAAGAAAGCTTGCTAGTTTTTAACAATGCCTACTGATCTAAATTTTCATCAATCTTGTACTAATTACGTAAAATAAATCATTTTAGAATTCTAATGACTCTCTGCATACCGGAGTTAAATTTTTCCAAGAGTAAATTAGAAAAAGTTAAGTTTATTCTAACGGCGTACAGATTAAATTAGATTAAAGTAGAAATTACAGCACTTAAAGTAACATGGAAAGAAACTGTCGTACTAAACCGATCTCCCATTCGGTATTGTGAGTGCGTAATCGAATAAAAATCAAGGCGAGCCAATATTTGTCGATCCTAATTAAGTAAAACACGAAAGAGGGAAAGTAACAAATCGAGTTTTCTTCAATCTGAAAACTCTAATGACGGAAAAGATTTGTCAAGACTCGTTCAAATCTCCAAAATTGTTCAGCTTTGTTTCCGGGTTAGTTTTAAAACTCCTCCGATTGAGTTTACTTTCATCAATCAAGAGTTCGGTCGGGAGTGAGGTCGATTTTCAAAAGTTTCTTGTCACTTTTTAGTTTATGAAAAGCCATGGACCTGTCTTACTTACTGCGTGTCTCAAATACGGTCGTTGGTAAAAATGTTCATTTATTTTTAGTCCACATGTAACTTTTGAGACGTTTTCTAAATAGCCAATCCAGACTTTAACAAAGCATAAAAATCAAAGAAGTCTATTTAGAATGATTTAAGTTACTTAGAAAAATAACCTGACAAATATACCGTATTATTAAAGTTAACACCATCCGTGAGTTCGCCTCTCGGCCCCTATTGGTCTTAAAACTTACAGAATTCCTCAAAAATCTCATTCTAATAAGTTAACTGGTAATAAGGCCTTACTTGCCGCTATAATTCAATCTAATGGTTTAATTTTAAGAGGATTTCCTGTTCGCAGCCTCGCCATCAGCCACAAGAGTAGAGCGCAAATTTATATTGCATAACGTTACTGGCGGTTTATAAGGTCATGTACTTCTTAATTACCTAATTATGCACAACACATTGTATAGCTGGGCCGTTTCCCGACGATATAATTAAAAGTTATTTCTATAGGTTATGGTGGTATTAGGTCGTCAAAGATTTATAGCAACTTTATGTTACGTTTTCTCTATTAATCTTAATTAAACAATCATTTACTTACTTAAATTTTGAATTGAAATATCGATACAGAAATATTTTAATATTATATCCAAAAAACTAGTCTTAAATAAAGAAAAAGCTCAATAGAGAATTACGAATAAAAAACATAAAAAAAATGTTGTTACAAATTATAGACTGGGAGCGTGGAACACCACAAGCGTTTAAGGAAAAGAAATATAATAGTCAAGCATTTGAAAACGCAAATCTTAATATGTTAATAATTACTTATTGAAACAAAACAGAATTAATAAAATAGAAGCAATGGACAAATAGACATATATCCAGATAGACTAGAGTAGACAAGAATCAAAAAGTTATAAACAAAAATAACTAAAAATTTTCAAATAAAATGAAATTAGAGCAATATTATAGAGAAAAAAATTTATTTTAAATCCTTTATAAAAGGTATATAATAAAATACCCAAACGGGCTGTATACCATGTATCAAAAAATTTTTTATTTCAAATCCTTTCTAGAAGGTATACCTTAAACGGTATATAATAAAATACCCAAACGGGCTATATCACAAATACATTACAGAACGTTTTCTGAATGTAAATTCCATCATCAGTGTAACGAAGTATACATGCTATGAACCACTAAAATATATGGGTAAAAACCCGTTAAATATTATTAATTTATAGATATGTTACATTATATATTATTGCAAATTAGGATGTTCAAGTTACCGTTGGAATTGGTAACATGGAAATGTATGTTATCAACAGGTCCTCGAAGACACTTTGTCTCAGGACCATGTAACCTACGTAAAGCCATACCTTGCCATGTTACCAATTCCAACGGTAACTTGAACATCCTAATTTGCAATAATATATAATGTAACATATCTATAAATTATTAACATTTAACGGGTTTTCACCCATATATTTTAATGGCTCATATCATATATACTTCATTACACTGATGATGAAATTTACATTCAGAAAACGTTCTGTAATGTTTTTGTGATATAGCCCGTTTGGGTATTTTATTATATACCGTTTAAGGTATACCTTTTATAAAGGATTTGAAATAAAAAATTTTGTGGTACATGGTATACAGCCAGCTACAGGAAGTTTTCTAGTGGATTACAATATTAGGTTATAGAGGTTTCTTCAAAGAAAATTTTCACTACAAATTTGTTTAATTTTATTAAGTTTTCTGGGTTTTACAGCGCTCCGAATTTGACCGGGACCTTGACTACTTGTAAGAAAACCATAAAAATGAACAACTAGACGTAGTTTTCTATTATTTGTTTTTTTTTCTATTTAATATCATTTTAAATTATTTTATTATTTTATTACATTACTGTTATCATTAATTTATTATCGACACTTTCCGCCACCATAAAACTTACCCCACCTCGTGTGCTTAAGCCGCATGAAAAAGCACCAATCGACAGAGATAAAGTTTAATAAAAGCATCGTACCAACATTATCGTAAGATTTACTTCTTGATAATAAAAAAAAAACAAAATAAGCTTACTATGCACTCTACAAAACCGATCTATCAGAAGTGGGTTTTGGAATCGACCAGGCTGAATCTGATGCAGATACAGTTATCATCCGTTCTGCGCTTGCGGCATTCTAAGAATGTCGCAACAGAATTTGCTGTTTTTCCACACTTTTTCAGGATGCGACACAACATCAGTAGCTTTTAAGATCAACAAATTTAAATTCATCAAAATTTTCCGCTAGCGGAACAGCATTACTCCTCAATGAGAAAGCCGAACCATTTTTGGTCCACTGACGTTGGCGAACTTATCATCACTTCCGCCAACACAAGATGCAGCTTGTTTCCATAGTCGAGTTTATTACCGGGAGCCATTGCGATCTTGAAGAGTGGGCTCTAAAAAAAGCATGTAAAATTTTGGATACCAATCAAATCTTTCAAAACTCCAGCACTCCCCGAATTTCTGAAATTAATCTTCTGCAGATGCAAGGGAAACTGTGTGGTTACCGAAAAGCAGGCATTAAAGTCTCTGCAGTGTGCCTCAATTGTTCTGGTGAAACCTACAGTAACATCATGGAAATATAAAAATTAATCTAAAAATTCCAGGAAAGGAGACAGATTGGTGTAGGATTGGTCACCTGGCGGACAGGTCTGCCTTCGGAATTCACAAGACACAGTAAATTCTCCTGTCATACAGTCGTCCAGCTGTATGATCGTAGTCGAATTGGAAGGCAACATGACAGATTTGTCCAAGCCTTAAAGCGAAGCCACAGCTAGACGAAAGTTTTGTTTCTTTTAATTAAAAAAGATAAGGTCAGTTAAGAAATACTAAAAATGACTGGTTACAAGTCCAGGTCTTAAACATAAACTACTTAATATGTGGTTTACGTCGTTAAAAATATGTATACTCCTTTTTTAATATTTTTTTATTTACTATTTGGTGTGTTGAAGTGGGTTGTAAAATATTCCACACAAGGTATTCTAACGCTTCTTTCTAAAACTCCAATTGTCTCGTGATGATACGCTGTGGAGTTTACTTGCTCTATTTGCAGCAAGGCGCATATCTCCTTAAATATTTTTGCCATAAATTATGCCAAATATCATTTAATTTACGTCCTTGCCTTAAATAGAAAAAAGTCAAAAAGATTGAGTGGAGTGATTGTAATGGCAATTTTAATTCTTCTCAAATTCCAATTTTCTTTGTTATGTTTATCTTGTAGTATTTTTATATATTTTTTTGCTTTTTGTATTTCATCATTAATTAAGTGATTATTCTCATTGATACTTTTACAATAACTAAATACTTTATATTTTTCTGTGCGCACTCTTGTATCAAGGCTCTTAACGGCGCTCCTAAGGCAATAGTTGATTGAGATTCTTGATATTGTTACGATAAAAATCCTGGCCTAAAAATAACCGTATTATATTATGACTAATGCTGTTCTGTTTTAGAATATACGAGACCTTTCGAATAGCTGGCATAAACTCCAAGTAATAAAAAAAACTGGTTCCATTCGAATCTTCCGGAATTAGGCCTGTCCATTCGAGGCGAAACCAGGTCAATTGAGGTCAAAATCCATGGGATTCTAGAGCAGCTGTTTTCGTATAAATATGGAGGAACTTTTATTTTGAAAACAGAGTTAATTCGGACGACGCGCTCGCGATAAAATGTTACGTTCGCTTTTTAATAAATTATGTATGTTTAGTGAAAATAAATAAATATCAGTCATTGTGCTTTTTAATGAATTAAGATAAGAACAAGACATTATAAATTAAAGACTTAACAATTAATAAATTCACAACAAATGGTGTCAGAGTGAGATCGAACATAAATTAGACTTATAATAATAATACAAGTGAATATAAAATAAATTGTGAAAATGGCTACGATTTATGAGCTGACAGTGACTAATTTAAGAAGACATCTTGAAGACAGAGAATTAGCTTCCACCGGAAAAAAGGCTGAGTTAGTCCAACGACTAAAGAACGCTTTGCTAGAAGAAGGACTAGATCCAGAGACTTATATATTTGAAGACAAACATGATGCTGTCATCTCGTCGATTTCGAAATTGGAGAACAAAGTATCCGGCGACATCGCTTCTTTAGAAAGCAAAGTTTCTAACGAGATTTCTTCTCTGGAAAGCAAAGTCTCTGCTAACATCTCTTCGGAAATCTCTAAAGTCACTTCTGAGATGTCTGCCCTGGACGATAGAATATCTTCGTTAAAAAACCAAGTTGCTGCCGATATGTTGGCCTTCGAAGAAAAGATATGGAAAGAGATGGAAAAGAAGATGGAGGAAACCGGGACAGCAGAGAGAGGAAACAATCCAATTACAGTGGAGATAAAAGAAGACGAGACGAAATGTAAGTTGGAGACACGGCCGAAATTTGAAGGAAGTGGAGGTTCTATTCATGTTAAAGTCCCAACTTTCGACGGAAAATCATCATGGAACAACTACATGAAACAGTTCGAATCAGCCGCAAGAGCAAATGGATGGTCTGAAAAAGAAAAGGCGGTAAACCTGACTATCGCTCTTCGAGGAGATGCCTTAGATGTGCTTCAGACCATAGCAGTAGAGGAGACCGATGATTTCGAACAACTGAAGAAGAGGTTAAATATGCGATATGGCCACGAACATTTGGAGCATGTATATCAGTCGCAGCTTAAAAATCGTAGACAGAAGAAAGATGAGGCTCTTCAAGAATATGAGGTAGATATTGCCAGATTAGTACGATATGCTTATCCAACAGCTCCCGAAGACATGATGGAAAAATTGGCCGTTCAAACGTTTATTGATGGTCTTCGTGATCATGAAATGCAGAGAACACTACGATTAGCTCGTCACAAGACGCTGGTTGATGTTTTATCCGCCGCCCTCGAATACGAGTCAGCTACGCAGGCCTCTGGCGGTTACAATAAAGTTAGGACTGTAAAAGAGGAAGGAGATGAAGATAAACTTGACCAGCTCTTTAATTTGATGAAAAGGATGACATGCAAGAAAAAGAAGACCATAAAATCAAGAAACTCACCATCAGGAAAACCAGAACGAGTCAACTTTAGGGGGGCAGCTTCGACCCGGAACTCTTCCAAAGACCCTCTCATACTAATAGCTTCTTTGAAATGTCGTGAAGATAGTGTATATGTAGATGGAGAAATAAATGGTAAAAGACATACGTTGTTGGTGGATACCGGAGCGACCAGAACCATTATACGTCCAACAGTTATAAACAGCCGTAAGAAACTGTTACCAACGAGGTTGCGACTTCGGACCGCTACAGGTGAAAATGCCAACATTCATGGAGAAATCCAGGTACAATTGGGAGTTGGAGCAGAAAAGTTCGTCCATACTGTTATAGTTGCTGACATCGAAGAGGATGTTATATTAGGAATGGACGTAATGAATATGCATGGATTCCAATTGGATTTTAAGAATAAGGTAATCAAAGTTGGCAACGAAGAGGTATTTCTCCATCCACATAATGACAACACTGTGCAAGCAGCCATTACAGAAGATACAGTCGTGCCTGCGAGAAGCGAAACGATCATAGTAGCGCGACTACAGGGAATTGTAGACGAAGGGACACCTGTTATGATGGAGCCTTGGAACCACGACGATGAGGTTGGCCGTGGAATCATAATTGGAAAGGAATTGGTGACTTCGGCCAAAGAAATTCCTGTGAGACTTATCAATGTCAACGACTACCCAGTGACCATCAAGAAAGAGACAAAGGTAGGAACTTGTGTACCTGTGACATCCATAATCCGTCAGGCGACAACATCTGATAATTCCAACGACAAATTCGACCAAATGGTTGCAGTTGCAGGACAGTCTCTAAATCAGATGGAGAAAAGGAAATTAAGGGAATTTCTTCGGCAGTATCGTGATATTTTCGTACCGAAAGGAGGAAAGACGGGAAGAACTACCGTTGTTAAGCATAAAATTGATACTGGTAATGCTAAGCCAATTCGTCAAACAGCTCGACGATTACCACAGGCGAAGAGAGAGGAAGCTGAAACGATTGTTCAGGAAATGAAGAAAGACGGGGTGATAGAACCTTCTACGAGCCCATGGGTCTCTCCGGTGGTCCTGGTTAAGAAGAAAGACGGAACGACGAGGTTCTGTGTGGATTACCGTTTGCTGAACAACGTTACCAAGAAAGATAGTTACCCTCTGCCTCGGATCGATGACACATTGGACACATTGGCTGGAAGTAAATTGTTTTCTACTTTGGATTTGAAGTCTGGATACTGGCAGGTAGAAATGGACCCAGTAGATAAAGAAAAGACAGCCTTCACCACAGGATCTGGATTGTGGCAATTCAACGTTATGCCATTTGGACTTTGTAATGCTCCTGCGACATTTGAGAGGCTTATGGAAAATGTGTTGAGAGGGTTATCTTGGAAAACATGCCTGGTTTATTTAGATGACATAATCGTCTTGGGGAAGACATTCGAAGATCATTTGAGGAATTTAGAAAACGTTTTTAATCGACTTAAAGCTGCCCAATTGATGCTAAACCCCAAGAAGTGCCAGCTATTTCAAGGTAAAGTCAATTATCTGGGTCATATAGTCAGTAAAGAAGGAGTGGCCGTGGATAAGGGAAAAATCGATTCCATTAAGGAATGGCCAAAACCAACTGACAAACATCAAGTGAGAAGTTTTCTTGGACTATGTACTTACTACCGGAGGTTTATTAAGAAGTTTGCAGATATCGCTAAGCCATTAACGCGACTTACAGAGGAAGCAAGAGAATACCGCTGGGATATAGACTGCCAAAATGCCTTTGAAACGTTGAAAAAGCATTTAATAACAGCACCAATTTTGGGGTATCCACTGCCAGAAGGAGAGTTCATCTTAGATACGGATGCAAGTAACGTGGGAATTGGAGGAGTGCTGTCTCAGATTCAAGGAGGACAGGAACGAGTCCTCGGATATTTTAGTAAAGTCCTTTCAAAACCTGAGCGGAATTATTGCGTCACGAGAAGAGAACTTCTGGCAGTAGTGAAATCAGTAGAGCACTTCTATCAATACCTCTATGGAAGGAAGTTTTTAATCCGAACCGACCATGCCGCCCTTAAGTGGTTGATGCAGTTTAAGAATCCAGAGGGTCAGATAGCCAGGTGGATCGAACGACTCCAAGAATACGATTTTAAGATTGAGCACCGAGCCGGAGTTAGCCACAGAAACGCTGATTCTCTTTCCAGAAGGCCATGCCCAGCAGAGTGTCCTCACTGCAACAAAACGGAATCCAAGGAAGCAGCAGTGCTAAGAACGACGATTGTCAACGACGACTGGACGCCTACTAAGATAAGGGAAGAACAAGAGAGAGATCCAGTTATACAGAAAATCCGAAAATGGAAAGAGGAAAACCGTCGACCACCTTGGCAGGAAATATCAAACCTATGCTCAGTAGTTAAGACGTATTGGGCCCAGTGGGACTCATTTATCATCGAAGATGGCTTGCTTAAACGAGTCCTGGAAAATGATGACGGTTCAGAGAAGAGAAGACAGTTGGTGATCCCAAAGAGCAGAATAGCCGAAGTACTTCGTCAGTTACACGACAGTCCATCGGGAGGGCATTTTGGTGTAAGGAAAACCCTTCAGCGAATTCGGGAACGGTTTTATTGGATGAACAGTTCCGACGACGTAAAAGACTGGTGTAAGAAATGTACTATTTGTGCTACGAGTAACGGGCCTCACCGGAAAAGGAGAGCTCCTATGAGACAATATAATGTTGGAAGCCCGTTTGAAAGAATAGCTTTGGACATTGCAGGGCCATTTCCAGAAAGTGAAAATGGGGGCAAGTACATGTTGGTAGTAATGGATTACTTCACTAAGTGGGTCGAGATTTACGCACTTCCAGACCAGAAGGCCGCCACCGTTGCAGATAAGTTGATCCAAGAATATATCAGCCGATTTGGAGTGCCTTTGGAGATCCATAGTGACCAAGGCAGGAACTTCGAAAGTGATCTATTCCAAGGAATATGTGATAGACTTGGCATGAAGAAAACAAGAACTACCGCGTATCATCCGCAATCGGATGGTATGGTAGAACGAATGAATAGGACAGTTGGCAAGTATTTGACAAAGATGGTGTCCGATCATCAGCGAGACTGGGACCAATACCTTCCGTTCTTCACGATGGCCTACAGATCTGCTGTTAACGAATCAACGGGCCAGACACCAGCCAGAGTCCTATTCGGACGCGAAATGCGACTACCTTGTGATCTAGAATTTGGGTGTCGACCTGGAGAAGATGTAGCAGGTGAAGATTATGTGATCGAATTACGAAGAAGAATGGACGATGTACATGAGTTGGTCCGTTCCCACCTTCAGATCGCTAGCGACCGAATGAAGAAACGGTACGATACACAAGCCGAAAAGGGTTGCTTTAAGAAGAACGACAAAGTATGGCTGTATAATCCCAAGAAGCGAAAAGGTTGTTCTCCCAAATTGCAGCAGTTTTGGGAAGGTCCATACCTCATTATGGAGAAGATCAACGATGTCATCTACCGAATAAGCAAGATTCCGAAGGGAAAGCCGATGATAGTACACCATAACCGGTTGGCGTCTTTCGAAGGTGACCACAACGTAGATGAAGAAGTGGAAGTAAACCAAGTCCAAGATGTGTCTGACCTCACGTTTGAGGAATTCATGGGTGCCTATGGAGGTACCGGTAAAGCGAGACATGGTGTTACCACTGAAGAAAAGCAAGATCTACTCGCGCTCCCCGATGACTACTCGCTGGCCCTTACCATCCCGGCCAGTATCAAAGACGCACCAGGGTTGGCATCCGTCTTTCGAAGGAAGTTTGGTCGAGTTGCAGAACTTCAATGCCAAGTGCCAGCTCCCGGTAAAACCTTGAAACTCCAAGATGCATCACGTTACCTTTTCTACCTGGTAACAAAAGACACTGCCCGTGACCAACCTACCTACCGAGATGTATGGGAAGCCTTACTTCAATTGAGAGGGCACGTACTAGAGTCCGACGTGCAAAAGTTAGCCATGCCAAAGTTGGAGTGCCGCCAATTAGATTGGAGGGTTATCCGAAATATGGTGGAGGAGATCTTCAAAGACACCGAAGTCCAGGTGTTAGTCTGTTGCAATCCGCATAGTTACTGGTGCGGAGAGAAAACCGTCCCTTGTCATTTTTATACAACTGGAAGTTGTAAAAGAGGGTCCAGTTGCCGATACCAGCATACAGTTCCGGTTCCAGTCCCGACAAGGTTCCAGGAGGAACCATCTTTTAAGAGGGGGGCAATGTTACGATAAAAATCCTGGCCTAAAAATAACCGTATTATATTATGACTAATGCTGTTCTGTTTTAGAATATACGAGACCTTTCGAATAGCTGGCATAAACTCCAAGTAATAAAAAAAACTGGTTCCATTCGAATCTTCCGGAATTAGGCCTGTCCATTCGAGGCGAAACCAGGTCAATTGAGGTCAAAATCCATGGGATTCTAGAGCAGCTGTTTTCGTATAAATATGGAGGAACTTTTATTTTGAAAACAGAGTTAATTCGGACGACGCGCTCGCGATAAAATGTTACGTTCGCTTTTTAATAAATTATGTATGTTTAGTGAAAATAAATAAATATCAGTCATTGTGCTTTTTAATGAATTAAGATAAGAACAAGACATTATAAATTAAAGACTTAACAATTAATAAATTCACAACAATATGTTTAAAAATGTTCTTTTTCCATTATTATTTTACTTCATACTTTTGTTTTGCCTTTGTATTTATCTTCAAAAATAGTTCTGTTATTAGATCATATGGTGAATTTAGTGTGCCTGGTGTAATGAGTAAATTAACTGTAATACTAATAACTAATTTGTTAGTATTCTATTTCTATTTCTACTTTAACTTTTAGTGTTTTGTAAACATTATCATTGTTGATGCTACAAACCTTACAGTGATTAATTAGCATTACTTTTTCCAGTGGTTTGCACCGATATTCATTGTTCTTTTTTGCAAAAAAAAAATCATAATATAAACAAATATATGCAGTTTTAACTTTTTTTCGCTAATTTTGTATTTTATATTTTGTAAACCAACCTATCAAACGGATCTTTAATAGGTTTATAAAACCCATATTTTACATAAACGAAAAAGATTAATATTCAAATTTAACACGACAAAAAAATCAGCATTTCCCATTTACAACAATTTACAGGAAAAATAATCACCAACAAAAATTCATAAAAGGCAAACCAATCACCTCTAATTGAAAAAATGTCATCAAAAATTTACGTAAAATTCTATGAACAATATTTTTCTCGCGTTGCAATTGCAAAAAAAAATAGTAAACAACGGGATGGGAGGCTGATTGTTAAAATTGGGAGTGCGTATGTAACCGAGACAATTATATTTTAGCAGTTTAGGTCGTGGATCCTAAATTTGTATCCAAAACGAATGTTTTGATAATCTGTTTTTTAAGATAATTTTTCTTAGCTGACAATCCTTTCCTTATGAGTATTCATTTTTATTTCTGCAGTCTCATACTAAAACTTCTTTATTCTTTACAATAGATATATTTTTCATACAATTAATGATTACGAAATTTTGGGTTTGTGCTTCTTATCTAAATGTACATACACGAGACACAATTCTTGATTTCTTTCGTTATTTTTTCTTGCTTAGTCCATTATGTTGTTGCTTTATCTGCTTTGATTTGCCCATAGCTGGAACAAACTAAGAACAACAAATTACTTTTGAATTAGAATTGAACATTTTAATATTTGAAAGGATAAATTCTTTGTAAAAGGCTAAGATTAAATAAACCGACAGTGATCTATATTTTGAGAAAATATTGTGAATAGTTGTTAATAAATAATTATAAAAGTAGGTGTATACATATTTTCATTTACTTATTTTAGGGACTCAATATTTTCATAATATTGATCAATAAAAAATGGATTAATTAACCTTTTTCAAGAGATATTGGTGCTATTAATTTAATAATAGTTGTATCGGATTCCAAAATGAAAAATATTCACATATTGGGTTGTGAGATTCTTTTAATAATTGTAAAATACATTCAATTGTATATAAAAAAGACTCAGACTAAGTATACAAAATATCCAGAGTGTAGACGGAATTTTTAAAACTTCTATATAATATATGGAATATTAAGTTTAAAATCTGACAATTTCATGATACTTCTTAGATATGTTTTTCTAGGTACCCACCAGGTAGGAAAAAATAATTATGTATTATTGATAGAAAGTTTAAATAGAGATAATAGAAATGTTTTTTTACAGGGAGATTCTTATTATAAAGAAAAGCCATTTTTTAGAAGTCCACTAAACAATCCAATTTCTATAATGAATTTCATATTAGAACCAGATATGTAACGGAACTTTTTATGTATGGAAGAGAAGGTTTAGGTACTATTTCATCTAGTGGAAGTGGCTGTTAGATTGAAAAGATTCAACCGTTCTAATCTACAGCAACATTCTACCAGTATAACCTAGCAAGAGATCGAGTTGCTAAGTGAACACATTACTGAACTTTTTGAAGTTAAATATGTTTGAGCTAACCTTGTATAATATTTTAGTGTTATGGAAAAACCTGAGAAGAATTATTAAACATGTATTATTTTTTGATTCGTTACTAAATGTTTCTTCACATAATTTAATTTATTCCCTCCACCACAAATTGTATAATTAAAAAAGATATTAAAACATTATTATGATTTCTCTGACAATTAATTAAATATTGTTGTGTTTCTAAATAAATTTTACATTTATCTTACAGATAAGTAACCGCAAAATAATTTGACGTGAAAAGTCGGGTACAAGCCAAATCCAAGAAGTACCTATCAGGAAGCGTCTCCAACTGAACTGAACAAAATGCAGCTTTTATACATGTTACGCAACACATTTAATTCCACATTTACAACTATCGGTGTTGCAAAACTCGAATAAAATTTACTGAAACTTATCGAATGAGGAGGCAGTGCCAATTGTGATTCAGAAGTGTTTAAAAAGCGAGCACGGTTCTTCTAAATAATCAAATAACCCAATAAATATTAAGAAAATATTATATTTTTGAGACAACAGAAATATAAAGAGGAAAAACATGAAAACAAAAGGGGAATTTTAAGTAAAAAGTTGTTATAAAAACTGATATACTCAGATTAAAACACAAAGTCATAAATTTTTAGTATAAATTAAAACACAGACGATATCTCTATAATTTATAAGATCGGACAAATTGAAATGCTTGAGAAAATTTGATTGACGTATAAATGGATATCCTAAATACTAATAAATTTTATAAAGTATTAGAAAAGAGTTAGTCCAAATTCATAAATAACCGTTTTTATCATATACTGATACAATACATAATTTTCTCATACATAGCCGAATCGTCAGTTAAGTAGCCACTTCCTCTAAAACATAGTACCCAATCCTTGTTGGTTTAATACATAAAATAGTCCAATAAATGACATGTAATGAATTTGTGCTAGTATAGAAAGATATAGACTACGTTTGTTATTCATGGCGCATCTATAAAATGAGTTAGGCCATCAAAAGCAGTAAAATCCGTTACGTTTGCAGAATAAAACACATGCATGAGGATGGTAAACGACGAGCGTAGCGTAGCGTTGTGTGTATTATTTAAAAATAGTTATAGTTTATTCTCAATGAAAAACTGTTTTGTGTTTAATTGAAAACAAATTGTGAAATTTCACTAAAATCAAAATTTATAGAAGAACGCCTTTTTATGGCATAGTTTTTCGTGGACTACTTGTCAGATAACTTTTAATAATTTGAAATAAATCAGAATTGCCTCAGGACTATTCGTAAAAAGTATTTTTCTAAGTGTTGAGTGTATTTCTAACTCGGTTCAGTGTGTTTCTTCCTATTTAATTGGCAGTAATTAGAAAAAGATATAATTTTTAAGCTAGTTAAATCATACCTCTAAGTAATTTGTGCTTTGTGCTGTTAGGGACCTTAGTTATCGTAGATATGTGCCAATCTATGACATCTAAGTACAATTATAGAAACTTCTTGGCTGGAAAATGGTTTCGTCCAATGAAAAGCATAAATGTTTCCATTAGTTATAGGTTTATCCCCGAACTCTCCGAAATTATGTTCTCAAATAAAACCAAAACTGACCAGAATAAACAATGACCATTTTTTCGAAACTTCAGCGGTCAAGTTGAGACCGCTGAATTACCCACACTATTTATACCGATGGATCCAAATATATTACTACAGCATACTTATTCACTTCACACTTATTCATCAATATCTGTGCCTTTTTTGTCCTTCGGATTCTTCTTCCAATTAGTGGCCCAGAATAACCAATTTTTAATTTTTAAAATGATTTTAAAATTTTTGTACTTTGTACATAAAGTATCAGAGATGTATGTAACAAACAATTTTCTGGCAGATTGTGAAAATTATATGTCAAGTTTTGTCATAAAGAGTTATAAAGATGACGACTAGTACGCGTGGTAGTATAAGTCCTGACAATATTTTACATCATCAGAGTCTTATTTTCAAGTGCAAAATAGTACACAGTAATATGGAATTTGTTTGTAAGATAAACATAACCTCTTATAAAAGACAACAACTACAATAAAGGAAAACAATGATAATTAAAGCCGTTTGAGCTGATTTTTCAATCCCAAGATTTTAGAGTTATACGACTTACCAACTTATCCGCCCAAAAGTCGTTGGCACTCCGTCCCTATCTACGTTAGCCATTCAACAAGATGTTTTAAGTCTTGTATTATGTGAAGGTGGAGAATTGAATTTTAGCTTCATCGAGATTAAAACCTTTGGGCATTTCAAAATGTTTGCAGAGCTTTAGAGATCGAGGAAATCCATAATGCAATAAAAATGTTTTTGATATTTTTATTTATTTAATCCATAAGTTGCTAAAAAGAGTGATAATATTCTACATTAAGAAGATACATTTGCAAGAAGCATTATAATTTGAAATCGAATCCAGATTTCACTGCTTATACAAACTTTAATATCAAACATAAAATGCAATTTTTAATACAGACTTTTTATCTTAAAATTATCCACGAAAAGTAATTTTTAAGCAACTATTAGAAACGTTTAACATTGTTATAAATTAGATTTGAAAATTCGTCGTGTCGTGCAACTTTTTCCCCTAAATTACAAAATCTCGGTTTACGTTTGTTTTATTACCTTCGAGAAGTAAAAACCGTCTAGAAAACGTCTCTGGAAAATTAGCAACATCCATTTTAAGAACTTCTTGCACCGACGAAAAATTATTCATACCGTCGTTTTTCTCTTGTCGGAGCCGCGGGCCAACGAAGGGGACGAGAAATACTATAGCTAGTTAGAAGTTTTACCAATTAACTGCGTAATTACACGGACGATTTTAGCCGGTAAATCAACCGGCTCAATTTATTTCACGCTTTTATATCTAAGCTACACAGAGCGTTCGTTAAAATTATATAAAATAATATATATATATATATATATATATATATATATATATATATATATATATATATATATATATATATATGCACATTTTCAAATCAAGATTACATAAATTTTACAACAATATAAATAACAATAAATCCAACAGTATCAAGACTACATATACAACTCTCATATATAAAAGGTTTGACATTGACAGGGTCTTTTTTACTCTTTTTGGTTGTTATCGATAATTTATTTATAAGATTAAAAGTGAAACTGGAACAAACCATGAAGTGGAAATATCCAGGAGTGGCTAGTATACCTGTTGAATACAAAGCACGTGGTGTTCGTGTGTATTAAGGTATAAAAAAATTGCTTATTACAAGCTTAAATTTTTATTTTAAGAAGATCTTTTCGGAATAAAATCATTCCATCATCAGTTAAATAAAAAGTTGTTAAAAAACATTGTATGGCCACTTAAAAAAAAACTTTCGAAGGACATCCGTATTAAAATATAATCCTCATGGTTTTATCAAGGTAAATGCAATAGACTTAACTTATTGATTATTGATTATTAAAAACTGAAAAGATCTTCTTAAAATAAAAATTTAAGCTTGTAATAAGCAATTTTTTATATCTTAATACACACGAACACCACGTGCTTTCTATTTATAAGACTTTGGTCAAAATTCAAATCTTTATGACCATTAATTTGTAAGATTTAGTCGCCGAAACATTTTTTTATTTATTTAAAATATTTAAAATAATAAAAGCTAAAAATTTAATGAATTAAAACAAAAAAAAAGTTTCTTTCTAGCGTGGAATTTAGCCCCGCGCAACGAAAAAAAAAGTAAATTGACAAAAATGTAGCCACGGTCTTAGTGACGTCAATTGAAACGAGTGCATATAAATATTTGTATCAGAAAATAAAATTGTTGCTTCTACTATTTTTCTTACAATTTCATCTAATTTTCTCACCTTTAAACCTTCCTTAGACTTAGTCCAATCGATCCAGTCGTTTTTGAATTGTTATAAAAAATAAAATGACATTTGTTAAACGGTATATGGTTTCCCAATAGTCAGTAAGACCTTGTGTCGTGTTTTTGCTGTGTTTTTTATTTAAGAACTCATTACGCTCTCCACTATTTAAATACCTACAATTCTGAAGAAAAAATAGAACAAAAATGCTTTTTAAAATGTCTTACTTGTTCAAAGTATTAAAAATCTTGGTATGTTTGCATCATTTGGCATAAAAATATACAGTTATCTTAGCTGGTGACAAAAAAAGCTGAGTTTCCTTCCGTTTGTGTGTTTTGGACGTCTTACTGTAAACTATTTATTGTTGTCTATTCTGTCGTATTTTGTTGCTCACCAATGTTGTTCTCTTATTAAGTAAAATAAATACAGCTACTGTAAAAATATGCGGAACTCTCGTAAAAACTAACTTACACTTAAAATATTACCCTAATCTTTTAACTTGTTCCAACGCACCTTTGTTCGCGCCCAGTTAAATTTAATTCCCTTTTGATATAAATTAAGGCCACTGTATTTTGCTGATTTATTTCGTTCGTTAGGAAGCTTGCTACTCTACCGACTCTAATCTAAATTAAACACTAAGGAGTCGCTACTTTTATTTATTTAGTACGAATATCAAGGCAATACGAATGCAGGTGATTCCTACTTTCCTCCGCCACATTGTCTGCAAGGATCCAATAATTTAGAATATTTTAAAAAGAATAAATTGTCAAGTTATAGAGTAATTGTCGTTAAGAATGATTAGCATTCATAAAAATGGAATATATCTTCAGACGTCATGGTTTGCAACTTAAAATATTCATAATTATGTTTATGTTTTTTCTACTGTATTGTACGGAGTGTACCTAGACGTTTTTCTGAGGCCTCTTAGACAAATTGAATCTCCTGTAACATATAAATTTGATTAACTATTAAAAAGGCAAAAAAATATGGAAAATAAACAAATTACCGTAAAAAAGTCAATAGGATATTTGCAAGTACATAGAACTGATATGTACAGATACCTTACATATTTTTAAAGGTGATGTAGTCTTAGAACTTTGTCATGAGTAAAAAATTAAAAGTATATTTTACTTCTCTCTTCTTCATCATGCAGAATATCATTATCATCGTTACTGTTCAACGCCTTCAGATTATTGCTTATTTTTTCTCGTATCATCCTATTCTTAGGTGAATTAGTCCCCTTTCTTTTAGTTTTGGTTACAATGTATTGCGTGTTGGTCATGCTAGATTTCTTTATTTGTCTCCATTCCTTCCTGTTTCTGGATTTTTTTTCTATTCTTTTATTTTCATAATTTGTATGTCATCTGATCATTTTGTCCTTGATCTCTCTTGGCTCCTGTTTTTGATTCAGGTCAACAATCTCGTAATTTTTTTGATGATATCTTTTGCTGGTCTACAACATGATATGTATTATCCATTCCAATTGTTGTGATTTATTCATTCTCACTATATTTTCGATTTCCTTTCGACTATGTTTCTAACTTTTCTTTTTTATGTCTTTATTTCTTTTAAATCGCCTTTGCTTTCATATCCTAGGATTATTCCTTACTATTTTTTTCAAGTTATCTTCTTTTTCTTCTTCTTTTTTGTTCACCACTATTGTTTCCATCGCATATTTGTTAACTGGTCGCATCAGTACTTTTTATATCGTTATTTTTGTCTCTTCGCTTAGTTTTCTATTTTATTGATCTTTCTATTCTCACGATTTGTCTCCCACAATTCTTTCCTAAATTATTTATTTTGCAGTTGATACCATGGGCACTTCGAATAGGTATTTGAATGTTGTTATTTTTTTTTTAATTTTAAAACTACAGTTGTTCCTTCATAATCCGACAGGTATGGGACTTTTATTTGGTAAAATGCTACCCAGATTACTATGCAAATAAAACACCAATTGCGGCTAACTAAAACATGGTTTATTAAAAGAAATATGGAAGCCAATTTAAATGTACATACAGTATGTAAATAATAACTTATAAACATTATACATACTAATAACTAAATACCGCAACTAGAGTAGATTAATTATGGACGTATGTAAATACATATGTACTCTGCTCACACTTTAAAGAAATCTTTGATTGTCTTTTGCTTTTTCTTTTTAGAATCTCATTCTCATATGCTCTCTTCTCGCATCAACGCATCAAACTGTTTGCAGCTAATATAGCATGATCACAGTTGACGTTGAAAGATTTTTCATCCTGGCTTCCTGGGTTACGTGTTCATCAGATTCTGTCATTTCTTTAATTATTTCTTTATCTGTTAAGTCAGCATTGAGATTGTCATCTAAAATCCACTCTTGTAAAGCTTCTCTTGATTCTGATGAACTGGTCATATTGTTGCAAATTTGAAGGGCAGCATCTCGTACAACTTGCATAGGTTGGTCATTGGATTCTTTATTAACTTCTATTGGAAGGAGTGGGTTGTTGGGCCAAATATTCTTCTACGATTTAATCAGTGTATTAGGCTTGATTTGCTGCCAGCCAAACGCAGCATTAATAAATCGCATCTTTGATTTTAAAATTTTTCAATATTTAAGTGATGTCAGCTTTAGGTCGACTTACAATATACACAAGGAGTTGTTTCTTATAGTGTGCTTTGAGAGTTTTAATAACATTTTGATCCATAAGCTGAATCAATGCAGTGTTATTTTTCGGTATGTATATATATTGGCTCGATCTATTCATCGGCAGTTTCGATTTTTAATTCGTCCTTATCAGGATGTCCCGGAGCATCGTCTAACAAGAGAAGGGCTTTCACTGGCAGTTTCTTTTTTCTTAGCTCATTTTTAACTTGTGAACAAAGCTGTTCTTGTACCAATCCAGAAAAACTTATTTTGTCACCCAGGCATGACTTTACCACATATACGTAATTGGTAGCTTTTCAATTTTAACATGAATTTGAAGGCACGAAGTTTTTTGGACTTACCTACGATTAGCAATTTTATTTTGTGAGATCCTAATGCATTCGAGTATAACATGAGAGTAAGACGTTCTTTCTGAAGTTTTCTACCAAAAATTTTTTTTCGTCTGAAGTGACAGATGTCTTTATTGGAATTTGCCGCCAGTTTGGCCGGTTTCATCAGCGTTAAAGTTGTTCAGAAATTAGGTCCAATTCGGTGATATCTGTGCTCAAATTCTGAATAAATTTAGATAACTTAGACTCATCTGCACTTAACTTCTCTTCACTCATCTGCAAAAATCGTACTCCGTACCGTTTTTTGAAGTTTTCGAACCAACCTTGACTAGCCCGAAAATCTGTTTTCTTTGTTAATTCCTGATAAAAAAAACTGAACTTTATTTTTTAAAATGTCACCTGAAATAGGAGCTTGTCTGCTTCGTTGTTGTTGAAACCAGATGTTCCGAGCTTCTTCAACATCAGGAAATTTACTCACTTTAAGGGTTTTTCTGTCCTTAGAATCATTCTCTACAGATTTCATAAATTTTTCAATTTTGTATTTGTTTTTCATATATCGTACACTGTAGCTTGTCCAATATCATAGAATCTAGATATCGCAGTCGGAGTTTCACCACACTAGCATTTCTTAATAATATTTCATTTATCTTTTAGAGTCAGCGTTTTAATTAAATAAAAGTGTGGTACTACCTACTTATTATTGTATCTAAAACCCCTAGCGAACCGAACTGCTCACGGAAAACACATGAAATAAAGCATCCGGTAAGAATGAAACTCATGTCGCGACAGATTTCAGTCCTTGACGGGAAGTGCGTCGGACTACCGAGCGGGTCGGATTGCAAAACGTGGGAGTATCAAAAGTGTAATGTATTACGAATAATAGACAGTTTGCTTATCTTATATCACATTGTTTGATCATACTTAATATTTTTTTTTTATTTTTCAATATTTGACAATCACCAGTTTCGAGACATCCCAAACAACAAATTCAGCTGCTTAATACGTTCGGGACCCATTTTCAAGTACTAGCAGTAACAACACTCCTTACGTTTAGTAGCAATGCCGTCTCGTAGTATCACGGAACAAATATGACCTCCCTCAAGAATTCCTTACGTTTTAATATTTGGAAAGAAAACAAGAAAATTGCTGCTCCGTCCACCGGGAGGACATTAAGGGCGCTTTCTTTTGTGAACTGCGTTTAACCCGCTATGGGAATATTAAATTTGAATTTTATTCTATGTGCAAGTGTAATGTTTTGGAAAAGAAAGAACTGAAAGAGTTTATTGTGTAAGGAGAAGCAGAGGCGCGGATATAACGAGAGTGCTTCGAGGTTAATATACTTCGCTGATGGAATATTAAATACTGAATATAATTTTGCTTATAATTTAGTAACGTTAACGTTTTTTCATTATTTGTAGATTTTTAATTACTAATTCTTCTTGAAATTTGTCACAAATGCATTTAGAAATAGTTTATCTGACGTTTCGACTGAAAATTGTACAGAAGCCTCCACAAATAAATAATCCACCCTGATATAACAATCTAAAAAAATTATAACAAATTTCTCACAAAATATGATATTTGGGTCCTATATTAAAATTTGCTAAATTAAAGGACTCTAAAAATACTTTTTCCTTTTCTTGCATCCCTTATGGCTATAAAGGATATTGGATTCGTAACCATATTATCCACACCTTCCGGTTTTCAGCAATTTTTTTCCTATGTTATCGGCTCTCTTAATCCAGACTTTATAAACTTTGTTTCATCGACTTCTTTCTAGGCCTACTTCGTTTTCCTCTTCCTTCTCTTGTTCTGTATCACTTTTTCTATTTTTATCGTCTATGTGTGTATATTATTGTTGTCTTCAAGTTGTTTGTTCTGCTTTTTACACTTTTAAATATTTTTTATGCTATGGTTAAAAGTTTAAATATTGAAAAGTCAAATACAGTTTATAGTGAACAGCTAGATCTATTGAAAACTGATTTTTAAAGAGAAATAACCGTAACAGCTGGGAGTACTGAAATTAAAGAGAAACTTAAAACAAATAAATACAGTCACAGCTACAATAAATGAAATTTTAAATAAATATGATACTATAAAAGAGGAAATTGAAGATGTCAACAATTTAATTAAATGAATGAGAAGGAACTGACATAAAATCAGTTGAGGATTTCTTAAAATCAAAAAATAAAATTGGGGAGATGGAACCGATAGATTTTAAACCTGCTGATGAAAGTTTAAGTGAAATAGAATCTCTTGGGCAAAGCGGAGAAAACAAAGATACAGAACCAATGGAAACTGATCAATTCGAGCGAGAGTCAATATAAGAATGTTTGACAAGAGACTTGACACTTCAAAAGGTAAACGGAAAACTAACCATTAGTCTAATACACAAGCTAATACCAATAGTAAGAGAACCCAATTCAGGAAAGATAACTAGAGCACGTAAAAGGTAAAAAACTTGCCTTTCTTTACCGGAAAATTTGCCGAAAAAATCCGAAGTAATTTGTAAATGTCAAATCTTTGCCGACGAAGTATACGACCAATTTAAAATCAAGAAATGACTATTGGTCTGGGGTAAAGACATTAGGACGTTTTATTGAGAATGCAAAAACAAAAAGACTTGTTAACCAAAATAAAAAACAGCCAAAAACGAATACCTCGGTCACATCATGAGGAACAGCGAAATATATGAATTGCTGCAACCAATTTTACAAGGAAAAGTAAGAGGAAAGCGGGAACTAGGTAGACAAAGGATTTTCTGACTGAAAAATCTACGTACGTGGTTTAACACAACAACCACAAATCTTTTAGACTGGATAGGCACTTCAAAAAATTATAAGAGAACCCGTCAACAAAAATAAATAGCATTGCCATTCATCGACAACTGAACAGCTCATAGACATATTCCTTCACTTTCTACACTGAAGATTGAATACGCCTCACCTTATACAACGCCAAAGCTGCAGCCACTTGACTTAGAAATTATAATAAAATTTAAATTTAGCACAGAGATGGTTAAATTTTTAATTAACCAAAATCGAAGATGATGATCTTTTGCGAAAGATCAACATTCTTCAGGCAATTATTTTTAAAAAAATATATTGGGACGATGTGTCTGCGACAACTGTGAGTAATTGTTCTACTTTTTGTGGATTACGAAACAATTTAGTCACAGAAGAAAAAGAAAATTAACCACAAGATTTTGCTCCTGACTGGACAAATCGTACAATGCATTTAGTCGTCCCCAGTCTTCAGTTCGAAGAATTTGTTGCTGATGATTTGGAGGATCTAGTTTTTGCCACAATAGTGACGGAAGTAAAAGTGCTCAAGGAACATTTAGGAAATGGTGAAAATCTTGAAAACAGTAGTCATCTACCTATTATGCCTACTACAAAATAAGCCAGAAGTGCTGAAGAGATGTTGAGATTGTTTTAGAAGGATGTTAGGGAGTTCGGCCAAAAATCTTTGGGCATTAGAATGCTGTTGCAAATGCAATGAATTCACGTAAGCAAAAATTTCAACAATCTACAATTCCCAGTTTTATAAAAAATAAATTATTAAAAGTGTTTTTATGTTAAAATGGTGACTTTAAAAGTAGTTTTTAAAACATGTACACAATTGTACAAAACTAATATGATGTACATATATTGAGAAATCCTTATACGTAGCAATTAAAATATATCTATTTTTATCTACTCTTAATAACTCGAATTAAAATCTTGATAACTAGAATTTTCGATAAGTTACAAATTAATGTCTGTGGCCCCGAAAAGTTCAAGTTATCGATAGTCGACTGTATTATATTTTTTAAAGTGTTCAATTTTCACTGACTTACATATGCATAGGCATCACTATTACATTGTATATTTGCACATTAGTCTCTAGGATCAGTTATCTTTTTCCTTAAATTCTTTTGCAAAAGTGTTTGCTTTCGTTTGGTTTTTTCTACGAACCTATATCTATCAATGTTTTGAAAAAGCCCTTGACCGGATTTATAGGTAGATACGAACTATTTGAAATTATCGAGAAAAAGTATTTACAATACAGCTGATTTAAGCAAATCATAATATGTGCACTAATACATCCAGTCGATGTCATAAAATTTGACCAACAAAAGATAAAATGAGTACCGGCTGTTTATTGTATTCCAATTTTTTTTATCATACTTTGTTTTTCTTTGTAATTTTAGCTTATACTTCTGTATAAATAATTTTATTATAAAAACTTAAAATCGTCGTTTTGTAAACATTGTTGCCCCTTTTACATAACATGACAAAGATTAGCTTATTTTAAAAATGATGTTTAGTCATGGTGTGATCTCTAAATCGCATTTCTTCCTAATGACACTGAATTCAATAAATCTTAGTTTAAACTCAAAATACTACAGTCCTATCGAGATTACTAGCCCATCTGATAAAAAAAATAGCAAAATATTTATTAAAACTGGTGTGAACCCTGATTTTATTTAATTTTCTAACCTCATAAAAATAATTTAATAGGAACATCCAAGAATATTTTTATAAGTGAACTTAATGAATTGACTGAGACTGTTACTTATGACACACAGTCTGTTTACTTCACAGTAGGCACATTCATTGACGTTACAAAAACTTTCGTTTATATGAGTACTCAATATGAATAGAAAAAATGTTATTATTCGTGACAAGGACATTTCTCACGCTGAAAAGGTATTGTGCTTATATATTGTTTACTTTAAACACCGAGCACGTTTAAAAAAAGTAATATTTTTTATATTATGATTGAACTGATTCCTTAAACATCTTACAAATTCCTACAAAAATCTATCCATTAATCATTCGTTTTAATACCAGAGAAGTCATCGTCTACTTAATATTCCTAATATTCATCTTCGTCGATCCCTGGGAGACCCCACTTATATTTTTCATTAAAGAAAGGTCGATTGCCGATTGAAAAATCAACCATTGGTCCTTCGGTGCAAATGAGAGCAGTTGAAATTGCACAAAGATGATTAATTACAGTTTTATGTAAATTTCTCGGAAGGCGAAATGCATCGGCTGGATTGGAAAAGCTTTTCGACGGACGGGAGATGAGGACTTTTCGGAAAGCCTTGAATATTTATGTATAAACCATAGTGGCAAATTATTCGTGTATCAATATTTCAAGTAAAAGTAATTGAAATTTGCAATATAGGCTTATTCGTAAATGATAAATAATAGAAGTGAAAGAAAATAATAAAAGAAAGGCTTTTCGGCGTTATCTGATCCATAATTTAAATCCTTGTATTATTGCATTGTAATTCTCTTTCATGTCATTTTTCTTCTGTTCACGTTCTTTGGAAGTTTTTAATTCCCTTCATCAACGTTTTTTCGGTCTTTCTTTCATTTGTCTTTCGTTCTAGTATTTACTTTGACAGTGTAGGCTTTTCCATTCGTTGTATATGGACACACTATCCACTACTATGTCTTCTATTCAGATGCTGTCCCTGAACTTATCAGTTCTAATAGTGTCCCTCTCGAAATTCTCAATGTTTCCTAGTTGCATCAATATCCGTAGCTTCTATTTTTTGTTTGTTTGTTTCTATTAGTTTCACAATCATATGACATTATTTTCACAATAGCGTCACAAGCAAACTTTGTCTTCTTCATTATATCTTTATCCCAGAGAATTCCGTTAAATTATCCTATAGGTTTCTTGGCTTATACTATTTTGGTGGACATTCTAAATTGTCTGTATCTTTTCTATTAAACAATGTTATTTTGGTATATCCTTCTGGTGTTCTTATACAAGATTGGCTATGCCTGTTCCAAGAGTAAGATATTTATTGTTTTTTATTTCTGATATAATCTTCTGAAGTATATAGAGATAGATAATATTTAGTACTATGTACCAATCATAGCACTTTTTTCTAATTATGCAATGATTTTGCTATACATATTTTAAAGTGTTTCCATAGCCTTTTCATCGCAACATATTCAGATGATAAGATGTTTTCCATTTTAATTCGAAATATAGATAAATTATATATCTCATTGATAGATCCATTGGGCAGAAAAAAATAGGACTACTCAGAAAAATAATTGCTTTTAATATCGAACAAGATATGAGAAACATAGAAGTGCATGATTCACGGAAGAAGACGATGGATAGGCAAGACTAGGGAAAAATTATTGAGCAGGCTAGAGCTACATAAGGTTGTAATGAAAGAACTATTGTATAGGTTTTGTAGTACATTTGTAAGCATGTGATTTATATTTGTATCCCCAAGTAGTTCCCAAAGTTTTTTTGGTGCTGTATTATAGAGCTATCGTAGATAAAGAATTACGTGTATATCTTGACTTTTTGCCTTCTGTTTCTATAATCTGCTTTAAGCAAAATACGTCATAACTACATAATTGTGAACCCGAAGTTAACGTTGTTCCTCCTTCTGGAGTTGTTGTATTCTTTAAATACAATACTAGATATAGAAATCCTAGAACAAATAATTGCTCAATAAGTGATGGATTCGACCGTAAGTTGATGGAAATTTATTTTTTATAACTAAAGCACTAAAAACTTGGTCTGAAAAACTTCCACAAAATTTAATATAATATCTTATTACTACAGATGTTTCGGCAGAGTGACTTTCTCAAGTGATCTATTTTTGGTGTGTGTTTACACTTTATAGTCTTTAACTGAATCGGTTGTGGAAGAGAAGACTGTTGTTGGTCATTCAGAATTATGTCTGTATATTTTAATTTGTTAATTTTCATAGATTCTAATAAAGATAGCTTAAGGCTTTTATTTTGGATGTGAGGAATTTGAAATTCGTCATTAAAATAATAATTCTGTTTTTCTATTATAGAAAGCCCTTTTATGTTCTGCTATACGTTTATTAAAAGTTCTACCAGTTTGACCGATGTATATTTAGCTATATGTATATTGAGCTTACACCTCAATAAAGTATCGTTGGTGCACTTTTAGACACTGAAGATGTATTTAACAATAGTATGAGGCCTACATAAAGCACTTTACAAGAAAACTAATAAACTATCACGAGATAAATGGCGTCAATTTGGAACGATGGGATAATCTTATTATATTGCAGACGGTAGTGTGATAGTTGCACCTAAAAATTACCTGGTGCCATTTCCATTTCAATAGATTGCCTTGGATTATATTAATTAGAGGAATGATGTAACTTGTTTATTTTCTGATGTGTTAGCATTGAAATCTTCTTCTTTAGACCTTCTTTGTATTTTTAATTGTTTCTCTCTTCAAATACTGTTTTAATTATTGCCTTTTTAACTTGTTGATTCCATTGTCTTATTATTTTTTGTTTTTATTTTATCTTTTTTTCGCACGTACTTCCTCGCATTTTCTTGTTTTATTTTTTTCGAATCAACTACATACTGAGTAGTTCGATCCCTATCCTCAAGCACCCATGTGTACATCTGATTTTTAAATTCTTAATAATAATACTTAAAACTATTATTGTATTAGATCTCACATTCAGCTTTTTATATGTCCTAGGAATAATTCTCCACATATCATTTTTCTGCATAAGTATGTTTTCCTTACATACCCCAAATATTATTCAAATTAATTTTACCACTAAACAATCTTAAGCATTTTCCAAATAACGCCAACGAATGTTTCGGCTAAACAAAGCCGGCATTTCAATTTGTAAAGCCTTGTTGGTAATTTAGAATTCCATAATAAGACTCCAGTTTTGTTCTCCTCGTGGAATTAGGTTGTAGTTTTACTCTTCTGAAAAGCTAGCTAGAACTTTAACTCGCGTATTCTCTGGTGTTTCTAGTATACGAGCCGAAATTACTTGTAATGCAAATTGTGGTAGTTAGTCACTATTCCTTAGCTTCGCTTTATATCAAAACTTTTTCGATAAAGTTTACGTAAGTGCGTCTGCTTACATTGGTTGTGTCATTTTGTTGTACATAGTTTGGATTTGTGTTAGAATATGCTTTTTCTAAAAAACGTACCAAATAGAAATATATTTTGTCGTAAACGTTAAAGGTTTATGCAATAAATAGAACGCATTTCTTAATAGTCTTCTTACTCGAATAGTTCGTCATGTCGGTTGTCTAAAATTTTTATTTTTTATATATTTATTGTAATATATAATGTACTTAATAAGTACATGGAATAACTAGTAAATATGAGGTAAGGGGAAAGGCTTACCTGTAAGGACCCACGTATCAATTTTTAATTGTAACTTCATTTGTAATTTAGTGTCCATATTTATTTGCTGTTATCATTTCATTTACATATCGATAAATTTTTGACAAAACATCGTAAGCGACAAATCACATATTTTTAGGCTTCTCTAATGAAAAAATGCAACACTTCGCAAAATTTGCTAGCGCTACTCCAGAACAACCTATTCTTCTAATAACTGATAACCATTGCACTCATTACTCTTTAGCTTCGTACAGTTTTTGTCGAAATTCTGGCATCCATTTATTATCACTCCCGCCCCACACATCTCATAAAACGCAGCCTCTGGATGTAACTTTTTACAAGGCATTAAAAACAGCTGACCATAAAGAATGTGATAAGTAGATAAAGAGCACAAATTTTGAAAAAATTAAAGATAGTGATATAGCCGTTTTTTTTTAATGCTTACAATAGGATTACCTCTACAGAGAAGGCTTTAAATCTATTCAAAACTACCGGAATATTCCCCATCAATCGTAATGCATTTTATGAGAAAGGTTGTCATTCAATCAATAAAAAAATACTGAAGATGGGTCCAATAATGGCTCCAGAAAATTTACTATTTACTAGGAAAACACCCCATATTTCACAAGCAATAGAATCCAGACATAAGTCTTCTTGTCATTGAAATTATATTATAAAATTCTTTCGATTTTGAATTTAGGTTAGATTGGAAGAAGTTGCTGAAGACAACTTAAGCGACGATGATGATAAAACTCTAGAAATTAGGAAAAAAACGGAAAATACGTCTTTCCAAGTTGTGTCCAGTTGCAGTTTTTCATCTTTGAACTTTACAGTAAAAACATTCACAAATATTAACATCTACTCCATTAAAAGCTAAACTCGAAATTAAAAAGCAAAAAATAGGAGAAAAATATTAAGAAATTACAAAAGGTTGCAATAAAAGTTGCAAATGAAGGAAAAACTCTAGTTGAAAAGAGAAAAGAAGGTGATGAAATCTGTACCATTTGTGAACAATTTGAACATGATATTGACATTTGGTGAGGTTCTTGTGCAACTTGTCCCATGCTGACTGTACTGGTGCTAAAAAAGCCTGAGTGTATATTTGTGACCCATGGTCAGTGTAAAATAATGTTTAAATAATAAAATAAATGTATTTCCAAATAAGTATTAGTGCTTGGTCGATTTTGCCGTAAATTATGATCGATACTATCATCCTGGTCGAAATAACCCAATTTTTTTCCTCTTTCTATAAAGTAGTTATAAAAAAATATATTTGTTTGTTTGCAAAACCAATTTGAAAAACTCCTAATGCATAAAGTAAAAAACCACATAGACCCGTGGTCATCTTATTACAAAGATTACTACTCGAAATTTTGAACAGCGCTTAAGTGGTCGATATTCCCCTACTCTCCCCTATGTAACATATGATATTTTATCGGACTTTGTCTATCGCAATATTTGGTTGAAGCTTGTTGCTTGTGATAAGCATTGATATTTTAGAGGTATCAGATCTATAAATGAATAGTCATAAATAACGTATATTGACAAAAAAAAAATTTTTTAATAACAAAAATCGATAAAGAAAAATAAAATTAAGTAGGTATTAATTCTCTATGCCACTGTGGTCTTCTTCATTAGTTTCTGCCAATTCGTCAGGAATTTAATTTTTATAAACTTATTTGTTATAGTGTTTTTAAGAACCATCACATTAATTTTAAAACTAGTCAGTAATTTTTAAATAAAACCATTTATTTATTATTTACTAAATTCCAGTTATTTATATAAAACCACTTTCAGCATTCTAGTTTTATCGGTGTGTAAACAAAACCTCGTCTACTTAGATTATACAAATTACTTATATCGCAATAGTAAAAGAAAACCTCCTTTTATACCAGTTACACTAGTTTTTAAATAAAACTATTTATTATTTAATAAATTCCAGGTATTTGTATACAACTATACAATTATCGGTATCACAAAAAAACCTATCTACTTGGAGCATGCCTACAAATTACTCATATCACAATTATTATTGGTGCTAAAATATAACTTGTTTTCGACTGTACTGATAAAAATAACCAATCATGCTAGTAAAAGAAAACCTCCTTCTTTTTTGCTAACTAATTAAAATATTAATACAGTACGGTGGGTTGATCAAATAAATACATTTGGGTTACCGCCTTTTTGAAGGAGTGTTTAGTGTGATCTTAAAATTTCAGAGCTTTTATATTCATTCCGGGATATATATATATATATATATATACTTATATATATATATATATATATATATATATATATATATATATACTTATATATATATATATATATATATATATATATATATATAATATAGATATATATATATATATATATATATATATATATATATATATATTCACTTCTACTAAAAATTCATTTTTTTAAGAGCGTTGTTAAAACTTAATGTTGTGTTATTGTAGGAAATACGATAATTTTATGCAAAAAAAATCAGTAAAAAAGTGTAATATTAACAACCGTTTGCCTTTTACTATCTAATAGTTATATACATTTTATTAAGCAATATTTAAGATACAGGGTGACAATTATTTGAAAACGTGCAATAAAGTCACCCACTACTAAGACTTTTTTCTTTGATGAATATCTTGATATATGAATAACTTAAGTATCTTAGAATTAAAAAATAATAATGACAAAAATCGTCAAAAAAATTAAATTTAGGAGGTATTAATAATTTTCTGTATCACTGTGATCTTCTTCATTAGTTTCGGTCGATTTATTAGTAATTTCACTTTTATAACTTAAAACTCTTCATATTTCTGCACAAACTACTGTGGTATGACATGTTTCCGACATAAGTCCATAAGTTTATTGAACTTAGGATCCGAAATTGCTAAAAGCTTGCTATGTAGCTTTCCTAGTTTCTCTACGGGAATTTTTGATTATCTTTCTGTAGTAACATAATAAACAAAGTAAACGTTAATGATCTTTTTTATCATTCATAAGTGACCGCATTAGATGGAAATATAACTAATATTTTACGGTTAACTATTCTTATAAATGGTGAGATATTGTGCTAATTGAAGTTAAATACTAATACCTAACTTTTCTACGCAGTCACACACATTCTAACTACTCTATTGAATTTTGTGAACCTTGGGACATTAGTTATCATTGTGACAATTTTTTAATACAACGTTTTAAAGACATTTGTGTTAGATGGTTTGCTAAATACCCATAGTTCCATGTAATAATGTTCAGATTGGTTTCAGTACAGTCTTGTAAATGGTTCTTTTTATTTTAGAATTGGATTACTACGATTTTTTATTTATTAGCTAGCTTTGTTCTATGGTCTTTCCCTTTGACTTTTGGAGTCAAATTATATGTATTGTGTGGTGCAAGCACTGCACTCATGTCACAGTGACTTTCGCTTGCTATATTAATCTTCCTTTTTAAGGTTTTTTCAAGTATTTCAATTAAATCTTTAATAATACTAGATATATTTGTCCAAATTATATTAATACGCCCTTTTATGCTCCAGTTACATTTTTTTACTATTTTTACCCTACATAACCTTTTTTCCTCTCCTTTAACATTTATCATTTGATTTTTAGCTTCTTAGTGTATAGCGCCAACAACTTAAGTCTTTACCTTAAAAATTCCACTGTGTATTACATTCACTAACATTGTAACATTTTTTTTTATTGTCATGAAAAAATCGATTTAAGAAAGATTTTATCTGCTTTTGTAGGTCAAAAGTTGATTTGCTCTTTTCCGAAAAAAAGTGTTAACAACAGTTCTATCTAGTAATACTGCTAGTTCCAACATATCATCTTCAACAACATTTTTGATACCAAAACCTAGTCATTCACATATCGATTGAAATTTTCGTTTCGTATTGACCCAAGTGTATATTAAAATCACCTTCTATTACGGCTTTTAGAAGAATCATACACAATATTTTTGTAAATGTTTGGTTTTTAAAACTTACCAAACATAGTAAATGCATTCTATGTAACCCATTTATTTCCACAGCCCTACTAAACTACTAAATGATACAAACAATTTCCCATGTAAAAGAAACTGCTTATTCACTCTGCTCGAATAAATACCTGTTTATTTTTAGTTTTTCGCTCCACACTTTTGCTGTATATGTAGATTGGAGCCTGTTTCGGAATGAATAAGTAAATATATACTCGGTATACACTTCTTCATGCTGTTTTACAGACGTAACGGCAGAAAAGAGGACAGAATTTTAGATTTTGGGTGTAAATATTGACGGAAGTATTCATAACTAGCTGAATAACAAAAACCTACTGAAATAAATAAATAAAATGTCAGTTACATAGGGGGTGTCGTAAAATTTAAATGGAGAAAAAGTACACAGGAATAAAAAAATCAATCAATATATATATTAATAAAATGAGCTGAAAATCATCTTAGTGTCGTCATTATCCTCATCATTTTATTAGTCTTCATTTCTATGTGGAAAAAGCTCCAAAACAAAACTATACAGAATGTAAAAGGAATAGTTGAAAATAGAAAATCAGAATAAAAAATGAAACTTTCGATAAATTGGTCACAGTAAACTTTAAGACTAAGACTGAATGTGTAAAAGAAAGTTTTTCTTCCTGTTTTTGTAGGACATGAACATGTTTATTCTATCATCCTAGCTCTTGCGGATGCTAATATTCAGTTGTTATACCACTTCTTTGGGAGCCTTGTGGTCTTATTTGTATTGGGTTTATTTGTTTTTGCCCATTTAGCGATTCTCTCTGGGTCCATTCTGAGTCACCACCCCATGAGTTTCTCCTAATGTATCCTCATTTCTGTTGTTTTCATTAATCTTTTTGTAAGCGACTTTGCAGCTTATTTTTCCGCAGCGTATGTGAGTACTGGTAATACACAAATGTCTTATATATATATATATATATATATATATATATATATATATATATATATATATATATATATATATATATATATATATATATATATATATGTATATATATATATATATATATATATATATATATATATATATATATTAAACTTAGAGCTAAGATTAATATTATTATAAAAATTAATATTAAACTCACCAGTCTTCCGGGTTGAACCGCGTCGATATCCATTTTGCCAAGCTTTCGACATCCTCTCTGATGTCTTCTTCAGGGCTTCAGTGTCTGGGGGCTCGGGAGACTGAGACCTCGGAAGCCCTGAAGAAGACATCAGAGAGGATGTCGAAAGCTTGGCAAAATGGATATCGACGCGGTTCAACCCGGAAGACTGGTGAGTTTAATATTAATTTTTATAATAATATTAATCTTAGCTCTAAGTTTAATTGTACTAACCGCGGAAATCTTTCCGAACATATATATATATATATATATATATATATATATATATATATATATATATATATATATATATATGTATATATATATATATAATATATAAATATATAATATATATATATATATATATATATATATATATATATATATATATGTGTATATTCGGATTTTGGTCTTTATGGTCATATTTTTGTTCTCCCATACGATATTTGTTAAGTATCCAGATATTCTGGCTGACTTTTTGACTTGTTTTTTCATTCGCTCTTTGCGGCATATCTATCATTTAATACATCTATTTTGAGGTAGTTGAAATTCAATAGTTCATCATCATTATCATTCTGGCTTTACAACCCTGCGTCCTAACCTCCTCAAGAATTTCTCTACAGTCGTCCCTATTCATCACCTTCCTCCGCCAAGCGCGTATTCCCATATTTCTCATGTCTTCATCAATGTTATCAAGTAACCTTGTTCTGGGTCTTCCTCTTCTTCTCTGACCAATGGATCTATCAAGGAACGTTTTTCTAGCTGGGTCATTTTGTTCCATTCGCATTACATGCCCTATCCTCAGACATCCCATCTCACCTCAGACGTCCTATCTTAATATGTTTTACGATGTCTGGTTTCTGGTATATTCTATAAAGTTCGAAGTTGTATCGTCTTCTCTACACTCCATTGTCAGTCACTGCTCTATAGATTCGCCTTAGTACTTTCTTTCGTAACGTCCTAACATGTTTTCATGACTTTTTGTTAGAGTCCAAGTCTCTGAACCATATGTTAGGACTGGGCTTATTATTGTTTTGTAGAGATTTATTTTTGTATTTCTCGTTATAATTGTGAATTTAAGGAGCAGATTCAACCCAAAATAGCATCGGTTAGCGTTTTATCTCTGCGGCAGTAATATTTTCAGTAATAAGAAGCGCTCCCAGGTATACAAATTCATTCTCTGCTTCAATTACGTCGTTTTCTATAATAAGTGGTCGTAAGATTTGTGGTTGGTTACTTATTTTCATATAATTGATGGATTCGACCATTACTTGATGGAAATTCATTTTATGTAACAATAAAACACTGAAAACTTTTTTTTCAAAACTTCCAAAAAATTTATTCTAAACTCTAATCACCACAGCTTTAAGTGATCTATTTTTGGCATGCGTTTACACTTTATAGTCTCTAATGACATAGGATGAGGAGGGGAGAACTGTTTGTCTCAAGTTGGTCATTCAAAATTATATCTGTGTTTTTTAATTCGTTGATTTCCATAGATTCTAACAAAGACAGCTTAAGGCCTTTATTTTGAATGTGAAGAATTTTAAATTCGTCATTAAAAGAATGATTACGATCTAGAAGGTGAAGTGCGTATGTAGAATCTGTTTTTCTATTATTGAAAGCCTTTTATGTTCTGCTATTTGTTTATTAAAATTTCTACCACTTTAACCGATGTATATTTAACTTTTTGGGCAGTCGCCACATTTAAGTTTGTACACACCACTGTGTAAGTATGTTTTATTTTGGCTCTTGTTGTTTTTAATATATTTGCCTAAGTTGTTATTTGTTCTGGAAGCTGGTGTTATTCTTTTCTTTTTTATGTGTTTGGCTATTTTTGTTGATATTTTGCCTGTATATGTAATCGAGCAGAAGGTACTGGGGTTTTTCTCTGGTGGTGGAAATACTAATTTCAGGGCTTTCTTGTGTAGTTTTGGATTTACCATTTTATTAGTTGTTTGTTCGTTGTATCCATTATTTACTGCTATTTGCTTAATGATATTTAATTGTGTCTCAAAATTTTCATATACTTCGTTCGGTTGGTGTTTATTATTAAACCTATTTTTGTAGCTGGTTCTTTTAATGCTACATACGCTTCTAGTAGAACGTTCTCCGTTCTCCCAACAACAGTGATATCACTATTCAATTCTTTTCGCAGTCGCTTTTGTATTTCTCACTTCTGTTGCAATCTATCTGGTTGTTAGACCATTCGAAGAGAACTATGTGGCCTTATGGACGTCTATTTTAGAGAAAAAATTTGAGCTTATTATCATTCCCTTGCTGGCAGCGAAGTCTATTATAAGTAAGTCTATTATAGTAAGCTTTCATTTTCATAAGTTGTATCATGGAAGCTATGCTTAACTAGTATTCTTATATATTTGGTTTCTTTTTCAATCTTGGCATTGATGTCTCCGATTATTATTTTAATATCATTTTTAGTGACTTATTGAATGCGGTGTCTGGATGTTGATAAAACTTTTCTTTTTCTTCTAGATCTTTTGCGTCAGTAGCGTAATGAATGTTGGAAATTTTAATATTAAAGGACTTTTCATTAATATCATTAATATCAATACAAATATTAGTTATATTAGATTGTTGGATTTATTGAATACTACTCGCAGTATTATTAAGTGATTATGTTTAACAGTTTAAATGGCTAAATAGATATACAACCTAGGGCAATAAAAATAATCATAATAATGCATTAACTTTAAATTTAAATACAATTTACTATCATTTTACTGCTCGTATCCCTATTTCAAATACAACTTTGAGCGTTCATGGTTTCTTCAATTCGACTACCACGCTACCGGCCAAGTTTTATGTATTCTGTAGCCTACACAGGAACGAGGATTTTAAATTTGGTTTATGACTCGCCCGCGCTGAAACTTTTTCAACTGAAAATACTGTATAAACATAAATATTATGTCCCCTAAGAATATGTTAAAGTTTAATATTATGATAGAAAACAGAGAATGCAATGACTAAGGAACAAATATTTTGCTGATATGTAATGTAATACAGGGGTATTAAAAAGACTACTAAATGAAAGTAAGTGCCATTGCTGCTTTATCTGTTAAAGTTCGTATAAATACATAGTAAAGTTCAAATATCATGTTATTTGCGTGTATATGTATGGTGGGTATGTATAGCAAGAAAGAAGGCATTAGATAAACATATGATAAGAGATTGCTGATTTTAACTAATATTAAGATGGATTAAGATCCTATGATTGAGACATTTGAAAAAAGATATCTTAAAAATATTCGTTTATATCCAAACTCTATATGATTACGATATCAACTCAGAATTGTAATTCATTCAATGGACATTGACGACGACTACACCATTAACATGTCATATTTTTTAAATAATTACATAACTTCCGCAGCAGACTTGTTTAGATGGTTCTATATTAGTTTACTAATTTCTAGCAATTTTCGTAGGTCCCGAACATCTTAAACCGTACGAAATATGCAGAGAGTAAGTAATAACAATTTGGAAAGGTTTGCAATTGTCTAAATACCGACTGTTTACGTCATCTAATAACATTTGACATCTGGCGCACAATATTTCGTGTAATATTCGGCGCTATTATCACATGATAGCACAGATGGTTTCTATTGTTTAATTTTATTAGCTCTAGTAGGTCTGAGGCGGTTACGAAGGCAAAGAGAGAGTCTTTTCACGTCGGAGTACAAAGAGATCGTTAGGGCATAAAATGATTTTGACAATTTATCTACAAACACTCATTATACGACAAATATTTTTATACTGTGTTAAACAATTTAAATGAAATTGGAATGGAAATGGAAATCCATTATGGTAAAGCTTTTCGGGTATTTTTATAGCTATATATAATAATTATGATTAATAATGAAAGTATGTATTATGTACTGATATAATGATATATTAATAATGAAAATATTTACTAAAGTAGGTTATTGAAATTATAACTGACATAATAAAGCTGCAGCTTTATTATGTTTAAATATATTTGATTTATTAAACCAAACATCCATAGAGAAGTTAAAAAAAATGTGTTACCTTACAAAGACATGTAGCAGTCAATGATATTAAAAATATGAAAAAGCTTACGAAACTGGACATTTAGAGTTAAAGTTGTATAAAACAATTAATTGAAACTAGGTATAGTTTGCAATTTAACAAAATTAGCACAGCAAAAGAACATGTGATAAACATACATGTATATAAAAAAGTTATTATAAAAACTTAAGTAAAAAACATTAAGGTTTATTTTATAGTGTAAAGAACTAGAAAGATCATGAGAAGGCACTTCCAAAATATATAATAAATAAATAAATTAAAATAAATTGTTGGAAGTGCATTCTCATGATCTTTCTAGTTCTTTACACTATAAAATAAACCTTAATGTTTTTTACTTAAGTTTTTATAATAACTTTTTTATATACATGTATCTTTATCACGTGTTCTTTTGCTGTGCTAATTTCGTTAAATTGCAAACTATACCTAGTTTCAATTAATTGTTTTATACAACTTTAACTCTAAATATCCAGTTTCGTAAGCTTTTTCATATTTTTAACATCATTGACTGCTACATGTCTTTGTAAGGTAACACACTTTTTTTAAACTTCTCTATGGATGTTTGGTTTCATATTGTTCTTTTTAGATGAACTGATGATGATTTCTGAGCAGAAAGCGAAACGTCTTCAATAAATAGATGAAGTAGCCACCTTCTTTGTCTTTTATTTCTCCACTTTGACCGAAAAACCCACCACTCTTCGAGTGTACCTTAGTTTATATATATAGAAGATTTGTAATTATAGCAAGAAATGTTTTAAGCCGTACATCGTAAAGAAATTACGCATTACACAGCATGCCTCGTGTTTACTTCCATATTTATGTTAACATCCCCAACTATCATTATATTTTCATATTTTTTATAGACAAAATCAATTAATGACAATAATTTATATTTTCAGAACGATTTCCGAAGTGGAAATTGAAACATCGACAATAATTATTTAGCTATAAATTAGTTCAACATTGAATCAAAACAATATGTTTTTTATTTTTGTTATTACAATTTAGGGGAATAATTTTATCATACCAAACATGAGAATCTGTAGAATAGCAGCTAATATTATGAACAATATGTCGCAATTATAAACACGTAGGATCCTTTCATGCATGAACAGTTGGCGGCTAACCTCAAAACGTAGCCGGAATCCCATTTTGGCCAGTTTCGTTTCCAAATTGGGTCATCTGGACACTTTTAAACTGCAATTTTGGCTAAACACTGGCCCAATTCCGTCGGAGGTATACTTATGTGGCAGTTTCGGACTTATTCAGCGCAGTTTAGGGGGATCAGCGTCATTGGAAAGCCGTAAAATGGCCGCATTACAACATGGCCGGTATCAACTTCCAGACCATTTCCGTTCTTTCGGACCGAAGAGATATGGAAATGGGGAATAATAACTTTCTGGGATGCGACACGGAGTACTTGAAATACAATGATTGGTGATTTTATGAGGGTAGTAAAAATTCATATGGTTCCAGTGAACTTAGAAATGACTGATACACTCAGTTTGAGCTCTATAAAATATCTTTTTTTATTATTTTACTCTATTTTACAAGAAAATAAAAATTGTATAAAAATCCTTTAATAAACATAATTTTTAATTATTTGATATATAAATATGAATTTATTTTTAAGAATGAGCCAACTGAAGTATCAGTGATTTCTGATGAGCTAGCAAAATTGAAAGAAAAATCTACTAATTGAACTAATTGAAAAAGATTGTGTACTTTACACCATGCATAATATACTTAACAGAGTTTTTCAAATACAAAAACATTAGTTTTTTCAGGAAACGACTGACAGGTGGCGCGTGAAATATCAACTAAATCAGATTTTCTATTTAAAAGTAGACGAATGCATTTCCTCTCAATTCTAGCTCCATTATCCTATACGTGTTTCGAGGTTTCACCTCTCATCAGGGTTTTTATTTCCTTATTTATCGAATTCCCTTCTTATCTATATGAGAGTTATTATTTTGTATATAATCCACATATTTGTCCCTTTTTAGGTAGTTTTAAATTTTCTCTTGTCCCAAATTAAATAGCTTGTTGAATTTTGTCCCACTTCTTCATCTATGTTTTGTTATTTCCAGTGATTTTTCCATTTGTGCTTTTCCTATTGATCGGGTACATTTTTAAGGTCTTCAATCTTATATTGTGGCGTTCCAACGCTGGTCTTTTTGTCTAGCAATGTGACCCGAACAGCTCTATTCGAGTTTAAAAATTTGTGTTGTGTATCCTCGACATTTGTTTTTGATCTTACCCAGTCGCTATTAGTTGTTTGTCTAACAATACCCTTTTCATTGCCTTTTCCATTATTCTTTCTTTTGTCGCTAGTTTGTTCATATTTGCCTTAAAGTCCAGGTTTGACATCTATATGTCCTGATAGGAAGAGTATCCAACTGAGTTTTCCAAATTCTTCCCATGCCACTGTCGCTCTTCTAGTAATTTCTGAACTTTGGTTCTCTTTGTAAAATTTCAGAATTTGGCCGACGTAGATATATTCTTGGATTTGTTCTCATTTTATTGCCATTTATAGATATGTCTGAGATTTTCTGTGTTTGTCTTTGTCTTATTCATTTTTAGGCCGACGTATTGGAAGCTGTCTGTAAGTTCCTCCACCATAGTTTGTAGTTCCTCGAATGTACCCGCCATATTCACGATGTCGTCAGCGAGGTGGTTTAATTTGTTGGACAGTAACGTTGATGCCGTATGTTGATCAATTTGTAGTTTTAAAGACGTCTTCAAGGGCTAGATTAAACTCTCTCTTAAAGATACGTTTTATTAACGACTAAATACTCATAGGTATTTTTATGATGTGAGCATGATTATGATAGGGATTTCAAGAGGAATATTACGGTCAGGAGATTTTAATGTCAGAATCGGCGGAGAAGGCAATAACACATTATGAACAAGTATGGTAAATATGTTGTCAATAGAAACGCAAATATACACGGAGAAATGATACAGGAGGGCAAAAATTGATCATTTGTATACGTAGTAGCAAAACAGATTCCAAATCTGTAATTTCAAGGCGTAAGAGTGCTTAAGGGACCGACATATAACCAGGGTTCTTAAGTTGATAGAGAAAAAAAAAGGATTAGATAGTGTACTATAGACGAAAGAAAGTCCAATGGAAGATAAAAAGAAAAATTTTTAGTTTAAAAAAATCAAACAAAAAATACAGTTTAAGGAATTTGGGAAAGAAACTACACGAACATACACAACTACCTAGAAGGAGAAAAATAATTACTCAAAGCTAAAGAGTTACAAAAAAATAGTCGCACGATCACACTAAAAGATGTTTTAGAGTTTAGAAAGGAAAATACACAAAACCTATGAGCAGAAGAATCGCCAATAAGTATATCAAAAACAGGAATGCAAAAAGATGTAGATTCTTAAAAAAATGAAAGAGCCACTGAAAGGATCAGAAATATTATGAAAGTAAGAGACGCAGACGCAATAATCGATTAAATAAAAGACAAACAGTTAATTTGGTTTGGTCATGTACAAAACGTTGAAAAATGTTTATAACTATGATATTTGGCATATCAGTGCTTTCAAATTGCAACTAGAATGTGTTTATTTTATTTATGTATAATCGTCATAATTTTATTTAAAATATATTTTGTTACCCGTGTTGTAATTCCAAAGCTCTGTGCATGTCAATAGAAATGCAAAAATGTAACAAATACGCAATATACACGTACGGATATGCATAAATATAGTTTTAATTTGCATACAACATTCAGCAGTCAATCGTTTTAAATGTAGCGACCATGAAACGAAAAATTTCCTCGTTTTTATGGAAATCATTTGACGGCACAGAACTTCGAATCGATATTTACATTTAACAGGTTACAACTAAACTACCTAGTTCGTTATTTATCACCGCTCACAACTCACAAACAAACTATAAAGCCGCTCACTTAAAAAATCATTTATCATTTATCATTCATGCTACACAAAATATTTTTGTAGAGTAGTGTTTGTTTTTATTGTCAGGTGGATTTTGTTTGCCTTGTTTGGCTTTTAGCTAATAGTTATCGGCATAGGCGCATCTGTATACTTGGACAGGGTTTACGTAAATTATTAAATACTGGATATTGCTATTACATATAAGGATCTTAATGTTGTAAATCGTTAATATTAAATTATCACATAAGTGTACACCAATTCTCCATTATGCTCCGTGCAAATTTTTAATTGAGCGTAATTGTTTATGTCAGAACTATAGAGATAACTGGTTAATTAACTTTAGTTACAGTTAAGAATTTTTATAGTTTATTCGTCTTCCGGGTTTGGACCGTGTCATTTGTGAGTGACCCAAAAGTGGGTTCATCTCGACGTTTCGCTACAATTGTATGTAGCTTCTTCAGGAGAACAAAAAAGAAAGAAAAAGAAACAAAAGACAGGAAGATGGGTAGTTAGCAACGGTAACTCAGTTACTCAACGCAACCAGAGGCGAATACTAACTACCAAGATGGGCATTTGGTCACAGTAACTCAACTACTCAACGCAGCCAGAGGTGAAAACCAAATGCCAGGACAGGGATTCACGTCCAACAGCTCAGAACACTAACGCGTCGAGAGGCAGGGAGTGAATCCGACGATTACTCCGCTACCGCTCTATTTATAGTCGCGGTGACCTGTCGTGTCGGGACGTATCGGCACACTCCGTGGCGCGAACGTCAAGAAGCGCGCGCTGGCCAATCATGTGGCTGCATCGTGGTAGCGGGACCGGACGGCGGCTCTAGACTGGGATTCCAGATGGGAGACAAGTAGTATCCTTCCTCTCGATTGATATTATGTGGATTTTTTCGGATCTCTAGAGATTCGCGGATTTTCCTGGAATAAAAGAAGGGGCTCTTAGAAATAATATGAGTTTTTTCGAACAATATGGAATGACCGGTTTCTTGGCAGTGTTCTGCAACTGCAGAATGGGAGAAAAGACCTGATCGAATGCATCTTTGATGCTCTTGAATCCGAGTTTTGACGGAACGACCAGTTTCGCCAATATACACTTGTCCACATGAACAAGGAATAGAATAGACACCACAGGAAGATAGGGGCGGTAATGGGTCTTTAGGAGAGGGTAGATATTGTGAGATTTTCTTGGGTGGTCGAAAAGTAGTCCTGATACCTTCCTTGCGAAGAATTTTGCCAATCCTATCAGTGACACTTCGAATATACGGAAGAAAAGCCACAGGAGTATTACCCGAAGATTCTGAATTTGTCGTCCTAGGGTGTAAAGGGGGATGTAGATGTCGGTGTGTAATATTTTGAATTGTGGACTTGGAGTAACCGTTGGCGACAAGGGTTTTTTGCAGATGGCCAAGTTCTTCTCTAAGGTTGTCAGGTTCAGAAATCGAAATGGCCCGATGGATGAGAGAGTTGATCACAGAATTCTTTTGGGCAGGATGGTGGTGTGATGAAGCATGTAGGTAACGATTCGTGTGAGTCTTTTTTCTCTAGAGTCTAGAGTCTAGAAAAAAGACTCACACGAATCGTTACCTACATGCTTCATCACACCACCATCCTGCCCAAAAGAATTCTGTGATCAACTCTCTCATCCATCGGGCCATTTCGATTTCTGAACCTGACAACCTTAGAGAAGAACTTGGCCATCTGCAAAAAACCCTTGTCGCCAACGGTTACTCCAAGTCCACAATTCAAAATATTACACACCGACATCTACATCCCCCTTTACACCCTAGGACGACAAATTCAGAATCTTCGGGTAATACTCCTGTGGCTTTTCTTCCGTATATTCGAAGTGTCACTGATAGGATTGGCAAAATTCTTCGCAAGGAAGGTATCAGGACTACTTTTCGACCACCCAAGAAAATCTCACAATATCTACCCTCTCCTAAAGACCCATTACCGCCCCTATCTTCCTGTGGTGTCTATTCTATTCCTTGTTCATGTGGACAAGTGTATATTGGCGAAACTGGTCGTTCCGTCAAAACTCGGATTCAAGAGCATCAAAGATGCATTCGATCAGGTCTTTTCTCCCATTCTGCAGTTGCAGAACACTGCCAAGAAACCGGTCATTCCATATTGTTCGAAAAAACTCATATTATTTCTAAGAGCCCCTTCTTTTATTCCAGGAAAATCCGCGAATCTCTAGAGATCCGAAAAAATCCACATAATATCAATCGAGAGGAAGGATACTACTTGTCTCCCATCTGGAATCCCAGTCTAGAGCCGCCGTCCGGTCCCGCTACCACGATGCAGCCACATGATTGGCCAGCGCGCGCTTCTTGACGTTCGCGCCACGGAGTGTGCCGATACGTCCCGACACGACAGGTCACCGCGACTATAAATAGAGCGGTAGCGGAGTAATCGTCGGATTCACTCCCTGCCTCTCGACGCGTTAGTGTTCTGAGCTGTTGGACGTGAATCCCTGTCCTGGCATTTGGTTTTCACCTCTGGCTGCGTTGAGTAGTTGAGTTACTGTGACCAAATGCCCATCTTGGTAGTTAGTATTCGCCTCTGGTTGCGTTGAGTAACTGAGTTACCGTTGCTAACTACCCATCTTCCTGTCTTTTGTTTCTTTTTCTTTCTTTTTTGTTCTCCTGAAGAAGCTACATACAATTGTAGCGAAACGTCGAGATGAACCCACTTTTGGGTCACTCACAAATGACACGGTCCAAACCCGGAAGACGAATAAACTATAATTCTGACTCTGGCCGTGGAAGCCTACGATTTCATTTAAGAATTTTTACTTTAAAACACACTGATGACCTTGGCAGGACCACAGTTCTATTTATGAAACGACGCGTCTTTTCGCCTCCCCTACGCAAGAGGTAAAGCTTCTAAGCCAAGAAAATGCGAGAGAGATAGTCAAACTCTGGGTTTTCAGCCTTATTTATGTCATAAAAAATCAAAAACACTTGCAAGTTCATTGATTAGGGTTTAAATTAATAATTTTTCACGTACATCTAGTTCTCAGTTTGTAATTTGTATAAAATATGTGAAGATGTCCATTTAAACGCAAGAAATTTAAAGATAACTCACAATGAAATAAGTTACCAAAAAAAAGTTTATATGTGTAAAATATTGCTTCTTCTTCTTCTCCTTTTTATATAGACATGACTGTCTGTTTTTCAATGTGCCTCCAGGAATTTGTTGTTCTATCGTTTTCATGGTCTTGTCTTCCTACTGATCGTCTTCCTATTGGAGAACCGTCTCTTGCCGTCTCAACTAATCTATTTGTTATCATTCGACTTATATGGTCGTTTCATTCTACTCTTCTATTTCTTACCCAGTGTTTGATGTTCTCCACCTTGCATCTACGTCGTATATCTGTACTTCTAGCTTTCTCTAATGTTGTGTTATTATCGATTTTTTTAAGTGTTTTTATCTCTGCTGTTTGTAATATCCTTTTTGTCTTCTCTGTGCCAGTCTTGTTTCTCCCGATTATGTCATTATTAGTCTGTTGACTGTTTTGTAAATTCTGTCTTTAGATAATGTGATGCCTAGATGTTTATCTAGGTATTACTTGTTCTATTATCCAACATTCCAGCTCCAATTTACATCTTAGTAAATTTGCTGTTGTATGTATGCATTTTGTCTTTTTTATGGAAATTACCATGGTCAATTTTCTGGCGGTTATATCAAATTGGTGCAGCATACGTTGTAAATCATCTTCACTTTGAGAGAGTAGTATGGCGTCGTCTGTATAGCAGATTATTTTAAGTTGTTTTTTTCCCATTTGGCATCCTTTTTTAGGTCTTACTTTTTTTCGGTCAGGTTGAACAATAGAGGGCTCAGGTAATCTCTCTGTCTTATCCTATTGCCAGCTTTAATAAGATCGGTTAGTTTTTCTTCTACTTTTACTATTATTGTGTTGTTTTGGTAGATATTTTCGATCGGTTTGATTATTCCTAGAGGTATCTCTCTTGCGTGCAGTAAGTGGATAACGTCTTTTAATTTGACCTGGTCAAATGCCTTCTTAAGGTCCACGAAACATAGATATGCCGGTTTGTTGTATTCTAATGATTTTTCTTTCTCTTGCCTCATTATAAATATTCCGTCGGTACATGATCTTCCCGACCTTAAACCTTGTTGTTCTTCTGCTAGTGTCATAATTTCATTCAGTTTGTTTGTTATCACTTTGGTTGTTAATTTTAGTGTTATGGTTATGATTAATAAATTAATTCCTCTGTAATTTTCCCGTTCCGATTTGTCTTCCTTTTTTAAGAGAGTTATTAGGATGCTTGATCTCCATTCTTGAGGAATTCTGTTTTGTTCTATTATTTTTTGGATTAGTTTTAATAGTTGTTTGGTCAGATCTGGTTCTCCGTACTTTAGGAGTTCGTTCGGTATTCTGTCCTCTCCTGGTAATTTTCTATTTTTTAATTTTCTTAATGCTTCCTTTACCTCTTCCTCCTCAATATTTATTTCTTTGTTTGTCGGTCACCTCTGGTGTTGGTGGTTCATTATCGTTACCTTTAGCAAATAGGGATTAAAAGTAGTCTGCCCATGTTTCTTTCTGAATTTCTTTCATTTTTATTAGTTCGTTTCTTTCTTTTCTTTTTTCTCTGATCATTCTCCATATTTTTTTGTGTTCCGTAGAAGTCGTGTTCCATCTGTATTGAGAAACTCTGCCAGTGTTCCCTTTTTATTTGTCTAAAGTATTTGTTTCTTTTTTGATTCGTTTATAGTGGTTGTATGCCTGTTGTGTTTGTTGTGTTCTGTATTGTAAAACGGTGTGTGGTCTGTACTTTTGTATGTATGTGAAACTTGGACTTTAAACGCCGATATCATGAATAAAATTGAGGCGTTTGAGATGTGGTTGTATCGAAGGATACTAAAAATTCCATGGACTAGCAGAACCAAAAACGAAGAAGTTCTTCGCAGAATGGGACATCAACGAACTCTATTAAATATTATTAAGAGGCGTAAACTAGAATATCTTGGACATATAATCAGAGGATCTAGATATGAGTTCCTTCGGCTAATTCTAAACGGTAAAATCGAAGGAAAGAAATGGATAGAACGGAAGAAACTCTCTTGGTTGAGGAATTTGCGGCAGTGGACAGGTTTGACAGCGGACCAATTGCTACACGTAGCGCAAGACCGAGATCAGTATAACAATATTATAAGCATGGTATTCGCTGACGTTCCGTAGGGATATGGCACTCTAAGAAGAAGAAGTATTGTAAAAAAGCTTTCTTCTTTTTTTTATCTTCACTTCGTCTCTAAACCATGGTGGTTTCTTTTTTGATATATTAGTGTGCGTTACTTTCCTCTCTCCAAGTGATTCTGTTGCTGCGTTAATTATGTTCAATTGATTTTCAGAGGTTATGCTTGCCATCGGGTTCTTTTATTTGACGAATAGTTGGAACACGTTTGGTCCAATATATCCACTCCACTCTTAGTAGAATTGTAAAGCAATATAATATCTGGTTTACGTGCAGTGATATCGCATATGTTATCATAGTGTTGTGAAAATACAAGAATAACTGTTTTTCCCCTTTTTGGAACGTAAGACAACATTGTAATATTTTTGGTGAATACAAAAATACATGATCCAATATCCCTTTTTCGGTTTGTTAGGAACTCTTTAGGACTTTCTCTTTAAATTTTTTTAAAGTCAAATCTCTTTTCTTCAATCAGGGACACAACTTTATAAAGGAAAACTAGTTATCTGCAGTACTATTTCTGTCGCTTTGTTCGATTGTCGATTTGCAGAGGGCGTATCACAGACTATGTTGGTACACTAAAAATCGACCTTACACTTTCAGGAATTTAGACACGGTATCACATTTTAAATTATACCAAGTCAACTGTTTAAAATGTATTTTTGGTACACTTTTTGTAATCTTGTGCCAAGTGTATTTGAAATACTCTATTTTTTGCACTGCCAGTCAGTATTTTATCTCTTTTTGATATTTATTTTAAAATACAAGGCTAAAAGAAATTGCCCGTGTTGGATGTAAGTTGCGGTTGCAGGTTAACTTGTATGAGTCAACGGAAGTCTGTATACGGGATAGCAAATTGGGTTTTCGCTTTGTGTTTAAGGTAGGGTGGAAGATGGGGAGACAGACATGGGACGAACGCGTTATGAATTCTAATCGTTTTCCCCGATCGTCGTATTTTGAAGGGGTCAGGAGGTAAAAGTATAGTAGTTTAGAAGTTTGATGCTGCAAGTGAAAACTTTTGTCAATGTAGTTAATGGTGATCTACAGTCAAAACATTAAAAAACTGTTAAATAAATAAACAAATGTAACATTTTGTGATAACGATGTTTGAGTGACTGTGAAATTTTATAATGTGGCAATAATTATTCCAAAAACTGATTTTTAGCTGTCTTTTGTTCTTTCTATCAAGTTTTTGAACTTCCTTTTGTTTCTATTATTAGTAATACATCATCAGTACATATATCTACAGTTTTTAAAAACATGTTCCAAAAGCTAAGTGCATAGTGGATTCTCTAATTTTTTGTAAACTATTATTAATAATTTTTAGCATATATACATATATTTCATTTAATCGGCTAATATTTCCAGACTTAGGATTCGTATTTGTTATTATCGCCTTTTTTTACAGTAATATAATATTTTTTTGGTTTTCTTCTGTTGCTTTTGTATTCTTTGATATTGTGATCGCCTATCCAAGTTCCTCCATTGTTATATGGTCAGTTCCATATAAAGCTTGTTTTTTGACCGTTGTTTCCAGCTGCTATCGTAATATTCAGGTATGGTTATATACAACTTTAATGTAAATCAAAAACTATAGAAAAACTTACTGAATTCAGTAACATTTCGTAAATGAAAGAAGTTCAAATACATGAAATTAACAACACCTCGAAGCCGGTTTAAGAGAACGATTTCTTTTTCGCTTCTTTTACCACTTTTCTACTAACAACTCTTAATTTTTTATATTGGAAAAGATGTGGTTTTCTGATTTCTTGTGTTTTATTTCTTTTATATCTATTGAACGCTTGGTGAGTTTTTTTTCTAACATATTGACAGTGATTGTTTCATCATATTATTCCTATATAATTTCTTATTTTATTTTATTATTTTTTTTTTTTTCGATAAAATGATATACCTACTTCAAAAAAATTATATGTATAAAGAATACGAATATATAAATAATTCAATTCGTTCCTCACAAACTGTATAAATGGTGACTAATCGTCTATTTCTGTATTCGATCTAGTATCACGTAGAGTTTCTTGTTAGTTTTCAACATTTATAACTATGGGAAAATGATTCATTAAATACAATAATTATGTACTAGCTTATAAAGTTATATTTTGTACTAAAGAAGGAGCGGCAAGAGATAAGTCAACACAAAGAAGTGTTTTAAAAGGAAAGAATAAAATCTTGTTCTATCATTAAGCAGAGTTATATTTTGTTCTATCTGTTAGATCCCCAAATTGGACTTTGTCCATTTAGGATTTCCATTATAATCTTACGCTATGAAATTTAATCTATATATTATGAGTTAGCTCTATTAATAATGCTGTTAGTAATAATAATCTAACTTTTGAATTTAATTCGAATCCGCAGTTTTTTGGCCATCTCTACAACACCCTCATACTATCAACAGTATATTCTAAAAATTCAACCTATTATTAATAATTTATTATAAAAACTTTATTCTAATAATTCAGTTGATTGAATGACGTCACAGCTTGAGGGCAAATATTTATCTAACTTTTTAATTTCTCATAAAACAATTATTTCTTCAACAACAAAATTTTATTATTATACACTGCACATTTAAGCCACTTAATACTACTACACATACAACTCAATACCATTTTTTTTGAAAACAATAGCTTGCTTTCTGTATTGCAAATTAAGAGTACTGGTAACTGATGAGTACGTTTTTTAGGTGTTGGTGGTGAAATAGAGCTCATTTCTTGAGATAATTTGGAATCATTATTATCTATTTAAATAAATTTTTAAACTAGGTATTTATTAGATCCTCTCATCCTCTCATTAAATCCCTCCCTTTTCAGTCTTAATGCGCTGGAGGGAGTGTAGTGGACGGCTTAGTATCTATTACATCGTGGCTAGGTCTTTTTTAACTTGCTGTGATCTGGTCAATCCATCTTGTTAAAGATCTTCCTTGTGGTCGTCATGACACTTTATGCTCCAAGATATTTTAATTGCTGCAGTTGGACTTTGCCGGAGAGTTCCTTCCTGATCTTAAGTTCTGTTAGAATTGAAATATTTGTACTATGCTCGATCCATGGCATTTGCAATTTTCTAAAGAACATTTTAATGGCACCCATCTTTCTACTTTTTAGGAGTTGACAAATCTCATTTTGGGGATTTTTAAAATATTCTGATATTTCCATGGTTTGATCATCTTTCAAATAGCGATTTTGGCTAAATCATATCTACGTTTTATCTTCTCCTGGAGTATCCTTGTGTTTGTGATGAATGATACCAGATATAAGTAAGAGTTTACAACAACAAACTGCCTAATTTTGGTTAAGACGAAAACAAGAGTTTCCAGGGAATATTCAGATACAGAAGCAGTGTCAGTGCATAACACTAAAACTTCTGTATATGCAATATCGACCTTAGATCTTTTAACATAGGCTGGTACATGGTGTACTAAATTACTATCATTTTGTGAATGTTTTAAATAATTTAAATTCTTTATTGCCAGCCGATTTCTATGAGTCAGTGTATAATAGATAGCAGAAGCACACAGGGCTTATATAATTGTGTTAGATTGACGGTCCTATATTTGTCATTGGTAGTGGCAGATCTAGATATTTGATTTGGAAGGGAAACTTCCAACTTGTAAGTCATACTAAAATAAAGATGTACTAAAGATGTTGATAAAAACAAAGATGGTCGATGAACGAACGTTTGACTAAACAAGAAAAAGGCACAGAAATAACTTTGATGAATGCTTGTACAAGGGCGACTATGTCCAACATATTTGCATTGACTATATAAGAGATTTGAAGAAATACCTGTTGAGGGGTGGCTGACAGGGAGAGATGCATATAGTTCACAACACGCTATCGAAGTCCAAGCATTAGATTTTTGTTAATTTTTAAATTATAATAAGCTTATTTTGTTTTAATAAATTATTGCTTACACATACGTGAATTTTTTAAGATATTTCAACCCTGGTAGCCAATGAGAAGGATATGGTCTCGACTTATTTGGTATATTTTAGTGATGACAAAAGTATACAGTTCCAATTTTATATAAGGTTATTTACCGGCCAAGAAGTATGTATTTAACTAAAGCGTTTTCATTTTACTTTAAAGCTTCATATCCATCATTAACCCAAAAACTTGACACATAAATTATGAAGTATTCAACTTTTGCCAAACGGTGACAATAACCGTTGATATCTCGGCCCGACATATATGACTGAAATTTCTGCATCAAGTTAACTAAAGTGAGCTAATTTCCATAGTGCTTTACCAACTAACACTCTCACACTAAATAGAGATACAGCGTAGAGAATGAGGGACAAAATGGTGGGAAATCCAACTCTGAATAATAGCGAAACGTCTTAGTTCACTAAGATGAAAGATTAGTGGCTTAAAACGAATTCATAATAGAAATGATGTTAGTCGGAGATAAGTTTAATAATAATAGAGCAGATTTATATGGCCTTAAAATGGAAAAAAAATCGACAAACGTATGAAAAGAATTGAGAGCATATTCAAGATATACACCATTTTTTATATACTTTCGAGGGCTTTAAATGGAATTAATCGTCTGAATTATAAAACACCTTAGTTAATATTTTATTTTTATTTTTTTACTTGTAAATAGTTTCTCTTTTGTGCTGATAATAATTTATGATATGTGACAAGTTACGGTTTTTATATTTACAATCATATACATTTCATGTTTTTACTATTTTAATTAATTAACCAGAGATAAGTTTATATTCCACGCTACATTTTACACAAAAACAGTTTCTAAGTAAACTAGTGACTAGTCAGGGAGATCTGCTGTCCTCGTTAAGGATAATTTAAATATAAATGCAGATAAAACAAATTATATGGTATTTTCTCAGCAAAAACGACAAAAGCGAAGCATGGACACTAAAAAAAATATGAAATTAATATATTACTGGTGTGGGAATGTAAAATCCTTTAAGTTTTAAATGACCCCTGCAGAAATAAATGACAGATAATCGAGTTGTAGATACAACAATGAATTATATACTCTGATCTAAAAGTAAATCTAGTAAATTTTACTAAAAAGCCAATAAACTAAGATTCACATGTGATGCGATCCTAGAATAATTAACCTATGAACAATGTGTTTTGGACAAAACGGTATGGAATAAGAGCTGTAGGACGTGCTAGAATAAGAGGAAAAGATGTAGTAAGGGGGGATCTGGACAAAATGGAGGTGGGATAATGATACAGTCTGACCTTCATAGATTTGCACTTTACATTGCGCAATTTGCGAAGTATATTATAAAACGGAGGCAACAGAAAATGGGCATAAGCCAACGTTCTAACGAAGAAAAAAATAGATACACGTCTTGATGGGTAAACCTCTACATGGGCTACATTTCAATGAAATTAGCTGAGACTATGTCGGCAATTTGGCTTCAAACTATTGGTTAACATCAAGAGACGTTTCTTGAAAAAGATCGTTTCCTTTTCACCATTCAGGATCAGGTTATTCAAACAAAAATGACATTTTTCCCCTGTTCACTTCGCTGTTGCAAAAATTTTTATTATAATAATTATCTTTTTCTGGGATTATTATAAAACTATAATTCATAAATCCAATATATTTTATATTAATAGTAATACACAAACTAGCAATTAACGGTTTGATACTAAGATAGGAAGACATTAATAAACCAAAAAGGACTTTCCATTGAACATCCCCATTAAAATCTCACTAACTAATAGTTATTTTATGGATCTATCTATTAGGGCTGAAAATAGGGACTGGTGTCGGTCGGAGTTTATAAACAGACGTATGGATGGACGCAAGGCGTCGTGGAGCGGTATATCTATGGAGGCGGTGAATTGGTGGTAGTGCGAATTTGAACGCCATTAACGTTAACAGCAGCGCGTGTGTCTGTCCTCTGGGGAGATAAATCTGGCCATTCTCCCTTTGAATGGTAGACGCATTCGTAATTGACGGTGTCGTGACTCATCAAGGGCGTTGTGGGAAAGAAAAGGAAAAAACTTATAAGTGGGTATAGAAGTTGCTCAGAAACTGTAGAAATGTTGTAATTGAAACATTCTTTACTAAAAGGGCAGTTTGTTTCAACCAAACCTTCTGTAATAATTATGTAGTAATTTTCCAGTTTATAGGCTCTTGTCTACATTATTTTCTCCACAATTCTTTTCATTTTGCGATAAACGACGAAGATTGTCAAAGACAATTGTTCAACTCGGGCATGTTCATATGCAAAATTTTTAAAATAATTTCGCATAATGTTGGGACTGTATCAGTAGGTGTGGTTCAAAATCATTAGAAGAGGAAAATAAAAGTTATACATAGAATATTTGAATCAAGTTTATAAATTACCAATATTAATGTCATATATATTCGCATACGGGTAGTTGTCATATAAGCAGTTTGTCAATAGCGGTATTCACACGCGGTGGTTTCTCGTATGGGTTATAATCTGCTCTTCGAGGTTTACTACTCACGCGTATACACTGTTACTGTTTTTTTAGCCATCGTTCACTAAGAGATAATTCAAGAACGTCTATCTTCTACGGGAACCAAATTAAGAGAGGTCGATACAAGCATTTGTTCTCTACGGGCAAGAGATGCAAAAAAATACGTCTATTTGCTATGGGCACCAAAATCAGAAAGCGCGAAGAACACGTTTGTTGTCTACGGGAGCCAAAATTAAAGGGTGAGATTTTTCATTTGCATTACCTAAGGATATTTGTACTTGGGTAGGGGTAAAATAGGTAGGAGGAATTATTACTAAGAAGTACTTAGGTAATGATTAGAAATTGAGCGTGGTAACTTAGGATTTGATACAGCGAAAAATATAGTATTGTTTTTCGCATGTGAAGAATTGAAAAGTCATGTCGTAGCGGTCTGAGTATACTTCAGAAAGGCTGATTCACAACATACGCACTGCAGTAATGCGAAATACATATATATCCTTTTAGACGAAACGAAACCCCAAAAAAATGCAATTAAAGGAGCGCCTCCTTATTTAAACCCTTTCCAAGTATTTAGATGCGCCTATGGTAATACTTATTCGCTACTAGTAGCTCTTTGTTGGTAAAGATAATAACAAAAGGTTTACTTGTTCCTAAATTACTAACAAATGTTAGTAACTTTTACACACTTCTCGAGATTTTTATTATTAGCTATTCTTTTCAGTACTAAAAACAGTTTTGAATAATAACGGACAAAGAAAAAACCACTATATACCTACGAACCATAAAAAATAATTAAAAAATTTAAGAAATCTTGGGAAGAAAATGTCCGCATGGGTAACATAATGAATTTAAAGTAAAATAACCATGATTATACGTAAATCATTTAATTAAATTTAGAATAATATTTTATGACAATGCTTATCTTTTTGTTTATTATTTTTCTGTCATTTATATTTATATTTTTCTGTATGTTTCATATGAAACATCTCTTTACAAAATTTTAGCTTCTTGAATATTGTGTAGTTAACCTATTAACATTTTCATTTTTTTTCTGTTTTTTGCCGTAAGAGAATTACTAGGAGATTTGACATTATGAGTTCGTTGGGTTAATCGTCTAACCTTTGCTGGTTTACTGGGAAATACTGAAAATATGGCAATATCCACAAAAGAATTGGAGTTATCATTTAGAACAAATTTGTATATTTTTTTTTGTATGTTTTTTTTTTATTTGCATCGATAATTAATTTCGTCCTTTTTGATTGGAATTTCTACTTTTGTAAGTTTTCAAAGATCAGTTAATTATTCAAGTATACATCAAACTTCATACAAAGTTTTTTTTAAGTATGTTTATGAAAATGTCTTTTTGGTTAATATTTTAATTAAATATAGATACCATTAATTTGTTGTCTACAGTTAAATTTTCAACAGCATCGAGGGATTATTAATCATTACTTTCATTGGTTTAAACTTCACAGCTTTAAACACAGCTTATGTACTTGACAACAATTAGTTAATTTTTATGGATTGTTTATTTATATTTTAAATGATGTCGCCAGATAAAAAACCATAAAATGGCCTTTGAATATTTCTAAAAGCCAGCAAATTTGTACTTGGGCATTTTTTTGCATTTTGTCATAATAAATAAATTGCTTATTGTCTCAAATTTAAAAATTTTCACTAATTGTGCCATTAACTGTAGATCTTTGTCTTTTATTTCGTCATCTATGCAGTCGTGGCACATTCAAGTACTTAGCATAACCTGTTTTTCAGATGTTTTAAATTTACCAAGTGCTTAAAATCGTCTGCTATTTCCAAAAAAGAGGAATAGTGCCAAAGAGTAACATTTAGACCGAATTTATGCTACTTTTTAACTCTTTCCTTATATCCTTCCTATAAGTATAAACTGCAGTATTAAATATCTGCGAACTTTTATTAAACGCCTAAAATATATCTAACTCCGACTAAAATAAAAACTTCTTTGGTCTTAATATCGTCTACTAGAACTGGGTTGTTTGCCCCAGTTAAAGATAAATGTTTTACCAACATTAGATCTTTATTACCTCTTCCAACCATCTATAGATACTTAACAGCTTATACTGTTGGACCCTACCAAATACTTATTTAAAATCTATGAAGCAGACTAATTCTGTAATTCATGTCTTTAACAAAATTGTTTTTCTTCTATTTTGTATCTCATTTAAATTCAATTCTATTGCAAATTACCCTGAGAAACAATGTGAAAGAGTGACTTATGAGACTAATTAGTTCAGACTACCGAAAGTAACCCTAGAATTTAACGAGAAAGTGAAGAATGAACAGCAAAACGAAGTTGGTGACTATATCTGGTAATAGCACAAAATATTTTCATTTAAAAAATGCTGGTGATTAGTTTATCTATCTGAGATGATCAGTTTATGAATCTCCAAATGATGCCGGTTACACATGATATCTCAGAGGGTCGTATAATTTTGTGGGGGGCTATATAAAAAATTTTTACACGCCCGTCAAATTTTACCCGCGAAATTCTTGTTTCTGATTTTTTAGTTTAAAATTGTGTGAAGGAGGGACAAAGTAAAATGTATCGAACTGTAGCTCTTATGAAAAATTGGTTGATTCTTAAAAGCAAAAGAGGGATCAAAGGCAAGTTTGGTCAATCGATTAAATTTAATATAAAGAATACAAAAGGGGAAAGCCAACAGCAAAAAATCGTCCCGTTTTCAACCCTTATCTGAACATAACAAAATGTAAACAAGTCGTTTACACCTGAACTAACAAAGAAACAACACCATGTTGCCACATCCCGGCGGTTATCCTTCCGCAATTCATAATTTTGCCCGAAGGGCACGTGAGGCACGTCCATCGCAAAGCCACGCAGTTCATTTAAATGGTTCTCGTTATCGCCTTTGGGCCTGTAGTAATTGCTCTGCGTAAATGCCGTTTTCCTAACTGACAGACAAATACACATGTACATGTGGTCGGTAGTAAATCATAGCGGTTTTGCCTTTGCTTCTTTTTATAAAACAGAATTAATAATATGCCGCCAATGAATATTTCTTTTTGTTTTGTTCGATAGTTTTCTTTAACGTGTTGCACACTGCATTTTAATTAAAATTATACCTTTCGACAAGTGAATATTTTTTAAGGTCCCAATCTGACGAAGTTTTAATTTCTGAATTTAGTAAAATATTATTTTATAACTACAATTGATTATTTATTTATTTATTTATTTTATTTATTGATATGACAAGAATGCAGCGTTAAAGAAATATGCAATCTATAAAATTACAAATATAAATAAAGTAAGTACGCACTTATTTATCACAATTTTGAATTTTATTATTTTAGCGGTTCAAATAGTACCTAAAACATTTAAGGTAATTGATTAGAATTTACGAGAAGTCAGTGGACATTAGCATGCACGAGGAGACGATTTGTATCCTTCACCAATTATTTTTTTCGCTCTTTGTCCTTTATACCTCATTTTTTGAGTGCATGCAATTTGTACTCTTTCTTTTTTTAGCAGATCTGCTAACTTCTCACTCTTTTAATGTAAACAATAAATAGTTAAAAATAAACAAAACTGAATGGACCAATACCACTGGATTGTTTAATCAAAATTATAGCTACTTAATTTTGTCAGATACTTGTTCTTTGTGGTGTCGTAAGTCTTTCAAAGACGATTAATGTGACGAAGTATGTGGTTACTTAAAAAAATTCATTAAATTATAGTACTATTTATTATTAATATGATTGAGATAAAAATGGATGTACGCAGAGGATATAAAATAGGCAATGCAGGCGTAAAATTACTCTTATACAGATAATACCTGGTAACATGGAATAAAAACGACATTCGTAGGATCTTACATCAAAAGGAAAAAGAAGATCAATGTTACGTAAAGCAAAAGATAGGAAAAACTTATTTATTGTTCAAAAATACTTTTTGAAAACTTCTGCTATTATTCATTCCTTTTATTTCCAATAAATAAAAGAAAACCTTGGATAAATATTCAAAAATTTATCGCTGTTATTTCATTGGGCATATTCTAAATTATATAAAAATCGTATTCTCACAAAAGCTACCCCTAGTCGGTATTAACCAAACCATTTATCTGAAAATGAATGATCATTTCTATCTGTCGGTAATGGCTATTATCCATTAATCCCCAATAGGTCGCCATTATTTTAGGACAGTGGAAGGAATCAGAAAGGATATTAACTGATGATTCTATTAACAAAGTAGAGCTTTTTATATGACAAACGATGTATTTTTAGAATCAACCTAAAGTCTATGAAGCAGTTTTTTTTTATTTCTTTGGTAACAAAATAATATAGCCAATTTGTTTGTTATTTTTTATATTGTTTGTTTATATATTTATCTATGTCAGCTTCTTCTCTTCTTAAGGTGTTGTACATTTCTGCGTAAGCGTCTATCGTACATTCTCTCGTCAGATGAGATGTTATATAGTCAGAATTAAATTATTATATTTTTCGCAACATTTTCCTTCTAATTCTAGTTACTGAAAAGTGTATTGTTATTCTCTTAATATGTACCCAGAATATGTAGTCTTTTTACTTTTTAAATAATAAAAAAGTCTTCTAAAAGACTGACGCACTGAAACAAAAATCGAAGAACGAATTAAATGGAAAATAATGAAAGGCTCACTAAACTTACTACTCTGGTCAAAAACTATCTCTAAAAAGAAAAAGGTACGGCTATATAATATAATATAATAGTATTTTTAAAAGTGTTGTACTTTATGGAAACAAAACCTAGCAACTTACTAAGAGAAATGAACAAACTGTTCACTCCTTGTTCTGGAAATTGATTTTTGGTGAAGATTAGCAGGTATATCGAGATGATAAACGTAGCAAATAAAAGAATAAGATAAATCATGGACAAAATAGCCACAAGCATCGAAGAAATACAAAAAAGCAGCTTATTTGGAACGTACATGTACAGAGAATGACAAACCATCGCCTATCGAAGATAATATTGGATTGGCAGCCACCTGAGCGAAAAAAAAAACGAAAAAGGACCGAAAACAACGTAGCTAATGGTGTCCAAAAGGCACTGTCAGAGATAGATCTACGACCAAAAGACTGGGTCGATAGACCTAAATAAAGACTGGGAACCAGAAGGCACAGGACTCTATAAACCAGATATTATATCTATAAAAAGTTTCCTATCCTGACGGCCCGCTCTGCTTAATAATTGACGGTCGTTCACTAGATCAATTGAGCCATTTAAGTTATCTAGTGAGTTACACAAGTTTTGAGAAAAATAAAGACACTAGTCACAAAATTGGCAGGTTTGAGTATAGATTCTGGTGCGTAAAGTACGTTAAATTACATTTTTGTAATATAAATTTACTAAGAAAGCAATGTTATAGCGCTTTATTTCTTCTTTTTTACGTGCCATCTCAGCGACGAAGGTTGGCAATCATCACTGCTATTCTAACTTTTGACACTACAGCCCGAAAAAGTTCAGTTGAGCTGCATCCAAATCATTCTCTGAGTTTTCTCAGCCAGGACATTCTTCTTCTACCTATGCTGCGCTTTCCTTGAATCTTTCCCTGCATTATTAGTTTTAGGAATTCATATCTGTCCACGTGTTATATGACCCAGATATTGTAGTTTTCTTATTTTGATGGAATCCAGTATCTTCCTGCTGTTCTCTATTCTTCTTAGTACTTCTCCATTTTTTATTCTGTCTGTCCAGGAGATGTTCAGCATTCTTCGATATGTCCACATTTTAAATGCTTTAAATTTATTGTAGATCTGTAGTATTTTCTGCTATTAGTATTATATCGTCAGCATATCTAATTTTACGTATGGGTAAGCCATTTATTTGTATGCCAGCTACTTCATCTTCTAGTGCTTTTTTGAATATGTCGTCCTGAGTATGCATTAATCAGTGATCGCCACAAGACACAGCCCTGTCTACACCTCTTTTGATTTTTATTTTATTAGTTTTTAAATTATTTATTTTTATGACAGCTTCTTGTTCATTATACGGAATATTTATTATTCTTATATCCCGTGGGTCGATGTTCTTTGTTCCCAGTAAAGTTGATAACGGATTATGTTTCACTGTATCGAATGCCTTGTTATATTCTAGGAAGCAGACATAGCTGTCCTGGTTTACATGTAAACATCTCCTGTGTATTAGCACATTTGCTGCATATAATGCTTCTCTGGTTCATTGAGCATTTCTAAATCCGAACCGAGTTTGTCCAATGTCTTGCTCTAACTTTGTATATATTCTACGATGAATAATCTTTAGAAATACTTTTAGTATGTGGCACATTGGGCTGATGGTACGGTAATCGCAACATTGTCTGGCGTTTTTTTTTTCGGTATAGTCGCGAATGTTGATAGAAGCCGTTTGTTAGGTAATATACCTATTCTGTATTATGATATTAAATAATTCGACAATAACATGTATATTGCAGTCCGCGATAAGCGATAACTGTTTCCCAGTTTTCATTTCTTTAATTGTGTGTTTTACTTCACTTTCTGTTATTTATGGTCCAGTCTCTTCAATGAAATATTCGTTATCTATTTTGTATCGTTTGTCGTAAAACAGCTGTTCTATATAGTTTGCCCATACCATCAATTTGTTTTCTGTTTCCATTACTGTGTCTCCCTTCTCATCAACTAGTATATTTTGTTTGTATTCTGGTCTTCTAGTTAATTATTTTATTTTTCTGTGTAAATTAAAGCTGTCATGTTTATTTTGTAGCATTTCCATTTCATCACATTTTTCTTTTAAATTTTCTTTTGCTATTCGAATTGGTCGCCGTATTTCGTTTTGTGTTTGCTGGTACAATGATTTTTGTCCTTATTTACTCTTCTTTTGTTCATCAAGTTTAGTATTTCGTCCGTCATCCTATCTATTTCCTTTCTTTGGTTTTGCGTAGATACTTTTTTGAAGGTTCTATTAAGTCAGCCTTTATTCAGTCAAAGTTTTATACAGCAAAAAAATTTAATAATTTTAAAATCAAACATATCACTTAAAATCATATCATATCAGCGAATGACATCTGAAACTATTTTCTTGCGATATATTTTACGCTGAATGTTTTATAGATGAGAATAAACGAAATGACTGTTGGTAACGGATCGGACCTGTCGTTTCCACCTCTAATTTTTTACGCGATTTATCTGACTCATCCCGCAAATCCATAAAATTTATGGACCAATTGCAAAAATTGTCCAAAGATTAAGGTCTTTCATTTTTCGTCAATCTTATCAAACAAGTCAGTCTTTTCAATATAAATGTATATCGGAATGGAAAGAGCCGATTGCGGGAATTGTTGGCGAATGAATGAAAGGTCAATGCTGATTAATGGATAATGGAGAAATGAAGAGATTTCGTTCGTTCCGTCGTTGGTCGGGTCGAGTAATGGTGGATTCGTGGTTTATTGACACGGAGCGTGACGAAAAAGTGGACTAGAGACACCAGTGGATTTATGAAACTTATATACGCACTCACAGATGTATCATTGGGAATTACCGAAGGGAACATTTATAATTCGGTAAGAGTTTTAGCGGATTTTCGATAATTATTCAATATCTATTTAATAAATAAAGATGATACATTGCCACCAATAAATATTTCAATAATAATAAATATTATAATAAATAATATTCAAGCAGTAATGTATCTTTTAATCGAAGTGGATTAATCCAATGAACTCTTAATAAAATGAGTGATAAAAATTTATGAAATAAATGGAAGATTTCAGATAGTAACATAGATATATAATACATAATAGACTATTTGCTGCAGTACATAACCGTTCCCTCAATACGACAAAGTAAAAAAAACTGGCGCAAAGCAGTCCCTGCATCTTTATCATTAAGGACATGTGGTCAAACAATCTGGCCTATGAGAAAGATATGCAGGCAGTGCTTTGCATCAGTTTTCTCTGTCGCATTGAGGGAACGGTTATGTAGTGAAGCAATCAGTCTATTTGTATTATATGTCTATGGACAGTACTTTAATTTGTTTTAACCCACATAACAACACAATAAAAGTAAAAGTGGAAGAAGAACTAACCGACCCTATTGAAGCTGGTAATGGAATAAGACAGGGAGATTCCCTGACTCCTCTATTGTTCAACGTGATTATGGATGAAATAAAAAAAAGTAAGAATTAAAAAGGATGCCAAATAAGAGAAAAACAACTTCAAATAATCTACTCTGCAAACAACGCAATACTACTCTCCCCAAGTAAAGACGATTTACAACGTATGCTGCACCAATTTAATATAACCGCCAGAAAATTTAACATGCTAATTTCCCCAAAAATAGACAAAATGCATGATTACAACAGCAAATTTAAAAGTAAATTGGAGCTGGAAGGTCAAATAATAGAATAAGTGATGGAGTTTAAATATCTATGCATCACATTATCTATCTACGGAAAGCTCGAAAATGAAGTAGAAGATCAAGTGAATAGAGCCAGCAGACCCGCAGACTGCCTGAATGAAACAATAGGGAGGAATTAAAATATATAAAACAGAATTTAAAAAACAGTCATCAGACCAATAACGACATACGCGACCGAAACACGACCTCACACAGAGAGGACAAAAAGGATGTTAAAAACAGCAGAGATGAAAAAACTTGAAAAGTTGATGGCAAGATAATATAGGACAGAGCTAGAATCCCAGATATACGACGTAGATGCAAGGTGGAGAACATCAGGAACTGAGTAAAAAATAGAAGAGTAGAATGGAACGATCATATAAGCCGAATGATATCAAATAAAGTAGTAAAGATGCCAAGAGACAGTGTGCCAATAGGAAGACGATTAGTAGGAAGACCATGAAAATGATGGAACAACAACTTACTAAAGGCAGATTAAAAAACAAGTAGCGTCATGTCTACATAAAAAGAAGAAGAAGATAATCTAAAAGAAATCAAACAAAAGCATGCACTTATTTTTTTTCTTCTTCTTTTTTTTTCATTTTTAGTTTAGTTTTTTAGTCAATTAGTTCTTTGTTCGGCATCATAATTTATTCCTTGTTTTCATGGGGTAATCAAAACTCCTGTCTTTCGTTTGTAAATTTAAAATTTGTTTAGTTACTCTATTTTGATCCGTTCTTATTATAAGTTAACCAAAAGGGGACCTGATAAACTTTGAAGAACTAATAAAAAAGTAGAGAACGAGTATAGACCTCAGGAAAGGATGAAGTAACTGCCGATATGTTCTTCAAATACGGAGGATCAGTATTAATTAAGCACTTGCAAAAGTTACGGAAAGAAGTATTGGAGATAATATATATATATATATATATATATATATATATATATATATATATATATATATATATATATATATCACAAAAAAATAGGTAACGACATAGGAGAATATCATTGCAGATTTTGGAAAGGACGCAGCCCAGTTGATCAAATTTTGCTGCTGTGTTAAATATCAGAAAGCTACGAATATGGGAAATCTACAGTGGCCCTATTCATTAACTTTAAACAGAGCTTTTGACAGAGTCAACCGGAAAGAAATATACAACCTACTATGTGAAATAATAATTAGTGAAAAATTAGAAAAAATGATAAAAGTGACACTCAGATAAACAGAGAATAGGATTAAAATAAATAATGGAAAAGAAACAGATAAGTTTAAATTAGGTAAGAGAATGCGGACAGGGAACCACTGTCGTCACTGTTATTTAGGATCCTTCTTAATATTATCGTTAAAGAAGCCGGAAACAACAGGACATGACTTATATATCAACGAAAGCACCAATGCCTAGCATTCGCCGAAGATATAGTACTGATAGCGTAGAAGTGAACAAGAATGAAAAGAAATCTTTAAAAACTAGAAGCGAGAAAGAAAGACATATATATATATATATATATATATATATATATATATATATATATATATATATATATATATATATATATATATATATATATATATATATAAAAACGAAGAAACGAAGACCCAATATAAGGAATGACAGAACAAAAATTCGTACAAGGACAACACCTGACAATAATCACAGACGGAAAAATATAAAAATTCAAAGCAGACGTAAGGTTCCAATATCTTCATTAACCAATAACATTCACCAGGAGACCAAATATAATAGAAGAGATCCAAACTAGAATTATGGATGTTTATATCTCTGCACTAAACAAGTTATTCAAAAGTAAAATCATATCTAGAAAGGGTAAGATAAATACAGTGATAATACCTATAGCATTTTATACCAGTAAAACATGCATTATGTCAAGATATGCTCTAAGTGTGGGAAAATATTCCTAACGAAAATATTTAAAGGAAAGCTATGGAATGGAATGTGGATAAATGAATAAATATAGAACTAGAAAAGATGTATGGAGAACCAACTATCGCAGAACTCAAAAATCAAAGAGATTGAGATGGTTGGAACATATACAAAGGATGCCAAACACGAGACTTTCCGAAAGAATACCAACGGGGGGAATAGGACGAAAGAAAAAGAAAAGTAGACCGAAAACCAGTCGGATTCATGTTTTTATTTGTGTGTATTAATTTATTTGTATATCTGTCCATATTTTGTTACCCCACTCTTTTGTTCTGTATTGATCTGTCTTTACATTTTTTGTACGATCAAACATTATTTTAGGGACTAGCATTTTGTCACTTAAATATTGTTTGTATCCCGCCACTGGAAGGTAGATATCTTGGGATATAAACTTTAAAATTTTTAACGAAAAGAACATCACTGATCCTTTTTGTTTAATTATTTTTACCCTAAAAACGACCTTTTATACTAAAACAAAATTACGATTAAGTTCTACCTCATAATTTTTTTAATCTACCACCTCTTTGAAAAGTTTCGTCATTTTTTCTTTACGAAAGAGATGGATGGTGGTTAATAATTGATGGTTGGAAAAACAACAGGAGTAAATAGATACTAAAGACAAACCCTTGGGTGTCCATAAATAACCTCTGCCAAATTATTTTTTAACCGTTCTTTCTTTGCCTCTCTACTTGGTATTTTGATGCAGAGGCGCCAACAAAGAGTTTTTTAGCTATTAAATTAATATATTTTTTTAAAATGGTTAAAAACGTTCCAGATTACACAGGTATCTATTACACTTAGTATCAAATATCTGTGTCTTAAAATCTTTCAGTAGATTAAATTGTTTGACTGATGTACTCTTCAGACGAGGAAGATATTATGTCTAGTAATTTTTTAGTCTTTTTTTTTTCCAATTTTTTCAATTTATTTACGATTTTTAATATAAGTTACCATAATAAATAGCTTTCTTATCCAGTTTGTTGTACAGTACAAGTGACATATGATAATTTCCTATTGTTTCATAGATAAAACAAAACAAAAATAATTTTTGATATGGGTCTAGGATCAAACTTCTATATACTTGGAAAGCCCCATTTGATGATGGCAGCTGCCTTGGGTCTTCAAGAAACCAAATAGATTATATACTTGTTAGTGGACGCTTTGTTAAACTTAAACAACATATCACATAACACAAAAGTGACTGTAATGTAAGAAAAAACTCTTCTGCCTTAGTAGACCACCACTTGCAAGTCAGGACGTAACTTTGACTTTAATAATGTAAAAATCTTGGAACAAGCTGATAATTATAAAATTGACTATCTCTTGAAATGGTACACATTAACAAAACTCCTGAATGTATCAATTATAACACTGACACCAACCATTTAAGTAACATTTACTGCAACATACTAAACAATATATGATATGATAGACCCTAACCCTTAAAAACAAACTCGTTTAATTAAAAAAACAAACTTCATCTTCTAGTAACTCTACCTACAAAATTTATTCCATTTCTCAATATCAATATTACAATAACTGACTACGTACTATCAATTACATTTTTTAGATCAATTTAACGTGATCCTTTTCTTTCTTATTCCTCTACTATTAATTGCATCTTTCCACACTATAATATCAATAATACTGTTTTAATAATTGTTTACTTTAACTTGTTCACTAATAATTGTCCAATATAAGAATTCAGTCCATAAACTATAACGTATTGCGGTTACCATAACTCCTACATAAATTAAAATCAAGCAAATATCATTTAGATATGTTAACAAAATTTAAATTTTTACACTTTTAGTTGTAAGTATTGATATATTTACTTTGTTTATATCCAATAATTATTCTAATAAATTTACAGTTTTCTCCTGAGGAAGTCATAAAATCGTGACGAAATATTGAGGCCTTGAACTTGAACAAATTTTTAGAGTTTTAGAGAGTTTTATTTCCTACAGACCGATTGCTGATACTATAAATCAACATATATACATATTATATTATATAGTAGTAAAAAATAAGTAGATCTGATGACCCACAAGATACGTTCATGATTTTGCTTGATTTTTCTTAGGTTTTTGCGTAATTTAAATATGGTAATGACGGCAGTCCATGAATAACTGAGGGACTTCGGGGTGCGATTACGTTTAAGCGCACGGCTAAGGGAGATTCGGGACTAAAACTCGAAATTTAATTAATTTTTAATCTTCATTGGATGGTATCTTTGATTAAACATAATACTGGGATGCCAGAAATATTGCTGGTTTCTGCTTACTGCTACAGATTTCTGATTTGGTTTTAGAACGTGGAATTCTGTTGTTTTTCAGAAGTATGGTAATTAGATTAGGATTTCTGGCTTAGTTGATTATTAAAAATTAATTTTGGGTTTTGGCAGGTGCCTCAAACTTGGAGTCTTTTAAGATTTATGGTTTTTTAAAGGATTTATAAATCCGATAAAGGGTGTAGAAAAAATGGATAGACTCATCAAGGAAATCTGCACAACTATAAAACTTTTTAAAAAAGCCTGTAGGAATAGTTTTAATGTACATACTTTAATATTTTCTATATACAATGATTATGATTATGATTATAAATCTGAGTTAAGTTAACTTTTCTCCACGTTTTATTACCATTAAAATTTTTACCGAATTATATACAGTTGTATACTCTGACAAGCTTCATTGTATTTTGTGAAAATAATAAATTATGTCGATTTTTATTTCAAACAGGACACCATTTAACAATATAGATATCTGTCAATTGTCACATAGCTTTATTCTAGTACAACACACCATTACTTTTTAACAGTAGCACACAATCAATATTGCCAAATAATAGCGTGGACCCTTTTGAAGGGCCTACATATGTACGTCTTAAGGCAAGTCTATCCGAGATAAACCTTTTCCAAGCATAGGCTCCCAAGTTCATAGCACAACAAACCGACTTCTTCTATAACCAATAGAAGAGTTCCTTCTACAACTTATAGAAGAGTTCTGCAATCTACTGAGTACTGTTACTATTCCTGGAGAGTTTAAATTAAATAATAAATGGTAATACTAAACTTCTCGGGAATTTTGGCATCGAAAACAGGATTGATCGAGGAAAAAATCGCTGAAGTGTTGCACCAACTTTGTTTAAATCAATCAAGTTCCAAACCAACCACAACCACAGTATCTGCTGAAGATGAAATACAAAACTAAAACTGCAGAGTAAAGACTATTTGATAAACGTTAACTTGCTAAACAGACACTAAATTCCAAACCGAAAGCAACAAGAAATGTATAATGCCTCATGAAAAGAAGGAGCGAAATTTGATGCTTAAGTAAATAACAAATATGTGATTAACCAGGAATAAAAAAGAAGATCATAAATTGGTACTGGCAAATTTTTTATTCAAAATCCTTGCTTATTACGAAAAAAGCCACCAAAATACTTTGAAAAAGTAAACATGGAGTGCCCAGAAGATTGGACTACCAAATAGTTAAATAAAAAAATTTGAAGTAGAAGTTTAAGATTAAAAGTAAAAAAATGTAAACAAGATATGGGCAAAAATAGAATATCACAAATACAAGCTGCAAAAGAGGAAAGTTATGTAGGAAGGTGTGGTTTATCCTAGAAACCAGAGATTTAGCATATAGATAAAAGAGCTTCTAGGCCCAATCCAAGAACAAGAAGAAAGAAGATGGTGTGCATGTCCTTGCGCAAGTTGGTGATATATCGCTTGATCTGGAACCATCCGCTTTTCTTTATTTTTCCACAATATTATTCCTTTATATCTTATTGAACTATAGAGAACCATAAATTTCAATAAAACTTTTTCAATCAAGCTACTTTTACTACACGCTTATGAGCGACAGACAGCTAAAAAGTTCAAAATGAAAAAGAAAATCAATTAAACAATGTTTTAAGCGGTAGTCGCGATGAGGAAAGTGCTAATAAAAATAAATGGGATTCCAAATATTCTGGAAGAAAAGTAATAAAAGTCGACATACTATGTAAATGTATTGAAATCGTCCTCTTAGAACTCCACTCCGGGTGGCGGTTCCCGGATTTTAAGATAACTAATGTAAATACAAAATTTGGAGTTTCCCTTCACGTCGCTTTTGTTAGACGGGGGCAATAATTCTTTAACGGTGAAAAGTTTTTCTTTAATTTAGGACAAAAATAATTAATACAAATAAAAAAAAACAAAGCAAGTGCACAAATACGCCAATGTCTAGCTTTAGCATCTTTGTTTGTTGTTAAATATTTTGTTACATTTTATAAAAATTTCGTATTCTGCATATCTTATAATTATAATATTTGCAATCTTATAATTATTGCAAAATGTATTCTTTTATCAGTTTCTATTCTTTCTTAGGCAGTTTTTAAAAGTGTAATTGCAGGTTTTTTATTAGGCTTAGTATTGTCTTTGAAGGTTTTATTCTCTTCGACCATTTGTATTTGTTGAAATCATCAACAATTATATTTTTATTTTACAAATAATTTTATTTTACATTTTATTTGTGACCTATAGAGAGAGGGGGGGAGAGAGAGATACAACTTTAAACTAAGTAACTTATTTTAATCTGACAAAAAGCAATTTATAAATAACGCATTAGTTATTCCGATTTTGTTCCAGAAAATATGAAGATAGATTTCAATGAGTTTTAAATGACTGTTTACGAACGTGCCACTTGTATTAGGTTTTCAGAAGAAGTGGTACCGAAATATCAGTAGTCACAATTGAATGATGACGAAAAGGAAAAATTAAAGATGTTAAACAAATTGCTCAGCGAAAAAGGGTGTTATGTTCGAGTTTAGTAAACCGGACATAGAAGAAAAGTTTTTACCACTGCCATCAATGTTTATTTTGAACGAATTTTTTATAATTTTCTTTTATTCGTGTTTCCGTAATATTTTGTCGTATATAATATAAGAGAGAAAATTTTGCCTGCAATATTTTTGACTGGTATCATTCTCTCGAATGATATTCGACTAGACTATTTCACGAGACCATTAATGCAGCATATTAACGAAACATAGTCTTTATTTATTTGTTAATAATATTAAATTGAATAGTGTAGTTTGCCCATTCTTGTCTGCCACAGCAGAGTTTTGTGTACTATTGACCTGTAGCATTTGAAAACTCGAAGGTCCAGCTTAGTTTGTTGATCTGAGATTTCCGATCAACCTGGTGGTGACTGGAATCCAGCTGCAAATATGGTTTTAGAGAGCTTGCATTCTCCTGTTCAGAAACACCTTGCTTGAGCAAGGCTCACACAGCTGAAGATCGATGAGAATAGTTTGTTATTTTATGTTTTTTTGTTTTGTGTCTATTCCAATTTTTTCAGCTGACATTTTTGTCCACTTAGATACGGTGTTGAGTCCAAGTGGACAGTTTTTGAACCAAGATCCATCCTTCCAGTTGGGGTGAACAGTAAGAAAAAGTCTGTCTGATCTTTGGTCCCCTTTTTTCATTAATTTCAAAAATAATCTAACTGGGCATAAATTTTCGTTTGATAAATTTCTTACTAGCCATTTGCTGCTTGCCAAACTTTTCGAATCGCTTTGATTTGTTTTGGAAAAAATGCTTTCATAACATCAAATTCCTTCTGGAAAAAGTAAATCTTACAGTTTAGGGCCTCATTGCCTCTCTAAACAAGTTCAAATGAGCAAAGGTAAAAAAAAACTTTTTTGTGCTCGATCGGGGGTTTCCTCGTCGTAGCCTTGGATGATTTTTAATAGTTCTTTGGTGGATAATGCTTATGAACTAAGTTTTCTTTTTTCTTAAACATTTTGAAGCTACCTCCGCTTGATATCTCTGGCTAATTTTGCACATTTGAAGGATATATTTGTGAAAGGGTCGATTTTTATGCCCTACTCCGTAAAATAGTTTTCTTGTAGCATTTTTGCTGTAGTATTCCACATCGACTTTACAGACGACCCCTTGTAGTCTTCGCCATTGCCTTTTTTCATGCTAAAGACATAATCCTCGAGAATTTTTGTTAAACTCCGAAAATTGGTTCCAAATAGAGCTTCTGGACCTGTGCCTGTTCAATGGGACATTTTCCGAAACCAATTTTTTGACTTGTTCACCTGACTGGCATCCAAATATTAATTTTTTGTCTGGATTCATTATATCTGTCCAAAATTGATTACACCTCAATGACGTTTGTCTAACTGACAACAATAGAATTACCAGACACCTTCGAAACGTGGCGTTGCTATGACTTTTTACCAGTTAAAAATAGCCTAATGAAATAGTCCACTCTACTTTTTTTTGTAAAAACAAATTTTTAGAAATCATAACTGTCTATAGTATATGTAAACACTCCTGTCAAGTGACAACAAATGTCATCGCCCCCCCAAGAGTTAAATACCACTAAAAAATCTATATTAGTTAAAAAACGATGGAGAGTGCTGTATACACCGACGGATCATCAATTTAAGAGTAGTACCCGAAGAGCTTTTAAAAAACGTACCCCAAAACGAGTAAGAGGAACTACAGAAAAGTATAAAATGTTCGTCCAACACATAAAAAGATGCAAAACCTTAACTTCAACTCCGATAAAAGACAACAAAAAAAATATTGCATCGGATTCTAATAAGAAAGATATCAACAATTGGTTGGAGGTAATCTTTACAGAACAGAAGATACTGAGTCGAGGTGAGGACAGTGATATAAGTGAAGATAACGAATCTTCAATTGATAACAAATTAAAGCATGGCAATAAATTTAACAATAACATTGTGAAAAGTAAAGAAAATATTGATACTGTCGATTTGGATAGTTTATAACAAATATTACAAGAAATACTAATGTTATATACTTTTTGTTAAATAAAATGTTTTATCTGTAAAATATATTGTGGATATTTAACATATTATCTTTTTAATGGAATAAGTTGTTGAAAGCAGAACAGGTTAACTTAACATTCCTTTCAGAATTCACCTTTTGGCAATCTGTAGTAGAATAACTTTTTGCAGAGTTAGGCTTTTACTTTTGAAATAGCTTGAAACTTGACATTACAATGATAAAACAAATATTTGAATACTGACAACTGTCATAACATTAAGAATACTAAATTATACTATATTTAAGTACCCTTTAAACAAAATATTGCAAATATTTAGGATTATTTTTAATACTAGCTTGTTTACGAGTAGATTGAAAATCTGAAGTCCCCAATCTGGGTTTATGATTTTCAGCAGGTACTTGATTCGGTTCTTAAACAGACAAATTTTTCATCTGTTATTAATTCACTAGTGGGATTCTCTAGTGTATTGTTTGACCTTTCATTTTTATCTTCATCGTTATCGTGATTCACCTTTAGGAGCTAATTGTTTCCTTACAACTGTACTTTTCTTTCCATTTGGATATTGTATTAAGACGTAATCTGAACTGGCTTCTAAAAGATCAACATCTTAAACTAAAGGGTTAAACCTACTTATTTGTACAAATTTTCTTAGTAATACTTTGTCTGAATCTTAAAGCCATCAAGGAATAGAAATTCCTCTAGTTGATCTTCGTTGATAAGTTAACAAACGTTCATCGGGTATACAATTGGTTGCTGTACACAGTATCTGGCATCTGGCACAACAGTTTCCCGTTTCGTGATGTCTAAATCTTTCGTTTTTAATGCTAGATTCACTACTTTTCATGTAACTTTATTGTATCTTTCGATTTGTCCATTTCCTTCAGGATTATATGGTGGTTTGACTTAAAGATATTTTTTTATAGCGTAAAAAATTAAGAAATTCTTGTGAAGTAAAGCTACTTTCCCTGTCAGAAATTATATATGCCAACATTCTATATAAATGTATTAAATATAAACATGGAAAAGCCCATGGAAATCTTAAAAATTCATCACTGATTGCATATAAACATTTCTAGAAGAACTGGGCATTGGACCTTTAAAGTCTGGGTTTATATTTTTGCACAGATTGGAGAAGAGGTAATTACTTAATTAATTTCATCTATAGAATAAGCTAAATTTTTAATTTCCAGAAAATGGTGCAGACGACAAAGGATGCGATAAATCTGAATGTAATAATTGATATAACTTATTTGTATTATTGCATATTCTTAATAGTGCATCAACTGCATCATTAACCTTTCCTGGACGATAGATAATATCTTCATTAAAACAAAAAAGCTCAAAACACCAACGAATATTTTTTTATTTTTGATTTTATTTATATGGTTTGTATTAAACATGAATAAAACTGATTTTTTATTTGTGATTAGTTAGAATAGCGTTCCTACCAGATAATTTTTTTATTTATTGCTTCTTTTTTAATTGCAAATGGCATGAAAGCTTCATTGGCATGAAGCTTTCATGCCAATGTTTAAATTCTTTGGCGGAAGTTTGAGAGTTTGGTTCAGCTCTAGTTTATTTGTTCCAAAGTACTTCTTCATTGTATATTTATGCGAATAAAATTATAGTAAAATACCTTTTTGCAGAATTAGGCTTTTATTCGCATAGAACTTGACATCGGAATGACAAAACAATTATTTAAATGCTGACAACTGTCACATCATCCATAACACTGTCACAATATTGTTTAAAAAAATTATAATAAAATATAGGCATTTGAAAAAGAAGAGCCGCCTTCACATCAAATGGTTTTTATGGTAACGGGAAAATTGACAGCAGTAAAATTTATGACGTTTATTTATAAACTAGAAAATTTTCATCATTTAGCAGATATGCAATTAAGAAGCAAAATAAGTAAATCTAGAATTTTAATTACAACCAATTCTCCAACCAATGGTCCATGGGTAGTTCTGAAGCGCCTTACGGATTCCCAAATACAACAGTTTACCAAAAGATCTTCAATCATTTCCAAGAGCCGACCGAAAAGAATTAAAAAACCTCCAAAGAGATATGTGCATTTTGCTAACCCAATTGTAAACAATTCTGTAATTAGTTCAACCACCACAAAAGAATCGAATGCACAAGAAACTAGCCACGAATTACTGAAAATTGATTGTAAAGAAAGTCATAATTATAGTTTAGTTAATTTGTCAAATCTAGAGAATCATTTAATTGGCTTGGAGAACAAATCCGACACTACGCCAACTGAAGATCGTTACGTAGATCCTAAATGTGGAAAGCCAAACAAAACAAACTCTTTTCAAAAGGGGCCGTGGGTAGTCCTGGAACGTCTTTTAGAATCAGAACAAGAATTTCTAACCAAAAAATCTTCGGTAATTTCCAACAGCAGACCAGAAACCATGAAAATAATTTCAAGGACATACAACAGTTATGCTAATCCAACTAGAAGCAATGTTAATTCAATAATTACACAACAAAATGTACCAAAAGATTGCCAGAAATATCAAGTAGTTAAAGAAGTAGAAGTTTGTAATTTAACGTCTGTATCTAATCCAGTAGATAGTTTAGAGAGCTCAAAAGCCAATTTTTATGTAACGTCGGCAAGTATTCAAGTTCCTGATACAGACGTTGATCCCAGAGAATATAAATCCTTTGTCAATCCCCTTATCAATAAAGTAGCGGTCAGTTCTACTCGTACAGATGAAATAGGTCTTCATAGAAATTCACGAAAGATTGTACGTTTTAGAACATTAAGTTCCGAAGAAGATTTAAGTGTTCCGGTAATGTTAGCAACGTCATTCATTACAAGAAGCCCTTCTAATAATTCTATCGCTTGTACTAGTATTAGCTACGATTACGAGGACAGTTTAAATTTAGATGTAAAGAATTCAGATATTAAAAGCTCTACTTTTGAAGATGGTACCACTGATACAGAGAGTAGGGGGGAATTCGATGTGAACGATGGTGTTTCTGAAAATCCTTTAGAAGATGATACCACTTTTACGGAATGTAAAGGGGAATTCGATGTGAACGATAATATTTCTGAAAATCCACAGGTTGATGATGTGATCGAACCATCGCAGGTACAACAAATGAATGCCAACCATTCAGCGCCACCGCCTAATCAAGAACAACCACGACGGAATCAACAGCAAGTTAAAATTCCAAACATAAAGTTTGTGGCAGATACTGTTTATATGAATAATTATTTTTTTAATTATGTTAATCAATAAATGTGATTTAGTTGACTTTAAAATTAATAGTTTCTCTTGTTTTTAGCTGCCATATCCTTGTTGTAGTCTTCTTATTGGAAATCAGCATGGCTATTGTTGACTGCCGCTCTAAATAGTTCTGCACTATTGCATTTAAACCATTCTTTAATACCCTTTCTTAATCCAAATTGTGTGCCACTAATTTCATATTCAAGAGTTTTAACAATTCTGCTTTGTATTATTGTTAAAAATGTTTTAAGTGTGTGACCTAGCTCTTCTGTAATCTGAGTAGATTGTTGCACTTGACTTTTTAAGAATTGCTACAAAGGTAAATTGCAGCTATTATCTGGGGATTGTGGCAGTCTGACGAATTAGATTAAAGATATCAACAATTACATCAATAACATCTTAATTATCGAATTTGAGTAATTCATAAGTCCAGTAGCTTAAACATCTTTTGTGTTTTTGGTAGCATAGATACTTTTTCTCGTAATATTGGAGGTCTAGTATTCTCTGTGGTGTCTAATGACAGTTATTCTATTTTGTCATTAAATACTAGTTAAATATCATTTTTAAGGATATTCATTTATGTGCTATTTGTAGAATCTGTTACTTCTTTGATTTTTTGTGTAAATTAAAGGTATCATACTTTTTATCCAGATCTTCTATTTTCTTGCATCTGTCGAAGAGCCATCTCTCTTCTGTCTTTGGTATTTTCTTTTTGACGTTTCCTTGAATTTCGTTATATTTTGTTTCGTTTCTTTCGCTCTTTCATATTATCGCTTTTTGAACATACGATGAACTTTATATAACATATAAAGCCATCAGAAAGATCGGAACGTCTATGGTCAATCTAGAACTCGCTGATTTTTCCCTTTCTCCAGATTGGATATGTATATTACCATTGGAAATAAAAGCAAAAAGGCTATAAGTAATATTATTTAAAAAGTAAAATCAATAAACAAATTAAAAATACATAAATATTCAGAGGTAATTTCTTAGCTTTACGGCAATGAAGTACTCTACCTTGTGTCGGTGTTCCACCCACAGCTGTTCACCAAAAAATGTTTTACAAATGTTTTCCTCTCCCTTCCTTTGCCGCTGGGACCATCATTTCTAACCCTAGATAAGATAAGGACCTCTTCAAAGGGGCTATCAGCCGGGACTGCTGTACCCTCGTTTTGGTAGAGGTCTTACTCCTCTATCTCTTCCTTTTTATCCGCGCTTGGGACCAGCTACAACTCAGTTTTGTAGTACCTTTGCTTCCATAATTTAAATAAACAAAATAGTGGGGAAATTGGTCAGTAGATCCTTAGGGTATCAGGATCTTTTCTTAGTTTTAAATTCGCTATTACCTTTGTTTTACGACATAGTTTTAGAATTTTATAAGAGGTGTATGTACGGTCACTAAAGGACAGCAGTCACTTTAGTTCTAGAGCAAAAATGTTCAATCTGATTTGTAGATATGTTGAGATTAATTCCTTAATGTTAAATAGTAACGCAAAAAAGTTAGATCCCTATAAGAGTTGTTTATTTATGTAGAGCATGATTATTTTTGTATTTTGTTGATGCTTTCAATGTAATAAAAGTTTGTATGATACCTATTTTGCGGTAACGTTACCCAACCCCTTCGTTCTGTAGAATCTGCGCTAGCTTGTTTATTATGGTTTTACACTAAACAAAATATAGAGGATTTTAAAATATTAGGAGTAATGTTGAAACTTTTAACTTGAATATATAAACGTAAAAAAAACTTTAAAAACAAAACACTCATAATTTTTAAATAAAATAAATCTAAACAGAACATTTATCTCTAAGCATAAGTAATACAATACACAAACACTTTTATTTCCTCTTTATGTATTTTTGTTTTCTTTAAAGCATCTCTGATATTTATACACATGCTTCTTAGATTTGTCACACTCAACTTTATTTACAGAGAGCCCCAAGAAAAATCCGCGAGCCCTTAGGCCCTTCGGGATTTTGAATTACAACTATGATAACGAGGGATATTGTGGGCTTTTGTGGCTTTTGTATGCGAAACTCGGCTTCGGAATTTCCCAGGTGGCATTACCAGAAAGAGATCTACAAAAATTGGAATGTAGCTCGCTTCTGGGACGACGAGTTGGAAAACTGGATACTTCATATAGGATTGAAATTTATAATCCAGAAACTAAATAAAGAAATGAATATGATATTAGAGAAACGGAAGAGAATGCTTTCTTTTAACTTTATGATTATGTTTTACTAAAACATTATGTTTAATTTAAGAAGAAGATAGTTATATAAGGAGGATTTTACTTATACATGACAGTTAAATTAGTGATAATGCGTTTTTGCAATTCAAGGAAGTTTTAAAGGAAGTTTTTCTGATAAATTTATTTTATTATTTACTATAAGTAATGCGTTAAGTGTTTCCAAGAGTTTATTAATTAATATGTATGGTCACATTTATTTTGATTATTATCCGAAAGACCTGTCCTATAAAGATTTCCATCGTTGTGCAAACAAAGTCGAGTGTGACAAATCCAAGTGTACAAATAGAAAAAAGAAAATGCAATAGCAGAGAGGCAGTCGAAGGAATCGAGTATAAAAGCAACCACTTGCCGAAAAAGCCCTGAATAAATCTGGCCCTCGTTTCGGCCATAAGGACATGGGAAAATGGTGGAATTGTCGTCTGCCTTCGGTCGGGCCTCTGAGACCCAAGCAAACAAATATTTTACAAGAGAGATTGGAACAGATGGTTTCGCTTTAGTTTACGGATTCTACAAGTTGAAATATGCCGGAGTGCTTTTCCGAAGTTGAAAGGATATATCTTACTTTCCAACAATGTCATATCTCACGAATCTTGAAGGATATACGTGGCACGTCCAAAATATTCACAAAAATTATGCTGGTACCATTGTACTTTGTTAATACAAAAAACGACTTATTTAACTTAATATACTAAGCAAATGCTATTTTGTTACTTTCTAAATAATTAATTTCAAAATAAAAAGAGCAAAACATTATTAGAATTGTATTTATACGAAATACAAAAGTTACCTTATTGCTGATATTGCCTTCTCCATTAAACCACCACTCGTGCCACTCATATTGATAACCTTCCACCATAATGCTACTCTAACGATAGTTTTCTACTATTCCAAATAATCATTATCAGTATTATCTAGCCTCAGACGACCGCTGCTGAACATACGTCTCTCGCATACTTTTCCGTTTAGTGCGATTTTGCGCCATCTGAATAAAATTTGTAATCACTCTATTTATCCAACTCCATCCTCTTTCTGTTCTTCTCCTCTGTTTCTACTGCTTGTATTCGGGGTCTCTATTTCAAAATTTCAAAATGGAGCACATTTGAGTGTTTTAAAAATTAATTATAAAAATAAAAATAAAGTCACTAATATCCAAATCAAAACGGAACATAGAGATTAATCATTAGTTACATCTTCCTAAGACAAAATGAAACTCTGGAGAACTCCTCGCTTTATAGCTATGTAAATCCTATCAGGTTGCAATATAATAATTGTATCTTCTTTTTCTTCTGCTTGAAGATCATGATCCTGTTTATTCTATCATTCCAGCTTCTGATGCCCAGCTGTCATACCACTTCTTAGGGTATCCTAAGTCCATTCTGTCGACATAATATCTTCATTTGCGGCGTAGTGCTCTTCCACCTCACCACATTCTGGACTCTGGTTTCTTTTAATCTATCCTTATTAGTCATTATACCTGTAAGGACAACAACCAATCAATAATAATCTTTTTTAATTTCTCCGTCATTAAAGTTAATTCTGAGATTACCTATTGAGTGCCTGTTTCCTCTCTAAATATATTGGGAACAATTTATATATTATTCACACCTGCCTTGAAAACGATTAAATATTATTCTCTCAAATATCTTTGCACCGTGGGTGATTAAGAATATAATACCGTGCAAATTATTGCTTTATGCTTCTTTGAAAGACTTATATATGTAGATGTTAGCCAATCTTGTGGTAAAGTGATCATTTCATACATGCTATTAAAAAGGTAAGTTAATTTTTTGATTCGTCACCGGTTCTTTGAGCTTTTTTTTTATATATATATAGATGGCAGGCTGCTAACCTAACCCTACAACCCTCCTCCTTTATCCTGGCTTGGGACCGGCAACATCACCCACCATGCTACTCGATCCACCTAGTGGGCAATGTAGTCGGAGTTGAATGGAAACTGAATACTTGCGAATAAAACTATCAAGCTACGGAAAAGTGGAAGAAGTACAAAAACAAGTGAACATGGCAAACAGAGCAGCAGGATGTCTCAATAACACAATCTGGAGAAACAAATACATCACAACGGAAACGAAAACCAGGATATATAAATCAACAATAAGACAGATAATGACGTACACAGCGGAAACAAGAGCAGATACGGCGAAAACACAAAGACTACTGGAAACAACAGAAATGAAAGTCTTACGAAAAATAACAAACCAAACTCTAAGAGACAGAGTAAGAAGTGAGAAAATACGAGCGAGATGTGGTATAGAGGAAATAAACGCGTGGACCAAACGAAGAAAAGTGGAATGGAATCAACACATCGAAAGAATGACAGAAAATAGAATAGTACGAATAGCAAGAGACAAATCGCCAAATGGAAGAAGATCATTGGGACGACCGCGGAAAAGATGGTCAGACAATGTCAATTGAGGCTAAAAACCGAAGTAAAACAGGCATTAAGCCTATGTTATTAGATCCTCTGCAGGTGCTTTGTTGCCTTTTTTTTTCTTCGAGGATAACTGGCTTAACTTCTATGATTAACTAAGTACAGTCAGTTATTGATCTATATAACAATAAAACTCTAAAAACCTTTAATTTCAATACTTAAACAAAATTTACAGCTGTTTAGGCAGAGTGCCCTTCTCAACTGATCTATTTTTGGTATGTGTTTACACTTTATAGTCGGAATAGGTTAAGGAGGGGAGAACTGTTTGTCTCAAGTTGGTCATTCAGAATTATGTTTGTGTTTTTAAATTTGTTAATTTTCATAAATTGTAATAAAGATAGCTTAGGGCCTTTATTTTGGATATGAAGAATTTGAGTTTCGTCATTAAAAGAATGATTGTGATCTAGAAAGTGCGTATGTAGAATCTGTTTTTCTATTATTGATAGCGTCTCTTATATTATGCTATACGTTTGTTAAAAATTCATCAGTTTGACCGATTTAAGTTTTTGGGCAGTCGCCACATTTAAGTTTGTACACACCACTGTGTAATTGTTTTTTATTTTGACTCTTGTTGTTTTTAATATATTTGCCTAGGTTGTTATTGGTTCTAAAAGCTGGTGTTATTACTTTTTTATGTGTTTGGCTATTTTTGTTGATATTTTGCCTGTATATGTTATCAAGCAGAAGGTACTGGTGTTTTCTTGTTATATAAATTTCCGTCAAGCAACGGTCGAATCCATCATTATTGATCTCTGTCTATGTGTGGCTATCTTCTATTTTTTTATCGTCATATAGATTTTTCAAATATTGTTTATATATTTTTTTTTTGTTGTTCAGCTTCTACTTGTATTGCGTTGTTTTTATTTATCAGTTCAGATAAATATATAGGTTTCCATAGTGTAGCCACGTCTTTGATCGTCATGTGTAATTCTCTATTTTTATGTTTCATTTGTAAATCTTCTACCTCTTTACAATTGTATAAAATTAACAATTGCCTCGGTACCGATTATAAGTAGTTGGTTTATTTATATTTCTTTCATTGTTACTAACCTACATTCACAAACATTTAATTCCAAATGAGAAAAGCTTTATTCTTCCGCGAGGCTCGCAACTTCATTTAAATAAGAATAAGATTCCCACATCAAAGAAAAGCTGTCGATGTTTTGTCAATAGTATTAAAAAGCGAAGATCTTTAGATAGAAGAATAGCGAGCAAGTGTCCTTGAATCCCCGAATAAAGAGAGAAAGAAATTCTGGCAATATCGCTCCCAATTGGCACCTGAGGCGAACTCCTTAGAGCGCTTTTATTTCGTGCCGTACAGAGCCGGCTACGTAACGGTATTAAACTACCGACTGGTACTTTAAAATTACATTTACAAGCCTGCCCTAAGAATTAAGAAAGATATTTCATTAGATTAGATACCCGAAATGCTTTAGAACAAAATTTTAACTAGAAATCCGAATGAAAACACTACATGCATTGTGTTTGTAAATACCTGATAACAGTATAAAATATTGACATTTTGAAAAGATTGTAATAGCCAACAAGATAAGAAGAATCCGAAATATTATATCAGAGAAAATACACAAAAAAACAGCAAAAGAGAAAAGCTGAGAAGAATTTGGAAATGAAATAAACGAAAAATATACAACAGAAAAAATGATATTTTTAGCCTACTACATGTATATATATTATATGAGGGTATAAAAGCAAATTGTGCCAAGTAACATACATCTGTCAAAATTGTCAGGAGACATGAAAAACTATTACAGAGGACTCCTGCGATGGAGTTCTCTGCTTTTGAGTTTGCTGTTTGATTTACTTGTATTCTAATATAATGTTTTATTAGAAGAATACAAAATAAAAAATATTTGAACTGTAGTTTCAGTATAAAATTGGTTTTATTTATGGATAGGGCGAGATTTGCAACAAAATTTAGCAACCTTGGATTGGAAATTCCCAAAAAATTCGGAACAACGTGTTTTTTTAAACTTCGTTTAATAAATTATTTTAAACATTATACTCTCATTACTTAAAACGTATTTATTTGTTCATAATTACATAATTATTGTTATAAAATTAAAAATAATATAGACTCATACAAATAAACTTATTTAAAAACAACAAATTTCAGACCCAGTTGTTTCTTCTGGAGATAATTCTTCACATAACTCATTTATCAATAGTTGTGGATTACTCGTCATTATTTAGAAAAAAATTTATGGCATCTTTATAAAACTTCAAATCGGAATTTTCTTGCCAATCAGTTCCATAATGCGTTTTTAATAGTTTGGCAACACTTTCGGCCTTCTTTTCTGACTTACTCCGCCAGTTTCAAATTTGTTAGATTTAATCGAACGAATGTGTTTTCCCTTTTTACAAATTCCCTTTTAATTACCAATGGAAGTATTATATTATACTTCACCCTGAACTTCAATTTTATTATCATTTCGCTTCAAAATCCTAAAGCGTTCGCACTGTTGAAATTGAAAGTGCCAAGCTCCTGGTGGATTAATAGATTCTGATACTGATTAGTTTTCTGACGTCATAAAACGGTGTCCTACAATTGGGAATATTAGTTCAATTAAGCGAATATTATCAGGCGCCTTTTTATGGAGAAAACTTGCAAGCATACCGTACATTGTAATATTTTTATTCTAAGCTAGACAGCCATTTGCACAAATAAAAATTTTTTTAACATCCTTGAAAAATTTGTGTTTTAATAATCTATGGATCAACGCTAAATTTATAATACTTAAATTTTTTAGCAACTCGAAATCGGTCCATGGATAAGCTAAAATTATGTCAGAGTTAAGTTTCATATTAAGTAAGATTTACAATTAAAAAATTGTAAAAATTATATTGGGAAGAGAAGTGAGTTCTCAGATCAGGTTACTTCGGAAGAGCTAAGTTTTTTTGACAATCCATTGAAAAAACTTCCCTCTCGCTGCTGTTGGATTTAAAAATTTCGTAAAAGGCCTTTGCTTTAAGTTTATGTAATTTCTATAAAACATTAAGTTCCTTTTTTGGCTCCTAATCTTTTGCCTTCCTTATCTCTTTTTTATATATCAAAGAGAGCATGCGTCTGTGTTTGGCGTTTCAAAACCTATATTATAGTGCTCTGCAAAAAATGAACAAATAATGTTTCTTAACCATAAGAGAGCTATCCACTGATGTAATGTAAAGTTTAAAGAGCTTTCTTACATTAGATCTTATTATAAGATAACATGATAGATAAGTTTTTTTCTTTACTTGACTCCTGCAGTAATGAGATTGCAGACATTTCAAACTCTTAATAAAATTACTCATACCTATTTTTTTTATTCATTCTTTTCTAAAAAGCGGTCGCCCCCTCGTTTTTCTGATGGAATTATTTCCTCAAAAAAAAATCGCTTTACCACATCCAATCCATTCGTTTTTTTTGGTAATCTATAATTTATTAATTGCTGTTTTTGAGAAATTAAGCCGTTTACTTCCTTCTTTGCTCGGCTTCTTCTCTGCAGTGTCTTAGCCTCACATTAATACGAAAGCATCTTATTTAAGTTTTGATGGAACTTCATAAAATATTTTATGAACAAATTTCAGATCTCTTATAGTTAATAAATTGCACTTTAAGAACTTATTTGTACGAACACATCTTGGTTTTTTAGGAAAACCATTAGACGACTATCTAAAAAAACATTATTAGTTTGAATTATTCGAACATTAGCTCGTTCTCTGGGCTTACCTATTTTTCATATCTTTACGATTATTTTCCGGCTACATTCTGAGTCATTTTTTCTATAGAGATATCAATATTCTCATTATCCTTTAAAAAAATAACATCCAAACAACACTAAGAATATTTTATGGTTGGAAGCTGCCACATGCCACTTCGCGGGAACGGATAAATCACGTGTTAGTCCAAACGTTTCGCCATTGGTTAGCAAATATTTTTTTTTGGACAAGGCAAACGAATGATAATACAAACATTTTTGCCTTAACTCACTTTTAGGTGAAGTCTGTCTATTTAAAAGTCATTCTCTATTTTTATAAGAAACGTTACATTTCTGTGAATATCAACAATGAAATTGGAAAACCATGTCTATATTGGCCTTGTCTTAGTCAGAAAGAAAACCCTATGCTTCCATAGTATCAAAAGTCTTTTAATGGACTACGAAAGTCATACAGAGTGGGATGCTGAATAGTTAAAAGTTAGTAATACTCACTGCCCAGCACTTTTGACGATAACCACATTTTCTGTCATTGTTTACGCAATGCATTCGAAAACGCACTAAAATCACAGCACTCTAAATCCAACAGAAGCAGCAGACACTGATTCGCAAAATTCTGATGACACACAATATCTTGTAGATGTATATCTTGATTTACAATATATTGTAGATTCTACCCTCTTCTACAGAATCTCTTGACATGAGATTCAATTACTTGTCAGAGTTTTAGAAAAACAAGACATTGAAATAGAGGTGGTTGTCAATACAATGTAGTTTAATATAAACATTCTCTTAGTAACTCTTAGAAAGAGTCTGAGAGTAATTCTATATTTTTCACAAAAATTAATGTTTGTATAGATAACAATCAAAAAGAAATTCAAGAAAAGCACTATTTTTTTTTATTTCACGAATTCTTTAAACCATTTCAGGATTTTAAATCAAAAGGTCAAAAACAAAAAAATGTTTTCATCAAATCAGAATTATCCGATGTTGACGATCATCATTGCGAAGGCTTCTCGATGGTTTACCAAATGGAAAGATTTTCCTCCGATTGCGATTTGAGTTCATTCACGAAAATTGTTTAACCAAGAAGCCGGGTTTCTTCCTACACTTCTACGGCCTTCTATTTTGCCTTTAAAAATGAGTTATAGTATTCTATATCGATTTGTACTGATTACATGCATGATTACATGTCCCAGATAAGATATTTTTAGGTGTTTAACAGTCTTCTTCAGATATCTTCTGTCCAAGATATCTTTAGCATTTGTCTATGAATATACATTTCCAATGCTTTAATTCTGTTTATGTTTGATACGTAGAGTGTTCACACTTCTGCTCCATACAAAAGTAATGACTAAATATAGCACTAAACCATTCTTTGTTATAGTTCTAAACTAAGATGATTATTGCAAAGAAATGTCTATTTTGATATGAGTAATTTTAGTCATGGTTATTCCGCGATACATTTATATGTCTGGATCGAGTTGGTCCATTTTGACAGTTCCCAAATATGTATTTTTGTCAACTTTTGTAACTTGGACTCCATTTAATTGACGCTCCGCATCTGGATGTGGGTTACGACTAAAAACTAAAAATTTGATTTTGTTTGAGTTTATTTTAATGGCCATTTCCTCTCCTAGTTTGTGAATACTGTCAAGCAGAATTTGGAGACCTTCAATATTTTCTGACAGAACGTTTTCTTTACTACAATGCGTTGTGTTTTTTTTTTCAATGTATTAAATGTCTCAATACGGAGAATTTTTTTTTTTGATAAAAGGAAGTCATATTGCGGAATACTGGAGTAAAATACCCAAGTAAATATTACTCTAATAAAATTAATCAGTACGGACCTGCACGCAACCTTTCTTGATGGCATTCTTTGCTATGTTGTTGGCTCTTTCGGGTATACAGAATAAGAATAAAGTAGAAAAAGTGTTTACAGATCCATTCCGAAGGATTACATTTGACATCGTCGTTGGCGAAAATGACGCCTATATGAATGCGGGTGGTGATCTCACGCCATTCACTCAAAGTAGATCAAAATAGTGTAGGAATATCTACTGTACATCTAAGAATTAAGATGGTTAAAATTCAATATAAAATTTTAAAGAAATATAATACAAGTCATTTTTTTAATAAAAAAAACCACCGTCTACAAGTTTAAAAAAAGAGACCGATCATTATTCCTGGATATTGGAGTAATATTTTAAACATTATAGTAACTATAAAGTTGCTAAGTTTCATTAATTAAAATACAAAATCTTTACTTCAATAAAACCTAAAGAATTTTAAAATTTAGACAAAAAAACCGAAAATTAACTACAAAATGTACCAAATTACTATCAAGAAATTTTCAACAAACTTAACTTCTTTTCAACAGCTCCAGACTATTTTTGACCTATCCGATAGTTCGGAAAATTAAATACCAAGAACGGATTTTGTATAAGGAAATTTTAAAGTCAATATTAGAAGTCGTGGGAAGTTAGTTCATGTAACAAAAAGAACGAAAGTTTACGGCAGATGCTGCGATGTTTTTGAATTCTTGTTGAAAAATACTTCCAAAAATAAGTATCGATTATATTAAACGTTCATCGGAGAAATTACTTAAATTTAGATATTATATACGGAATTTGGTGTTGTTTTTTAGTTATCAACAATTTAGTGTGAATAAATGTTCACCATTAAAAGAGTAAGGATTTGATATAAAATTATGTTTTGTCCTTTAAAACTTTTAAAAAATATTCAAAATCGCGCATTCTAAAAGTTGTTAAATTAATTCGTTGTCCCGAAAACTGCAAAATAAGGCAAAAGTATTATTTGTTTGTAATTATTGTAAAAACCAACCTACATATTTGTTTTTACGTTCAAACTTGCGGCCTTTGGTTCTTAACAAAACCTTTAAACTTTCAGATTGATCTATTAGTTACTTTTTTTTAACTTTTTTGTTTAATAACATTAGTCAGAAAATAATAAACACGTGCTAATTATATGGGTATCACTTGAAAAAGAAAGAGTTGTACCATTAATATCTACCCTAAAAGAGAAAAACAATGAGCGAGTTATTCGTTTTATCTATTACACTGTATATCACTGTATAATTGTTCGAAATTTTTATTTCTATGTTTTTTCACCCTCAATTCTCTTCAATTCACAGTTTAGATTACCAATTTGTAGTTAAGTAAATCGGATGGTGGTAATTGCAATTCGGATCCTTCGTGTTTTTTTTTGTAGGAGTTTTCCATCCCTTGGTTGATATATTCCAGTTGCAGTATAGGTACCTAAAACTCACCCTTTATACTCTCTCGTCAGTAACATAATGTATATCCAATGCATTCAGTGATCCTGCAACACTTTTCGGTAGTTTTCGGGAACATAAGTAGACATTTCTCACAGTTTTGTTACAGCAATTTTTAAAGGCAAAGGAAAGGACTAAGGTAAATTCTTATTATACCCAGAAATAATTCATTTCTTATAAGTGGTGTTGCAGGTTGTAAATAAAGTAAATCATTATATAAAAATAACTGTGTTCTACCAAGTAGTTTTTAAAGAATTTTAGTATGTCCTTATTCGCTTATTTTGCCCCCTTATTCTCGTTCATTGACCATTACTTGCAGGATCAAATTCTTTTGATGAATAATAGTAGTTATTGTTAAAAAAGAATTCATATTTTTTGTCGTCTTTCGTTATTCTTTAATCTATAAAATTAGCATCTAGGAAGTTTAAAATAATTTTCTTTGTCGTACTACCCCTCTCAATATAAAACTCACAGCGTCGTATTGCGACACATACGGAAAGAGCATTAAAGTCTCATCACGTTTGTGGGGTGCATTTCCTGCAGCATGACGAAAAGGGGCCCCCTTTCTTCCATTTTGTATGAATTTTGTCAGCAGGAGGCAGCAGGAAAATATCATTGCACGCCAGTTTCAATTCTACATGAAGGATTCACTTTTTCAATTTGCCTTCCGTGCATCATGCAATGCCTCGCAAATAGAAAGTGCACGTGTCTAGGATTTTTTACATATTTTACTTTTATCGTTGCCCGGGCTGTAATGAAATTTGGAGGTGGTTCGTAAATGTTTTATCTGCTAATTTATTTAAGTAGGTAGGTACATGTTTTTGAGTAAAATGTATTGAAAATATAATTTTTCGCCCTACAGTACTTTTTTTTTAATACATATAAAGTCAAACTGATAGTCAAAAATCAGTAGCGACTCTCACGCGAAAACTAGCAAATAATTTAAAAAATTTGAAATTAAACATAAAAATTAAAAATGGATAGCAGTTTAGAAACTAACACTCCCAAAAGGGAGTCAGAAATTGGCGAATTGGCCTTTATTAAAAGCATATCTATGTCCAAAGAAATTACTACACCTTAATGGAACACACAATAGATGATTCTATTGATGTATTATAAACCCATTTCTATCAATAATATACCTCTGCTATCAATCAGATAGGCAAAACAAAAATTTTGAAAAAAACTTCTGTTCAATGGGAAATGCAGAGTGTAATAAAATTATTAAACAATATAAAAACTCTTCCTCTTCTTCTTCCTTTTTATAAGCAATTCTGCTTGTTCATTGGCGGATTAATACCTCCATGGAAGGTTGTCACTCCATCTTTTGCGGGGTCGTCCGACACTTTTTCTGCCGATTGGTGATTTATCTTTTGCTATTTTGACAACACGGATTTCCATCTATTGTAATTAGTTCTATGCCTATAAGCACTGTATGGGAGAATGTTTGAAAAAAATCTGGATGCAACAATTATAAGACAGTCCCGTTCGTATACAGAAACAAACATATATTATCATCTAGAATTGATATTGCCAGCCAATTCGAAAAAAACACCAGTAACAAAATGTACTCCACAAATTATTTTGATATAGAAACACAAAGAGAAGAACAAGTAATAGATTTCAACGATATAGAGTTTAATCCTATAAACATAGCGTTTACAATAGCTGAACTAAATTACCCCTATGTACCGCTAAAAGTCTGTACTAGAAAAAATTTGTAAGTATAATCCAAACTTTGTAAAAACCGTATGTCTAAACGAAAGGAGGTTAAATTGAAGCAGTAACTGTAATACTCAGAAAATAATTAATATCTAAAGTCTTATTGAACAAAATAAATGATAAAGAATAAAGAATGGTCATTCACTAGTAGACAAATGCGTTACTCAGCAATTTAGATTTTGGAGATTGTTTAAAAGAAACTATCCATTTTAATTTTAATTAGTTTGCTAATGAGTTGTATATTTTTATTTTTTGATATGTAGATGAATGTATTCAATTACAGACCAACAAACAGCATGTAGGAATCTTCTCTTTTCCATGTTCAATAATTTTACATGATTTAATTTTTGAATAGGTTTTAAGTCTACATCATAGACCAAACATCATAATAACCTTCATTGTGATAAGATTAAATTTTCTGACCTTTCATGTACGACAGGCAGTAGTGTCTGTCATAAATTGTTTTAAAAGAAGACCGAAGATAATATCATTTTCTTTTTTGTCAATTGTTTTAGTTAATAACATGTCTCAATATGACTTCGTTTCTTAATATAAAAAAGAGTAATCATTAAAAGAGACTATTTGTCGGCAGTACATTGTGCAACTAGTTCTTCCTATTTTGTCATGTAATACTATACTCAGTATTGTGATATTAATTTTTGGTTTATATGTTTTGCAAAAAAAAACATTTCTTGTACCGAATATGATATTATTTCCTAAAAAAATTATGGAACTCTAAAAATATTTGTAAAACGACTATTTATAGCTCTTATATTACCAAATAAACAACAGCATATTGCGTTGTTTGTTTATAAAACGACCAAACGTTAGAAATAACAACTCGTCGAGGAGATCTACTCCACAAGTGTTTTTCAATAAGATAAAGTTGCCAACGGGTCATCCATCATAACTCCACGACAGATAAACATCTGTTGTCCTCTTTGTAAACGATCCAGTTTTCTTTTTCGTTCTATTATTTTTCGATTATAACATAATTGATTTTTAGATACGATCTAAATGCTCACCGAAACTTTTACAACAAATAAAGACAGAATCACTTTATATTTTTTTGTTAGAAAATTCTGAATGATGAAAATTAAACTTTAAAATAACATTCTAGAGATATAATGACCTTACTGTATCTTTATACGTCTTTTTTAATGTGTTTATTCTTTCCTGCAAAGGTAAAATAGTATATGTGAAAATAAACGATTTTTGCATTTGCCGCCGAAACTGGGTTATTTTTCTGCCCTTTTTTATGCAATTTTATTTTCTTATTGTTGGACGTATCTTGGAATATTCTAACATGACTTATTTGTAAATATTTGTACAATCATTATCTATTATAGTTGGACAAACAAAATGAATTTCTACTTTAACTGATCTCAAAGATGACAATGATTGATAATGATTTCCTGATACAATTTTAACAATACATGAAATTTATTCGCTTCTGCTATAGATATATCAAAATAAAAATCCAAAATACACTATTTTGGATAAAAACTGCGTCTTTAACTTGAAGAATTAATAATGGTTTTTCTTTACTCTCATCTCTTCCTATTACCTCATCTCTTTCATCTTCCAGGTTTTCTTCTTCTTCCTCTATACGAAATATCTGATTAAAGTATTCCACACATCGATTGATTTTTTGTTGTTGTTTGGCTTCCTCACCCTGTTGGTGATGTTTTTCGAGTACCGTTCTGCAACTTTTGCATCTTTTAGATATTGTATATTCCACATCCTTTTAAATATTTTATTTTCTTCGCTAATTTTTAAAATTCTATTCTTCAATGTTGAAATTACTAGGCAATGATCTGAGTCCGTGTTCTTATCTTGAATCTATTAAGACGCAATCAGAACAACTTTCTCTTCCATCAGGGAGGTGCAGGTTACTTTATGTATATCTATATATTACACAAAAATCAGGGGATAATAATAATTATAAACATAACTGCAATACTGAAGCTATAAACTAAATAACACTTATTAGCTGCACAAAAATACAAGAAACAACATTAATGCTAAGATACGAAGCTTAAAAGGAGAGTATCGGATACACAGCAGCGACATGAAAAAAGACCTATATGGAGCAGAAAGAAAAGCTTGGACAATACTTAAAAGTAGAAAATACGAAATAATGAATATAAAAATCCAAGCAAAGTAGAAACCGAACAATATATATCTAAATAAAAAAACTTTACAATGTTGTACAGAAGCTGAAGAAAAATAAAGTGATGATGGTAAAAAGTACAAAGTAACGTGCAAGATCAATAATGCCATATACTATGGAAAAGAGATTCGATGCAACAGAACCAAGAGTATATGAAGAATGTCAGAAATGAGAGCTTTGCTATTTCATTCATCTGGCATTTGTGTTACTTAAATAATTATTTTATTAACTAAACTATGCAGTAATTATATTCATGTTTTACTTAAAAAAATAGCATATGTTATCATTTTATTATAACAAAGAAAAAAATATAATATTTTAACGAGTTTATCGTCTACACAATTCACTGCTGTACGTTAATCTCTTGTTTAAATTATTACAAGTCTTCCGTAATTAAAATAGCGTACATAGTGTTCCTAATTACGCCTGGAACGGAAAGCCACTGATAGCATACAACCTCGAGCTTCATCAGTTTATTGTTCTACTATTACGCGAAATACCATCGCGATAATCGTATTTTCTTCATGTCAAGTCGTCTCTTAATAACAGAACTTAATATCGTAGAACGAACCCGGACATCCTGTGAACATCCCCGACTAATGCCTATGCGTTTCGCAACGAGAGGGATGATGCACTGGATGCACTTTATGAGAGTGACACGCCGTCGACATGTAGACATGACGTGAATGTAATTACGGAGCCCTTATGGAAGACCGACTCAGGATCGGCTTCCTTTGACGAAGCAACAAAAAGATTTTCTTTTTATTTCGTCGGTGCACGTTTTGTTTCTCTTTTGCTTAGAGCACAAGTATATCTAAGATGTTGTTCAATGTTGTCGTTCAAATCATAAGTTTTTTTTTGGGGCTGTGCTCAAGAGTGTCTACGTATCAAAAAGTACCTATTCAATTTGGAAAATTCTTATTTTTAAAATATTAAACTAAACCAATTGTTCTGTTTCGAAGCTATTGTCTTGTGGGATCTTCATAAAATTTACTATTTTTATTAATCAGATAAAATTAAATTATGTATATTGATAATGGTCAATTAAATTCATAATAAATATAGTATATAACACAGAAATGCCAGAAAAGGATAGTTTCAGAACCATATTGGAGTTTATGGTTAGTTTGATGTACATAGTAGTTATGATCTCAATTGTATGCAGTACTCGTTAATTTATTTCTTTGGTTTCTTTCATATAGGCTAAAAATATCTTTGATTAACTTATTTATTTTAATAGATTTTCGTATAACACCGGTCCTGTATTGTAACTAGAAATATTTGCAAGGGTCGTAGCATCGCAGTTTACTTGTAGATTTCGCGTGGTTTTGTAAAAAGTGTGCAATTTTATGCATCACATTTTTATCCGTGGACTACATATTACTTGGCACTGGAAAATTTTCTAGAGGCACATATCTGACATGTGAAATATTAAACCCCTTAAGAGATGTACTTTCTTTATTCCTATTTCCTGTAACCCATTTTGCCCCGTGTAACTAGATTTAAAATGTTTTTAAATCTGAACATGCACTTACAGGGTGACAATTTAAAAAATTTCCTTTAGTCTTGTACATTGCATAAGGAATTAGAAGGAAAAGTAAATTTTTGGGTAGCTTAGGTAAATATTTTTTGCCCATCAGCTAAAAATACTTGTTTGAAGCTTCTTTTAGTTGAAATAGTTTGATAACGTCTGGGCATCGTTGTAACTTATGAATAAGAGGAAAAAAATATGATCTGAAACGAATTATGTTAATAATTTTTCAAAATATTTTTCATTGTGCTCTAATGCTTTAAGCAATAATAAAATCTGTTTTCGAATCCCCGTCCAACATTTTAACAAACTTCACATAAAATTTGACGGCATACTACTACAATTCGTCTTTTGAATTTAATAATACCGTCCAGTTGTGTTTTATTTGCAACAAATTTGAGATATCCCCAAAAAAATTAGTCTAGCCGATTTAACTCAGGTGATCTCGTATGCCCTTAAATTGCTCACATTCTTCCAATCCTGTTGTTTTAAAATCTTTCATCTAACACTGTCGGAGAATCCTGCTGGAAATATAAAAGATAAATAAAAACCGAACAATCGCAATTATTGAAAAAACCGGACCACACATTACCTTTTGTGGATGGTACATATGATTTTTTTAAATAATTTGCGGGTGTTTGTCACTTCAATATTAAAAATTTCTCATATAAAATTCTTAACCGAGTCCTAATGTTATTACCTGTGTTACATATTGACTACAGAAGAATAATGGAGATTGGTCTGAGAACAGAAATTTATAATTTGTGTTGTTCGATCGAAGATTGCACGAGAAGTAGTTTAAACCATACTCCAATAAGACAATAGTTTCATAATGTTGTCATAGAGCTAATTTCTTTAAAGTTAGCAACGTTAATTTTTTAGTTATTTTCTCCCATGATATGCTCATTTAGTCCCTTTGAGCCCTCCTGTTTAAAACAAGCCCTCATCCAGAACGGTTACAGCAAAAATCACATCAATAAGAGCATCCACAGACATAAATCTCCCACTCTTAACCTGCCTTTCTGATTTTTCATATTATGTAAGGGAATGAATAAAAACGGTGAAAACTTTTTAAAGTGTCCTCACTCTGTATAAATATGCTATTTAAATATGACATATTCCTTATTATTAATTTTTAAGTATGTAACACATTTTTCAAAAGAGTTGTTTTCAATTTTCCCTGCATCGATCTTACTTGCACATTCTAAAACGGGTATAAAAGGCTTTGTTGATCTGTTTTAGCCATTTCTGCAAACACATTTATGTTAAATTATTTTTTATTCTGAAAAATGATTTTCGCATTTGTATAAATCTATATAATTATCAATACATGGAATACTTCTAAAAAAAATGTGTTGTAATAACTAGCTTTTGGTGCTTTAATCAGTGCATGCAGTTTTGTGAAAATGAATCCCTTTATGGATTTTATGAACTTTTTCATCAGTTATTTTATTGTTTGCAGTTCTTTATTGATTCCAGAGTATACACAAAACCCTACTTGTTATATTGATTTGTGGAAGCCGGCTTTTTATACGTGTTTTTTGTAATTCTAGTAAACAGTAAATAGAAACACTTTTAAAAAATTGTTTTTGAATTTGTGTCGTTAATATATTTTTTTTATTGCAGGTACGAACTACTTCCATGCCAGAGTTTCCGTGTTGGTATGTTTAATATAAATTATCTTGATATTACGAAGTATTTAACCATGAACTTTAATTTATACATGAAATACAAACACTTTTAATTAAAATATTGTTTAAAAAATACTTTAAAATATTAATTAGTACAAAAATTATAAATTTTTATCCTTATCATACATACATCGTAATAATACTATAAAGCACTATTTACTTTCCAAGTAAATAGTGCTAAAGTTAAGACATTAGTCTAGACATTACCCTACTTTTTTGATGTACTCCTTACCCAAATTAACCAGCATCCAAGTTTCATCAATATCCCAAAGCTTTTTCATTATGTATACTAGTTTACTTTTTATCACGGAGATCTACAAACAAAATATGTAGCTCTGCATCATATACCAAGCAAATGTCTATTACTTGACGCATAAGAAATATGTGACCGTATACCAGTATCGCTGGAACCATTATCGCTAAAGAGAAATAAATCCCCAGGCATTGATTAAATGCCAGGTGAAATACTACAGTTATTAGGTGACACATATCATCGATTCTATCTGTGTCGCTGTTTGAAATTTAGGAAAATGGCCATCTGATTGGTGTACCTCAATTTATATCCCGCTTCACAAAAAAGTAACTACTACCTGATTTGAAAACTGCCGCACACTGTCACTAATAACACATGCTAGTAAAATATCGTTGAATGTCATCAAAAACAGATTAAAAACCTACATTAGTCTACATTAACAAATACCTCAGGAACAAGCGAGGTTTGTAAAGGGAAAATGTACACGGGAACAAATCCTGAACCCAAGACAACTCATTGAAAAGTCTAGAGAATTTCAAGTACCTATGATTGTAATATGCTTCTTTGACTACCAAAACCTGGTGAAAAATCTGTACCAGTCCAATATAGCAACAGTATGACTAGATCAGAAGTTCTCAAACCAATTCAAGACCAAGAGAGGTGTTAGACAAGGATACGTGTTATCACATGTCTTATTTAACATTATATATTGTGAACATGTCATGAGGATGGCCTTAGATCGATGAGCCGGTGGAGTAACAGTGGCTGGTAGGAAAATCTCCAATTCAAGATTTGCTGATGACACTACACTTATAGCAGCAAATAATCAAGACATGTTTAATCTCCTGCGAAGAGTTGAGTACGAAAGCAATAAAGTTGGCCTAAAAATCAATAAAGCTAAGACAAAAATAATGGTGGTAGACATATTCCACATTATTTAACTGACTAACATGTTACAGGAATACCAGATAGTGGACAGTTTTGTCTATCTCGGTCCTAGTATAACTAAGGATGCCAACTGTGAAGCAGAAGTTCGGAGACGTATTGGTATGGCAAAAAATGCGATGAGTTACAGAACTAAAGTTTGGAATGACAGATCTATCTCTCAAAATATCAAGATGAGACTGGTGAATGCCCTTGTATTCTCAATATTTCTATACGGGGCAGAGACTTGGACTCTTCGCGAAAGCAAGCGCCAAAAAATTGATGCCTTTGAGATGTGGTACTGAAGAAGAATGCTGCTTATACCTTGGACAGCTCATAGGACAAACATTTTCATTCTAAATCAACTCGAGATTAAAAAAGGCTGTCCACAATATGTCTGCAACGTATTCGGCAATTTTTTGGTCACGTGGTTCGCAGAAGTGACGATAGTTTGGTGAGATTAATTTTTTCTGAAAACATTCTGGGGAGAAAATCAAGAGGACGATCACCAACTAAATGGTCCGACCAAATTAAGAATTCAGCTGGAAACTCATTCTTCGAAGATCTCAGAGCAGCTGAAGATAGAGAGCAATGGAGAAAAATTGTTAGGAATATTGGAAGAAATCACGATCCTCAGAAATTAAGCAAAAACCTTATAATATCTTCCGTATATACAAACAAACTTCTTGTTAATATACTAGTGAAAACATATGTCTCTCTAATCTGTGAGTAGTTTACTCACGTTAATTGATTGCCTTTCTAATGTATTGAAAACATTTCACTCTCAATTCCTCGGGCATTTCTTCATTGTTTCAGATATCGCATTATTCAAAAAGATCTGCTACCTTTGATATTGTCCAGGAACGTTTCCCGTACATAATGCAAGCCCAATCAGCAAGTCTACTGTTAAAATTAGATCCTCTTGGTATTTGAAATAGTCAGTCTTCGAAAAAATCAGTCACCACCTTTTCCTTTCGACAAATTATTTCTCTTTTGTCTTTATAGGAATTAGTCCTTGTTAAAATCAGTGAGTCGCCTCCTTTACCAGGCTGTAAAACTTCTTATTCATTATGTTTGTTTAGGTTTTTTTTATTTCCTTAATGTGCTGTCTCAATAAGTTTTCTTTTATATCGGAGGAGCCTATTTGATACTCCCATTGCGTTCGTGTACGTATCACTGTTTTATCTTGTATCTGTGTGCAGCATTGCTTATCGTTAACGTTTTTGAATTAATCATTAGACCATTCTAAAATACTTTCTTTTATTTACTCCTATTACCTCGAAGTTACTTCGATCTTTATGTATTATGTAATGTATATTTCGTATTTTTCAGTACAGTGCTTTTCAGATAAAACTATCCACCTTAAATAACTTGAACTTCTAATTTTTAGGAATAGCTCAAAAACAAGTCAATTAATATTTGAAGGGGGAGAATGCACCCCCTCACCCCTTGTATCACCCCTTTATCCCTTTTTTTATTTTATATTTGGTTTCTACTTTTTGAACTGATTTAAAAAATGTATAATATATTCGGCTTGAAGTGATTAGTTTATGTGATAGAAAATTTTTCTTTGTTAACACTTGCAAGAAATAATCGAAATTGTGAGTTTATACTACAAAAATAATAATTGTGCAAGACCTGCTGCTAGAATTTTTAATGAAGCACACCACAATAGACATCTAACTATGTCTATGACATGTAATTATGTATATATAAATATGTGATTGAACTGATGCAGAAGTTTAGAGCAACAGGGCCAGTTTGCAATAAAAAACATAACCGGCGGAGGCAGGTAAATAACGAATCAATCCAAGTAGCCGTCTTAGGGCAAGTTAACTTAGAGGCTGAGCAATCACAATCACTGTTAACAATATTCAGAGCAATCGGTGTTTCACCTTCTACAGCCTTCCGAATCTTCCATAAATTTAAGCCCCATCCATTTAAAATTAAATTGGTACAAGATTAATAATCCATAATTGTTGGTGGTTTTATTTCAACATGATGAAGCTTCTCCACACTTTGGTCTACCTGCGACAATTTTTAAACGTAACTTTCCCCGCTCCTTAGATAGGTAGAAGAGGACAGATAATGGATTGGCCACCTAGGTCACCGGATTTAACACCCCTATACTTCTGCCTATGGGGGTATTTAAAAACAAAAATTTATGCTACTCGACCAGAATCTCTGGATGATTGACGACAAAGAATAGAGGATAAAAAATGTCGACAATTAAATGCAGACGTTGTCAGCAATATCAGAGAAGAATTTTAAAATATATTGTACTAATGAATGAAAGTGAATGGAAGTAATTTTGAACAATTATTATAAACATTTTTTGTAGTAAATTGTTTATTCTAAATGTTTGTAATAAAATTGTTAAAAAAATATTTTTTTTCAATCCAGTTTTCTTGATTACCTATGTATTTATTTTTTTCATAAACATCACTTTAAGCATCATGTGTTATACAGTTTTGAAATTAGTACAGAGGGGTGAATCCAAATATCAAATAAAAAAAGTAAAAGTAATTTAAAAAAATTAAGGAATGATATGGTTCAAATAGTAATTGACGTATTTTTCCGCTTTTCCTAAAAAGAAAAGAAGTTCAAAAGATATTTAAGGTAGACAGTTTTATCTAAAAAGCACTGTATATTTCTTTTATGCTTTCATATGTTCGCAATTTTCTATAATTATTCCTCTGTTGTCTTCTATTTTACGTTTATATGCCGCTAAAACTTATGTTGTCACTCACAACGTTTTGAAAATGCTCCACTTATGCTTTTGACACATATTAAGACTGATTCAAGTCTAAAATTCACAAGGAAACTTAGGCATATCGGCTATGTGCTAGACGACGGAATACAATTAAAAAGAAATTTATCCTGAAAGTTGCTTCAACCAAGCAAGCAACAATTTGGAATGAAGTATGCTCAAGAAGAGCGGAGACATCGAACTTTGTAATTGCCCCGAAAACACACTTTACTCCTTAAAGTTTGTAATTTCCGGACCAACTATTTACGTAAGTTTTAGCCCGACCGACGGCAGTTAACCATCTCAATTACAAAGTTTTTGCTTAAAAACTTTTGCGGTATTAGTTACTAAGAAAGACCAACACGACAAATTAGGTTTCAAATAAACGAGCCTGTCTGCATTTAACATTAGTATTCATTTTATTAATCTCTTAATGATCCAGACGATTTTTGGGTAAAAAAAATTCTTATCAAAAAGGGTAATTTTTAATCCATAATGGATTTCAGTATAATGCAACTATAGACGGGTAATGCACGCTCATTAGATTTCTTCCTCTAAAAAAATTAATACAAGAGATAAAGCACGACCTATATGTAGCGAAAGTAAGAGTTTGTGATCTTCTTCTTTTATATTTCATTATTTAATCATTTTTTGCCTGTTCTGGTATCAAACTTCATCCTATCTTTTTAAAGAGTGTCACATAGGTCTTCTTTCTATGATGTGTAATTTCTTATTTGTTTAGTCAGTTTATTTTTATCTATTCCGTCTATATGTTATTTCCATTTTGTTATGAATTCTATTATTTCCGGCATTCCACATGCCGGAAAAATCTAATTTCGATAGCTTGAATTCTGGAGTTACTTCTTTGCATCATTACCCACCTTTTTTATTCCAATATACCTAGTAGAAGAGTTAAGGTATTACCAAGGGAATAACACTTTAATATTGTCATAAGTATATGAATATACAGCAGTTCATCAAGTTTTAACACAAGAATTAAATTATTATTTCCTTGATAGGTTTGACTAATTCAAAGACTAATAATGTTTTGTTTTTAATTTTTTTATATTTTTTTTTAAACTCTTTTTTTTTTATTTAAAACATTTATTCCACATCAATATACTAATTTGCGTCCCACTTCTTTAAACTATCTGAGAAATACGTTTTTTCGAGGTCTGCAAAGTAAGCTGTCGTGACGACGATGACCTTCTTATACGACTTAATTTTCTGCCCGGCGAGTGCCTTTTTCAAGTTTGAAAACAAAAATAAGGCGCAATGGGTCAAATCTGAAGAATACGGTGAATGGGCAAAAGTTTGAAGCCCTATTCGACCAATTTCGCGATGGCGACGGTAAAGGTATGAGCCGGTACGATGTCATGATGGAAGAGCACTTTTTTTTGCCAAATAAGGTCTATTTTCTCTAATTCGACGTTGAATCGGCCTAATAATTCGGCGTAGTAGGGCCCTGTGACCTATTTGCCCTTCTCCAAATAGTCGATGTAGATTATCTATTGTAAATCCCACAAAATGATGGTCACCACCTTTCCGGCTGATAGGACAATCTTCACTTCTTCGAAGCACGTTCCCTGGTACCATCCACTGTTTCGACTGTTTCAGGGTCTCTGGTGTCCAGTGAATCCATGTTTCGTCGACGTTTACGAAACGACGTAGAAACTTCTTCGGATTACGCTGAAATACAATCAAACACTGTTGTCCGGTGTGAAAAAAGGCGGCACCCATCGCGGGGATAGCTTTCTCATGCCCAAAATTTTATACAGCATATGACATACGCGGTCTTTTGAGATTCCTACTGTCTCAGCTATCTCGCGCACCTCTAGTCGGCGGACTGTCAATACGAGATCGTGGATTTTTGTCAGGTTATCCTCCGTGGTAGCTATTTTCGGAGCACCGAGGCGTGACTCATCAAAAACTACGTGTGACCAGATTAAAACTTATTATACCAATTTTTGACGATTGCCTGCGAAGAAGAAGGGGAACAATTTCCCTTCCAAAAACAAGAATTGAATCAGTGACCGATATAGCTCTTTTTGAATTTTTCTAAAATCCACGAACAGGCCCGCTGTCACACGCGCTCAAAATAAAACTACGAGTCCGATTCGACTAAAATTTTGACAGTAGCCGTCGACAATAATGTTCTACACGATAGTAGATTTCTCTTGAGATAGTGATTCTATCGGGCGGTGAGGCTTAGTACTTATCGGACTGCCTACGTACAGTGAGTTTCATAGAAATAGTTAACGAAAGCTGATATGCCTTTCCGAATGTCAAATATTTTTAAAATTCCACAAAAAAGTGTATCTTATTCTATAATCCATAGTCAAGCCCTAACAATACTTTATAATGGCGTTGAAATCGGGATAAAATACATGACTACAATAATTTTTTCGTTCATTTGAAGTAGATTGTCGAAACATAAAAACTGATTTAAAAATCCCCCTTTTAATAACATTAGGAAAATCTCTTCGATTTTATTCCATTCGTATCGTTCTGGATTTTTATTTCCCTCTCGTATTTAATTTTCGTCCCGAAAATCCCGCCAATATTTCCAATATAAGATAAGAGTCTCAAAATCCGTTAAATAATTCACGTTTTTGTCGCACGACCGAATTTTCGAGAGAAAATCCCATTAAAAATTATTATTTGAGCATGCAGCGGGTGCACCGATTAAAAATAATCGCTCCAAAGCTTCAGCTGCCATTTTTCTCTGACGATTACGAGCTGAAAATTGGGAAAACACATAAAAAAAGTGGAAAAACCAGACGTTTATTTAACGAATTACCGACGGCTTGTTTTGGTGTCCGGTCGCGTGTAGTTTTGTGCATTTTTATTCTATTTCTGTTTTTAGCTTAAAGCCACTTATCTTTGCAATGCTCGTTTAAACGACTAACTGACTGCGAGGCTCACTCTTGGGTGTTTCTTCCTGCTTACTAAAGTTGCTTCTTAAACAAAAAATCTTAGCCTCTTCATAATTATTTTTTTTTGTTGATAGATAAAATAATTCAACTAGTGTAAGATGAGAGGTTTTTAACAATGTTCTTAAGTAGTTCGAAGGTTTTTTTCAATTTTTTTTAGACTTTATAATGACACCCTATGAAGTCTTTGGGTATACATTGTCATTCTTGCAATGGTATTCTATTTCAGTCTTCTGTTCAAAACAATACCATATGTACCTTTTATCAATATATTGAACCATGGAAAACCAAATATATCTGCTGTATAAAATTAAAGTTACATAAAAAACAAGATTATACCATATAATTATCAATATAAATAAAAGTAGATCATATGATCCTAATGTCCTCTTGGTTCCTATGAATTTATTAAAAAAGCTGTCTCTATTCAATAAAATATCCAAAACAAAAATTCACTCCGAATCTCTAGCTCTAGACATATCTTTTGTCTTCAATAAAACAAAACTAAACTGTAGGTTGTTTCACCTTATGCTGCTTCTACATACATATGCGGCCTCGCCTCAAATAATTCTTAAATTTAAAGAAAAACTTACAAATTGTGGATTTGAAGATCTCTACTTACAATTACGTATTATGGTGCCACAAACAAATTCACAAACTTTCTTTCACGATTCACTACTTCATCTCTCAACGTAAAAACACTTTTTTTGAAGGTATACTTCTATACGCACGGCCGGCGTTGGGAATTTGCATGAGAGTGAATCTGTGAAACCATTACATATGTAAGATAATGAGTAAGAGAGAGACAGAAGATATATTTTCTCTCTCTTCCTCTCTCGAGAATAAAAATATTCCTTTTGTATATATATATTTAATATTATATATATTATATATACAGGGTGGTCCTTAAGTAATTGTACAAACAGAAACCGTAGATTCTGCACTTTAAAATATTACGATTTAAGCCAACTTGCTTTAATAAAATGTTGATATTAAGAAAGATACAGGGTGTTAAAGTGAAAATTTAAAATTTTATTTTTCGCTATAACTTTTACGTTTGTAAATATTTTTATACAAAAATTTACAGTTGGATGCTTTTGAGTAGGATAAATTGTAATTTTATACATACTTTAATGTAACTAATAGAGGGCGCCACATATGCCACGTGTGTGGCATAAATTTGCGCTTAACTTTTCTGTTCTTTAAGTTAGCTCTATTTGTGTTAAAAAATATTAAAGATACATTATTTTTACAAAGAAAAAGTATACTTGTTAGTAACCTCAAAATTTAACCGTTTTCGAGATAATCGCGTTTTATAAGTCAGCTGCATAATAATTCTTAGTTTGATATTTGCGCAGTAAAGCACTGAATACCTGCAAATAAGTATAATTCATAGTTTATTGTTATTAAAACATCTCAAAGATGATAATGTTATATTACAAAATGCTTTGGTATGGGTGCTAAAAGTCATATTGGAGAAAAGATTCTTCATCTTCTTCTTTAGGTGCCGTGTCCGTATTCAGACGTTGGCCGTCATCATGTTTACAATTTCCATTTTCTACTGCTTCTTAAGTTTTTATAATGGCGTTGTATTAATTTTTCTCTATTGTAAAATGCTGAAAACCCAAAATATGTGGTTTATGGAAGATGGTATACCACCACATTCTAGAGAAAAGGCAGTTAGACATACTTAAAAACTTTTCTGAACGTTGGATTGGTCGTGGTAGTCATATTCCTTGGCAATGTGGTTAGATATTGATATAATTATTTAATTCATAAAATATCCGAAAAGAATACTTATTATTCATTACGTAAATTGTTTACCATTTTTATTAGGACAAATAGAAACTAGAACACAAGTATTGAATAACACATATGTGTCTTGTTTCATATTACTTTTGCTACAAATCTACCTTAAAGACTCAGCATGTTTACAAAAACATCATCGTTGGCCTAATAACCGATATTGTTATAAATATAGTAAACACACAGGCAATTTATTTAAGCATAATATTAGTTCGTTAGTAAATCATAATAGTCCATTTTTTCGAGATGTAATTATAGTTACTCGTAAGCTGTAACGTAATCATACAAATAAGTAATGTCATCGATAGGTTATTCCGTGTGTATATAAGTAACCAATGAACGAGATACATCACAGTTTAATACGTGATTTAAGCTCTGCGACGATTAAGATGTAGTTCCATAATATACCATAAGATTTGGATATGTATCCAAAAGAATATATTCATCCATTATATATTATAGCCATTACGTAGCCCAGAATTTAATCCTCTTGATTTTGGTGTATGGGGCGCATTAAAACAACGTATCTATAAGAATCCCATAAACATTCGCAACCAACTATGGGAAGAAATAAATTCTGCAGCAGTTTTTTTAGAACCAATGATGCTATTTAATATGAGACGATCTTTTATGGAATATATTGACAAATGAATTAGAGAAAATGGTGGACATATCGAACACTTACTTTGACAAAAAGTTGTGTTATTTAGTTTAACTATTTCTTAATTTGGGTTTTAAACAAAATGTTTTAATTATGACTTTAATTTAACATAAAACGTAAAATGTTTGATGTAAAATCCTTTTATTCTGTTATTTTGTCAAATCCTGTTATTAATTATCCTGCTAATTTATTTATTTTATTTAATATTTCGTTAACTATTAACTTTATTTAAAGGTATTTTATACCAAAATTTAAAAGTATTAATGTTTTTGTCTATTTTTTCTTCGTTGCCTGGAGTAATTGCCTTAAATCAGAATTATGCAGCTGATTTGTAAAATGCGATTATCCCGAAAACTGTTGAGTTTTGAAGTTATTAACAAGTATACCTTTTTTTTGTTAAAATAATGTATCTTTAAGATTTTTTTGTCCCAGATACAGGTAACTTAAAGGACAAAAAAGTTAAGTGCAAATTTATACCACATATGTGGTATATGTGGCGCCCTCTATCAGTTACATCAAAGTGTGTATCAAATTATAATTTCTTATACTTAAAAGTACCCAGTTGTAAATTTTTATACATAAAACTTTACAAACATAAAAGTTATAGCGAAAAATAAAATTTTTAATTTGCACTTTAACACCCTGTATCTTTCCTAATATCAACATTTTATTAAAGCAATTTGGCTTAAATCGTAATATTTTAAAGTGTAGAATCTACTGTTTCTTTTTGTACAAATACTTAAGGACCACCCTGTATAATATTGTATATATATAATATTATATATAATATAATATGTATTAATATTATTATTTATGTGATATGTTTTGTATTATTTAAAATTAAACGTTTATAATTATTTTAGGCTTTTGTATTTCAAAATAATCACTGTTTTACCGAGAACTGTCAATTTTGAAATCCGTTAGTGTCATGTCTAATTGGCAAATCCTTTACGTGTTTGGTTCATACGCTGGTAGTTGTGAGTTCGAATCCCAATTATGAAGTTCCTTTTTTATTTTTGAAATATTTAAAAACCTCACGTTAACCTCACATAATCCGAGTTGTTGGTTTTTTATTTTTATCTTCGTAAAGTAAGTTATGTATATTGGCAGTTTTAAATACCTATGAATATTACATTTTAATTTATATTGTATTATTATATTGAATGATGTTGCAGTGTATTTCTTGTATTGTAATTTTTATATTAATAACAAAATAAACAATGAATTTTACTGCAAAGTATGTGTAAAATTTTTTTTTGCATTCAACTCCTTTTATAAATATATAAAAATAAAAATATATATTTTCATTAAAATATTGATACAATCCTTCATTTACTATACTCCTATTACAGGTCAAATATTTATATACAGCAAACGATGCACCATATACCTATATAACTAATTATTTTTCTCTTTCTGCTCTCTCTTACCTATAGCATTACATATGTAATAATTGTGCAGATTGACTCGTATATAAATTTTTAACGGCGAACGCATGTATATAAGTATAACTTCTACCGGCAGTCCCACTGGACTGCCACACCCGTTTTTTCTTATCACAGGAACAATATTTCGCTTGTAGTTCTATCCTTGACTCCTCTCTTTTTTTCTTTCTCCAAAAAAGCAAACTAATTTCCCTTTCCTCTTCCTTCTCAAAATCTCTCTCTAACCAATTAAATCACTCAAAACAAACATATCTTACCATCTCCTCTTGGTCAAAAAACCCATAACGACCTTTCATCGTTTTAAGTGGAATAGACAGCTTTCATTTTTACACAATTTACATTACGTGGAAACTGGAGTTCAATTTTATATTACACAAATCCTTCCTTTCTAAGCCTATATATATATATATATATATATATATATATATATATATATATATATATATATATATATATATATATATATATATATATATATATATATATATATATTCGTTTGATTTTTGATTAGTATTACAAGAAACAACAAAAATGAGATACGAGGACGAGATGAAACAGTGTCCGAGTGTCCGAGTATAAAGTAATATTTAAAAAATGTTATATTTGGCGGACAATAAATAGCAGATAATCGGGCATTATGAATCTTCGACCGACACTGATGTGGTTTGAATGTTAACTTTACTAATTTTATTTAGTTATTTCTTATAATATAGACCAAAAATTAATAGAATTCAGATACGGCAACATTGAAGAAATATACTAGCATATAAAGGCGAGTATAAAACAAGTTGCATTCAAAGCCCTTGGAGAGAAAGAAAGAACATATAACAAAAAATAAACAACACTATTATGAAATAAATGAGAATAATTGAAGAAAAAAAGCAACTATACAGAAAATGGCTGACTGGAAGAACTATTACAAGGAACTGTTAACAGAACATACACCACAATTTATTGGAAAATAAAACATAAACAATATATATATATATATATATATATATATATATATATATATATATATATATTTCTTATAATAATTGCCGTACCTCCATAGGCTTTACCTAATGGATGTTGAGTTACATTAGTTGAATATTTGGGAATATAAAAATAGCTCTTATTAGTCATGTGTGTTTCGAAAATTAACATTACATCTATATTATGAAAGGAAAGATAGTGCCTTGATGTGATTAATGATTAGAACCAACCCAATTTTTGTGCGTTTATACGGTTTCTTCATTCTGCATTACAACAATATTTACATTGGAATTCTAGTTAAAAGTAAATTTACAGAATCAAAATTGATACAGGTAAAGACACCTGTTCTAAATAATTAGCCCTCTTAATGACATAAAAGTGTATACCAGACATTGTGTATGCAATTTAAAAACAAAACCCCTGCGGTATCCTTTGAAAACCATTTACATTTTTTTTGCTTCCCATTTTTTTTAATTCGAGGGTTCCTTTGAATAGTGAGCGAAAATTTAATGCATAAATTTGCCGCATTTGAACAATGCAAACATAAAAAGGGTCCATTATTAGGTCCATTATACGTACATATGTGGTTTCAGGTAATGTGCAGTGTAATTGAATGGATTCTGAATAAAAAACAAATCGAGTTTTAATTGTGCGCCAGTGTTTTCATATAATGCCATTAAGCGATATTATTTTGCAGCGGCTTGTTAATCGAATTTTATTAAAATTTTCACGTATACCGTATCACACAAAGGTATATTATATGTACAGGTTGTCCAACTGCAATGTATTAAAAATAAAAATTAAAATAACAAAGCGGGTGTCCTCAGTTCCTCTACCTTCCTTATAATAAGCAATATTGTGCGTTTTTCTTCGGTTATTCGTCAATTAATTGATTATTACCTTGATTTTTAGTACCTCATTATACTCTAGTTGCTCAAAAATCAATGTACTTAATTTTTTTATACATATATAAAATGAGTACTTATTTACTTTATAAATTGCGTGAGTAAAAATATATAAAAAACGTGGCAATATATTAAAGGTGCTGGCTATTAAAGGTAAATGCTAATTTTGAAACTCCAAAGAAGATGCAAAAAGTTTACCACTTTTAATGCCTGGCTTTCCCCTAAAAGCCCCCCTGCGTAGGTAAAGAAGAAGGGAAAAAATAGTTTTACGAAGAGTGTGTACGCCTTAGAAAGAAATGTTTTAAATAAAAGATATAGCTGAGATAATTTTGAATAAAAATGTTTACTTGTACTTTTTCTGTAGAATGAACCGTTCTCTCAGAAATAACTCTTGAAACGACGTGATTTTCATCAACATCAAAATCAATTTTAAATAAAATTTATATCAATTCGACTGTAAGAATTCGATATCTTTTGATCAGAGTATGCTATGGACAAAAATCAAAACTTGTTTTATATCATAAATATTTTTTAGTAATATATCTACATAAAAATAAAATGACTCACGAATGTTGAAGCATTAGTTACTAATTTTTATTTTATATAGCATATTATTTAAAACTCTTTGCGTTAGCAATTTCTAAAATAAAGATTAAATCCTTAAGGAACAAATTCATTTCGCGTGTTTTGCGCAGTTGAATTTGGCTTCTTCAAAGCATGACCTAACAAATCATTTCACGCACATGAAATCCCCCCAACTACCCAAAAATTACTTGAATACTAGCTAACTTTACGCAGAGCCGAGTGGATGTTGATTAGCACTCGATTTCCCCTTTTATTCCTGCACTCGCCTATTAACAACCCTTTTCTTATTATAACAGAATAGAAGGACATTGTTCCCTACCTAAATTTTAACCCTTTAATATGGTATTTACCCTTCTAGAATCTGACCAACTGGCCGACGTTTCATCTCGATATTATTGCGGAGGTTAACCTAAAAAGATACCGCGGTAATTGGGTTCGTCTTTGATGGTTACTGATCAAAGGTAAAAGTTACATTATTTGAATTTTTGATGGAAACAAAATATGACAATATTCGTTAAAGTTGTAAGATGTTTACAGGATTTATTTTCATGTGAGTACTTTTTCTGCAATTTAGTTTTCTTTTAACACTGAATTCGTACAAGCTTTACTACAATATATCCATCAAGTGTAGGGAAATTAGTGTTAAAGTAAACAGAGACTAAACCAAATTGTTAGTCTGTACTCGTAAAATTTATATCTAAAACTCAAATTCGATGGACTATAATTTAAAATTATTTATAAATCTGCAACTTTTGGAAACATTATATTCCATGACAAAAAGAAAAAACGGAATATTGTACTTGGAAGATACGTTTCTACGTGGGTAAATCAAGAAAATGGTTAGAGGCAGAATGATGCAGGAGGTAAAAATAAATCAATACATTTAGACTTGTAATGTGCTTCCTTAGTGTGATCTGCTTTGCAATGATATTTAATTGTGAAGTTAGAGTTACAATTATGTAAGTCCTTGTGAAAAAGAAAGAAGTAAGTCATTAAAAATGCGCTGACAACTTGGAATTTACAAAGTATGTTCCAAGCAGGAAAAACTACTGATATTGTACAAAAAACTTATCTAATGCAAATACACATTTCTGGCATCTCGTAGGAGAAAATCAGTATCACTAGACCCAGAAGTTTAGTGAATGTTCTTTATGTTATATCGGTTTAATCGATCTATATCAATAAGTTTTATGTTTATTATCTTTTTGCCTTGTATATATCCTTAATATTTTTCTATTTATCGAGAAATGAGAAAGCTGTATATCAAAAATATTACCATTTGAATCCCATTGCAAAGGTTGTAATGCCCCTCCACCAAAACGTTCATAACAATGGGGCTGAATTAAAAAGTTCCATTAGACATGAATAAATAAGTAAAAATAAAACAAAACAACTTAAAAAGGAAAGCCACTCGAAAAATTACAAGTCCGTCGTGAATATACGAACTTAGAAAGTGCCCTTTGGCAAGACCTAATGACCGTGTACTCGCCACTTGAGACGGTAGGTGGATTACAACTAAAAAATAATAAAAATTTTATGCGGAAACGAGGAAGGCTTCTTGACAAGTTTTCGAGCTAAAAAATTTTATAGAAATCTGCCACTTTAGCGGTCAAATCTCCAGACGTAGCGTGGCACTGAAATTTTGTTGCTTATAAAGCCTCATTCCTTTGTACTTCGGATAATGCGAGAATACTTATAGCTTGAAGTAGTCACTTGGAAAAGCAGAATGGTATGTTTTCTTTTATTTTGTATATGGACACTTTGTGATATATAGGTTTATATCGCTTGTTTAGTTATTCAGTTTTTATCCATTCTCTTTAACTGCTATTTTTTTAATTTGTAGTTCCTTTATTGCAAGGATATGAAGAATCTATCAATTAAAACTGAATACTTTCGTTTTCAACACTTCCACAAAATTTATTATAATTTATTATCAATACAGCTGTTTCGGCAAAGTGCCTTTCTCAAGTGATCTATTTTTGGTGTACGTTTACACTTTATAGTCTTTTTGAATAAAATCCTTTATAAAAAGGTATATAAAAAACCCAGTTGGGCTATGTTGCATTGACAAAACGTTTTCGGAATAAATATTCCATCATCAGTGTCAAGTTGACACTTGACACTGATGATGGAATATTTATTCCGAAAACGTTTTGTCAATGCAACATAGCCCAACTGGGTTTTTTATATACCTTTTTATAAAGGATTTTATTCAAAATTTTTAATATATGGTATACAGCCAAATACAGGAACTTTGTTTCCTTGTGGATTTTATAGTCTTTATTTTGGAAAAGTTAAGGGGGGAGAACTGTTTGTCTCAAGTTGGTCGTTCAGAATTACGTCTGTATATTTTAATTTATTAATTTTTATAAATACTTTAAAGATAGCTTAAGGCCTTTACTAGAATTAGAGTTAAAATTAAAATAATATATATTTTTTTATTATTGAGAGTCCTTTTATGTTTTGCTCTACGTTTGTTATAAGTTCTACCAGTTTGGCCGATGTAAGTATTTGGGCAGTCGCCACATTTAAGTTTGTATACACCACTGTGTAAGTGCTTTTTCTTTTTATTCTTTTTTTTCTTAATATATTTACCTAAGTTGTTGTTTGTTCCAAAACCTAGTGTTATTTCTTTCTTTTTTATGTTTTTGGCGATTTTTTTTGACATTTTGCCTCTATATTTAATCAAGCAAAAGGTACTGGGTTTTTTCTCTGGTGGTGGAATTACTAATTTCAGGGCTTTCTTATGTAGTTTTTTATTTAAAATTTTATTTATTGTTTGTTCGTTGTACCCATTGTTTATTGGTATTTGCTTAATGCTATTTAATCTAGAAGTTGTTTTTTTTACATGGGAATTTCTATCAATCTTTGTAACATGTTACGGTATGCTGCTAATTTCCCATTATAATTTTTAATTTTCTTAATTTTTATAAAATCGCACCGTAAATAATTTTATTTTCTGCAAAAGTTCTTATGAAGGGATCTTCTGAAAATTATATTCACATAGATGTAGAAAAGACTTTTAGATAAAAGACTTAGAGTAAAATCGGTAAGATAGTTTCGAAACAAATTCAGATTTCTGCTTTAATCTGGAGCCTTCTAAAAATTGCAAGACATGACCAGACGATGATAAAGGTGTTAAAGAAGACATGGGGAATCTAAAATTTGCATTCCACGACATGTCTATTCATCTAGGCAGAAATCCTAACGAATTTGTTTCTCGTACTCATACAGAGTAGATCCGAAGAAAATGAAAAAGACAGAAAAGATTTTATTTCACGTTCAAAGCGTCTATGTATCTATTGATACGTATTTCGCTTTAATAAAGCTCATCAGAATAGTTATTCATAGCCGTTCTTAACGTGAAAAATAAAATTCTCTGTCTTATTAGAAGTAACAATAACATGACTTCGTTATGGACGCAATAGCGACATCTGATAGAAAAATCGGTAAGATAGTTTCGAAACAAATTCAGATTTCTGCTTTAATCTGGAGCCTTCTAAAAATTGCAAGACATGACCAGACGATGATAAAGGTGTTAAAGAAGACATGGGGAATCTAAAATTTGCATTCCACGACATGTCTATTCATCTAGGCAGAAATCCTAACGAATTTGTTTCTCGTACTCATACAGAGTAGATCCGAAGAAAATGAAAAAGACAGAAAAGATTTTATTTCACGTTCAAAGCGTCTATGTATCTATTGATACGTATTTCGCTTTAATAAAGCTCATCAGAATAGTTATTCATAGCCGTTCTTAACGTGAAAAATAAAATTCTCTGTCTTATTAGAAGTAACAATAACATGACTTCGTTATGGACGCAATAGCGACATCTGATAGAAAAATCGGTAAGATAGTTTCGAAACAAATTCAGATTTCTGCTTTAATCTGGAGCCTTCTAAAAATTGCAAGACATGACCAGACGATGATAAAGGTGTTAAAGAAGACATGGGGAATCTAAAATTTGCATTCCACGACATGTCTATTCATCTAGGCAGAAATCCTAACGAATTTGTTTCTCGTACTCATACAGAGTAGATCCGAAGAAAATGAAAAAGACAGAAAAGATTTTATTTCACGTTCAAAGCGTCTATGTATCTATTGATACGTATTTCGCTTTAATAAAGCTCATCAGAATAGTTATTCATAGCCGTTCTTAACGTGAAAAATAAAATTCTCTGTCTTATTAGAAGTAACAATAACATGACTTCGTTATGGACGCAATAGCGACATCTGATAGAAAAATCGGTAAGATAGTTTCGAAACAAATTCAGATTTCTGCTTTAATCTGGAGCCTTCTAAAAATTGCAAGACATGACCAGACGATGATAAAGGTGTTAAAGAAGACATGGGGAATCTAAAATTTGCATTCCACGACGTGACGTGAAATAAAATCCTTTCTGTCTTTTTCATTTTCTTCGGATCTACTCTGTATGAGTACGAGAAACAAATTCGTTAGGATTTCTGCCTAGATGAATAGACATGTCGTGGAATGCAAATTTTAGATTCCCCATGTCTTCTTTAACACCTTTATCATCGTCTGGTCATGTCTTGCAATTTTTAGAAGGCTCCAGATTAAAGCAGAAATCTGAATTTGTTTCGAAACTATCTTACCGATTTTTCTTTAACACCTTTATCATCGTCTGGTCATGTCTTGCAATTTTTAGAAGGCTCCAGATTAAAGCAGAAATCTGAATTTGTTTCGAAACTATCTTACCGATTTTTCTATCAGATGTCGCTATTGCGTCCATAACGAAGTCATGTTATTGTTACTTCTAATAAGACAGAGAATTTTATTTTTCACGTTAAGAACGGCTATGAATAACTATTCTGATGAGCTTTATTAAAGCGAAATACGTATCAATAGATACATAGACGCTTTGAACGTGAAATAAAATCTTTTCTGTCTTTTTCATTTTCTTCGGATCTACTCTGTATGAGTACGAGAAACAAATTCGTTAGGATTTCTGCCTAGATGAATAGACATGTCGTGGAATGCAAATTTTAGATTCCCCATGTCTTCTTTAACACCTTTATCATCGTCTGGTCATGTCTTGCAATTTTTAGAAGGCTCCAGATTAAAGCAGAAATCTGAATTTGTTTCGAAACTATCTTACCGATTTTTCTATCAGATGTCGCTATTGCGTCCATAACGAAGTCATGTTATTGTTACTTCTAATAAGACAGAGAATTTTATTTTTCACGTTAAGAACGGCTATGAATAACTATTCTGATGAGCTTTATTAAAGCGAAATACGTATCAATAGATACATAGACGCTTTGAACGTGAAATAAAATCTTTTCTGTCTTTTTCATTTTCTTCGGATCTACTCTGTATGAGTACGAGAAACAAATTCGTTAGGATTTCTGCCTAGATGAATAGACATGTCGTGGAATGCAAATTTTAGATTCCCCATGTCTTCTTTAACACCTTTATCATCGTCTGGTCATGTCTTGCAATTTTTAGAAGGCTCCAGATTAAAGCAGAAATCTGAATTTGTTTCGAAACTATCTTACCGATTTTTCTATCAGATGTCGCTATTGCGTCCATAACGAAGTCATGTTATTGTTACTTCTAATAAGACAGAGAATTTTATTTTTCACGTTAAGAACGGCTATGAATAACTATTCTGATGAGCTTTATTAAAGCGAAATACGTATCAATAGATACATAGACGCTTTGAACGTGAAATAAAATCTTTTCTGTCTTTTTCATTTTCTTCGGATCTACTCTGTATGAGTACGAGAAACAAATTCGTTAGGATTTCTGCCTAGATGAATAGACATGTCGTGGAATGCAAATTTTAGATTCCCCATGTCTTCTTTAACACCTTTATCATCGTCTGGTCATGTCTTGCAATTTTTAGAAGGCTCCAGATTAAAGCAGAAATCTGAATTTGTTTCGAAACTATCTTACCGATTTTTCTATCAGATGTCGCTATTGCGTCCATAACGAAGTCATGTTATTGTTACTTCTAATAAGACAGAGAATTTTATTTTTCACGTTAAGAACGGCTATGAATAACTATTCTGATGAGCTTTATTAAAGCGAAATACGTATCAATAGATACATAGACGCTTTGAACGTGAAATAAAATCTTTTCTGTCTTTTTCATTTTCTTCGGATCTACTCTGTATGAGTACGAGAAACAAATTCGTTAGGATTTCTGCCTAGATGAATAGACATGTCGTGGAATGCAAATTTTAGATTCCCCATGTCTTCTTTAACACCTTTATCATCGTCTGGTCATGTCTTGCAATTTTTAGAAGGCTCCAGATTAAAGCAGAAATCTGAATTTGTTTCGAAACTATCTTACCGATTTTTCTATCAGATGTCGCTATTGCGTCCATAACGAAGTCATGTTATTGTTACTTCTAATAAGACAGAGAATTTTATTTTTCACGTTAAGAACGGCTATGAATAACTATTCTGATGAGCTTTATTAAAGCGAAATACGTATCAATAGATACATAGACGCTTTGAACGTGAAATAAAATCTTTTCTGTCTTTTTCATTTTCATTTACTTAGAGTAAACTCTCGTGACAAATGTTTCCGAAATATGCAAGGAACCTATTTGTGATCACCTTTTCTTTGATACTTCAACCAATACTATTAGTTAGTTACAGTTCAATTAGTTTTAATTACTATCCCCTTTAATTAATATTAAATTTATATTTTAATGAGTATTCCATTTATTCTTAACTTGAAAAAGATAAATGTTCAAAATGGTAAAAACAAAGCTCTTTTTTATGATCGTTATTTTATTTTTCACAACAATTTACATAATATTTAAAATCGGCACGTTCAGCACTTTCTTTTTATTGCTACTCAATAAATACACTCTTATACGTTATTGTTTGTTCTGATTTCGCTGTATTCTTAATTTCGTGGAAGTTACACAAAATACTCAAGGATTGCAAGCGGGACTTTTCTAGAGGGTCATTAGCTGAAAGATGCGTGACCCGAAAACAGAAACAAACTCGATTCAATCATAGATTAAATACTAAACTTTTCCCCTTGGAGGAGATCAGATGCGTGCGAAGAAAAAAAATCATGAGTCATTCTTTTCGGATTTTTCTTATATTTGATGTTATCTGCAGTTAGAAATATGCAACAATCAATAACTAACATAATTGGGAGAATATAAAATAGTTGTATGGAGATTACAAATACATATGAAAAAAAGTCAAAAGTCTGGTCATTAATTTTAAGACACAGAATTTTTAGGTAGATTTATTAGGCATTCTTTTTACTTGTCAGACTTGTCCATATTAGTTGGACTTTCCGTTATCTCCGCTGGTAGTTAAGAGTATATTACAAGACGTTTGACTTTATACGCCCCTTTTTAGCGAACCAATTATTCAAAACTTAGTTTATGAATTTCGATTATTTTATTTGAAGTTTTATTGTTTAGCTTCACCACTAATAATTGTTTATACCAAATGTGTGTATACATAGTATGTATACTAATCTAAACTGTACCCGTATCAATGACTATAAACTGTCGAGACACGTTAATTAAAAATAAAAAATGAGTAACTATAGTACGCAAAAATGGTCGACATTATTTTTACTTGATACACATTCAGTCATTTGCCGAACTGATATATATTATAAATCAGACTGCACGATTTTGAAATGTAATATCAGTCAAAACTATGCTTAAAAAATTACACAGGTTAGAGACATACAGACACAACAATTTTTGGTAGAACCCCTACTCAGAGTGACATGTGTGTTTCAATGGAACAGTGGGACATACAGGTCCGAAGATCAAACCGGTCACACTCCGTAATAGAGTGGTACCTATCTGACCCCCAAGCTATAACCAACCACCCCTCCCCATCGCAGAACATAACGAATAAGGAGGCATTGTACTGAAAGTTACTTTGGATGCCCTGGGTAATGGGACATCCTCTGTTTTACTTTTTGTGTTATAGTATTTCTGTGAATACTTGTGTTAGAAAAACTTAGAATAGCATCTCCCACACAAAGGTATCTATCTATCTATCTATCTATCTATCTATCTATCTATATATATATATATATATATATATACATATATATATATATATATATATATATATATATATATATATATATATATATATATATGAGAGGGATTGATAATCTAAAAGGGTTTATGTGGCCTACAAGTACACGTCAATTAAGCTGAAATATATGGCACGACAAATCTCTGAGGACAAAAACGATTATCGTCAATTAACTTCCCGATTTTTAGGCACAAATCGTCACCAGTAACTTGCTTTTAACAGTTTTAAAATACATACCAAATGAATTGTTGTTTTGGCGATGAAATGTGCTTTTAACTGCAATTCTTACTAAACAGGAACTATTTTGCTTTTAGAGTTTAATAGTAACTTGTAGAATCCATGAACAATTTAAAGTTACGTTTTGTAAAGAGACTGCTTTTAACTTTATTTTTTGTCCTATGTTTTATAAGGAGCTGAATACTTTTATTTTCCTTCGTTTACCAATTGCATTGTTTTCAATAAGGGTAAAGATTTTGCGAGACTTTTGTCAATGCTTTTATACATTCTCCATTTTATTTAATCTCTAAACCAAATAGATTTTTTATGTAATGGAACATGATCGAAAAAAAGATATTACAGTCAGTAACACTCGATTCCGAATAACACTTAGAGGAACAGGTGCGAACTTTTGAAGAACATAGTGGTTTTCGTTTCAAACGCTCATGTACTTGTAATATATTTTCTATAAAACAGCTCTCATAGAAAAACAATAGTAGGACGAAGTGGTCTACATTCGACGTATAATCCTTCAGAAACCAAACATAAATGTAGTTTATTGAACTGAAAAGGAAACATACCTCTTCCCTGCTCGAAAGGGTGGTCAACATTGTAAAACTAGTGGTAACAGCCGACTCATTAGGCCAAGGTGGAAGTAAAAATTTTGTTAAAATTGACAGGTCCTCAAGAGAGCGGAGAGGGTATTTTTTAAACAACCAAAGAATCCAATCCAAAGAATCCAATTGTACAATATTATATACAAGATTTTGATTCCTTTTCTTGTTTACCTTTGCTTATTTACTTATAGGTCAAAAAAGTCACGGAAGAAACGATCTACTTAGATAAACCACTTAACTTTAGGTTACACTAGGAGATTAATTTGGGATAATACACCAACTATTTAGAGGAGCTGAAAATTATAATTAATATTGCCATATTGATCTCCACCTTTGAAGAAATTAGAAATTGAAAACAGAGTCGATATAAGCAAACAAAGATAATATTTCGATAACGAAATCAGCCAAGGAAAAATGCAGTGATTTGAAAAAAGACCAGCAAGTATCACAAGTATTTGCAAAGAACAAAAAATATAAAAAAATTGGTGATGATTTACGTAAAACATAAAACAAGTGAGAAGACTAGAACATGATATCTCGTTAAATCATTTATGAACAATAACGAATGTAACACTATGAAATTCTGTGGTCTTTCTACCAAAAATCGGTCGTCGTAGTCGGCACGCCACTGGGATCGGTCTATTGGTAAAAGAAGAGGTAGTTGGCCGATCGGAGTAGCTTCGATTTTTTCTTCTGTCGGAAACAGAACAAAAAAGCGAAAATCTCTGTGGCCAATCTTTTTGCAGAAGTGAAACTAGATGTGAATGCGAGATGAACTTTTCTTAATGGCAAAACGGAACAAAAGAGAATTTTTGGTTAAGCTTTGGATATAAAAGATTGTCTTGTTTATTTATGTATGCAGGATAGTAACAAAAACGTGTATTTCATTTATTTATTTAATTGTTAACATCCCCAGGCCACAGAGACATAGGGCTAACTTAGCGTTCGTATTAAAATCTTAGATTTATAAAATATTACATTTACAAATAATATTATGCTTATAATTTCTCCATTGCTTCTGTGAATTTTTTTTTGCAAATTCCCCGTGCCAGCTTCATGTTTTTTAAATCTACTAATTTGATTTTTATTGAATCGCCCTTCATACACTGTACATTTTTTGCGTTGTCATCTGTTGCATTATTTTCATACAAGTCTTATATTTAGTACCATTGTTATTATTCTATTGTTTGTCATTCTCTCTCTCTCTCCCTCTCTCTCTCTCTCTCTCTCTTTATACAGAAAGCGAAACGTCTTCAATAAATAGATGAAGTAGCCACCTTCTTTGTCTTTTATTTCTCCACTTTGACCGAAAAACCCACCACTTCTCGAGTGTTCCTTAGTTTATATATACATATATATATATATATATATATATATATATATATATATATATATATATATATATATATATATATATATATATATATATATATATATATATATATATATATATCTAAACAATCTTAACTTAACCATAAATTTGCTTTTATGTACGATGTAATTTTAATTACCTTATAGATTGTTTCATGACGAAAAAGATTTTGCGAAAGTGTAATGTTGAAAGGCGAGGAATATCATGACTGCGCAATCTTAGGGAGTGGTTTGATTTCTCATCTAACCAACGTTTAAGAGCACCAGTGAATGAAATTCATTCACTTCGTTCAATGAAATGATGCCCACCTTTAACAGAAAATGACACCTTAAGAAGAAGACAGATTGTTTTTATAGCTAAAATTGTTCTTTTCTATCCTACCATTGACACCTCCGTATATGACACTTTTTTTTCTGTCATCTCTTGTTTTAATTGTCGTTTATCCCTATTTCTACAGCTTTTCGATTAAAAATTTTTCTTAAAATTGGTTCGTGAAAATAACAACAAGAAATAAGGTCAAACGTCCATATCCATTTTCATTCACCGTCTAGTTTTTGCTGATGATCTTACCATAATAGCAAAGAAATTATGAAGAAGAAACATACTTAGACCATTCCACATAAGATATCAACAAATATAGTATATTGAGGATAAATAAAATATATATTATGGTTTTAGAGTTAGGGAAAATTTATTTGAAAATATAAAACATATTGCCTTTTTTGATATTGTAACGTTTCAGCGTCTCAAAACAGTCACTCTTATCGACAAAAAAACTTGCTCTCTCAAGAAAAATGGCAGCCCATGCATTTTCATCAGGCATAACACATACATTAAGCCGAAAAGTAGAGAAATAGGCTTTTAGAAGGTGTTTTATACTGTCGCCGTGCATTATAGAATAAAATATGGTCGTTGCAAACTTCTCGCTCGGCTATATTTTTAGGAAAAATCAAAGTTTTTCCATGTAGAGTGAGAGAGAAGGTGGGGTAAAAAACATTCGTGTAATATCTTAAATTGCTTTCAAGAAAGTTCGTACGACGGGGAATTCTAGGCGAGCTAAAGTTTTACAAAAACATATTGCCCGCGAACTGGGAATTTTTATTGTTGTACAGGTTATTTGGCAAAGTTATAAAAATATTAAAAGAGTGGAGCAACATAAGGCTTACCGCTTTATAGATCGTTATTTGTATACGAGATGTATGAGATACTGCAGGGTAACATTCCATGGTGCTTAACAAAAGCTGATTATGTAGTGTTAGTAGAAAATATTAACAGGTATACATAAAAATTTGTAGACTTGAGGTGAACATGTAAGATTAAATCCACACTCAGGAAAATTTGGAATTAAATTATATAAATAACTACAAACAATTAAAATTATAACTTTTAGAACTTCCTCTTCTTTTTATAAACAAGTCTGCTTGTGCATTGCCGGATTGGTACCTCTATGGAAGGTTATTAGTCCATCTTTTTTTGTCCATTTATTTTCATTTTCATCTTGGTAATTTTGTAGACATAATAAATTTTATGATGTTCAAGAGAACTTTCCGATTATAAAGAAGATGGATGATATCTTTAGTCTTACTCTGTCGAATGGTATACTCCTATACTATACTCTAAATAATTCCTTGGTAATTTAATTTACGACGAATACTATATCTATCTGCTAATCTTATAGTCTAATTTATTCGATCTTACAATATTAGTTGTAAGTTTCAGTTTGTAATATAACAGGTTGGTGCGTCTGTTATTTTGTGCTTTTAGTAGTATTATTTATATTACTAGTACTCTATATATATAGTATTATATATATAGAGTACTACAACTGATCGTCCAAGGGAAAATAGACAGCAGAAGGGGTCCAGGGAGGAGAAGACACTCGTGGCTCCAAAACTTGCGGCAATGGTTCGGATTGTCATTTGCTGAACTATTCAGATCTGCCGCAAACAAAGTCAGAATAGCCATGTTGATTGCCAACGTTCGGAACGGACAAGGCACATGAAGAAGAAGAAGTATTATTTCGCTATTTCGCTAGTTCTGCATTCATCAGGTGTATATTGTGATTTTTAATTTTGGTAATTAGTGCTGTTAGTGGTTCTGTAATTGCTGTGTCACAATATTTCAGCAGTTCGTCTGATATTCAATCTTTACTTACAGCTTTTCTATTCTTTAGCTTTTAAGCGGTTTTTTTCCCTCGTGCTTTTCGTTTGTGCTTATTTCTGGTCTTTTCGGTTCTAACATCATTTGTTGTCTCTATACATATAGCTGCTTAAAGTAGGCAATCTATGTATCAATGTGTTTGGGGTGTTAGTTCATTTACAGCTTTTTTTTTAAGTTCTTTTAAGGCCCAGGTTATCCCACCCCACCAATTTTTAAAAATTAATTTTTTTCACAGATTCGAAATAGGTTTCTTAATTTCCATATACTCGTTTTTCTCTTTCTTGGATTTGAAAACATCATTGGATCTTTTGTGTTCCTAGGCGAAATCTTATTTAAATGGTGTTAGTAGGGTGTTAGTCTAGCTATAACTTCTTATTTCTTTATCGGAGCTTAGGACCGGCAACAGTTCTCTTTAGCTAGTCAATTTGTTCAAAATCACTTCAGAAAGAATTAGTTTTAGATTTAAAATCGGAAAAAACTTTTGGTTTTTTACTTTAAAATTGTCTAGACAGATCTATTTCGATAATTTTCTTTTAGATTTTGGATAAGAAGCTGACTGGCTCTGTAACTAAAAACCTATGGAAAAAATCCAAACTTAATCAATCCGCAATGTCATATGTTACGTTATAGAACTTGTAAATAAAGCAGTTGTTTCTATCGTAATGAAACTTTTATTAAGCATTTTTATATAATGATCAGCCTAAACTTTTGGAAAATTTCCCAATTTCACATACCGCCTGACCTATTTCCGTTTGAAAAGTTTCTCGACAACGAAGCGGTAACAGCTAATCCTCTACATGCTCGCTAAATACCTGACGAAGCTAAAGAAACAAAAAGAAAGCAGCGGAGTTTGGAGGCAAGAAGACAATAACGTAGAAGACGGTTGAGACATGTACGATTCCTTATTACCGGTTTGCTGTCAGTTTTCGTGCGAAATGGGGGAAATTAGGAAGTCAGTTCGTGTTCGTTCGACGCACGTGCCTTCTACTACTTCACTTTTCTCCTCGATACTTCTCAGTAGTTCTGAGTAGACATTTACAGAGTATCGACTTTTAGAACTCTCTTTTCTGATGTGTTTTGGGTATTGGGGTATTAGTCAATGCGAGTGCTTTTATTGATTTTACTTAATATATGGGTTAGCGGCTCTGATATAAACTTGGAACAAGAAAAAGGAATTAGATAACCCAATATATAATAAATAAGTCTCTTGAGTCTTTAACATTAGTTTTAAAAATACATTATAAAAAACTTTAACAAATGTCAATAAACTATTTTTTAAAATAAACAAAATATTATTGAAATGTTTCTTATATATGTATATGAATATTATTACTGCTAGTCTAAATGATCTTTTCAATTTATTTTTAATTAAGTTTGTAGGCTTATCATATCTTTATATAGACTAGAATTACGCAGAGATTCTTCTTAGGGTGTCTGTCCGTTGCGAACGTTGGCGATCATTCTGGCTATGATGACTTTGTTGATTGCTATACGGAATACCTGTATTGAGGTCTTTCTATACAATGCTCTCAGATTAGCAAGCCATGATATTCTTCTTTGTCCTGGGGCCCTTTTTCTTGCCTTGATCTGCCTTGATTTCTCATTATATGTCCCATGTACTGCAGCTTACGGCCCTTCACGATGTTGACCAAATTCGCGATTGTGTTCATCCTCCATAGTACTTCTTCATTGGTGATTTTGTCTTTCCATGGTATCTTTATGATCCTTCTGTATAACCATAGCTTAAAATCCTGAAGTTTTAATAGAGTTTCCGTCTTCAATGTCCACGTTTCTACTCCGTACAGAAGCACTGAGTACACGTAATAGTTAAGGAGCCTTATGTTTGTTTCTAGGGTGAGATCATGGCTCTTGAATATAGAGATCATAGTCAAGACTGCACTTTTGCCTTTCGGATGTGACATTTAATAATCTTGGGCATTGTCCCAGGACTCATTGATTATAGTTACCAAGTAGTTGTACTGTGAGATACGTTCAATTCTCATTTGGTTCACATACAGATTTGATCGAGTTGTGTTTTCTTTGCTGATAATCATTAGCTTGGTTTAGCTGGTGTTTATATCCAGTCCATGTGTTCTACTTGTTTCCGTTATTTTGTTCATTAAATTTTGCGCAATACCTTTTATGGTATTGGAAAACACTACTGTATCATCTGCATACTGCAGGTAATTAAGGTTGACTCCATTTATTGAGACGCCTTTATCAATATCTTTTAGAGCCTCTTCAAAAATGTGCTCTGAATACAGATTGAATATCAGTGGTGAAATTATGCACACCTGTCTTACTCTACTTAAGATTTTGACCTGATCTGTATATTCTCCATTTATTCGGAGCACTGATGATTGATTCTAATACAGGCCAGCCATTATTTTTAGGTCTCTTTCGTCAATCCCTGTCCTCTTCAGCACTTCCATCATTTGCTCATAACTGACTCTATCGAAAGCCTTCTTGTAGTCAATCAGGCATGAAAAACATACAACGGACATATCTTCATTTCTGAAACAATACCTGCACGCTAAATAAAGTTTGCCTAGTACCAATGGCGTTCAGAAATCCAAACTGATTGGGCGGAATTTGTTCCTCGGGTAAATTTTTTGTGGATGACTTTAAAAAAACAGCTCCAGCAGATGGCTCATTAGACTTATGGTCCTATAGTCTTTACAAACTTCTGCTCCTGGTTTTTTGGGCAGTGGTACGAACTCCGATTTGAGCCACTCTACTGGCAGTTTTCCTGCCGTGTATATTTCATTAAATATTTCAGTTATTATTTTTATTTGTTCTGCATCTAATAGCTTCAGCAGTTCTGCAGGAATTTCATCAAGTCCCGGTACCTTTCCATCCTTCATTTGCCTGACGGCTGTCGTTATTACTTCTGGTATAATTTCGGGACCTGAATTTTCTTCAATGGTGGTTTCTTGTATAAACAGATAAGCAAAGAGATAAGCACAAAATATATTGCCAGACAAAACTAACAAAGAAAAAAATAGTAATATTATGAACATATATTATATATCATATATTATATGAACGAATATTAGTGGAATACAAGAACAAATTTGGATCGTAAAAGTTAACAATTAATTTCATATACAGGGTGTTTCATTAATAATTGGAAATATTTTAACTGTAGATTCCTGGGCTCAAAATATTAAGATATAACCCATTATACTTAAATAAAATGTGGCTCGTTACCCACCATCGATTTTAGCACCTTCGCGACGATTATTTAATGCTATCTCAAATACTGGTTCAGTGTAGGCATTAAACAACATCGGTGACATAACACATGCCTGTCTGACACCAAGCTTATAGAATATAAATATGCTTTATTATCACTGAAAATTGTACAGTTTGATGGACAAAGCTTACAAAAAGTAAAAAAAAAATAATATTAACAATTTAAAATTGACTAAAATTACATAAATCGTGAATATCACAAAATAAAATATAATAGAATATACAATCCATTGCAAATTTAACTAAATTGCAAATTGCATAATAAAACCTTACGAACTAGTTTACGAATAAGTTTAAATTGCTGCATGTGATACCCAAATATATATAAAAATACTTTTAGTTGCTTGTACCTAAACGTACTGTAATTTCTTAGTTAATCGTTAAGAAACTTTTCCACTGAGTAGTATGGTCTTTCAGATAGATAGGCTTTTGTTAATTCCCGGAACTTAAGGAAAGAAGTTATAGATTTAAGTTGCAAAAGGAGATGGTTGTATGATTTGGTTGCCAAATATAATATAGATTTCTTTACTAACTCAGTGGACGGATTCGGCAAATACACATCAAAGGTTGAATTTCTGGTGGAGAAGTCATAATTAGGTCTTGCTGAAAAAAAAATGTAGGTGTTTATGAATTAAGCAAACAGTTTCTAAAATATATAAAGAAGGAAAAGTTAAAATCCCGTGATTTTTGAAGTAGCTTCTGCAATGTGTTATTCTACTGAGGACAAAAAGGTACCGTATTGCTCTTTTTTGTAATTTAAAAATATCATCAGATTGGGCAGCTATACTAGAATCCCAGAAAGGAAGGCCATACTAGAAGATGAGACTCGAACAAAGAAAAATATGTTATTTTAAAAGATGCTAAATTGATTTGCTTTGAAACAGATCTTATTGTATAGCAGGCTCAGGCTAGTTTCTTACTTAACAAATCGATATGAAGGGACCATTTAAGGTTTCTGTCTATAAAAATTACAGTTCTAAAATCGTTCATTGACTGTTATATAATCAATTTAATTTCTTAATAATAATCTACGTTTTGGTAGACAAAATCATGTATTTATAATTACTCATATTAAAACTTTATCCCTCTGATACAACCGGAAGTTGCATGCATGCAAATAAATTTGTAAAAATATTCCCTAGCAATAAATACAAATTTCGCTAGGTGAATTTCTCATATATTTAATAAAAGTAAACATCAAGCAATGACAAAATCCAGGCGGGCTGGAATTGTGATCCAGAAAAATAGGAAGATAATACCCTTAAGCCTTAAGGGAATATATACGTTCAGCTTATTCAGCTCTGGCACAGTTATGCTTCTGTCCCTAATAAACATGGAGATTATTATTTCAAATGAGTTTAACGTTTTATGGGCTATAATAACCTAGTATAACGGCAAATAGAAAAGAAGGGAGATGTAGTAAAATATAGAAAGCGGTTGTGGAATGAGTCGTTCGTTTTAGCTTCCGACAATTCCAACAAAAGCTGAAATATAGAGCTCTGAGAATCTGAGTCTTCTATGTTCCGCTAAATTCCGTCTCGGACGGTTGGGTCATTTTGTTAACAGAACAAGTTTGTTTGATAATGATGTTCGGAATGAAATAAAATAGTTTATTATGCAATTTTTGTATTTAATCTGTTAATAAAAGATGCTTACACTTGTCTTTTTTTTTTAGGTGTCCTCTTACTGTCAAAATTTGAGAATTAGCGTAATTTTGGTTACTTATTTCTCTTGTAGTTACATTAAGCAATTTAAAACATTTGATTGATTTCTGACCAACTATACGCAATTTTGCTTCCTTTGATTTAACGTTTGTGGCACATATAATTTAAATCGTTATTTGAACCATTATATTAATTGTTGAGTGCCGTTTGTTTCTTCTAGTGTCTTCACACGAACATAAAGTGAGCTTCCGTATTTGTATTAAATTTTTTTTCTATTAGTTGTTTTAATCAAAACACCATAAACTAATAATAGTATTTTATAAAACTCTTCAGATAAACTAAGAGTGCTAGTTAGTGATATGTTTCTATAGTCGTACCAAAATATTATTTAAGTGTTAATTAATTTACACCACCAAAACCATTTTTAATGTTCGTAATTCTTGCAAAGGTTTTATGTTTGTTCTTTCTCCCTGTACACTTTATGTGTCAATGATCATAGTCGTTCTCCATAACATTTATCGTTTACCATGTGATCAGTCTGAAATGCTGAGGCGTGTAATAAACCTTTTAGTATATTAATTGTTTTACCTTTGACAAGAGGATTCTGGAAGATATAGGACAATAGGGTACTTTTTTTCGAGGTGTCCTGTTTTACAATCGTTGTTTTTCTGAACTTCAGAGGCCAATGTTTCAACTTTTTGTATTTATCGCCATAAAACGGATGCCTCTGTTGCCGAATTCATCTCCAAAAGTAGTAGGGGTTATTTTACTTCCCGTAATAGGACTGGTACTGAGAAACTTCTGATAAGTTTCCAAGAAGTTGCTACCTGGTTCATCAAAAGACGAACCTATAACCAAAATTATGGATTAAATACATAGTCAATATATCGATCTGTCCTACATTCCTTAATTTTTAATAATATCAAGAATTCAATCCACAAGAGAATTTACACTGTAACTGTAGTAATAATATCAAATAATGAAGATATATATATATATATATATATATATATATATATATATATATATATATATATATATAATAGGATTTATGAACATTCCATTTCTGTTCGCAATTCCGATTCAATTTCAGCTCTCGGTCAACACCATCTTCATACAGGTCACAAAATTGATTTCGAAAACTCCAGAACCATAGCCCCCATCCGCTTTTATAAACCAAGAATTATCCGAGAAGCCATAGAAATAGAAAAAAGACCAAATTGCCTTAATAAAAGAGATGACGCCATACGATTACCTTCTACATGGAGACCTCTCATAAACAAAATATCGCCCCCTCCATCTTCGAATCAAAATCCCACTGTCGGAAATGTTCGCGCCAACTCTCGCGCCAATCCCCACCCTAACCCCCACCTAGGCCACGTCACCATCGACGGTATAAATGAACCGTCCCCTGGTCCCAGTCGTAGTAGTGAACTAGAAGTGACTAGTGAGTGTAGTAGTGTCTGGGGGCTCGGGAGACTGAGACCTCGGAAGCCCTGAAGAAGACATCAGAGAGGATGTCGAAAGCTCGGCAAAATGGATATCGACGCGGTTCAACCCGGAAGACTGGTGAGTTTAATATTAATTTTTATAATAGTATTAATCTTAGCTCTAAGTTTAATATATATATATATATATATATATATATATATATATATATATATATATATATATATATATATATATATATATATATATATATATATATATATATATATATATATATATATATATATATATATATATATATATATATATATATATATATAATATAATATAAATAATAAAGATGACCTGCAACGGAATGGACCACGCTTTGGAAGCTAACGCAGAAAAGTTAAACCTCCTAAAAGTTGGAGAGCTAGCAGTTAACACCGCAAATACTACTGAAACAGACCGGAAACAACAGGCCTTAAGGTATAACATACGAAGAAAAATCAGAAGAACTGTAGTCGAAAAATCAAGTACTTTTTTTTGACGTCCTAATTACCAAACGCAAAGATGTCTCCCGGGGATATACTGCCTATCACAAACCAACCCATTTAGACATGTATCTAAGCGCTCTCTCTAATGACCATCAAGCTCAAATACAAGGAATTGCCGAGGCTCTTATTGCAAGATCCTTACAACTAGGCTATGCTTTTAACAGATAACAAAAACGTATAAAAAAATCATTTTTCTATCAAGAAAAATGACTAAAGTACAACATTAAGTTAAAAACCAGGAGACTACGGCCTAGTTGGACGAATCCTGCTTAAATACGAGGGTCAACGCTAAGAAATACCAAGACTTACTTTTTACTATCGAAAACATAAATTTATGGTATACCATGCCATAAATTAATGACTAAAAAGATATAGGGCAGTACGATCGACAACATAAGTACAAGGTATGTTCAACAGCAAGTGATGGCGTACTGGAGTTAACACCCGACGTGGAGGTCACTAATCAAAATGTTTGACACTTTAATTAAAAAAAAGAAGATGTGCATCTCAAATTTAACAAGTTACTGAGTCCAGAGCCAACACGAACTCCGCAAGTCTTTCACGTATATTTATATATATAATATCTCGATGTTGAAAAGATCGTTTTGCAATTTTCGTTTAATTTTTTTTTCCTATAAATGGGCTAACCTAGTATCATTATCATTTACGCAACTGCAGTGTCTATTTCTTTTGTTATAGTCCCTTTGTTTAGTTGTAGAAGTGATCGTATTAGAAATAAAACATATTTCTGATCGACTCTATCGATTTGTTTTTAATTTGTCAATAAAAATTTGTATTTGTATGGACAAAATTAATTTGTATTATTTAACTTTTTTGAAGTCAAAAGTATACCCCAAGTTCTAAAACGCGTGATCTTTCTTAAAACATTAATAATAATGTGAATAGCATACAAATCTGAAAGGAGCATTTTTGATGAGCTTGTAATATTTGATCTGTTCTGTAAATTTAGATATTTTAAATATATGCACATATTATACAAATTCGATGATAAAGTCTTAAGCATTGTTAAAACATTAAAGTGATTTTAAAGGCTTCCGAGTAAAGCTCAAAATAAAAATATATATCACAAACAAACTGCCAACGGCTGGCGTTTCTGCAATGGGCCGATTTGACTGTAGCGTTGCTTAACGTGAATGGTAAACCTCAACATCCTCGAGACTACTTTTATTCGTCTGAGGTTTTTAGATTGGGTTAGCTCAATTCCTTTTTACTTCTTTCCACTTACAATATATATACTTTGAGTATTTTCTTTCTGTAAAACCTGGATTTTAAAAATATCCTTTAGATATTGAAAGGCTCCGACGAAACTCTCCATTAAGTAGGAGGATTTATGTTAGGTATAAAAATAACTTTTATAAATATAATATATCAATAATTCTATCTATGCATATATACTATATATATATATATATATATATATATATATATATATATATATATATATATAATGGCATGTAATGTCATGTCTTGCAACACAGGAACAAAATAGGTATATCAATGGAAGGCAACCATATATACCACATAACTGCAGCCAAGTTAGAAAAGGAGCATGTTAACTTGGAACAGGATCACTATAGAAGCAATGCGACCAATTTGTGGCATTAGAGTTATAAGACCCTGATGATTTCCAGGGCAAGCACTAAACCGCTACAGCTACCTGAGGAAAGGAATGCCAAACGTTGAAACATTTAAAACAAATAGAAAGGGTTAATGCGAATGAATAATAAAAGTAAAGTGTAATGGTATGTTTCGCAAAACAGAAAAACAGAAAACAAAATAGTTACATCAATGGAAAGCAACCGTATATACGTATTTCTAACTATTGGTGGTCTTCAGTACGGTGTAGCCAAGTTAGAAGGGGACCATGTTAACTTGGGAAAAGATCACTACAGTTAATATGCTTCGTTTCTAACTTGGCTGCACCATACTGAAGACGACCAATAGTCAGAAATACGTATATACGGTTGCCTTCCATTGATATACCTATTTTGTTTTTTTCCTGTTTTGCGAGACATGCCAGTAACTTTTTCTTTTATTATTCACTTGCACTAACCTTTTCTATTATATATATATATATATATATATATATATACATATATATATATATATATATATATATATATATATATATATATATATATATATATATATATATATATATATATATATATATATATATGGTAATATATATGTATATATATAAAATATATATAATAAAATATCTCTGCTAATACTGGATGGACCTTTTAATTGGTACTGGTATATTTTCTTGTACAATTCTATCTAAAGAAATTTATGTAGGTATTTAGTATTTCTGAATAAATTTCTAATGTACTGAAAATGATAAAGTCGGTTTAATACATACTTTAAAAAATTGTTTTTCACCTCCGCATATGCTTTAAGCTTCAGACATCAAAATTCATTGTTACGGTGCAGCAAAATTCAGCTAATTGACAAAACCGAACGTTTCGTCTTTATTGTCCCTTTGCGACTGCTGTTTGTGTACAAAAAAGCGTTTTACAAACAAGCAGCACACAAGACGGCGCGATGCTTCAAAGCGTCTCGACGTAGCCATCGCATCCAATTACAAAAACGCGCCGTTGGGAAGCGACATGTACCTACACGTTTTAGAGGATCATACTATGTCATCTCTTTCACAAGAAAATCCTTGTTTATATTGGGATTATCCTACGTGAACAAATCAGATTCAGACTTGGTGCTTGTCTGACGAATGAAACAGTTCAGGACTTTTAAAATTGTAAGTCGTCATTCAAGTTTAAAAAAATTTACATATTTATCATCTATACGTTGTAGTGTAATGTACTGCTACAGTGACGTTAAAAGATGCTTTCTTTGTATTATTTTGAACTATTTTCTTTATTTTTTATAGTCGAGAGTCTGGTCCATTAGAGGTCAGTCCATCTTTTTACTATAACTACGTCTTTACCATTTATTTACTAGGCATTTCTAATATTTTTTTTACAAATTTCCTGACGATATCGTTTTGCTCTATTTATTTTCTAAAGTACTTTTTTTTTGCTATTCAGACTTTTCTTTAATAACAATTCAGTTTTCCAGTCCTACTCTATTCCAGTCATCAGAGACCAAAATGCCACTGGATCTCTAAAAAATATAGGAACAAGCTAAATTTGGCATAGCATTTGGCATTTTGGCATCAATATGGCAATTAAAATATGCTAAACATATGCCTAAAAATAGTTAAACTTTCGCATTAGAAACTATCTACATCATTTGTTTAAATTTGTTTTTTTTTTTTCGATTAATGTTAACTTCATTTTCGTCAAACTTTAAAAATTGTGGAAGAAAACTGCGCTCTTCACCTTTAAAATGCATTTTGATTTTTGTTGATAAAGACTATCAAAAGATATAGAATCTTTACCGTTGTATCGATACTGAAAACCGCTTACTCCGTACCTGTGTCCTGTAGTTAAAAGAAGGCAAACGCCTTGCTAACAAATTGGGATGTAGACAATGAAAGCTGTAAGAGGCGTTATTTTCACTGAAAGACGTATTTTAGCTATAAATTATATTTTCCATGACTTGATTTGTGAAATGCTACTTTGGAAACTTTAATCAACAAAAAAGATACTGCTGCTGCGAAAGGGGTTGTAAGTATATGTAGGCATAGGAATAATAATTTTGCTAAATAAAGCTCACAATTATATTTTTATAGCCAAACAGTAAAATCTCGGATTGTATGTAACTGATTGAAGTATTTGTTATATTAATGGAGATATTGTTTATGAATAAATTTGACCTTTTTCTTCAAATTAGAAATTCTAGTGAAACTCATTTTCGTTTCACTGAATTATGGCATTTGCAACGCAGAATAATTAAATCCTGGAGTAAGTGATTCTCTATCTAAAATTTAAACATTTAAATTATCCATCGTGAATTAATTGTGCCCAAATGAATCGCTTTTTACAGACTAAAATCACGCCATTCCACTGATTTCAAAAAACCTCGTCGAATATCGTAGTTATATTTTCCAATAATTTCCATTCCATATAAAAGTACATATTTGTTTTAAATTGGCTGGTACGCATTCATAATAAACATACATGAATTTAAATGAACCAGCATAATTCCGGATCAAAGCGAAATATGCGGATTTGTCTCAATATCCACTTTTTTATGGAACTCTGCGCTCTTTGTGTATCGTATATTTAGATTCGTATGACGGTTTAGATAAAGGTTTTATTTTAGCTAGAAATTAGAAAAGTAGTATTAACAAGACCTGGGATAGGTCGGAAAATGTATGAGTAACTGCTACGATGATTTTTTGTTCTATTAGCACAAAATTGTCGTCCACGACACGAAAGTCACTTTGAAGTGTATGGCTTTATTTTATATTTAAACTAAACTAAAGCCAAGAACACTGCAATATATACAGATTCGATGTCCTCCATCGACTCGATTAAGAATATAAATTCCGAACATCCATTAGTTCATGGCATACATGAAGCAACAAACTGCCCCACTTCTTCTGGAACAAACATAACATTAATCTGGATTCCTTCACATGTTGGCATTTGAGGTAATAAGACTGCTGATACTGCTGCAAAAAAAGCAATTACAACAAAGTACAAATCAAAAAGTCCTGGCAAAACCAATGGAAGAATTTAACCTCGACATTACACAAAATATAACCTACCATCGAAACTTTTCAACTATCTAACTTTAGTAGAAGAGACAAATTAAGCGTTCGCAGGATAACAATTGATCACACACGACTAACACATGGACACCTGATGGCTTCGGAGATATCACCTGTCTGTGAAAAGTGTAGCGAATCATTACCCGTTCAACATATTCTTACACAGGGTGTCAAATACGAGCAAGAACAAAAAAATACTCCATACAAAGTTTTACAAAAATGTGATCTTCAGCAAATTAGAACTTGTTCAGAATGTACTAGATTTCCTTCGACAATAAGAACTGAAGCAAGTCATATCAGGTATATTTGAGACTTTTTGGAATTTCTATAATTGTTTGCGGAGTCGAATATCAATATTCAAACAATAATCGTTAACAGTTTTTTACTTATTGGAAATAAATTAAGCATTTCAACTTGTATTTCGAAAGAACTAGATTTTTCAGTTTGGAGTATTAAGGTTTTTGTTTATAATCGATTCACTATCACTCCCATTGGATTTACTACTTTTACTTCCAGATCTAACAATAAATTCATGGCCTGAACTGTCATTTTCAAGACTGATAATCATTTGATCCACTGCTGTAGTATCTATCGTTGACTCCAAATCAAGAAGTTCTTTTTCAAATTTGAGGGCATGCAAACCTACAAAACATATGCAACAAAAGAAAGAAAGTAGGAGAGATAAAGGACTAATAAAAATAGGCTGGGTCGACAGCCTATTTAATTTTGAATTTCGTCGGGGTCTGATGCTCTAGCACTTTTAGAAATTTTAACCCAATTAGTACGTCACATTTGTCGAATGGGGATGCCAGGAACTGCCTGGGAACGCGTTCATGGAAAAGAACAGCGGTAAATAGAGATGGTTGGAGAAGCCTGTTGAAGGAGGCCAAGGCCCGATTTGGGCTGTAGCGCCATTGGATGGATGGAGTACGTCACATTTATGAATGGATCATTAGTGTGATTACTAGTTGTTTAAAATCATAAATTCATTGCTAAATTGGAAGTAATAGACGATATCAACAATAATAAAGGCGGTACTAATAGTATCATCCCACCAGGAAAACAACTATTATTTTAATTCGTAAATGTAAAGAAGGTGTTTGTTACTAATTGATTTTTAAGCACTTCCTTTTTATTTTTAGATCTTTTTTTTATTTATTTATGCCACAACCTCATAGGGTCGTTAAAGTTGTACAATTTAAAGTTTAACAATTTATTTAGTACATTTATGGAATATAAGTATGATGTCAAATTTTTCATATCAGTTCCGTCACTTAATATTGCCTGTAAGGTATTTTGTAATTTATATTGAAGTCTCTCCATGCAATATAAAGGACATTCCAGTAAAATATGGCGAACACTGAGCACAATATCACATACGTAGCACTGTGTTTTTAATTCACTCTCCAGCAGATGTTTATGGGTGATGGCGGTTTGGCCTATTCTCAAACGAGATAGGATGGTTTGATGTATACGCTTATTTGGGGTTGATTTCCAAGGTAATATAGAATGTTTTACTTCTCGTAGTTTAGATGTTGAGTGATTCCACTTGGTCTGCCAATCATTGATTATTAAGTTGTAATTATAGGTTTTATATCTAGATGTGGAATGCTTCTGATTTCTACAGCTTGCGGACTCGAGATTGCTAGTTTTACCAAGGAATCTACTTCTTCATTACCAGCAATTCCGACATGGGAAGGAATACATACAAAGTTCAGATTTATGTTCATAGTCTGCAGGTGGCTTAATGCTGATCTAATAAGTAGTAGACTTGGATGGCTAGGATATAAGTTATTTAGGGAAATTACAGAACTTAGGGAATCCGTAATAATGACAGGGTTTCTGATACTATTTTCTACCACACAATTTATTGCATTGAGAATAGCGGTTAACTCGGCTGAGTCAATGGATGTTAATTTAAAGAATTTCATTAATATTTTTGTTTTATTAGACATAAATGCTGCTCCCACTCCATCTATAGTTTTATAGGCATCGGTATATATAAGATTATGGTTACTGTATGTCATGAGTTCTTGGAGGACATATTGATATAATGCTTTGGGATGGTTATTTGCTTTTTTATATATGGAGACTTTGGTATTGATAGATGGGATGGGAACAGTCCAAGGGGGAACAGTGTTAATATATGGTATACAATAGGTATCTGGAAATTTGAATTCAAGTTCATTGAGGTATCTATTTACCCTTTCATAAAAAGGAAGGTCAAGCCTAGCATGTGTTTTAAAGATATTCCTAAAACGGTCTGAATTTATATAGTGGTTAACAGGATTAATAGGATTTGCCTGTGTTGATGCCGCATATGTTAGTAAAAGTTGTTTTATATAGGATATATTTTCACAACCACATACACACCTTAAAGATTATTTATTCTTCTTCTTTCTCTTTCTGCTTGTTTATGGGCAGACTAATACCTCTTTGTAAGGTTGTCACTCCATCTTTTGCACGGTCGCCCGATACTTCTTCTGCCGATTGGTGACTTATCTCTTGCTATTTTGATGACACGGGTCTCCTTCATTCTGCTTATGTGGTTATTCCATTCTTTTTTTTTATTTTGTGTAAATTCATTTATACACTTTACGTTACATTTTCTTCTAATGTCCTTACTTATCTTTCGATCTAATAGCGTAATTCCTGTAATTCTTCTTAGTACTCTCATCTCTACCGTTTTCATTAGCTTTTGCATTGTGGCTATGTCTGGTCTTTTGTAATGGCCTTGTAATTATGGTATGCTTCTTGTGTTTTGGTTGACATGTATTTCAGGTAAGCTTTTTTCTTTTCTTTACATTTTTCCTTCACTTCTATGCAAAACCATGGAGTTCTTCGCCTTGGGAACAATTTATGTTTATTTATGTTTCTTTCACCAAGAAGTTCATTGGCCCAGCTTTCTTCCATTCCATCACTTTCTGTAACATAGGTGTTCCTGCTTTTTTCGGTTATTCTTTTTTGGAATAGGTATCTTGTGGAGTCATCTTGTAAATTTTCGACTTTTATCTTTGTCATGTATTCTGGTGTTTTGTTATCACATATATGTGATTTCATTCGTTTCAAGTTTTAAGTTTTTTATTACTGTTATTAAATCTAAAGCATTTAATTTGGATTAATTACAATTAATTTTCAACACAATCACAATGTCCTGTAATATGGGTTGCCTGGTTTTACACAAACTAAAGTGAATGACTACAGCTAAACTACCGTGTAGTAGCCAAGCATACCAATCTCCTGATGAAGTTTATACTTATGTCTAATTTAATTTGACTTTTGTTTAAATATATTCCAAGGAAAATACCCCAAGTATTATATATAATAATAATTATATATATATATATATATATATATATATATATATATATATATATATATATATATATATATATATATATATATATATATGTTCGGAAAGATTTCCGCGGTTAGTACAATTAAACTTAGAGCTAAGATTAATATTATTATAAAAATTAATATTAAACTCACCAGTCTTCCGGGTTGAACCGCGTCGATATCCATTTTGCCGAGCTTTCGACATCCTCTCTGATGTCTTCTTCAGGGCTTCCGAGGTCTCAGTCTCCCGAGCCCCCAGACACTACTACACTCACTAGTCACTTCTAGTTCACTCAGTAGTGAACTAGTGTAGTGAACTAGTGAGTGAACTAGAAGTGACTAGTGAGTGTAGTAGTGTCTGGGGGCTCGGGAGACTGAGACCTCGGAAGCCCTGAAGAAGACATCAGAGAGGATGTCGAAAGCTCGGCAAAATGGATATCGACGCGGTTCAACCCGGAAGACTGGTGAGTTTAATATTAATTTTTATAATAATATTAATCTTAGCTCTAAGTTTAATATATATATATATATATATATACACAAATTACTAGTTTGAAAGATAGAAAGGAGGTACTTAGACGGCTGAATCAATAAATGTTAGTGGTCAATATTGGGCCACATTATGAAATACACTAAAAATATGAACTTTTTTATCTCATTAAGATAATAATTAGGAAAATCGGTTACATCAGTATTTAGAGAGGCTGTTAATAAAGCTATAATTACGAATAATACAATCGACTGTATATTCAACAATAGGTAATGGTCATGGAACTAGAAGAAGAAGATATAGAGGCAGAATTTAAACGATTCAAATTCAGTACGACGAAAAACTTGAGAACATTAAAAAAAAAGGAAAGATGGACGATCTAGTCAAATAATACGACAAAAGCAAAGCGTGTCCTGGAGCATGATAAGAAAAGCAATAGGAGGTAGAGTCTAGGATCAAGATAATAAAAAATACATTTAATAAAACAATTGTCTACTTTTCAGTCACTTTGATATGTGTGTTATTATTTTGCTACTTATTCAAAATAGTGGCAAATTGATTGAATATACTATAGTATCCTTACCTCTATATTTCCAAATATCAAAAGATATTTTGTTTTAGTTTAGGGTAAAGGAACAGTACAAGATTATTATATTAGTCATATAAGTTGCTGTCGTTGTACATTGAAATAATAAGCGGATCGAAACCAAATTATCGGAGGGAAGCAACAAATTAAAAGATTAGATTCTAATATATAATAAAAGGTTTATTCAGGACAAAATTAGTAGAAAAAATGAGCCAGAACATAAAAGTAAATGCTAATATTATTACAGATGCTGTAATACAAGGTGTAAACTAAAATTTTTGCAGAAATAATAGAAGAGATCAATATATTTGTGCACTTAAACCATTTGTTGTCGAAACATTTATACCGAAAATTGTATCTAAGAAATAAGATTCGACCGTTCATCTGGCGACCTAAAACATTCATTTACTGTGTAATTTGTTTTTAATTTTCGAGAACGCAACAAAAACCATAAGGTGACATATCAGGACTGTATGCAGCACACCTCTATTAAAACGATATTTTTCAATTACAATAAATGCTTGTATACTATTCAGCATTGACGACTCGATCATTCTCTAACTAAATTGTGGCAACATGCTTTTTTATCCAAAAAAACTGGCTACTATTTGTTTTGTTTTGGCTCGACTAGATACACTCATATTTGCGGTCGTTTGTTCGTTTTGGGCTTAGAGTAATATACCTATGTTTCATTACCACTTATGGAAGGGATTCCATAGCAAATTTGAGATGCCTCCATTAAATTATAGAAAAATCGTCCAATTTTAAGAAATGCAACAAACAGTTGTTTGCATTTGACTAGCCATAAATAAATGAATCAATATTTTCTGGGACAGAGCAGTAAAAAACCAAGACGAACTTTATTGACGTATTTTGCAATATGTCACAAAACATGTCAAAATTTTTTCCTAGCTGGCTCTGTGCAAAATTACGCCTAGAAATACTTGGAAAAACATTACAAAAGCATTTTGAGTCTTATATTTTGGAGCAAAAGTGAGCTTGGGGAAATAATTGAAAAAACGAAAGAGATTTAACTGTAGAACAATGTTTATTTTTTAAGTAACCAGTTGTTTATATATTTAATAATGAAATTTTTCGAATGAGATATCGAATCTGGAAAATAATAAATTTAATATTTATTTAGTAAATTTTTAACGTATATAATCGTGTGCAATGGCAGAATAATTATATATATTATTTCAAACAAAATTCACTTTGTTTTTAATACGGAGTGCAAATACCAACTAATGGAAACATTGAAAAAGGCAAATAAAAAAAATACAAATCGATTATATAAATAACATAAATGTAAATTCGATTGAATTGTGTGCAAATAAATAGTTTATTTTATATTGTTTGGTTTTGTGCTACGACCTAATCGACGCGTTTTGAGTAGGATATGTTATGATTACGGAATTTATAAAAACACGGGATTTATTTGCGTCGGATATTAATAACTGTAGTCTGTTTAATTTTTATTAATCCGTCAATCTCGCCATCACCCAGAACGTGTATAATTTCTTTAAAAATAGTAATTTTTACCGAAGCATGGTGTTTTTGTTTTTCATAATTTTCAATATCTGTTTCAATGTCTATAAAAGTGGTTGAAAGCTATTTTATTAGTTATAAATGCTGTAAATTTTCTAGCTTAGATTTTTTTTACATAATGATTTATAATGAAACGAGGTAATACACTGATCAAAAGATATAAAATATTTCCGTCGAGTTTATACAAATTTTATTTACAATTGATTTCGCGCGCGTAACACATTTAAAATCGCCGGTCGCTGCAAAGTGGCCAAATACAAATTAGTGGTAAATAGATTTTTTATGTTTTCCGTCCCTGCGAGGCATGGTTTTACTAGGAAGTCAGGGGATGTGAGTGGTAAAGTTTATTGCATCTTTTTTGTGGTTCCAAAATTTACATTCTCAGCAAAATTCATCTTTTTTGTATGATTTTTAGACGTTTAGTGGCATTTTCATCTCTGACGGCTGGAGTCATAGTTATTTTCTGGGAACCGTACCATACATCTTTTATAAGTCGATGAATGCCATGTCGACAGGTTTATTTTTCCATGTTTTTCTCAATTAATCGTTGGAGCGTATATATGTGGTTTATACAGGACCTTTCTGCAATAAATCCTGTATAATCGTCTTCGATTTTATTTAAGATTGATTTTTCTATTTTTTCTTAGAGTATTTTTCCATATAATCGGCTCATAAATGGTATCACACTATCGACAACTAGTATCGACAACACTATCACACTATTGACAAAAATGAGCTGATTCCAAAAAAGTATAATACTTGGGGTATAATGGATATAATTTGAAACATATACGCTTAGAAAATTTATTATTTATTATCAATTACAAAAAATTAACCTACTACTAGTTTTTAGTGAAATATAATTAGTTTTAGTAACGTTCAATAACAAACTAGTACAATAATTGTATTAATTCGTGAATGTGCTGTATTAGTGCTTAGAATTAATTTGAAGTAGAAATAGATGTGAGTGTAAAGCAAAGAATTGAAATACTCATGATGATTGGGTATGGAGACTAATCGTGAACTCAAATGGAAGTGTGTAATTTATTTAATGATAAATATCCTGAAAGACCCATAACGCAGCCAACAGAGAAAGTAAGATTGTAAAATTGAATTTGTACAACGTTTAGGTTACTGTTAAATACAACAAGGGCTACAATTCAAACATTTAAGATTAAGTCGTGTATTAATTACTGGATTACTTTCAAGTTATGTGTTATTATTTATTTTTTAATTTAATAGTATTAGAAATCAATAAAAATTAATTTTCTATGCGCATATCTTTCAAATTATATCCGTTAGATACTCAGTATTATACTTCTTTGGAATCAGCTCATTTTTATCGATCTAAAAATGTCCTAAAATACAGGGTGTTGTTGTTTAAAAAAGAGCCGATGACGTCATTACCTTAATGTGTATCACCTTGTATAATGAAATTTTACTGTAAAATGTAGAACATTCAACTAAAAAATCAGCGGGCTTTAGATTTTTTTAAAAAGGCTTTTCATTTGGGAAATATCGAATGTATTCCATACTTTACGGACACACTGTATATATCATGCAATTTTACTCTAGAAAAGAAACGAAGTCACTTTATATAAAACAACCCTAAATAAATCAAGCTCGGAAAACCGACTCGCTTGTTAAAATCTCCCAATCTTCTAAAGGAATAAATATGACACCACACTTATTTTTCAATTTGCAATTTGGCACAGCCCAAAGAGAGTTATTTAATTTGATAGTGGCGGTTTTGGTCGTTGGAAAGGATTCAAAGCGCTAAACAACACCAAAGAGTAAAATACAAACAAAAACTGGAGCAGATTGTAACTGACACTTAACATTATTTATACAACTGTCTGCTACAATATATAGATGTGCCGTTCGGTAGAAACTACTAACTTTTATGACTTATATTATGACTTATAACTTAACTAGAAACTTTTATGTTTATTTCTTTTTATTTAATAAATACCAATAAGATGCTTGAAAACATTACAATCTGATCAAATCAACCAATATAATCAATCAATTTTTTTTCTAACCTAAATTATTAGTAAAAACTTAAAACTGAGGACAAATTCACTAGTGTCAATAATTAGGTTCTGTTAATTTATTGCACAAATAATAACCTCTTCTATATATTATATTATACTAAAATTTACTTTATTAAAAATTGTATCTATAGTATTTTTCAGATAAAAATGCGTGCACGTCACAATTTATATAAAGTGAACGTCAACCTTGTGTTCAAATTTTCCTAACACAGCTATTAATACGAAACTCATACGGAACTGCTCGATCTTTCATAGGCGTCAACATGGTATAATAATCAGAAAAATGTAATCATCATTATAATGGAAATTTTAGAATTATATTGATTAAATAACCAAAAACATTTGTTATTATTAATAATATAAATTTTATGAAATAACTCTATAAGTCTAATATTCTACAAAATAATAATTTTAATTAAATATATTAGACAATTGTACGCAACTGATACCTGAATACTTCAAATTTTTTAACAGTTCAGCGTGTGGCAAAATTGTTTTAAAAGGTTGCCGCTTTTTTAGAGTAAGAATTTTGTTTATGTTTTGATTTCTTACACAATTTGATATACACAATATAATAATAGATTAATAGCTTAAAAATTAATTATGGTCGTGTATTGTGATTGTGATACGCCAAAACAACTAAATAGTCTGTAGAAAGCTGATAAGCTTTCATATAAGATAGATTATTTTGAACAAGAAATAATGGCGGGACGTTTTTACTATTAATGCTCTAAAAGTGGTAAGTTTAAAATTTAAAATATATAATTTTGTATTAAAATATGTTCTTATGTATTTTAGCGTGTTGTAGTAATCTTAAAACTAAGTGTATTAACTGTTAATATAATAGTTTGACAAATAGTTGACATTTTAAAAATTGGTCACTTACTTACTATTCTGATGTTTTGGCAACGCTGTGGGTTCTGACGCCGTAAATCTTGAATGACGTGCACGCATCTTTATATGAAAAATACTGTACTGTTTGATTATCGTAAGAGAGAAAATTTTGCCGGCAATATTTTCGATTGGTATGAAAGTTTGTTGCCCGGCAAATTTTCGCGAATTAAATTTTGACAGTTAAATTACGAGACTTCAGTCAAGTGATTTTGTCAAAATTTCATAAGCGAAAATTGCCAAAAGGCAACAAACTTGAATAAAACCAGAAGAAAATTTTGCCGGTAAATAATTTTCTCTCAAATGATATTCGACAAGACTATTTTAGGAGACAATGAATGCACCATATCAACGAAACATACTCTTTATTTATTTGTTAACAATATTAAATGTACAATTATTATAAGCTGTAGAAGTTTGCCCATTCTTTTCTACCAAAGCATGATTTTGTGTATTATTGGCCTGTAGCATTTGGGAACTCGAAGGTCCAGCTTCATTTGTTGTTCTGAGGTTTTCGATCAACTTCTGGTGATCATATCATAAAAATCTCCCATAACATCAAATTTCTTCCGGAAAAAGTGAATCTTGCAGTTTACGGCTTCATTGTCTCTCCAAGCAAGTTAAAATGAGCGAAGGTGAAAAAACTTTTTTTGTGCTCCATCGAGGTTTTCTCATCGTAGCCTTGGATGATTTTTAATTGTTTTTCGGTGGATAATGCTTTTGAACTGAGTTTTCTTTTATCTTGAACACTTTGAAGCTGCCCCTGCTTGGTATCTCTGGCCAATCTTGCACATAGAGACAGCAAAAAAACTAAATTAACTGGATACAGTACTGTACTTTGGTATTTAAATCAATGAAAACTTAAAAAAAACTGAGTCATTTATTGCTTAACTTGGAATAGGGGCTTTCCTGCCACGTGCAATGGATTGGCAGTAGATAACTTCCTATCTTTTATATTTGTATCAATTTTTGACTGAACTTCACAAAAAAATTTACTAGTGTAACTTAAGAATAACGGTACATAACCCAGATTAATTGTTATTTTATATATTTCCGTTTATTTGTGTAGTGTATAGTCGTTCTCCTCTTATTGTACCTGGAAACTGGAGCTGAATAAATGTTTATGTAAAACCAAGTTAAGCCTTACACCTTGTAGTTAATAAATTTGGAATAGTTTAAATACATACCTAATCTAGAACGCCCCAGGCGGCTCTTATTAATTACCGAGTATGTAGTTTGCTACGTGAGAGTACGTTAGCGTAGCCTGGATCCTAAGTTATATGTATTAAATGAAAACAATATCGCTAATGAAATATATTCTGTCAGAGTGAACGCAAACTATGAACCACTTTGCATTATAGTGTTGTTCGAAGAATGTTATCTACTATACTTCTCTTTTGTTTAAATCATATCGAGAGTTATGTTTACGTAGCTTCTCAAACCAAATCAATAGTCAATCATACTAGGATTACACAAGTTTCATGATTAGTTTAGCTTATTATAAAATAACATTTCAAATATCATTTGTTTGTGTTTTGTGTTTATAAATAAGTGCTATCTCTTTTATCTTCTTATGTAGATTAAAACTATCGTGTTTCCTGTGAAGTGTATATATGTCCTTGCACTGTTCATTTACCCATTTTTCTTTGGCTTCTTTAATTTGTCTTTGATTTTCACCTGTATGCTGGTATGCTTTATAGGAACTAACAGACAACTTGACCAATCTTATAAGTTTTCTAGATTTAAACATTATCAGACTTGAAAACAAACATTAGTTTTCCGTATTTTATAAATCTATTCATACTGACACGACTGTACACAATTTTTCATTCCATCCTACACAACATAAATTGGCAACATATCATAGCATGTTACATAGACTAATAGAAATTTGCATTTCAAAAAACAACTTCTAGATAAAATTAATTATTATTAGAAAAATAGCAGTAAACAATGGCTACAACGGATAGACAATAAACAAAATTTTAAACCAAAAACTGAACAAGAAAGCCCTAAGATTAGTCGTTTCCGAAAGAAAGAAAAAACCCAGTACTTTCTGTTTGATTATATATACAGGCAAGATATCATCAAAATTAGCAAAACACATAAACAAGAAAAGAATAATGTCAGCTTTCAGAACAAACAAGAACTTAAGCAAATATATTAAGAACAACAAGAGCCAAAAGAAAAAGTACACAGTGGGGTATACAGACTTACATGTGGCGACTTTCAAAAAATTTACATCGGTCAAACGGGTAGAACCTTTAACAAACGGATAGCAGAACACAAAAGGACTTTTAATAGCAGAAATATAGATTCTACTTACGCATTTCACCTTCTAGATCACAATCAATGTTTTAAATTTTCAGGAAAAAAGTTTTCAGTGTTTTATTGTTTGATAAAATGAACTTTCGTCAAGTAACGGTCGAATGTATCGCTGATGTATAATTTCTTAATTTCAGATGTATTACATATCTGTTTTCACAACTAAGTATGAAGTGATGTTTTTAATAGTTTATGTGCTATGGAAACTGGAATATACAATAAATAAATTACATCTTTGAATCTTACTCTAGCAAATATTTTTTCAAATTGAACACACTTTAAAATACTGCACTAATATACTCAACAATTTCAATAATTCAATTTTTATAATAAAATCCAGTTTTTCTAATCAAATCAATGAGGAAGGGTTTTCATCTCTGCTGCTCTGTTTGCTATATTCACTTGATGTTTCACTTGTTCCATTATCTGTCCCTCCAGCTCCAATTTACACCTTAGTAGATTTGCTGTTATAACCATGCAATTTGATTTTTCTATCCATAATTGCGTCTAATTTATGTAACTGATATCTCAACAATTAAATTAACTGATCTGGTAATCTTTGTTGTAGACACTGGATAACATCGGGAAAACTTCAGACGATCAAGAAGTCTGAATAACTAATTTTCATGACCAAACACACCTTGTTTCCTCAAGCCACAATTAACAATCAATCTATCCCAATAAAGAATATAGTCAAATATTGGGATATATATATATATATATATATATATATATATATATATATATATATATATATATATATATAAAATAAAATAAAAGTACTTATCTTCAATGGTAATTTGTAAGCTTTGTTTAAAATCTGTGTCGATTATGTTGAAAATGTAAACAAAATTAATTATTAGAAACTGAAACAATAATAAAAGGATTTCTCTAATTGCTTGGTAAGTATTATTGATAAGTTTTAAATAAATATACAAAAAAATTCCGAACAATATAACACTTCACGTTTGTTTAAACAAGTAATTGAAATGAAAGGTGTAAGTGCTCCTTGCCATTTATGTAAAAAGTTCCGATGCAAATGAATTCTTGTTACAATCAGTAGCATATGGCCATATGTTCATACTTTTATTATGGCATCCATCAATCATTTATTTTATATAAATTTAGTCATTGTTAACACGTTAACATCCACTGCGTCTGAAAATTTGGTCCCACAAGCAACCCTTGGTAGTATTTTATAATCTAATTCGTTAAGAATAAGAAAGCAAATAGACATCGGGTCTGATCGCAACCTACTGGTAGCTCAAGTAAGAGTCACACTGGAAAAATTAAAGACCACAGTTAGATTAACGAAGTAAACCTTGACGCCCTGAAGGACAACAACTAAAGTGTTCTACTATATACATAACTTAACCAAAAAAATACAACAATTTAAAAACTACAAACAAATTGCAGATATAAATAATATTTGGACAAATATCAGGGATACAACCAAAGAAACTACATTAGAAATCCTAGGAAAAGCAAATAAACAGAAAGGAAAAGATTAAAACTCATTTAAAGCAGTTTAAGAACAATAAAGTCGTATCCATCAAAAAAAACTCAAAAAATCAGGGAACAGTAAATAAATCAGAATATAAAGTAACGTAAAAAACCAACACTAATAAATATTCTAATGATAATCCTTCAATAGAAGTAGTAATTCTCAAGTGATCAAAATTTGCATTAATAGAAAAAAAAAGAACAAGAAGTGTAAGCAACGTAATGTGCTTGATATATTTCTTTGTGTTCTAGATTTTGATACTTACTGTTTTCTTCTGGGTTTTACCTTTCATGTTAATAGTTAAATAAAACGATTTCATCCCTTATTTTCGCATTCGCGGTTTTGTTTATAATTCCCAAACAGTTGTTGGAAAAATTACAACACAACCGTGAAATTAAAACAACTTTATATGCACATTTCGATGCAACTTACAAAAAACGCCGCACTACAAAACTTCCCTGCTATAATACGTAATGAATAGGCGAACCACCGTATAAACATCATTTCCGAAATAAACAAAAACTTGCAGACATTCATCAGCAGCGTCAGCGATGTCAGAAATAGTGAGAACTGCTGTTCTATGCGATGCTTTTTAAGAGCGTCATTAGGCTCTGGATGTCTTTTAATCTCGAATTCGACGTGACTTCATTTTAATTAATAGCAAGTACTTTTATTTGGTCTTATTACATAGGGAAGAGAGGACGAGTGAATGGGGTGGATAATTTATTAAAGCAACTAAATGTCATCATATTTTATAACACCGTCAAAATAAATTAATGTGAATAATATGCTTAATATTACTGTGTTCTAATTTTAATTTTGAATCTTTTAATCAGATTTTCTGTAAACTTCTTCGTTTTAGTATTTATTCTATAGCTTCGTGAGTTCCTTTACGAAAATTTCTATTTTCGTCTCTTATCCATATAATCTACACTCGATTTGGAAATGCATGACATTGCATCGTTATGACAGAAAATAACAACGTTGTTTCAAAGCCGAAATATTATAAATATCGCCACCTTCTCGTAGTTCAATCGTCTTAAATAATTGAAACAAAATTTGATACATTTCTCCCTATCTATTGCAACTATAATCAATCTACTTAATTTTTTCTATGTACCTCCTATTTAAGGCTAGGACGACAACATAATAATATTTTAATCTCTTGTACAACTTTCATAACAAATAAGTCACTTTTGGAGAGTCGCTGAACTTTTTGCGTTAAGTCGTCTTCTGAAATCGATCTGCGTATAAAACCACCGTAATTATAGTTTGGCAATTTATTTGTTGGAAAAGCTCGAGTTTGTATTCTATTTTTTACTCCTATCTGACAGATAGTTATTTGAGAGAAAAACATTTATTTATAAAATAAAATGTGCCCGTCTTTTCACGTCAAATTATGTTGCGGTTACTTATCTGCAAAATAAATGTAAAATTTACTTCGGAACACACCAATATTAAATAAATTTTTAAAGAAATCACTATACTGTTTTAATATCTCTTTTGGTTATATAATTTAAGGTGGCAGGAATAAATTAAATTATGTAAAGAAAAATCTAATAACGAATAAAAGATAATACATGTTTAATGATTCTTCTCAGGTTTTTCGATAACACTAAAATATTATATAAGGTTAGCTCAAACATCTTCAACTTTAAAAAGTTCAGTAATGTCTTTATTTAGCAATTCATCTTCAAAATTGTCTTAATTTTAATCTCTCACTAGGTTATACTCGTAGAATGTTGCTGTAGATTAGAACGATGGAATCTTTTCAACCTTACAGCCACTTCCACTAGATGAAATAGTACCTAAACGTTCTTTTCCGCGCATAAAAAGTTCTGTTGCATATCTGGTTCTGATATGAAATTTATTATAGAAATTAGATTGTTTAGTGGACTTCTTAAAAATGGCTTTACTTTATAATCAGAATCTCCTTGTAAGAACCCATTTCTATCATCTTCATTTAAACTTCTTATCAAGTATACAAAATTATTTATTTGTACCTGGTAGGTACCTAGAAAAGCATATCAACGAATTATCACGAAATTTCCAAAATTTAAAATCAATATTTCATAATATATTACATAGAAGATTTATTGAAAGTTTTGAAAATTCGCTACTACACTCCAATATTCTGGATATTTTGTATACTGACTCTGAGTCTTTTTTATATAATATAGTTGAATGTATTTTATAATTACTAAAAGAATCTGACAACCTAGGCACTATGTGCATATTTTTTATTTTGGAATCCGATATTACTATCTTCTTCAATCAATAGCACCAATATCTCTTGAAAGGGTTAATTAATCAATTTTTTAAATATTAATATTATGAACATATTGAATCCTTGAACTAAGTAAATGAAAATATGTATACACGTACTTTTATAATCATTTATTAACAACAATTTACAATATTTTCTCAGAATATAGATCCCTGTCCCTTTTAAAAGAGTCTTTATTATTACAAAAATTTAAAATGTTTAATTCTGCATCAAATAAGATATTCTCGCACTAAGTTTATAAACATTAAACATCATACTGATCATACTCTCCGATTTCATTAAATATTTTATCATCCATGTCTCTAACCTACATTAAACAAGAATGTTTGCAATACACTACAATAAACGCACTTTATTTTCTAGATAAATGTTTATTCATTACTTTATTTGGCAAATCAATATTTTATATTTTGTTTGTCAGATAATTTTAAATTATTTTATCTGTCAATTTATATGTTCAAATTTCTTTCCTAGGGGACGCTAGAATTTTAAATCTAAACTAACATAAAATTTTAAATTATTTTGTATTAATTCGTACCTTAAAAATATTAATAATATTATTTATTAATTATATGAATATGTTTTTAATATTTTTTGTATTATTAATTAAACGTATCGTTTCAAAAACAAAATATGATTGAAATGTCTAATATTGGTAGTTCAGATTTCTATCCTAGATAGCATTGTTAGTTTACTGGACAAACGGTGTAACTTATCATTATAGCCTTTTATATAGGTAGATGTGTTTTATTTTTAATAATTTTTGTTTTATTTTAATGTGTCATCTATCTGATGATATTTTTCAGTTTCACATTAGTTTTTACACCATGTTGCAAGTTGCGCTAAGCACATTTAAAGATTTTATCTGACTATAGATTAAACAACAGTGTGCATAACACACAACCCTGCCTGACTCCCTATAATCTTACACTATTCGCCCAGCGACAGTGACCGTAAGTATTCGTATGAATACTAATGGTCGCTGTTTGTGACCTGTTTTGATGTTTTTTTTTAGTGTGTTCTTCTGTTATATGACATATTATTTTTAAACAATTTTCATATTTATATACCATTGTTTTCATGTAATATTTTACTAAGGTGCTTATTTAATTCTTCTATTTGTTTTCTGTTATTATTTGTTATATTTATTTTTGTTTTTTTTTGTTTGGAATTTCTGAAATTTCTTTTGAGCTTGACTTTAATGTCAGCTATTATGAGGATTGTGGTCTGAACACATATCTGCACAAGGAAATGTCAATATTCTGTTGACACTATTTTTGAATCTCTTGTTTACTAAAAAATAATCCTAGTACATTACTAGGTAATGTACTGGAAAACAAAGATTAAAATATTTTATCAGATATAGATACAATTAAACTACCGCATTGATAATAAAATGATAAGAGCAATTAGAACTTACCAGTTTATCTGGTATTATGTCATATTTTGTTAATAATCGATATTTTTAAAAGTACATGTCTTGTCCACATTTCTACCACTACTATACTGTAGTAAGTTATTTATCTTTTCCGGAGTTCAACCATCCACAGTCGAACAGTATTTTATGAAAAACTTTGTTTTCATTCAAACTTCATCAAAATTTTTTCACATTCAGTTTTAATGAAAATTTGTGCGAAAAACCTAATTAGATTCATGAATATTTTGTCGAATAGCTGCTAAAGTTGGTAGGTCACAAGAAGGTTAAAATCTCTTAGTATAAATCAACAATGCATTCCTAAGCCGTGTTCCCCTTTCAACTTACAAAATGGGTGCCGTTTAGTGCATCACTCATTCACGTGTTGTGTATTTTCCGGTTGACGGGAACCTCTCCGCCATTTGCATTGTTGATATCACAGCCGGATGAATTTGTATGAATAGAGAAACAGCAGAGCAGATTCTGCTTTTCTGCATTCACAGACAGACACGGCGTGCAGGATGCTTACTTCGTCTTAAAAGGACTCTTCGTGGACGTGTTTAAAGTGATGAAGTAGTTAATTTATGACGAATAGATTCACGCAGAAAAGTTATGGATAAAAAGTATATCTAGTAGTGTTCCTAATTAGTAAAAAAAATATTCAGACACCATAAAAACACCTTTGTGCCAAAGGATATTTTTAAAAATCTCTATTTGGTTTATTTTCTTTTAGAAATTTTATATTTTCTAATAACAGGACGCTTAGCTTAATTGTTTAAAATCGTGGACTAGCTTACGTAGTTGTTGAATCGTTTTAGTCCTAGTTTAAAATATACAGCGTGGAAATCATGGTTTAAATATATAATTATAAAAGAGAATTAATTTACCATAATAGCTGTATGTATTACTTTTTGTAATATACAAAAAGGAAGCAAGACAGTTCTTGCCTATGCTTTATACAGATTAAAATTAAAACAAAAGTTAAAGTGAAAAATTTGCATAAATACAACGAATTAATAAACAAATAGTGCTTCTTCTCTGTGGTGGTTAGTTACCTTTACCAAAAAGGCTTAGAGTTTCACGGGGGACACAGGAAAGTGGGACATGCTATTGTCCCGTCCCGCCTCACGCACTTTTTCACTTGTCCCGTCTCGCATCCCGTCTCGCAGCTATTTTCGCTGCCCCGGCCCGCACCCTGCCCCGTGTCTTGCAGGACGTCCCACTGTCCCACAGAGCTGCCTTATAATATATTTTCTAAATAAGTAAATACATTTTTATAATATTGGTATAAAGACAAATTTAATATTTACATTTTTTTATGAGCTAATTTTGTTTTTACAAATTGCTGAAAAATCGCTTACTTTCTTATTTTAAATGGTATGTTGAAATTTTATGAGTAGTTTTCTTAATAACGATTATCGATATTTTTAAAAATAAATGTACCTACTTTACTCTTCATGAAATTCATATTTTGTAACAAACTGCGTATACAACTGAGAAAACTTAATATCTGATGGTTGTATTTTAGGTTTCAGAGCATACAGAACTTTATAAAGAATAACTTTTTTTATAAAACTAAATATAAAAAAAGTCTCATTTGGTGCAGACTTAATTGGATTGGACAGATCCACTCTTTATAAAATAGAATCACAAGCCACACTTGAACATAAATACTTACTTCAAAAATATTATTACAAGTATTCTTTAATTAAGTAAATTTTAAAAAATTTTATCTTTTGTCCATGACTGGATCCTCGTTGAGCTGGTTTCTTTGTTCTCTCGTGGTCAAGCAGACCCTGTAGAAGAGCCATTCTGCTGAGACAAACGTAGCTGGAATTGATAGGATATTTCTGTCTTCTCATTCTTCTGCTAGATATCGATCCAGTTCGTCGTCAAGGTGCATCCTTTTCTTGTACAGTGACAAAATTTTGAGATCTTCGTCGCCACTAGAAGATCCAGAACAAGATCCATCTTTCTTGTTGCTTCCAGGTTGAAGTGGTTTTATATAATTCTCTGAGTTTTGTCTGTGTTTCTTGTTTCAAGAAACGGCCCCATTCCGATAAATTGAAAGCTTCCAATTTGTGGCGGAGAACTATTAGTAAAGAAATACAGTACACCCAATTTGTTTTATTGTAGTATTTGATAATCTTATTTCTTGCTGCTATAAGAGTTTTTCAAATTGACTACCTCGTCATTTTTTTGCTCAGTATTAATTTCTAATATTTTTTTGTTGAGGTAGTCGAGTAATAAATTGATGTACATTACCACATTGGGAAGTGGTAAGTGGATACTTTTCTCCTCCTAGTAAGTTTGTAACTTTTTTGCAGTTTTTTAAGAAACCTTCTATTGGTTTTATTTAATCCTATTCTAATTTTTGAATTCTTAATGGTGCTAATTTTGAATTACTGCCACAAAAGAAAGTAACGGAAAGAAAGTTCATTAAAGCGTACATCGTAATAAATCAAAAATAATTTTTAAATTTTCTGTTAAATAATTGTTAAATTATGTTTTATCAATATGAATTATTAAATCAGAAAACCCTTTTAGTTTTTTTAAATATGTTTACTTTGCACATATAATGCAGATACTTATATAACTGTAATAATTACCAAATCATTCCGATAATAATAAAAGTGCGGTTTTGCTGGAGATGTGGGACATCCGCGGGACAAAGTGCAAGTCCCATTTTGTGTTTCGTCTCGCAGAAAAAATCGCTGTCCCGTGCAAGGGAACAAAAGAGGCTGCTATAGAGAGTTGTCAATAATTCTTGTTGTCGATAATTATTGGATAAAAAAAAGTAAATTGAACACAAATTATTAAAGTATTATATCTCCAAAGCCTGTTGAGCTGAACTGTGCATAATCTATTTACTCTGTTATTCAGTCTATTAACTTCTTCCAGAATTTACCTTTCACTAGCTTGTATTACATGTTTTAAATAAGTTTACTACTTACTATTAAACACTCTGTATTGCTTCTTACTTCAGCTATGTAATCCAATACATATTTTAACCTGGTTCCTTTTCGACGTATTTGTATGGATTATACAATTTTAGATCTGACCATGTCCCTACAATCAAATAAATAATATTTCTTCGGCAAGTTTATCAGTTTTCGTTATTATTGAATTTTTTGATTTGATTATTTATTCTAAACTGATACAGTTAACGTAATAGTTTCTCTAATTTTGACGCAATATGTAACACATTTTATAGTTTTCATCATCATCATTTTCATCATCATCATATAGTTTGACATCATCAAATTTTTTTCAGCGTTTTAATACTTAAAATGAACTTTTTTGTATAGCATTTCCTACTAAATTCTTTGTACATATGTAAATCATACTAATACAACAAAATAGTTAAAAAGTATTGTATTTGTAGGTAAGTTTTACTTAGAAATCTTGTAAGAAATTTGTTCTTTTCGAAATTTCTTCGTAATTGATTTTTAGTATCTTTTTTCTCAGAAAAGACATAAATTCGCGTTGTAGGGAGAAATATCAAGAAGTTCGTAGAACTAATAACGTCTTATGTACGCGTAGTCATAAATAACTCAACAAAATAGTCCCTTACAATTATTTTCTTGAGGAGTTCGGACAACTTCGTAAAATGTAGTTCTGTTGAAAGATGCTTAAATTTCCCTCGAGACTCAGAAGCGTAACATGGGAAATCGTGTGGGGGGAGGAAGATCATTTACCAAACATCCCTCTGTGGTCTTAGACTAAATATTAATCTTGGTTTAAAAGTATTCTATGTATCGGATACGTATGTAATAATTTCTTGTAAATTACAGTCGCAGTTATATTTTTTTTATAAAAACAAATGAACTGGATATGATTAATTATAGTTAAAGTACTTGAACCTTTATGAAGAATTGCGTGGTTTCAATTTAAACTAGTCTTAGGGTTTTTAACAAATAATAATTAAATCTTTTATTACATATAAGGGCTATTTATATTCAGATTATTTCAGGGAATCCCAAACCTAGAATCTACTGAAGGAAAAGTCAATTTCAACAGCAGACAAGTAACTCAACAGTAAAGAACTGACTAATATTTACCAAAACGAAATGAAAATTAACTTTTTTACTTCTAAAACAGTCCAAAACGAGACAAAAAAATATTAATCTAAAAAAAGCACCTGGATTCGATCTAATAATAGGAAAAATATTCAAACAGCTTCTAAAGAAAGCTATAATATATAAGACTGCCTATACTATCAAAACCATTTAAAAAACCATTGCCAAAAAGATTAAAACCAGTAATAAACAAAAGAGATCTCATGCTATCTCATCAGTTCGGTTTCAGGGAAAGTTATTCGTTATTAAATACATAGTATAACTAACTTAATACAGTATCGTGTCGAAAGCCGTAGAAGACAATTGTTTTGATATTGCTTTCGGTGCGAGTTTGAAAGTGATCGCTATTGTGTTATTTTGTGAATTTGTTTAGTGCAAATTAGGTCTATAATTTGGTATTCCAAAAAACCTATTTATGGAAGAATACGCTATTGCAGGTCATAGACCGCCCGATGAATTACATTCTGAAAACACTTCTGAAAAAACTAATATGGATGATAACAGGTCTGTAAATACTTTAATTGATTTTGAAAACCGGTATAAACCCAGCGATAAGGCCCTATTCTTTGTATATATTGAACACAAAAATATCGGTAGGTTATTTTCAATGAAGGTAGGACATTTTTTATTAAATGATTCGTCCATTAAAAATGATGTACTTGCTATAAAAACAGTTGGCATTAATAGGGTAAAAGTCATTTTTAAAACTTATTCTATAGCAAATAAAATAAGTAATCATGATTTAATAAATAAAAATGGTCTTATAGCTTATATTCCAAAATTTTATACACATAGAAAGGGCACAGTCCGTATGGTTGATACTTTCTTAAGATAATACACACACACACACATACACACACACAAACTGACTTAATAGAAAGAGTACTGGAATAGAGTAAAGCATAAGGGTCTTTAATAAACTAAAATAAGTACTGCCAAAACACACTGCTCTTAATTATGAAAATCTTACATTTTAAACAGATTCTTTAAGTCAAACAATAGTAAAGTAGGAAGAGACCTATTCTGGTCTAAAATAAATCAAAACACTTATCGTGTATTTAATTCTAAAAAAATGTTATTTTTTTAGATTACTATGCGACTTGTTACACTGTTAGTGACATATATTCGTTCATTGTCCACCAAATAAAACATAATAAGCTCTGTATTTTTTTTTGTTAAAATATACTTTGTAGTACAAGTGAAGTAAAAAAACGCGTGACGTAATCTATTAATTTTTTTTCTCTATCTCAGGCATATATTTCTAGTTTCTATTATGTATTTTATTTTTTTCTTTTAATATCCTAACCACTCAGAACGTCAATGGCGCTACACTAACACCTCGTTCCTTCAACCCTAACCGCCTTAATTGGTTGCCAAGAGAGAAGTAAACTTTGTTTAAGGTACTTTAATGTTACGGAAATGACGTTGATATGAGTCTTTTGTAACTTATCTAAATGTTACTCCGGCTACGTCCTATTACCTTTCACTATTTTCTTTATGCGTTAACGGGATCTTTATATAAGTGCCAAAACTTTTGTTCAAGTTTTATTATTCTCCGTGAAGTTTTAGGTCTGTACGTAGTGAAAAATTTGCATGATTTCAGGAATCACGAGGAAAACCTTTAGGTGAAAAGTTGTGACACTCTATTCTCCACACTATTTATCTTGTTTCAGTTTTTTTGCATTTGGCTTAAATAATTTGTTATGTAAAAAATACACACATTTTGAATTTTATAAGTGACTTTTTATATTATTTTTTCTTCGTTTTTCTTTTGACATTATAACATGTAATGGAATAAATAAAAAAATGTTATACAACAAAATAATAGGTAAGATATGGATAATTCAAGATTTTTACCATTGTTTAGTGTTGTAAAATAAGTGGAAACAATATTGTTTACTATTGTTGAAGAGCCTTTAATAAGATGAATGAAATGAAGTGTAAGGTGACAACTGCCTTTATAACAGGATCCTTTAATAAAGTACAAAATACTTTATGTCTAAAAAAGAGTTATTGCTAACATGTTAAAGAAATCTCTTATTTTGCATATTTGAGTTACATATATGAAATCATTCCTAAACTTTTCTTCTGCTTATATTTTCAGGATATGTTTGGAATTTTATCGCTTCACGAATTTTTCTGAAATAGTAATATTAATTTTTAGACAAAGTATAGGTTTTTTCTAACATTATCTTACATATTCTTACAATATCTTGAATCTTGGCTTGGCACCCTTCTGCTACTAAAGAATAATAAAAAAGACCAGAAACCAGAATCATAAAAGCAAAACGATTTGTTGTAAATTTTGTGTTTCAAGTAATTCTATTATATTATTATTAACAATCGAATATTTTTTCTAGGAAGGCGAGCGTGGTTACCTTGAAGGCCTAGCGTCACGATACGCAGACTTATTTAGCACTCATTATGTAGACGTACTAGGTCATCTCGAAGATCTGAGGAGGATAGAATGGACGGAAACGTCTCCGAAGGAGCGGAAGGTGACGACTCCTGTTACTCCACCTGGTACGTACAGTCCGACGGGGAGGGGGACGCCGGTTTCGGGGGTGCTTACTACTTCTATGTCACAGCCCATTTACGTACCTGGAAAATATTCGGTAAGTATAACAACAATTTTTCATACTATTTACTATTTTTTTTTGGGTAGTAGATACAATTTTAGTTTAAAAACGTTTATTTTGACGTTTCGGTTTTCACTTTGGAAATCGTTCTTAAAACAGAAAAAATAAACAATTTTTGTTTTGTCAGTTGGTAATACAGAAATTTCTTCTAATAAATTAATTTTATTTGATTCATTAATATTGACAATTCAGGCATATATTAGACATTTTAAAATAGATGACTTTAGAAGACTATTGTCAATATTTTTGAGGTTCGCTCTTGAAACGACTTTGTCTGAAGATAGTAAAATTCTCTCGTTAGTGATTTTATTGTAAATCATGAAGAAAAACCAGAAAAAAAAACTCGTGATCACTTTTGTAAAAGTTTTAAATAATATTCGATGGAATAAATAGCCAATTGTACTGTATCTTAATTTTAATGTTAATACTTCAGAATTAAATGAAATACTGCAGAATTTGTGACGTAACTTAAAACAAAAGAACACTTGAGAAATTATTTAGACAAATATTGTCTCATTGTATATGAATTGGAGAGACTACCAATAAATTCTGTTCACAAACTATTCTGAGCATTTTTCTGAAGACCTCACGAGTTAATTTACCGTTAGCGACTACTGAAACACTTCATTACTTTTCTCCAAAAGATTTTTGCAAAGACGAGCGACTCGGTAATATAATGGCCCATAAGATACGAAACGCGATAGAGAAGCAGTTGAGCATTACTCTCTGCTCTGCACTTTACTGTATCTGTAAAATAATTTACTTTGTAACATTAATGAAGAGAAGGAATTCATCTAATGAGTTTTGCTCGACGATAAATTACGTTTAAGATGGAGGTCAGTGATAAAACGCTTACGGTGTCATAAACAAGGGTCAGTGAGGTTGTCAATAAGATTTCTCGTTTAGGAAAGTTACGTTTTTATTGCAGATGAATTGTGTTTCGAAGCGAGATGTTATACAGAGCATGTCAACTGCAGAAGTCATTTTGAAATTAAGATTTAGAAAAAATATATATACTATAAAGCATACCTACTGGGTATTTTATTTTAGGGGTAGAGAATTTTAAAATGAAATAAAACAAAGACATTTGTGTTAAAATTGACATGAAATATACTTTCTTTAATAGATAATCTTTGGGCATTATAATTTAAATATGATATTTGGCATATAACCACCATGGCTGACTGACCAATTTTCGATGACCTTTTGCATAATTTGTGGCCGCATATAGGTAATAACGCCCCAAATCTTGTCCTCCAAGTGGTTAATCGTTTTAGACTTATCAACATATCGACATATCCCTACAGAAAATAGTCTATCGGTGTTAAATCGCATGATCTTGAAGGTAATTCACGGGTCCGAAACGTGAAACTATGCGGTTACCAAACGTTTTCTTCAATAAATCAATTGTGGCACAAACTTTGTGACATGCTTCACCCTCTTGTTGAAACCACACCCCTATACATCATGTTTGTTCAATTGAAGAATTATAATGTTAAATGGGTTGGTGGTTAGATAAGGTGCCTTTTGGTTCTTAGTTAATTGAATCCATAATAAAAGGTAGTAGTATTCACTATATTGTCTTATTAATTTTTATCTAGTAATGAATGTTAATTAAACTTTTGCCGTGATAAATGACTCGTGGAATGCAAATTGTAGATTCCCTTGTCGACTTATTATTCATCAATGTCTGCTTTGCAATTTGCAGTACTAAAAATTTGAAGTAGGAAATATTAGGATTTTTAATGTTATTTGTATTATATTTTAAGACTGTTTTTCGTTTTAATACTTAAGGGTTAAAACCCTACAACAAAATGAAAAAGTTAGTAAGCGTAGCTCTATCACCGTTGATTGTCGTTTTTGAAAAAGTACGGACCAATAATTCCACCAGCCCATAAATCACACCAGTTTTCTAGATGTAAATGGTTTCTCAACATACACTTTAGGATTGTCTTCACTACAACTATTGCAGTTTTGTTTGTTGGCATAGTCACTCAACCAAAAGTGAGCTTCATCGCTAAACAAAATTCGCTTGTGAAAATCGGGATCAACTGCAATCTTATTTTGGGCCCATTCACCGAAACTATCTTTTTTAGGTGATTGTGGTACTTTAATTCTCGTACAAGTTGGTTTTTCCGCAAAACCTTCCATAAAGTGGTTGGACACATATCCAACTTCTCTCTCACGATGCGATGGCGGATAGACTGATTTGAGTCTTTCGCTATGCTGCGCTCTACAGCAGCAACCACTTATTCTATATACACTGTTCGATGTCTCTGTGGATGCGTTTGAGAACGAATAATTTAAATATTATTCAGAATGCGTTCTGAAGGTCTCTGTTATCAATGCTGACTTATGAATAACACATTACTAATTTATCAATTTAAATAATAAATTAGATTTTGAATTGGATTATGAAAAAACACTTTTGATCAAGTTATGACGATCTTGTTATAGGCTTTCGCTTCTTTAACGTAACTCCTTTTTTTAACGAGACGAGTGCAGAAAAAGTGTTCGAGTAGACAATAGACTTTTTTGTCGCTGCGTTTGTTCCTGATTTTCTTCGGGATTTTTTTTTTCGTTAGTCATTAGAATTTTATTTGGACGTTTGTTAAGAATTGCGTAGAGGCAAGCTCTGTACTCGATAATTGGCCTAATGAACATTTTGTAATGTGCAGTAGACTACGCGAGTTAGTGCTCTCCACTTTATCTTTTAGGACTGTTAAAAGATTAAAAGGGCACTTTTCACTCTGTCAAGGAAGTTTTTAATGTTAATGTTGCAGTTGAGTGTTGTTATAAATTCAAAGCCAAAATAGGACTTAGAAAACTCAGTTAAACTTGGTGGAATTTTTCAATCAGGTCTGGTTTAAAAAATACTGAAAAATAGTCAATAAATTACTGACGACGAGTATAAATCAAAAAACCATACTCAAAATAGAAATAGAGAAGTTATATTATGTTAGACTATATTTATTAATCTCTTAAAAAACATCCTCTTATTTTGATATCTCTATCTCCTTTTAATGTTCTTTAGCATGTTTTTCGTTTTTTTCATTCAGCTTTGACCAAATTAAAAATGAGTTTAAAATATTTCATAAAAAATAATAAATTAAAAAAAATATTTCAAGTAGGTAATAAATTTCAGATCATTCAGTAAATAAAATTAGATTGAAATTTACGGAAAGTGCAAATGTTTAGTTTAATTAAATTAATGTTTGTTCTAAAACCTTCCAATACTTTTCAAAAGTTTTTACTACAGAAATGAGTTAAAACAGTTTGACAGGAGACTTACTACAAATTATATCCTTTTAATTTGTTTACATTTCCAAATGTTATTAATAAATCTTGAAAGTTTAGTTAATTAAAAAGTATTTTTTAGGATTATTTGTTATAAACGACTATTGGCATGAATCATCAAAAGTTTATCTTTAACAGCGTAATTTATTATAACTATTTTGTAAGTCTTTAGAAGCAAATGGGTTCTTCATCAAATTTACTAATGTATTGTTTTATCTTTTCTTACAGCCCTCTAGTTGTTTGAGCGACAAAGAAGAAGATGAAATATACGGTTTTGGTTACGGGGTATTTGCCTCTCAAATAGCTAGGCAACAGCAACAACGATTAGTCGGCCAGCAACAGAATCAACAGACCGCAACCAGCCATCAACCCCTCCTAGTTCAGCAGCACCATAACTATCAAACGTAAGTGTATTCATTATTCGCATTCACTTTCTTATTTATTCATTATCAAATAATTAATGTTTTTAAGAATATTTAGTTTTAGCTTAAAATTATTTAAAATTATTAGATCAGATGATCAGGGAAAATGTGGACAGCTTTAGGAGGGACAGAAACAAATTGGCTAACAGATTTATTTAATAGATTTATGGAAGAGGGACAAATGACAGACTCATGGAGAAGCAGAATATACAGGGTGGTCCTTAAGTAATTGTACAAAAAGAAACAGTAGATTCTACACTTTAAAATATTAAGATTTAAGCCAAATTGTTTTAATTTGGCTTAAAGATGATATTAAGAAAGATACAGGGTGTTACAGTGAAAATTTAAAATTTTATTTTTCGCTGCAACTTTCATGTTTGTAAACATTTATGCATAAACATTTACAACTGGGTACTTTTAAATATAAGAAATTAAAATTTGATTCACACTTTGATGTAGATCATAGAGGGCGCCACATATGCCACATATATGTGGCATACATTTGCACTTAAGTTTTTTGCTCTTTGAGTTATCTGTATTTGTGATAAAAAATATTAAAGATACATTATTTTAACAACAAAAAGGTATACCTGTTAATAACTTCAAAACTCAACAGTTTTCAAGATAATCTCATTTTACAAATCAGCTGCATAATTGTGATTTAAGGCAATTACTCCAGGCAACGAAGGAAAAATACCTTTAACAAAAATTAATAGTTAACGAATTAATAAATAAAATAAATATATCAGCAGGATAATTAATAATAGGATTTGACAAAAAACAAAATAATAGGATTTTACATCAAACATTTTACGTTTTATGCTAAATTAAAGTCATAATCAAAACATTTTGTTTACAAACCAAATTAAGTAAATTAGTAGTTAAACTAAATAACATAACTTTTCGTCAAAGTAATTGTTCAATATGTCCACCATTTTTTTTTAATTCATTTGTCAATATATTCCATAAAAGATCGTCTCGTATTAAATAGCATCATTGGTTCTAAAAAAACTGCTGCAGTATTTATTTCTTCCCATAGTTGGTTGCGAATGTTTATAGGATTCTTATAGACATGTTGTTTTAATACGACCCGTACACCAAAATCAAGCGGATTAAATTCTGGGCTACGTGGTGGCTATAATGTATAATGGATGAATATATTCTTTTGGATACATATCCAATTCTTATGGTATATTATGGAACTACATCTTATTTATCGTAGAGTTTAAATAATGTATTAAACTGTGATATACCTTATTCATTGGTTACTTATATACACACACGGAATAACCTATGGATGACATTACTGATTTATGTGATTACGTTACAGCTTATGAGTAACTATAATTACATCTCGAACAAATGGACTATTATGATTAACTAACGAACTAATATTATGCTGAACTAAATTGCCTGTGTGTTGACTATATTTATAACAATATCGGTTATTAGGCCAACGATGATGGTTTTGTAAAAATGCTGAGTCTTTAAGGTTAGATTTGTAACAAAAGTATTATGAAACAGGACACATAATTAAGTCTTATTCAATACCTGTGCGTTAGGTTCTAATTGTCCTAACTCTTCGGTACACGGGTGATACTTTGATATACGTAAGAACGGGTTGGGTCTGAGAAGCCCAAAAATTAAACTATGAATTTTTTATGTTTAATTTTGTAACAACAGATTTGCGTTGCATATATTAGAACTGCTGCTAAAGACAACTTACATACATTAAAAGAAAATGAACTTCTATTATAATACTAAAATTAAAAATATAAAAGAAATTGCGTACTACAATATGACCGATGTTTAAAAAACACCTTGTATATAACTCATTCAGTCATTTTATCAATTCATATGCGACAAACAAGTACGATATGTTTCAAGCAAATAAATTTGTTACAATAGTGACACAGGTATCGAGTTTTACGATCTCTACAAAAAGCACACCGCCCCCTTTTATTTTGCAAGGTGCTTGTACTGGTCCAACACCACTGAGTTTAGCAGCAAGCTCTTTTATATCTAGTGTCAAATGAGAAGATTGAGCTCTTTCTTTTATATTGTTCATTACTAACTGAAGACCTAGCTTTTAAACGGACAAGAACCTAGAACAACATGTTTTTTAGTTTTGGTATATAGGACAATATCGTCATAACTTTGGTAAATCAAAACATAGTTGATTTTGGCGGTGTATTGTTCAATAAAAATTCGGTTGGCATATGCCTTTTGATTTTCCGTAGGGTGCCTATAATTGTTAGACTATGATTTGTCAGTAAGTGTTGTGCGACTTTAATTTATGTACACCAATTGTCCATTGTGACATTCCGGTTGGATTTGGAGATTGGTTTGCAAAGACGCTCAACCACATCGTAGACTGCAGAACTAATAGAATATGGATCTGGTGGTTGTGTACCGATATAGATTGCTAATTGATAAGTATAGAAAGTGCGAGAATCCACCAAACAATATACCTTCATACCGTATCGGTCCAGTTTGTTTAAAAGGTATATTCTAAAACTACAGCTTAAGCCTAAAAGCATCTCATCGATAGTGACATATTGGCCAATGGTATAATATTTTTGAAAATTTTCAACTATATCCTCGAATACGACTCTAACTGCTGCAAGCTTGTCTACTTGTTTCCGTTCATCCCTTGTACGAATATCATCTAGGCGTAAGCACTTCATAAGAAATCCAGCGACAGAAAAGGGAAATTGTAAACATTCTGACGGCCAACGTCTAAATACGGACACGGCACCTAAAGAAGAAGATGAAGGTTATTTTCTGCAATAAGACATTTGGCAGCCATAACATAAATTTTGTAATGTTACTTTATCATCTTTGAGTTGTTTTAATAAGAATAAACTATGAATTATGCTTATCCACAGGTATTCAGTGCTTTACCACACAAATATCACAACTAAGAATTATTATGCAGTTGACTTATAAAATGCGATTATCTCGAAAACATTTAAATTTTGAGGTTACTAACAGGTATACCGTTTCTTTGTAAAAATAATGTATCTTTAATATTGTTTAACACAAATAGAGCTAACTTAAAGAGCAAAAAAATTAATCGCAAATCTATGCCACACATGTGGCATATGTGGCGCCCTCTCTCAGTTACATTAAAGTATGTATAAAATTATAATTTATCCTACTTAAAAGCATCCAATTATAAATTTTTGTCCAAAAATATTTACAAACGTAAAAGTTACAGCGAAAAATAAAATTTTAAATTTCCACTTTAACAACGTGTATCTTTCTTAACATCAACATTTTATTAAAGCAAGTTGGCTTAAATCGTAATAGTTTAAAGTGTAGAATCTATGGTTTCTGTTTATACAATTACTTAAGGATCACCTTGTATATACCTGTTTACAAAAACAAGACATATATACAACACTGCACAAGTTATAGGGCCATAAAACTACTTAGTCACACCATGAAAATATAAGAGAGAATAATTGATAAACAGATACATAAAGAAACCGAAATATTAGGTAATCAGTTTAGTTTTATGCAAGGCAGATCAACAACGTTTCTTAGCAGGTTCAAAGACTTTGAAAATAGCAAAGTGGCGTTAGCTTTTGTTGAAAAACGACTCTAATATTGATATTACCAGTTTTAAAATTCAGTTGCTGGATTGAGCTGTGAAGCTCAAAATTCGAGTGAGGAGTGAGTTGTAAGTTTGCAGCACAAGTGGTCTGCTTTGAAAGAGCTGAAGCGGAAAGACGTGTTAATTTTAAACACCTGGAATTGTATGACTGACTCATACGATCTACTGAAGAAGCTAGCGTTTGTTGTTCTTTCCTTATTTGGGTTTGCACATTTACGCAAACAATTACTTTCAAGCTAGAACTTTATCAAGAGAAAATAATTAAGAAATCGACTTATCTTGAGATCTTTGATATTTATATTGATATTGATACTTCAATTTTGTTTTAGTTCTGGAGTTAATTAACTAGTTTATTCGTGATATCACTGTTCATATCGTTAATTAAGACACTGTATATTTTTTTATTTTGTAAGTGTTTTATGGAATATGTGTTCAAAATTCAGAAATGGATCTTACTTTTCTAAAGATGTTGTTACGGACTGTTCTTCCGCATTGGCCGGGAGCAAATCTCAAAATTTTGATTATTAAAGTTACAAAGCTGATCGCATTACATGTATAATAGTGATATTCTCTAATAATTAGAATTAATCGAAATTGTGTCCGTTTTATAGAGAGGACCGCCCAATGCGATTATCATTATGTGTAACAGCGTGATGGAAATCGCTAGAATCCATATATAATTAATAGGCAGGATACTATTACAATAACTAGGTTACCAGAATCCAATTGCAAAGCTTTGGGACGGAATAGACGCCTAATTTAGATTACTGGTATATATATGTTATAGCCGAGATGTAATATATGCGATAAAGATGCTCTCAACGAATTTGCCACAGTGGGTAATGAATTGTAGTACAGTTTACGGAGGGTGAATTCGATATAAACTCAAGCGTTTCTAAGTAACAAAACTTAAGTTTAACAGCAAAACACATTTTGTAATTAAAATAAGGAAGAGCTTTATACAAATTCTGCATCTGAATTACATAATATAAACTACATTGTATTAATGAATTCTCTAAATAGATAAAAACATATTTTGTCAGATTTTCTTTAATCGATCTAGAAAAGTATAGATTACCTAGTAAGTTCAAAGCGGTTTATATAAGCATAAGCAAATAATATTAATCTAAAAACTAAATAAATAACTTCATTCAAAAGAATAATTTCCCTAGCTTCATACGTCCTTTTGAAGGTGTGTTGAATAAGAAGACAAGAATTCTGGCTAGAAAAATAACAAATTTCCACAATATTGGTTTGGTTTCCGCAGAGAAATAACACAAAAATTTGTATTATTAATAAAAAATACAATAAATAAAATGCGCCCCAGTCACTTCCAACATATTATCTTAATAAAGTGTTTCTAGTCAACATACCAGCAGAAATACTTAAATTTGTCTGTTAAACGTTTGTAATCCTCTTCCATACCCTACTGACACAGATATGGCAATAACGCATTCTAGCTGAAAAATGGGTTATAGTAATTACATGCCACATACACAAGAAAGGAAACGAGCTTGACTGTTCCAGCTTTAGAAGTATTTCTCTTCTTGATACGAAATATATGGAGTTGTCTCAAATATTGCACGAACGGTTGGTAGATTTCGGTGAGAATTTTCAATCTGTATTCGGAGCATATTTTCGAAGAGGATCTAAAAGATATTGATCAGGGCATCTCACTAAATGGAGTCAAGCTCAATAACCTGCGGTATGCAGATGATACAATAGTGATTTTTAATACCTTAGAAGGGTTGCAAAACTTAATGAACACAATAACGGAAACAAATAGAATATATGGACTGGATATAAACACCAGCAAAACCAAGCTAATGATCATCAGCTAGGAAAACGTAACTGGAGCAAATCTGTATGTGAACCAAATGAGCATTGAACGTGTTTCACAGTACAACTACTTGAGAACTATGATCAATGAGTCGTGGGAGAATATCCAAGAGATTAAATGTCGCATCGGAAAGGCAAAAAGTGCATTTCTGACTATGAGCTCTGTGTTCAAGAGACATGACCTCACACTAGAAACAAACATAAGGCTCCTTAAATGTTAAGTGTATTCAGTGCTTCTGTACGGAGTAGAAACGTGGACGGAAACGTAAAAACGTGGTGTAAAGAAGTACTACGGAGGATGAACATAACCGCGGATTTGGTCAACATCGTGGCAGATGGCAGAAATCAAGGCAGATACGAGCTATACTAATGCATGGTATAGAAAGACCTCAACATAGCTATTCCGTATAGCAACCAAGAAAGTCATCATTGCCAGAATGATCGCCAACGTTCGGAACAGATAGGCAACCTAAGAAGAACGTAAATAATTCTACAAATAATGGCTTTCACGCAAATCAAAAATACAACAGAAAGAGCGGACTTATGGTTAGTATATAGAGAACTAAATAAATACCTGCATTGTCAATAATTCGACAAAACAACTTAGGGATGGAACATGAAACAGAATCAGTAAAAGAATTCTGTTACTTGGGGTCATAAGTGGACTATAAAATAACTACTTTGGCATAGGCCCAAGCAAAAAATATGTTAAGCGCAACCAAATGTAAACTTTATAAAATGACATTATGCCTATTGCTCACAGATCGCAGACACGGGTAATGACGACGCTAGTGCAGAGGTTGTTGCCAATGTTCGAGAGAAAAGTACTGAGGACGTTGGCACAACTAACACGGCACTATGGGGGAAGGGATATAATTTTGCACTCTATAGATTTTTTGATGATGAAGATATTATTGAAACTAATTGAAAAAACCCGTATGAGATTAGTGGATCACGTGGTGCGAGTGGATGGACATGATCCTGTTAAAATAACTATGCTAAACAAGCCAATCGAAAAAAGAAGACCTAGGCCTAGATGAAGAAGATTTGAAAAAGATTTTAGTGTGGGGAAGGAGAAGACAGGTAATCGACAGGGAAGGATGTTTTGAGATAGGCTAAGGCTCACGAAAGGCTTTAACGCCATTTGATGACTACGCTGAAAGTATTTCTAGTGGTGACTTTTGGTCTTGTGGTGCTTCTATGTTAAAGAAGTATTTGGGATTAGCGTGGTTTTCTTTATAGTATTTAAACATATGCTCTAAGAAATCTTTGGCTTTTTCTGCTATATTATGGAAGTCCTTTGTACTGCTATAGTCAGATCATCAGCATATGGATAGCGTCTTGCTTTGTTATTGTCTGGTCATTTGTCTATACCTTGAACAAAGCAGGAGAAATTATGCTTATTTCTCAATTTACTTTTCTTCCCTTGTAGTTTAAAGTAGAAGTTTGGACAAAGTTGTGGAAACAGATAAATAATTCTGGACTATTCTACTACTTATAAAAAAAATGTTTAACCATTGTCAATATTGAGTTTTTCTAGACTTACGTTTGCAAATAAATCTCACATTTTGTGAGCGAGAACTGCTGACGGATTTTTAACAACGAAACGAATCACCAATCGAATTTATAAAATGCAAGAAAATATCTGTTTGGAAAGTTTTCTAATTCGAAATTGAATTTCTGAAGTTTTAAGAGATAATCTCGTTTAGAAACGCTATGAGTTCTGTACAGAGGATCGATAAGGGACGTGAAGTGAAATAATGCCGTTGTGGCACATACCGAAACACTCGACACGAAGAGCCCGCTGCTGGAGGTATCGAAAAGTTTTTATTTCATCTTCGGCGAACACCCCTATACACTCGGCGCTAGAGAATAGTACAAAACAAACTAAACTTTAACTTTGGTTTTCTATATATAGTTTTAATCCTAGATAACAGACGAAAGAGCATGTGATGATTTTAATTTAAAGAAACTGCTTTTATGGATCTAAGTTTCTATGACTTTTTGTTTTGTTACATTTTGCGCGTTACTATTACTTATTTATTACTTTCGAGACATTACATATTATGCTGACTCAATTTTAAGACCCCAAAAAGATGCAAAAAAGTTTACCACTTTTACCCCAAGGCTTTCCCCAAAGCCTTGGAAAGCTCCTCACAGGAAAAAATGGATTTAGCAAAAATTTGTACGCCGTTGAAAAAATTGTTTCAAATAAAAAATAATATTTTTAATAATATTTTATAATAATAGCTGAGATGATTTTGAACAAAAATGATTGTTTACTAGCACTTTTTGTGTAGAATGAATTGTTGTCTCAGAAACAAAGCTTGAAGCGACCGGGATGTCAGGTATGCGCGCGAAATCAATTCAAAATAAAATTTGTATCAATTCGACGATGAAAATTCGATATCTTTTGATAGAGCTATTGACAAAAATCAAAATGTGTTTTAAAGGCGAAAAGTGCAGCTTTCTTATACAATTTTTTCCATATTGCCTCAAATGAAGTAAGTTTCTATAAAGGTGTGAAATAAATAAACGCTTAGCGATTTTTACCATTTTTTATGATTCAAAATATTTCTCAGTATAGTTGCTAGAACTTAAATTAAAATGTTTCCTTAAAAATTATTTGTCTCTAAGAAGAGGGTGAATTAAAGTATATTTAATAACCAGTCTGTTACGTCAAGTAGGTAGGAAAAACTTTTTTTTACTGCAGGTTAGGGGACCAATGACGTCAATTGCAATAATTTGCCACAAAAACTCTGCTTTCATCCGATTTCCTACCAAACAAATTTGAGAAACGTTTAGAGATATCTGAGACTTATCAAGAACGGACGTATTTAAGGACACCTTTTGTCATTTTTGGCCAGTAAAATTTTTATTTGAGCCTAGATAAAGTTCTTAAATAGCTAGATGACCACAGGTAGGGAGGTCATGACAATATTTTGGAATGTCCTATTTTTGTGGAGAAGGTACTAATATTTTAAATTTCATTTCTTTAGATTTAAAAGGTTATTAGGAAGATACATATTTGTAAACATATTTTTTTTTCTACTTTCTATTAAGGGAAGTTATCGGCATTAGCTAAAATTTTGGAATATAAGTTATCGTATTAAAATTCGATTCTATGTAGTTAACAGCAGGAGAGGCTATTTTAGGACTTACTGAGTGTTCGAGTAGAGGAATTGGAGACATCTGATATTTTGGAAAAGGATCTGAAAGGATCCTTTTAGGTAAATGAGAGTAAAATTATGTTGATTTAATAGCCCAACAGCACAGACGACGAGAGGGATTTTTAAGGGTAGTCAGCCAGAAAAGAGAATAGTGATCAGCTATTATTACGAATTTAGAGCCTACGGCTCTGAAAATAAAAGAGAGATGTTCAGAGCAATGAAACGGCTAGAAGTACCAAATCAATTGGTACAATTAATAAAACTAATTCTTGAAAAATTTTGATCGTAGAGAATTGTTACCAGCGATCAAACCGAGAAATTTGAGTGAGGATTTTAAAAATTCACATTGGCCTACTTTAGTATAAAAGTTTATATCTTTAACTTTAGAAGGAAAATGTGTTCTTCAAAGTTTGAGGCACAAACAATGATTTCGTCAAGACAAAAAAAATTAATAGCTCAAATCAGGTCCAAAGATTGTGTCGACTAGACATTGTAGCGTTTGTGCTAAGTACTAAAAGGCATAATGTAAATAAAATAATCCTCGGCCTTTTACAGCCAAAGCAGTTTTTTTACGCGACGATTTTTCTAAAATGATTTGCCAGAAAGTTTTTTTGAGGTCAATTGATATAAATTTAATTTTACACCAAGTAAGAAAAAAAGATTCGATCGATATTCATGGGTACATATCATGTTTAATGACATCGTTTAAACTGCGACCATCGAAGCGATAACGATATTCATAATTATCGGCACTGGAGCTTAAGAAATTGAAGGTAGATTAGAGATAGTTGAGTCGGTAGAAATAATGTGTCATCTAAGTTTGATTCTTATAGAAGGCAACTGGAGGTAGCTTCATTTTTAAATTTTTTTTCAGTTGGATTCTCTGGATCCGGAATTAAGAGTTGCAATCTTAAACCAAGTTGAGGGTGTACCACACGCCGATTTTTGCCGCTTATAGGCGTAGCCCCAAGAACTGTTTTGATGAAATATAGTTACATTGAATATACTTTACGTTAAAGACTAGGTCATGAAGACTTAATATTTATATGTAACTTTTTATTTTGTTAATACAAAGTTAGGTTTTATAATCGGAAGGATAAAATGAGTTATTTTTGTTTTAGGTGTCTCAGTCCAAGATCTGCGTATTTTTACGAATTCCCTCCAAATGGTAAGTATTTTCATTAGTTGACTAAATAGGTTAGTTAGGTATTTTTATGTATTTTGTTAAACGTTACTCAAAGGTTTAAATATAAAATTACAAATATGTGAATTTTCGTACATTGTTTGGCATTTATACAGAAAGAAATATTATAGCTATAGTAGGCTTGTCTTCCCAAAGAAGTTCCAAATTTGCCAATATATGAAGTTGGTTAGTTTTAAACGCCGACATTTTTAAAATTAATGTCCGGCGCATATAATATAATAAAATATACTTTGAAAGATCATCATGAACCATATTTTAATATACAACCTAAAACTGTAGTTATATAAAAAATATCACACTTAGAATTTATAGTGATATTATTATATTTCAAAAAACAGCCAAAATTGTCATAAATAATCTCTCTGACATCTCCAGAGGAGGAAAATGCAGTAGACCGCTAATTAAAATGACACATACGTTCGTTGGATGCTCTAATGCTTAGGTGCCGTTCTGTATGTGATTAAATGTGAATCACTTCAAGTTTCGTGACGGTTAGTACTTGTATAAATAATAATAATGGACATATTTACACTCAACATACACAAATAGCGCGCATATTGTATGTTTTTCTTTTTAATGCGAGCGTAGGTTGTGCTTCTGCATGACAATGGGTCGTTACTGTACGATATTCAGTTCGTAATTAATGGTCATTTCTGATTATTATTTGTCATGTTTACTAATTTGGAGCTTGCATTACTTTTAGTAGTTTCTGCTTTATTTTATAGGTCATTTCATCGGAGGGGGCAAAACATAAGATATTTCTGTTAATATTATTTTCGCTTGATGCTTCTGTTTTCTTAATCCCCATCTTATTTTATTTTTCTTGTACTATTTTCTTTTCAATACATGTTATGAAATCCCCCCACCCTTTCATTAATTATTTATAACCAGCTATTGATGTGTGTAGTGTATTTGGTAACTTTTTACACTTTTTTTTTGTAGCAAATATACTTTTAATGTTTTCTCATCTCGTGGGTGATATTAAATTGTTGATTTCTTTCACAGATTCGGTATTCGAATTATTCTATCTTTGTGATTCATTCATTCTTTGCACTGCACCTTCCAGTCTTTTAAATTCATTATTCTTATTATCATCTTCTAAATCGTCTAGCCATCTTCTTCTACACCTGGGCCATAGTGATATAAAGTGTGGCGTCTCTGTATATGTGTCCTAACCATTGTAAGTGAAGACATATATATATATATATATATATATATATATATATATAATATATATATATATATATATATATATATATAACTATAACTATAACTATATTTTCCCATCTTATTTCTTGTATCAGCGATGTCTATCATGTATTTTTTTACTCTCTTGCTCCATCTTTACAGTCCAGTTAAGTTCTTAATATTTTATGTTGCTATTTTTTTAGTATCTGTATCTGTAGAGTGGGGAGGACGAGTCAAACAGCACTTAGGCCACAATTGACCCCATTATGCATCCACCCAGGGAGCTGAAGTGCTTAGTTCATTGTCTATCCTTCCATTTCTAGGAAGGTGAACAAGCCTCTAGAGGACTTCCTATGTCCCTTATGTGGCAGGTGTGGATCAGGGCTCGCCGAATCCGTACTCTCGTATTAATGATAACTCCGGGCATTCTCATAGAACATGCTCTATAGTTTCGTCTTCTCGTTCACATCTCCTGCATAGAGGTGTGTCTACTAGCCCCAGTGGATCAAGCTGTTTGCTTAGTTGACAATGATCAGTTAAGAAATTAACTGTCAAGCGTAGGTTTTTCCTGGTCATTGACAAGCACTTCTTTAATGCTGATTTTTCAAGGTTACTTAGTGTTACTGGGGCATGTCCTTTTTCCCGTCTTTTAAGTTTGCGTGAGGGAGTAACATTTTTTTCTATTTGTTTTATATTCTATTTGTTTATTGCTAGTTTTTTAGATTCATGTTCATCGCTATTTTATTTACAAATGTATGATCTTTCTTACTACACTTTTATACTGTCTCCTCTAGTGTTTCCTGTATGCTGTCTTTACTCGTTTATCTGCGCATCTAATAATTTTTGCTTCTTGTCAAATTTTTATTTGGATTTCCGTATCACTCTTATATTCACCGTCAGTGTCGATATATATATATATATATATATATATATATATATATATATATATATATATATATATATATATATATATGTATATATATATATATATATATATATATATATATATATATATATATATATATATATATATATATATATATATATATCTGCTGATCTTTAATTTCTTTCAACCCATATTTGTTTTTGAGGATTTTTAATTTTTCTTCAAAGTTTTTCATCTGTATAATGCCCTTTTGTGGTCATATTTTCCTTATTTTTAGAATTTTGGCTTCCACTTTTAGTTTATGTTGAAAGAATTTGGTCTGCCCATCTATTAATATCGTTTTATCTTCCGAATATAGATCAAAGCCAGTTTTTACCAAATTCTTCTTATTTCTTTCGTTCTCTAGTTGCGCTACTCTGTTTCTTAAGTTTATATTTTCCCTCTTTTTTATCCATCTTCTTCCCTATTTCTTCCATTTTGTATTTTAGTTCCTTATTTTTCTTTTTTATATCTTCGTTATATTTTTCTTAATTCTTTAAGCTCTTTAGGCAGTGTAGACAGCCTCTGTTCATCTTTTATTTCTTGGGCATCTTTAGTTAGTTTTTTTACATTCTCGATAAGTTTTTCTAACATTTTTAGTGGTAGATCCATTTTATTTTCCCTCAGATTTTTTCCACTTTTACCACTTCACCGTTTTTTTGGCTATTATCCATATCATATTTGTTATCGTCACTACCCATTGTTAGTTTCAGCGCGTTCTAGTTCCTGTAGTTTCTGCAGCCCCGCGAAAGCGCCAAAAAACTAATCTTTCTGTCGGATCTCTATTCGCTATCAGCGCTACAATTAATACTTTCTTTTTACTTTAATTTCCGAAATAAATATATTTTATTTGAAAACCGGCAACGTCGTAAATAATTTTGGCGTACTCCGCCTGCTTCAATCACCGTTATCAGCTTACCAAATACTTTTATCGCTGAGAGCTATATTTACCTGATTTTTCACAGTTTACAATTATGGATTTATCACTCACTATATTCAGTATAACCGGGAATTTTTATCACTACTCTGTTGAAAATTTTAAAATATTTTTTGTTGTGTGTCGCGAAAATCGGAATTATTACGGACATAAACTATAAAGAGTTCATTTTCATTTACACCAACGTTGTCGTCCAAACTTTATGATTAGTATTTAAATATTATTTTTATTAATTGACCAGAAAATAAATCGGACAATTTAAGTGTTCCAAAGAAGCAATTAAATATTCATTAACTCTTATAATAGCCAATGTCTTCGAAAGAATGCTGCGACTTCTTTGCTACTTTTGTAAATTAGTTTTTATATTTTGTTGTTGATTCGTTATCATATTCTTTTTGAGGAACTATGTAGTTGAGGACATCAATAGCCATTACCTCTCTATGGACAGGCATAGTTGTACAACAGGATCGAGAAACAACAGAAAACTGATGTGTCCATGTCCGTATGCACAAATCGACAAGTGGAATTACTCCAGGTTTTCAGTGTATTTGTCGCTGAGTTTGTTGCTTAAAGTTCTTAGGAAGGCAAGTTAGGTTGATTTTGGAGTGTCTGATGTCTAGTAACTCGATAAAGTATTATGCCCAAGGTTGTTTTCAACTTAGGTCCTTAATAGTATTCGAGGTACCTAATCGAATCGCTGAAATGAAGCCAGCTTCCCGTAGTCTAAGATTCATTCATTTTCCCGGTTGTTGTAAGGTAGCCGCTAAGTTTTGGGTGTGTAAAGAGCATTAGTTGTGTTTTATTTGGACTAGGTATCACTCTTTATCTGATGCATGATCTGTTGACTTGATTTAAGTACATTTAGGCTTTGAGCGTATCTTTTTAAGGATCGTTAAGGATTTGAAACGCAGCAAAGTCTGAAGGCAGCGTTGGTTTCGAAAGGATAATACAGCAGACTATAATTTTAATGTGAAAGTAATATCATCTACTAATCAGGAAATCTACACCACTTGAGGACAAATTAAATATATTCAGTATTCAATTCTAATTTTACTTTTAGTGTTTACTTTATCTCTACGCGTTTTTAAAAATAAATTCATTAGTTTTATTACTATTATAGATAATATAGATATATTGTTAATACGCTAATATTTTGCTGGTTGCCTTGTTTTATACAAACTCGACGCTGGAGTAGTAATTTTAAAAAATTTTAAACGGTGTGTAAAGATTATTAAAACATTAAAAAAAGGGAAAAGCAATCTTTCAAGCAGTTGATACCTTTAGAGATTAACAGCAAGCTGAAGTAGCTTTATCCACGCGTAGGACGAAATGGATTTATCGGCACTACTATCGACAAGTAATTTTACAGGTTCCTCTAATCCTCGAGATGTTAAGAATAAACTAAAGTAAGAACACAGAAAGTGTGTAGTATTAATCGTTTTCTGAGTTGCTGAAGGCGTACGCGATATATCACAGTCTTTCATCATTGAATCTTTGTACAAGTGTAGGTAATCAACTGCAGTCAATGCTCAAAGTACGGAGTGATTCATGGTCTTCTGTCGCTGATAATAACGTAAGAAACATTTTATTTATCCACATATCTAAACGAACTACTGATATTTATCTTCGTTAGCTACAGAAATAACTACCTACATTGATTCCAATTAAACGAAATCGTTTATTAATATTCGATCGAGAAAATCACAACATTTTTTTTAGTGTTCACATGATGAAGTAAGTAGCTGATTATAAACGAGCTATTAAAAAAACAAGGAGAAAAGAGTGGAGCAAGTGCTTTGATAAAAATTTTACAAGCGGTTTTTACAATATAATATGACTTCTTTTTATAGTCTTAAAGCATAATCCAAAATATAGGAACCATCAAAATAATGATTTGTATCAAAAAATAAAATATATTTTCATATACTTGTTACAATGAACATTCAAATTTCTGTAGTCTCTAGAGGAATATTATCATATATTTTAATACATACGTCAGCCTTTTTAATTAAACAATAACTTGATACTAGTAACCTTTTTATCAATGTAGCAGCAATGATATTTATATTACCTTCGTAACTATTAAAATTTACTACCCAACTTTAACTTCAATGTATCCATCATTCCTTTCTAAATAGGTGATTGTTCTTCCAATAAATCCATTAATGATATTTTTAATTTCATTGGTGAAATAACTTCATCTAGTCTTCGTCTTTTATTTCTATTTCAATATTGTCAACATTTCGAAGTTAACGTAAACTTTTGTTTAAGTGTCGCTATATAAAAATAAATTCAGGGAGGTAAGGTCTGGTGACGTTGAAGGCCAAAGAAGGTCTATATAGCGTTAAAATTATAAAGGATAAAACCTCGAACATTTCTTTGACGATGACGTATTCCAACATTATATTGGTACCATCTTTGTTATTTTTCAATCAATAACATATTGCATTATCATGTCCGTACCTTTTTTGTTGTTTTCCAATTAATGATAAGTAAAATACATTTAATATCAGTATATGCTCCAAATGTAAGTAAGAACGAAAAAAAACTGAAGTCTTCTACAATACATTACAAGATCAGCTGAATATAATTAATATACATGAAACAATTATAATATTAGGTTACTTAAACGTAAGAATAGGGAACGAAGATTCAGAAGGAATAAAACGAAGAGAAAATAAATCGAAATGGAGAAACACTAATTAGTTTCTGCGACAAGAACATCTTGAGTATAAATGGCACATTCTTTCCACATAATTCACAACACCTTTGTGATTATTTGTGATGTTCACAAACACCCAAGGACATGGATCAATTGTAGATTATATAATAACGAGCAAGCAAATACACCCTAAACAGGTATTCGATAGCAAAACATTAACATCACGTACATTACCCTCAAAATGTACGGAAAAAAATAAATATGGAGACCTTAGAAGACAAAACAACTGGATGACTATATCAAAAAAGATAAAACGAAAAATTTGAAGAAAATGGCATATTAGAAGAAAATAGAGTAGATTAAAGATGGGAAACAATAAAAAAAAGAACATAATAACCACTGCTAAAGAACGCATGGGAACACGGAAAATTAATGTAAATGGTGAAAGGAAGATCACATCATGGTTCACTAACGAAATAAAACCTTTAGCCTACGAAAGACAAAAAGCCCTACAGCCCAAATCGATCCTTGGTCTCCTCCAAACTATGCCTCCAACTTTGCCGGTCTCGTGCCGATTTTCTCCATGTTCTCACATCTAGCCAGTGTGTGATAAAATAACATTCTACCAACCCATAAATTTTTAATCAAAAAAGAATCATCGCCAACCTGCAGAAACTTTTCTCTCCCATTGACGGTGAAGCATATTCTGATTGATGACCAGTACTACGAAGAAAAAACAAGAAAATATGGAATCTCAGATGACATCAAAATCACCTTAACGGTAAACACCGAACGTGTATTAAATTATTTAAAAGATTTTTGTTTATATAAATATATTTAATGTAAATAAATCGAACTCCTGTGTACCGTAACTACGGAAAACAAAAAGCGTATATCCATTATTAAAGTATGATAGGTAAGAGACCCACAAATTACTAGCACTATGTAACCACACGGAATAATATCAACTCGAAAATAAGAATTCTAGAGAGTGCATACTGGTCTAATTCTACATGGAAAGTGTGGAAGATAATGAAGGGAAGTAAAAGTATATTAACGAGTATAACAACATAAACAGTTTACAAAGAGAACGATGGAAAAAGTATATACATAGAACAGCTTTACAAGGACTTAGATAGAAAGATCAATGAAGAAGATGGAGAGGCAGAAGACAAGATGGTTACAATAATGGAAGAAGAGATGATAAAGAATATAAGAAAATTAAAAAGCCAAAAAGCCCAGGTCCGGGTACGGTTACGAATAAACTACTAGAATATGGAGGAAGAACAGTAACAGAAAATATTAAGAAACTATTCCAAAATATCCATGCATGCCAAAGGAACGAAAATTAAGTAAAACGGTCCCTATATACAAAAAAGGGACAAAAATGACCCATCTAGCTATCGAATTATTACGTTGCTTGACACAAGTTTGAAATTATTGAGTAAGATACTTGCTGAGAAAATAATTGAAAAGTATCTAATATGCGAAGAGCGACAAGGATTTTGGTTTAACTGATCAACTGTTATTGCCATATTCATAATAAAACAAATATAAGATGTGATTGAACTGTTACAAGAGATACTATAACAGCCACTATATTACAGATAATAAAGGACATTAACTCTGATAACTAAATAAAAATTAAAATTTGAACCGCATTAACGAAGGAAGTCAATATTCCATCAGCTATAAGACAGGGTGATATCTTGAGCACGTTATTGCTTAACTTGATAATATGTTTGTTTGATAGTTTGTTTCCAAATAAAGTATTTTGCAAACATCTACGAAGCAACCCACAAATAAGATAATAAAGTAGCGTACGTCTCAGGATGCCTACGAGACGTAATATGGAGAAATAAATACATGAAGATATAAGAAAAAACATGCATATTTAAGACTTGTGTACGACCGATATTAAGCTATGCTATAGAAACAAGAGCATAAACAACATTTACAAATAAAATCTTAAGAACAACAGAGATGAAAAAGCTGAGGACGATAGCAGGTAAAACTTTAAGAGACAGAATCCCCAATAGACAGATCAGAGACATGTGCATGATATTGTCAGATGGGAACGCCATAGAAGAGGAGAATAGAACCAACGCATTAAGGGAATGGAAAGAGAGAAACTTGGAGAGAAATATGGAGAGATAACTGGCAGTCAACATCGCAAATACTGTAAATCAGACTGGAATCAACAGGCAAGATCATGTAATGATACCACGCACTTAAGAATTAATAACGAACAGCAATGTGTTAACAAACTTGGCAACAAACAATTGCGAAAACTATACAGGTACCACTGAATGAAATTTACAAAACAGATTTCAAAATTATTCACAATAAATTAAAAACATATTACAGAAGCCATTATAGGAGAAAAACGTTTTTTCAATGATTTATTAATTGTTAATATTTTTTTAAACTTTTCAATCTTGGGCCACCATTCGTCCAAATTTTCTATGAGTTGCAATAATCTTCTACAAATAATTTTTTCTTAGTTGTTACGTAGATTTTCCAGTCGCTTTTCATAGTAGAACAATGTTAATAGCAAAATTCACAAATATGAGAAAACATTAGGCGTGTTAATATTTTATCAGGATTTTGTTGGTCTCATGATTCATTTCAAACTTTGATAGTTTCGAATAACGTATAATTTGTGCCGTATGTTTTATACCAATTAAACGACTAACAAATAATTCAGTGATTAAGTTAAGCCTTCTTCCTTGTTTAGACGCTAACCCGGTTACAGCAACCGACATTTTAATAGAGAATATAATGAAACAGACAGCCGGAAAAGAGTCGTGGGATTATCTTGATATTTATTCTGCTTATGGTGTATAAACGCGATAGTCTGGGCTATTTCGTTTCTTCAAACAAAGCATCGTTAATTATTCAAACAAAGTGGAAAACAGAAAGAACTACTAATACAATGCTCCATTTTCAATTTATAGAGTTTAATAAATTGAGTACTTAACTACATTGTTCTAAAGAAATCCATGCTTTTATTTAATAAAAAAACTATTCCAGTTTTAGAAAATTTAGTATTGATACTTTTCTTATAAGGTACTTTGAGATTGTAAATCAGTAATTCTTATCGTACAATAAAACACTGAAAACTTTTGTTTTCAGTACTATCACAAAATGTATTTTAAATTGTTTTCACTACAGCTGTTTCGGCCAGAGTGCCTTTCTCAAATTTTCTATTTTTGGTATGTGTTTACACTTTATAGTATTTAACTGAACAAATTGAGGAGGGAGAACTGTTTTACTCAAGTTGGTCTTTCAGATTTATATCTGTATTTTTTAATTTGTTGATTAATGCTTGGATTAAATAATGGTTGGATTTGTAATATCTAGAACTAGAACAAAAGTTTCTGTAGGAGGAAAACTAGGAAAACGGTTTTTAACGTCAAATGAAATTAATTTTGAGTTGTTGGGTAATTGAAAATGTTTTATTTTATTAACTAGTTCTATTGTATTTTTTACGCTTAATTGAGGTGAAAATTTAGTGTGTTCTAAAATAATCTCTAACCTTTTTTTTGATAGTTTATATGACAGAACTGTATAAAAAGAAACTACAGGTCTTATTGGGTGATCAGGTTTATGTAATTTAATGAAAGAGTATAATTTAGGAGGCTGTAGATTCATAATGTTAAGGTATTTCTGTTCTAATAAATTTAATATTGATTTTCTAACACTAGTTTAATTTGTTTTTGGTACTGTTCCCTCGGATCTTTGTTTATTGTTTCAATGTTTTGATTATTTAAAAAATTCTATTGTTTTGTTATTATATATTATTTTATTTATAGTAATAGTAGTGTTACTTTTGTCTGCTTTTGTAAACACTTTGTTGTTTTCTATTGACTTATTTTTAATTGAAATGACTATTTTTAATTGAAATGTTTTATTCTCTTTGTAACAGAACTTTCTAGTTTCACTACAATTAATAATTATTATCTATTTTGAGCACTTCCGTACACTGATTGCCATGTCTTGTCATTTATTTATTATATAAGTTGTCATTATCACTTTAATCTTCTTATAACGTGTGATAAGCTGGTAGATATTTAGGTAGTTTTTTGTTAATCTACAAAAAGATTAAATGAATTGGCACAGTTCAAAAATTGCCCATTCCTATAAATTGAAAGAAGTAGACTTTTTCCTTACTATATATATTTTCTTCGTATATAACGACTATTAACAGCAAATTTCTTACAATTGTTTTAGCATATTTATAAATATAATATGTTACAGATAATTTAAGGAAAACGTTGGTTCCTGATGATAAAACTTAATGTTTTATTTCGCAGCAATTAAGCAGTTCATCAATTAGCAAATAAAGAGGTGATGTGCATTCAAGTCGATCCTCTTGTGTCCTGACCGGAATTCCGTCGCGTTTAATCAAATTAGCAGTACTGGAAATACGTAACAGCACCAAAGGCTCCGTCCTAATGTAATTTCCAAATTAGCTACTACGCATGCATACGGAATTCCTTAATGGATTGCGACCCTTGCAGCCTCCGCGGGTGACGAAAAGTGGTACAGCCATTTCGCTTTTTTCTCTATGAATATTTTATAAGAATGAATATTGAAATGGGTACACTATAAAAAATTACTTTGGAAAGAAACCGCTGTTTCTGGATAAATGTTGAAAAACCTGATGCAGATTATAGTTAAGTTAGGAAACAATAACAATTAATTTAAAGTTGTTCTTTTTTCTTTTTACAAAATCAACAAACATTATTTTTATTTGCGTCGACCAGGAATAAGAAAAATAATATTAGAATTATACAAAATCATTTGTATATTGGGGGGGTCAATCATATCAACAAAATCATATACAAAATTGGGGGTCTATGAAATGAAAATGGAGTTCAATGACAAGAAATTTTAAAGAGGACAAGAAAAAAGGTAAAATTGATATACTAGCGTATATAAGTTTTTTACCTGCAATAATACTAACCTTATTTTATATTAACATAAAGTGGTAGTTAAATTAAAGTAAATCAATATCATTTTGCTTGAGAGTTCCGGAGAAAAGTCAGTACTACATTATTTTTATAAAACATTACCCGTAGTTTTATACTCGTTTTTAGGAGAGATGAAAAAGACTTGAGTTACTAGTAGTTTAATATCCAAATCATGTCCAATTAAACATGTTTTTCTCAATGGCTTTGTGAACTGTCTGCAACAAAGTTTGTAGCAATGATTCTATGAAGTCACCTAAGCTGGAAGATCATGGGAGCAGATTTTGATAAAACAGATAAAGATTTAAAATATTTTTAAACACTTAAAGGAAACTTCAGAAGAGACCCACGTTAGACGAAATGTTTGCACTTCGACGTCACAAAGAAACGATAATGGTTTCCGTGCGTCTTACAATGTCTCTTTAGCAAAATCCTGAAAACCGCATACTATCGGAAAACAGTTAATTTCTCCAGCCGTTGAAGAGTTTTTGGAAGCGATTCTACAAAAATTTGCATCTGATAACATTAAAACAATTCTTTAAGCAACAACACAGTTCATGAGAAAGGCTTTAAAAAAGACAGTTAAACACATAATATTCAAAGATGAATAGGTCTCACTTTAAGAGCATTTCAGTATTACATTTGAAATCTGATACGTCTAAAGGGGCTATATGTCTAAAAAGAAAAGTTTTTCAAGATAATTATGTATACTCCCTATCCTATCCCTATGGTGCTGAAACAATTACTATGCCAAAAAAGAATATAGAAAAATACATATAATGCAGAAAAAGATGCGGGAAATAACTCAAAAGGACTGAGTTCCAAATTCAGTGATCAGGAATAAGACGGAGGTGCGAGACGCTGTTGGGGGTATTATGCATCTAAAATGAATGTGTTCGAACATGCTGGTAGATTAGCGGTTAAGCGGTATGCAAAAAGATAGTGGAATTTTAGACACAAAGCGTACAGAAGTAGAGGTACCCCGTATGTAGACCAACGACATAAAGAGAACTGCCGGAAACTGGATAAAAAGGACACAAGATAGAGAGGAGTGAAAAAAACTTAAAGGCTAAGTTCGGCGATGGATAATTTCGGATTTTTAAATAGATTTTTTTTACGGCACTGTATTTTGCTACTATGATAATGTACACTAAGATTATGTCACTCAAATTTAAATATAATACTGCAACTTTGTCTTCCCACTTTGTATTTCGATCCAAATTTAAAATGTCGAAAGATATATCTGCTCTTAGAAGGACTACTGCTCGAATATTTTCCTTTTCAGTTTGAGTATGTTGTTATTAATTGAAATTACCTGCACTTGACGTCGACTCTGTTATATCTTATTTAATTTGTTTAGTTTATTCGTATAAGTTCTCCTGTACACACATTTCATAGTTTTGTTGGATTTAAATTTTATTATATAAAAAATAATTTAAACAAATGTATTCTCTTGGATTATACTACAGGAACTAAAATAAGGTTTTACTTTTATTTGCCTAGTTTATGAATTTTATTACTTTAACGACAAACAACGTTGCTACATTATATTATAAAAGTAACTGAAATAACTTCAAGGTGTTTTAAACGTATTTTATTTCCCTTAAGAGTGTGTTTTAAAAAATCAAATCCCGAAGGAAGGCTTATTCTAAGACACGGTTTAATTGCATTTTTTTTATGCGTTTTTACCAAATCACATGCAGAAAGGAAGAAGAATTGCAAAAGTCGCATGAAAAAATTTATCAAAATGTTTAAACCCTGGAATGAAGAAGAAGGAAAAGCGAAGTTATAAGAAATGAAATAACTTTCTAATATCTGTAATCAGTATTTTATTTTCGTGTTTCTCCTCCCGGTATAAAGATTGAAATCGCGCTGACATTTTGCTGCCCTATTGCTTACATGTTACTATTTTTCTTTTCGGTCGACATCCCTAACGACACAATCTTTCATCTTTTGACAAAATTCCGATCGAAACAAAAGACCAAAACCACTCTAATTGATATAAAAAGCTTGGCAGATTCTTATCGTTTATAACTGGTAACAGAACAGAAGGTTAAAAGCTGAAATGCGATCTGCAAAAACTCAAAACTTCACGAAATGTCGAAGTTGCGAGAGACAAAGCCACAGAATCACTCAATTCTTCTATAATTCACTCAGGTCCGTATTATATTTATTTATGTGCAACTGTAAATTTATTAAAAAGTATTCGACGATGAAAATTTATTTTGATATTGGATCATAATAGAAATAATTATGTTAATTAGTTATTGAAGAAATGAAGATACTTCTTGGACAAAAATATAACAAATAATTAAACCCTTCATAATCTGAGAAGAAAGACAAACGATCAAGCAAAATAATTTTAAATTTGAGACCATGCAATTACAAAAGTCAAAGAGGACGACGATATTTTTTAAGATGGTCAGATGATAAAACAAAACATACTAACCAAGTATGTAAACGAACCAAGGACAGATAACAATGAAGGATATATTAGGAGCTCTATGTCCAAAGGTGTATATTATGATCTGGTTAGATATATTGCTTTAGAGGTCAATGAGCTAATTACCTTAGCTTATTTCTAAGCTTTCTAGATAAAATGTCTTTTATTTATTAAATTTTTAATGTTTTCTTATCTTTGATCCTGTCTGCCTGAACGGCTCAATAAAGATATAACCAAATTATTTACGGAAATTTCTTATTCATAAGATTCTTCGTCTTCTAGATTTGTTTGTCTCTATTTTACCCCGCATAATCAGCTTAAGCAGAGCATATCTTTCTCCTCTCTTTGGTTATATAATTAGTAAGTTTGGATATATAATAAGTAATTCTTTCCGTTTCATGGTCTCTTTTGTTTCATTAGCTTTAGCGTTATTCCTAGATATTACTCGCTGTACAATAGAATCATTCATTTTTAATGTTAGACTGTTATTGTCAGCACATTAATTTTTTGTGTCCGAGCCATGACATTTTTTTACGTAGTAGACGTCTCTTACCCTATATATTTTCTGCTGGTACTAGATACTAAAAAGTGGATCTTACATTAATGTCTCCTAAATACGCAATTTTCTTACTTTTTACATAATCAAAAAGTTTCACATCCTGGAGGCCCGCTTTTCTTAAAACTGCCTCATTTCTGATTAGTAATTTTTATCAAACTAAGAAACCATGGTTATGATAAAAATCTTCTTTAAAAGTTTGAGTAATAACTGAAATATACCTAATAAACCCTCCTCCTAAAATTGTGTAAAAATGAACACTATAGCATTGTATTTTACTTACTTTAAATTATTTTAAAGCAATATGCAACTTTCAACTTTTATATAGATATCTTTAAGTACACTAAAGCAGGGAAGCAACCCTACCCACGCAAGTCATGCTTTACTTAGAACTCTTCACTGAGAGTAAACATGTCTCATCCCTTTATCCTTCCAAAATCTAGTTACGTTTTTCCTATCCCTCCTTGATGAAGGACAGCAGCGATCATCAGTACCAGCTTAAGGCGCAAAGGACATGAGCCTGGATCGGCTTGAAACTGGACTACCACAACCATGACTGGAGCAGTTAAAATGGTTGTGGTACTGCGATAGGAAATTCATTCATAATGGCACTCACATACTATAAGAAAATGTATACTGATCATGGTCCTCTGATACCAAAACACGGCAGAAAAAGACAAGAACACATGGCTTCCCAGGCCGTTATCCAGCGGCAATAGAAAATAAATAAGAATAAAATCAAGCCAGTGGATCTGGCCCAACTTTATGCGCCTACAGAGAACAGTAGTAGAGATGACACAGAGAAATTTTATGATGATATTGTTATGTTTTTATTAATTCTAATTTATTGTTTTTTTATTTACTATTAAAGGTTTTATTTATAACACTCACAAAATTTATTAAAGTCTATTACTAATTTATCTTACACGAACAATTATACAACTGATTATAATACGGGCGTTACATTTTAAGCGCGGCGCGATATTTAAATGCCGTTATCTAGAAGGATCTGGCGATGAGTCGATGCCCTTCCACCCCTTAGACGGCAAAGTGACTCATAGACTGGTCTTTCGGCGAAGGGACTAGAGGTTTCTGTCGGCGGGTAAACAAGTCATGAAACTGAGCGCCGAAATGACTAGAACAGAAAAGATATTAGCAATAAATTAATATGTTTACAGTTTTGAGTCATATGACACGTCATTATTTATGGTAACAATATAAAGATGGAAATCATCATAAAATTTCTGACAATAAAGACATTATTATAATAATTGGGGACCTTAATGTCAAAGTAAGAAAAGGTAAACAAGAAAACATCGTTGGCAATTTCTGACCTGGACAACATAATGACAGAGGAGATCGTTTCGTAGAATTCTGCGAAGAACAGATTTTATGTGTGGTAAATACATTCTTCAAACTACCCAAGCGTCATCCATACACTTAGAAAATACCAGTAGATACCAAAGAGAAGATCATAAGAAATTATGCTCAGGGATGTCAATAGAGACACAAAAATCGCATGAACCAAGAAAAAATAGGTAAAAAAGAAAAAATAAAAATAAAAAAAAGGTGTGGCAGTCCAGTGGGACTGCCGGTAGAAGTTATACTTCTATACACGCGTTCGCCGTTAAAAATGTGCATCGTTTGCTGTATATAAACATTTGACCTGTAATATGAGTATAGTAAATGAAGGATTGTATCAATATTTGAATGAAAATATATATTTTTATTTTTATATATGTATAAAAGGAGTTGAATGCAAAAACAAAATTTACATATAACATTCATTGTTTATTTTGGTACTGATAATATAAAAATTACAATACAATAAATACAATGCAACATAATTCAAAATAATAATACAATATAAATTAAAATGTAATATTCATAAGTATTTAAAACTGCCAATATACATAACTTACTTTACGAAGATAAAAATAAAAAACCAACAACTCGGATTATGTTGTAAATTTTCATTTTGTTTTAAAATTTATGTTTTTTGCGTATATTACATATATTTAATAAGATTAACGTGAGGTTTTTGAATATTTCAAAAATAAAAAAGGAAATTCATAATTGGGATTCGAACTCACAACCACCAGCGTATGAACCAAACACATAAAGGATTTGCCAATTAGACGTGACACTAACGGATTTCAAAATTGACAGTTCTCGGTAAAACAGTGATTATTTTGAAATACAAAACATATCACATAAATAATACTATTAATATATATTATATTATATATATTATTATATATATTTATATACAATATTATATATATAATATATATACTATTAAATACAAAAGGAACATTTTTATTCTCGAGAGAGGAAGAGAGAGAAAATATATCTTCTGTCTCTCTCTTACTCATTATCTTACATATGTAATGGTTTCACAGATTCACTCTCATGCAAATTTCCAACGCCGACCGTGCGTATAGAAGTATAACTTCAAAAATTACAATAAATCCCTTAATGCAGCCCTGGTAGAAGCCACATAATCTGATTTTTTTTGTTGTCTTTTTGCTTTCCGTTTGCTGATGCTTCGAATTGCGAAATGAAAATTAATCCTTGGAAATACATTTGGAAAGCTGTATTCAAATATTTGATATGTGAAGTGGAAATTTTAGTATATTTCCTTTTCTTCTAAATGAGATTTCGTCGATTACTGAAAAACATTTAATACAAGAATGGTAACGATAAAACATTGATAAAGTCCAAACCATTCTTTTCTGTTTTATTTGTAACAATTTAAGTTATGGTAAATAAAAAGCCATTTTGGTTAAATTGTACTCGTATAGCTGTATAAAAACTAGTTGTTCTGCTGTTGTAAGAAACAATCTTCGCGTTTCATTTTTGTTTTCGTTCCATTTTGGATGTAAGTTTGTCCAAGTAATAAATGAGGCTACCCCAGCCACGTCTAAAATATTCATTAAAATGCAAAAGGTCAACGGTTAGTTCGTCTTTTGCACATATATTTATGAACTATTGGGTCTAGCGTTCCGACACCACATTTTGTACTATTATAATAGAGTATCATATCTGGTCTTTTGTCAACATTATCTGCACAGTAAGCATTGTGATGCATGGTAGACAGGACTAGGACACTTATTTTTTTTTTCGGAACGTAAGAGACAAGAGATGCTTTCAGAGTGAATCCGAAAATTGAAGATTTCTCTAAACGGTTCTTGTTTGGTAGAAATTCCCGAGAAACAAATATCTTATTTTTATTTTCACTGTTTTCACAAGAGTTATTGAATTTGCCAGTAATTCATGTGCAAGAGCAAGATCAGTGAAATAGTTATCGCAAGGCACATTTCTGTTGGAATTATTGAGATGCAAGACCTTTGGCTATTGTATTTCCGTTTTTTCCTGTATATGGTATTCCACCTAAAGGGTAATATATTTTCCAGTCACAGGCCCACCATATTTTTATACCATACTTATCTGGCTTTGAAGACATATACCGCTTGAAAGGACATATACCTCGATACGGAACAAGTTACTCATTTACCGTTATGTTTTTTCCTGGGAAATAGTATTTCTGAAAGTTTTGGTTGACTTGATTTCACACATCGTCTATTGCTGCTAATTTATTGTTTCTTCTTCGTTCAGACCTCGTGTCCTTATCGTCAAATCGAACAAATCTTAGCAAATTTTTGAATCGTTTTAATCCCATGGTAGCTTTAAATATAGTAGGTCCATAAAACTTACTCCAAAGTATATCTACATTATGGATGTTGGCACTCAGTTGCCCTGCAGTTAGTAGTACTCCAATAAAGGCATGTAGCTATGTAGAGTCGCAATATTTTCAGTTCTCTGGCATTGAAAATAACTCTGAAAGATGATCTTCAATTTCAGAGTCATTTTTAATGCCACCTACTTCAGGAAATTCATCATTATCGGAATCCTTTAAATTATTAGCAATATCTTGCAGTTCTGCAGCTGATAATGGTTTTAGGGACATTTTATTCGCATTATCTACTTTCACTATAATTCAATATAATTCTAGGAGCTTAGTTGTTGACACTTACATCGATATCAAACGACTGATAGCATTATTTATTTTAAAATATGTATAGGTACCTACCTAACAATATTATTGCATTGTAACAATCATTATCAGTTTTTAAAATTCATTTAAAATAGACATTACAAGTATTGTAAGCATGTCTTTGATGTTCACATCAAAGAGATATTTACATTGTTTGTTACACGTTTAGACTTTATTATTGGATTTCCGGAATCATACAAGTCGTTTAGGTAATCCACAAAACACATTACCTGACTGCCAGATTAACTTAGTTAACAAAGATTTAGACTTTAGGAATAAATACAAATAGGGTCCGACCGTCTCGTGTTGCCCCTTTACGTGACAAAATTCTTTCGACTCAATAATTTCAAAAATGATAATAAATATTTTGAATAGCTCATGACTATGTGAAAGGTAACATACTTCTAAACAAATTCAGTGATGCATAAAATTCAATAAAAAAATTTTAAGGTTAACCGTTTATTGATTTATGTTGCGGGGTTTTGCTTATATAATTAATAAGGGCAATGGTTTTGCAATTGCTACACACAGTTAGTGACCGTTTTTCATGAATAGGGATAAGGTTGATTCGCACCACTTAGGAGGTCATTCACCTGAGATCCATATCACGTTATATATATCCACGATTACATCTTTGCCCATTTTTGGGACTGATGCATCTTTTGAAATGTCTTTGTATAATTCTGAGCAGTAATTTTTCTAGGTTTCTCCAATGCTGTCTACATCGATTTTTACTTCTTCATTATGATCTTAAATGGCTTGAACTGGTGTCTTGAACTCTCGATTTTGCATACTTCTCAAGTTCTTGATACATGTTATCTGTGTTTTCTAAATTGTGTATTCTAAAAAGAATTAGTTTTGACTAATAGGATATAACTAAGTATTTTTATATTCTGTCCACCCATGCTAACTTACTGTTGAATCTTAGACCAAAAACATCAATATTCTTTCTTCTGTGTTAAAGCAATCTAAAGTTTGTGATTGGTTTATCATTGGGTGAATATGATAAAGGGAGATATATCATTAAAAATTTATTTTTATAACCAATTTTCCAGCATACAAAGTAATAATTGTAGGATTTGTGAGCACTTAAGTTAATCAATTGTTTTATGAAACAATAGATAAATAATAGCGCAGAAACCGTAAAGACAAAGCAGTATCTGATAATGAGCCGTATAAAACACTCAATCTAGTAAGTCGAAACACGTAACAGCGATTCGCCATCATGACTGTATATTAATTCGGCGTGTTTATATATCCAAAGCATTTATGACCTACGTACACGTTTCTCAATTAATCTCCGGGATGTTTATTAACGGGAAGTGGTCGTTCTATTGCAACTTATTGCGCGAGAAGCTCGTTTCCTCAAGATTTACGGTGAGAAAACATACAGGAAGCACGAAAAGCCCTTGGGTGTGCTCGATGAACATTTGCAAGATATTTTGCGAACCGAAATGATATTTTGGTTGAAATATGAAAAAAATTATTAATAACTTCATTAGATTCATTCATAATTTAAAAATTGGATGATATATTGATTTAAAATTGATTTTTTACATACAGTTTTCTAAATAAAACGCAAAATATGAAATAATTTTTCATTTTGACTTCCAGAGTAAAAACTCGCAGAAAAATTGGAGACCCTATCAATTGCAAACTGTTATCGTTTATGTTGCAAAGAAAATAAAAATCACCTAATGTTTTAAAACACCCGAACACTCAGATTCATCAAAATTTTGACGAAACAACCTACTTATTTTTCTTCTTCTTATTTTTTTATGTGGACATGACTCTATCTGTTTTTCGATGTGCCTCCAGTAAGTTGTCGTTCCATCGTGTTCGTGATTTTCCTACTGATCGTCTTGCTAATGGGAAACCATATCTTGCAGTCTTTACTATTTATTATCATTCGACTTATATGATCGTTCTATTATACTCTTCTATTTCTTACCCGTCCTTGATGTTCTCCACCTTGCATCTACATCGTAGATCTGTACTTCTAGCTCTGTCCCATAATGTTTTTGATTTTTTAAAGTGTTTTCATATCTGCTGTTTGGTCATGTCATTATTGGTCTGATGACTGTTTTGTAAATTCTGCCTTTCATTTCTTTTCCAATATCCTTATTTTTCCGTATTGTTTCATTCAGGCAACCTGCGTCTCTGTTTTCTCTACTTACTTGATCTTCCACTTTTGTGTCGAGCTTTCCGTAGCTAGATAATGTGATGGTTAGATATTTAAACTTCATCACTTGTTCTATTATCTGGCCTTCCAGCTCCAATTTACATCTTAGTAAATTGCTGTTGTAACTATGCATTTTGTCTTTTTTGAGGAAATTTACATGTTAAATTTTCTGGCGGTTATATTGGTGCAGCATATGTCTTTTGTTAAAAATGACAAGTCGTGAAACGTCTAAATCATATTTAATTAATTTATTAATCTTATAACGGTACATTGAATACTATTCACATATTTTCGTTTCTTTTTAACATCTATACAGCATATTATTGTCTTAATTATTGAATGAATTTCCACCAAGTCACGATCAAATCCATCAACCAATTTAAAATTACCGCTATTGATTTTTTTTTATGTTTTTGACGATTACTTTTAAAAACACACTTTACCAAAGCTTAGTGATCTAATCTCTCTTTTGTTATCTAAACCCCAAAGGGATTAAACCGCCTACCTAACGCCGCCGATTTTTAAATTCAATTAAAAACTCGCTTAATGAATCGATGGGTTGCTGACAATAAGGCGCGCACCTTTTTCGAGTAGAAAAATCAAAATTGATTACTGTAATTAAGAAGTTTCCAAATTAAAAGTTGCTGGCGCAAAACTTAGCCTCTATCTTAATTATAGCGCCCATATTGTAAATTTTCCTTTACGGAATTTTAATATTTATTAATTACTTCGCCCAATGCCTAATTATACGCGAGAAGAGGAATTTTCGATGGATTTATAAAATCGAACTTCCCTTAAGGGTAAAACAACTTACAGAATCTGATGAGTTAGGGTAGTCTCCCTATGTTTCGTTTTTGTTGCTCGCTTTATTTGTCATATTATTATCGTTACTTCTAATACCGTAATATTATTTGATATTTGATCCATTTATTTTCTCTAATTGGAGATAATCCCAGCAACAAAAGTTTTGTTGAAACAAAAAATTTCGAATACTTGGTATTTCGTAAAAAAAAGCGTGTATACAAACAGTCGAAAATACGTAAATTAATTGTTTAACAAACAATATTAATTATTTAATTTCTTAATTAAAACTCCAAAGAAAATATTTATGTATGCTATAAAAACATCTCTGTAAAATATTTTTTAAATCTTATTCCAAAAATATTTGTATGCGCACATCGAAATTTACATTGTAGGAAGTTTACTAAAAATATTCACCCACACTAATAAATAATTTTTTAAGCTTTTATTTATTTACTTTTTTTTAACAAAACGTTTGATATTTTTTATATTATAATTGTGAAAATATTTGTTTTTTTGTTTGGTTTTTTATATATCCTTATTATACAAACTTCTTCTAGATTCTCGATTTTTTCGTTTTTATTCGTCAATGATTAGTAATTCTTTAAGATACATTATGTAAAATCTAAGATTAGAACGTTTACCTTTTTTTCGTCCATGCTGGTTGGTATATCCTGTGAAAGGTTGTCTTACAAGCAGTGGCGGTTCGTGCTAATTTAAAAGAGTGTTTATCTTTCCTTTGTTTTAAATTTTAGTCCCTGATTCTGGTTATTCTTCCTACCAAAATTATGCACTCTTCATTAAATCATTATTCTGTTGCTGTTTTCTGTAATATAAACATTTGTGTTGCTGTTTGTATATTCTCTTACCGTTCTTCGAAAGTTATCTCTTGATTTTGCTCCTTTAATTTGTAATTTATTTTATCTTTGTTTTGTATTTTTTTATTTTTTTGCAATATTTTTAAAACTAGTTCATAAGAATGTAGCTTCTTCGTGGTTTTGTTTCTTTTTTAACATTTTTTTAGCATTTTGCAAAATATAAATGTTACCATTGATGAAACCAATAAATCATTAAACCAGTTAAAAAGCAGAAGATTACTTTATCCTGGTCACCAGGATCAAATAACTGTCAAAAAAAATGTCAAAAGAACTGCTTAAAAATAAATATAGAATACACTAAGTATCGGGAAAGATACATTTATAACCGTATTTAAAAATACTGTGTTTGTTTAAAAAATCCGTTTAATAATCCCACAAAAAATAATAAAGTAATTAAATGCGAATATTGCTTTGAGCAGCTGTTACCTGGTGTGTATTAATTATAATGATAATGGAAAATAGAAAATGAATTAATTATTTTCCTCTATAATGAACGCGATGAAATTTCATTTATATAGAAACGAATGTCGCCATTATGAATGTGGATGACTAAAAAAGTGTTATTCGGTAGAAAACACAAACAATTCAACATGGCGCCAGTGCCACGCTACAGGAAATGAAAAAGTTTAAATTAATGTTGAAAATTTAGTTTTAGACTTGTTTTAGGTATCGCATATAAATAACAATGAAAAACGAAAGGCCGGAAAAATTACAGGCTATGTTAAATATGAATTGGATGTGGAAGATATACACTAGTTACTTATATCATTTTAATTTGATTGATTGTTTAATCATTTATAAGATTTAAAATAATAAAAGACAAAAAAGTAATGAATTACATAAAAAAATTCTTTAATGGAGAATTGAACCCCAGTCCTCTACGTACAACGTAAAAAAGTCAATCTTAAGTAATTTTAGCTGTTTGTATGGAAAAATAAAATTGTTGATTCTAATATTTTCCTTAAAATTTCATCATATTGCTCACATCTTAAACCTTCCTTGGACTTCTACAAATATTTTAAGTTCATGTAAGTTTTAATTGACTCATCAATTATACAGGATAAATATTTCTTTTAATTAAACCTTGATGTGTTTAAAGCTATAATAAACGGTATATTCGTATATAAAAACGGTAAGAGAAAAAAGTATACCAAAATGATAAATTTTTAAGGTAAAATGTTGCAGAAAAAATTATTTTTTTCGCTTATATGCGTAAGGCAACTACAACCAAGCCGCAGTCGCGTGATGATCACCTAAGAATAACGAATGGTGGAACTATCAAACCATGATTCGTCGTACGTCCTCTAAGTCACATTACAATAAACGTTTATTTATAATTTTTTTCTAACAGCTTACACATTACACAAGTTGGAGGCACAGGACGATAAGAATCTGCTTTGTTTGGTGACATATTAGTTTTTAAGATGGGTATAGTTATAGCTATTTTCCATAATTTGGGAAATTAATGTTTAGTCCGTATACAATTATTTATTCTTAGTAATATTTCTACAGCTTCCTTAGGTATGTATTTGAGAAAAGAAGCTGGGATACGAAAAAAACATTTTACTCTGGGCTTTTGTGGTAAAATAATTTACTATTAAAATTAGATGTCAAAAACTATTAGTAGTTGGTAGATATAATAGTTAAAGTACAAAAGAGCTAAAGGAAACATAAAAATTGTGGTATGGAGGAAAAAAAGCAAACGCAAAGATATATAGTTAGCATAATGACCAATTAACATTGTAATGTAGTGGTTTTACAGATATGCTGTTTATTTTAATTTAGAAATAGTGTTTTTTTTATATTCACGATTGATTTCGGTGCAATATTATTGATAATTTTATAAGGTAGAATAATGTTTATATAAATTCTTCAAATTTTCTTCATAACGTATGATTCTATTCGTAAAACACATCTTTCACTCAAATTTGGTAAATTAATTTGACTAAATATCATTACATTCTGAAAATCTAACTCTTTTAAGTGATCTGGTATTAATTATACAGTTATTAAATTGAAATTTTAGTACCAATGTTATTCAAATATGATAACTATTCTATTTTTAAAATGTCTGTATCTAGAATTCGAAATATCAAATGATAAATTAAAAAGCTGTGTTTTTAGCGAAAGATAATAACAAAACTTTAAAATAATTGTTTTACAAGAGGTAGAAAACAATTTTGAATGATTTTTCTATTATTTTCTTATTCTGAATAAATCTTTTACTTTACATTTGCGTAACCCAACAGTCGCTGTTGTTGTTTTCACACTGAATTTACCATTCATCCTCACTGTTCTTTTAACCCTTCATATTTGTTGTTTAGCATTAATCTGTTGGAGAGTAGAGGTCCCTTTTAAATTAATTAAAACGACGACTCTGACATCATTTGTTACGTTATTATTCTGGTCATTTAACAAACTTTGGGCAGTGACTAAAAATTTGCTGTTTAATATTAAAATGTCATAGAAATCGGGGTACAATTGGCGATATGGAATAAAATTAATTTAATCAAATATTCACGAAGCATTAATTATTAGTGTAACTGTAGAGTATATGAAAACTTTATAACGTTGGTAAATAAAACTTTTCTATTGAAGTGTGGAAAATCGCATATTTAGATTTAACTAACTTTCTATATGGACCAATGGATCCCAAGGTTGAAGAATCCTTATTAGTGTAGGCTTTTGAAAAATTTATGTTTGAATGGTATTGATCGCCATGAGATAATACAGAATTATTAAGTTTCAATGTTAAAAAATTAACGAAGAAATAATACTCATTTTCACAACATAAAATCTAAATTGAACCATTGAATATTACGTTTTGGAGTCTGTCTGGGGGAAAGTTAGATAGATATTGTGCTGTGTAGAAAAAGTCAGCTTAAAGAGGTTACCAACTGTAAAGTGATCAAGGGTAAGTGTGTAGCTAGTTAACACCGACAAGTGATAGTGGATATTGAGATAAAGTTAAGGCGGAAAGGAAAGCAAGTACGATATCAGCAAGTAAAGTGGTGGAAGTTAAATGATAAGGATTTGGCAAGAGTCTGTAAGAGTAGAGTGCTGGAAAAGCCGAGGAAAATATACGTTGAACGACTGGTATGAAGCCAACAATATAGTTGTGGTGCGAGTGGGAAAGGAAGTGTTAGGAAAAACATCTGGTCAAGGGCCTTCTAGAGATAAAGAAACTTGGTAGTGGAATAATGAAGTACAAAAAAAGGTTAGATAGAAGAAAGAGCTATGACAGATAAAAAAAAAAGGAAGTGATGTTTGTCTAGTGTGGTCCATATTTAATCTGGTTTCAGATATTGATTTGTTTAATTTTTCATAGTGTTTTTTCTTGAAAGTTTTTAAATTAGTTTATATTTTAACGACTAGCAGGTTATCTTCTGTTTTTATGTCAGATTCATAATAAGTTTTCACTCTCCTAAGTTTCTAAAACATTTATTTATCAAAATCTATTTGGTTTCTTGCTGGTTTTGTAGTAACGTACGTTAAGAGGTACTTGCTACCCATGTGAACAGTTTACGCTCTAACAGCTTAAATCATAAATGACATCATTTCTGGATATTAACAAAATCTTAACAAACCTTTAAATTTATCATATATTATTATCCAAAGTTTAACCATTTAAGTTGAGTATGATAGGTTTCCGATATGGGATAAAATTGAAAGGATAGCCGTATTAATATGAAAAGTCTATGACGAGACTCGAATAAATGCAATTTAAAAAAAAAACTAAACATAAATTGTATGGTAATGGCGAGATAAGATGGGGTTGAAAATGAGCCCTATAAGGATGCCTATACACTTAATAGTAGATATTCAAGTAGTTGGATCATAATGCTATTTACAAAATCTACAATTTTTTCTGTTTTTATAATATACGTAATTTGGATAATTATTAATGTTATCATAATTTTTTGTTTCAGAGCAAAACTACACAAACACAAGCAAAAAGCGTACGACGTTTTCGAGGTTTCTTCGCGGTCTCAAGACGTCACATAGAAAAGAAAAGCATGGGGGCAGTTCTCCGAGGCACGGACGAGCTGCTGCTGCTGCTAGGGGAGTCCCACAGAGGGTAAGTTATCTTTTTTTTTAAATATATATTTATAGAATCAATTAACACCAAAGTATAACATTTTTATCCAGAGTATCGGTCACTGCTGTTTTGTTTTACACATAGATTTTACTGTAATAATGAGTCTTGTCTTATTTCATGTTTGTTTTTAAGTAATTCGAAAACAGTATTGTCTCTTATTGCAAAAAATTAATTATTCAGTGTCAAAATATTAAATCTTAAAATATCTGAATGACTTTGCAAAACGTCTGAAGTTCACTTTTTGTCTACAATTTAAGGACTTTGTTTTACGGACATACATAACTGCCTTCTCTACTTTTTCATTGTGTAGCTATTGTCACTTTTCATTATATTATAATAATATAATAATGTAGTATAATATACTGTTGACTTTTCTTATTTCATTGCATTTGTTCATCGACATAGTCCTTTCAATTTTGCTAAGCTTTTTGGCACCTATCAATACCACGCTTGAATAGATCATAACATAGGAAGTGTTGTTGGTCTGGAATGTTATAGAGTCATATATTCTTATAAAGTCACGTGACTGTTCATTACTACGATCTATATCAAGTCGTTACGTATTAAGTAAAAATTTTACGTCATACGTCAAAGTAACGTGTAAAAGATCACGTTATATATCATCTTTTATTTCAAATGTCACATCTCTACATTAAATATTACGCTTTATATAAAAACGTCTTATTATGTTGATTGCGAAATATCTACAGAAGAAGTATAGACAGCTGTAATTGCTATGAATATTTGTGGATATTTGACATGAGGCCTGACATGGAACGTGCCATTTTACGTGAAATATGACAACTTACTATGAAGTTTTGAAAATAATATGTGATATTTTTATTACTGTTCTATTTTTTAATGTAAAGAATTTATTTTTTTAAGTGAAACTTTTGCAAAACTGGAACTTTTAATACTTGGTACATAAAGAATTGTGAATTGTACAAAAACTGAAAGCAATGATCACATTAAGCTTTTCGCCGATTTGTATAACTTACAAGTAATAACATCCAGACTACTATAATCTTGTAGTGGAATATCAAATAGTGGCAGACATATCTCGGGAAACCTCTTCTGTCGAGTTTCTCCTCTCGGGAAGTTTCCGGGTCTACTTTTAATTTGAATTTTGTAAAAGGTGACACATCTGAAGTCGACACCAGACGACCTGCGAGACGTGTATAGTGCCGCACGGTAAATAAAATTGCATTACTGTCAAAGACGTTCCAAGAATAGTAAGTCCGAGCTGAAAAGACGAGGGAGAAGGACGCGCCCGGGGCACAGAAGCGGGCTGATGTTTGAATTTTCTTATATAGATATTAAAAGGTTTTACTTCTTTTGTACTTGGCGTTATTTTTTAGAGAAAAACGTTAGAATATTTAACGACACTAGAACAGATTTAATATTTTATATACGGATATAGAAAATTGTATATATGTTAGGGGATTTAAACAACTAAAGTCGCTTTCCCACTTTCCTGCACTCTAAACATTTCCACTACAGGGCAGTCTTGAGATTATCTTTTACGTCTTTTCCACGGATTCTAAATATTTTACCAGATCATCTACTTTCTTCCATCCATAGAAGATATCCAAACTACTTCTTCTCCTACTTTCTATGCTATCAGTTTACTACTTGTCTATGGCATTTAATCTATCTCTGATGGCCTTATTAGCAATTATGTCACGCCTCAATATTTGTGCAATCCTTTAAAGATAGTCCATCTCGACTACATCTTTATCTTTGCTTTAACATTTAAAGTCTTGCTTTCAAAGAGTCTTTATTCTTTATATGTTCCATATAGTCTTCTTAGTATAAATTCCAGAATATAGAAGTCCTGCGCAACGATAGCTGAAGTAGGTGCCGCTAACTGGTATTCCCATACCGGCACGGCTGCGTCTCCATTGATATTCTTCTTCTTCAAGTGCCATCTCCGCGGGGGAGGTCGGCAATCATCATAGCTATTCGGACTTTTGAGACGGCTGCTCTGAAAAGTTCATTTGATGTACATTCGTACCACTCCCTTAGGTTGCGCAGCCATGACATTCTACGCCTCCTTATGCTTCTGTTTCCTTGGATCTTTTCCTGCATAATCAGTTGGAGCAAGGTGTATTTCTCTCCACGTGTAATATGTCCGAGATATTCCAATTTTCTTGTTTTAATTATATTTAAAACTTCTATTTCTTTATTCATCCTTCTCAGAACCTCTTTGTTTGTGATGTGTTCTGTCCACGATATTTTCAGAATTCTTCTGTACACCCACAGCTCGAATGATTTCAGTTTTTTCATTGATGTCGCATTCAAGGTCCAAGATTCCATTCCATAAATAAAGTCGAAAAAACATAGCACCTCGCCAACCTAACTCCTAGTTCTAATTGTTCATAGCACTCTTCTCATTTTGTTGAAAATTGCTCTAGCCTTCTCTATTCTGATTTTGATCTCCTGAGTGTAATCATTTGTGGAATTAATCATTGTTCCCAGATATGCATATTTGTCCACTTGTTCGACGTTCGTTCCGTTTATTAGAAGATTCTCGTTATTTCTTTGAGTTTTCGATATTCTCATAAATTTCGTCTTCTTGACATTCATTGCTAGACCAAACTCTTTTCCATATTCCGCTATTCTGGTCACCAGTCTCTGAAGATCTTCAATATTTTCGGCTAAGATCACAGTGTCGTCCGCATATCTAATGTTGTTAATGGGAACTCCATTTACCTTTATTCCAGCTGTTTCACCCTCAAGAGCGTTTTTCAGGATCTCTTCGGAGTAGGCGTTAAAAAGAATTGGCGACAATACGCATTCCTGTCTCACTACACATCTTATTTCAATTTATTCTGACAGCTGTTCGTTAACACGTATTTTTGCTCGCTGTTTGTAGTATAAATTTGATATAATCCTAAGGTCGTTGTAGTCAGTCTTCTTTGATTTCAGGACATTCATTAATTGTTTATGTCATACTGATATTAAACTTTGTCTAAATAAATACTAAGAATACAGAAGATAGATTTTATCCTTGTCCTATAGTTGGAAATATAAATTTTGATAGCATTTTATTCATACGAATATAGGGCTTGTTTCTGTATATTTCCTACAAAATATTAATTATCTCTTGTTCAATTTTAACTTTGTATTAAGCTTCCCACAATTTTGACCTTACCTACGTTATCATACGCCTTTTCTTAGTCTACAATGATGACGAGCGTTTCTTTTCATCGTATCTCGCTTTTATAAAATTTTTTAAACAATAAAGAAATTATCAACACAGGACCTCCCGAATCTGATATCATTTTGGTCTTTATTTATTTTCAGTGTCGTTGCCATTTTAAGTCTGTTTTTTATTATCTCATAAAAGAGTTTACTAAGAGTCCTGTTAACCAACAATCTTCTGTAGTTTACCGGATCACTTTATTTTTTCTTTCTTGTATGATAAAGTTAAATATAATATTACTCATTGGTCTGGTATCTTACATTTTTATATTGTCGTTAAATTATTCTAGGTTCTAGAATACTGCCATTTTTCATATCAATTACAGCTGTCCATACTCGTTCTGCAGATATTTCCTAGTGAACATCATATTCTAATGAATTTCTCTTGTACATATTCCCATTTTCTGTCAATAGCTTTTCATAATAAGATGATAATAATAATAGAAAGTTTCGTAGAACTATTGGTTGACATTAGGAAAGATGTTTCACTAGACTGAGAGTTTCCTACTTGCCTTTCAGATATGGATGCCAAGCCCAAGAAACCATCTAATATCTCACTGGGGGCTGACAGGAGTTTGTCGGTACTAATTATAAAGAACGCCGATAAACCAACCATCAATATTGTAGTCGCAAGTCTTCTTCTTCTTCTAATGGCGCTACAACCCTTTGTGAGTCTTGGCCTGCTTAACAATGTTCTTCCATTCTGCCCTGTCGGATACTTTCCTTCGCCACTGCCTGATGTTCATGGTTTTAAGATCCCTCTCTACGTCGTCTATCCATCTTTTACGGGGCCTTCCTCTTGTTCTGAGTCGCAAGTACTTTCTAAAAATATCGTACAAACACTGGCCAGTAGTTTTAGCAGGAAGTGCTTTTCAAAATAAGATTTCTTCCGTGATACCGTCATCCGCTTCAAAGTGCACGAATAATACAAACTGTGCACAACAAAGCAAAATGTTAAATTTTTTTTAATTTTTCGACTACTTGTTCTGGAATATCCTTGGTCATATCGTTTATTCTGCATAAAATAGTATTGTCAGAAAGTGGTATATTTTTTAATTTGTTTGCCTCCTGCTTACTGACCTACTATACCAAGTGCTGATGGCAACTATATCAAGTGCTGATGGCAAAATAAGATTTTCGTGGTTATTTTATGTGGTTTCCCTGCTTTAGCAACTCGATAGGCGACGTTGTAGCTAGCTTATAATGTTGCCTCGTTGACACTGGATGCCTGAAATAAAACAAACAATATAAATATTAATAGTCTCTAAGTGAATAATGAATAGCCAATAAAAATTGACAACGCGAAACTTTTGCACACCGAAATTAGGTATAATCAAAAGTAAAAAACAAAAAAATATATCACTAAAAATCACTAAACATCAACAGTAAAAATACCAACAATTAGAATGGAGTCGCCTTAAGCTTATCGCCTTTGATAATGTTAAGCACGAGAAACTATTAGAAATCTTACAAAAACTAAACATTAATTATCAAAATGTTCAAATAATACCAAGATTATAGTGGGATCAATCGGCAGGAATAAAACTCGAAGGCTCGTCAGAGGAAATAAATATTCAGAAAGGTGTACGACTGGAATGTATTCTCTCGCCAATACTCAGAATATATTTTCCGTGAAGCATTGGGAGATGAGTCAGCTGGAATATTGATAAATGAAGTTCTTGTCAACAACATCAGATACGCTGACGATACGGCTATAATAGCTAACAATTTCGGAGACCTCCATAGGCTCTTCGATAAAGTATCTATGGTTTGTATGACACATGGTTTACATATCAACATCAAGAATACCAAAATCATGGTGATATCAAAAAAAGTTTACAATAATTGCGGACAATTAGTCTCTAATGGACAGGCCATTGAGTTAGTTTCTTTGTACAAATATCTTGCCAGAGATTAACTTATCCATTCTAAACTAAGAAGAAGAGCAATAGCAAAGTTTTCATATTTCGGTTTATGTAATTTTATAATGGTATACAGATCTGATTGAGCATGTAATGCAGGAAAAGGAAAATGTATCATTTTATCTTTGCTAATTGTTTATTTATTTATTTATTCTGTAATTATTGTTGTTTATCCAATTTGCATTCTTAATCCTTTTTTCATCCCTTTTTTTTAAGTTTATGTACTTCATTCTTGTACAGTTTTTCGGTACTGGAATTGAATTATCTATTTGCTATTCGATTCTTTGTTTTTGTTATTTGTGTGATATTAACATCATACGAATAAATGTAGAAAAATAAAATCCAGACAATACCTCTCCGACGAAATGTAAACGTAATAAAAAACCAGCGGAAAGTCCATAAAACACAACTTACGATATAAAATTTAAAGTATGAACCAAGTTTTACTTAAGTCCTCGTAATCGTATGCCGGATCTGTTGAGGGGCTGCAGGAAATGCCAAGATAACATACGTGCGGTGCAATAAAATATGTAAATGCTCTATTTGCCCCTTTTCGGTGAAATTACTGGCGGGTTCTGAGTAATTTCGCCCCCGTTCATAGTGATTGTTATTCTCGATGCTTTCTGGCAACACCCCTCTTTCAATTCCAGAGAAGGACTTGATCGGTAAAGTGACAGATATGACTAATAATGATTGGAGGCAAACTAATATGTGAAAGTTTATCTAAACACAAACAGTGGACATTAACAATAGGCTAGAGCACAAATATTTGATTTTAAAGGTATATTAAATTGTATATATGTATATATACTATTGGCTCGCAACGTTAGATCCGGAATCGACATAGTTGCCTGGCGTTCACATCAACATGCTGCTCTGCATCCAATAGTTTTCAATAAACGGGAAGAAACTATTAATTAAAAAATATTGAAAAAAAATTTCGGGTACATATTGATTTGTATAGGCTGTAGTATTATCCCATCACCCATTAAAAAATAAAAATTTGTAAAATCACAGAAGTCATTGCAAAATTAAACAAATAAAAGCACGGGTTTAAGACTAAAATATTTACCTAAAAAGACCAACAGACTAACACTATTATATTTTTAACGTTATTATAAGAATTGGTTACTTTTCTATCATGTGGAAAGTGGCTAACATAATTCTGGTGCCAAAAACTAGCAAAGACCCTAACGAGGTATTATCGTTCCGTCCAATAAGTCTTTTACCAACTTTCGCAAAGCTTTTCGAAAAAATATAGATAGATAGATCCTTTTTACTTAATCATGGCGAAACTTGCACTCCTCTATATCCGATCTCAGCACAAGTATATTTACTGTACAGAGCTGACATCTTTGTCACATAATACTACGATTGCTACGTATGAAGATGATACCGTCATAATGGCCACTCATGTGATTCCACGATTAGCATCCAGAAATTTGAATAACCATTTTAACCAATTAGAAAATTGGTTGAAACTATGGCATGTCAAAATAAATAATACTAAATTCACTCACATCACCTTCACATTAAAAAAAAAGAACTGCTCTCAGGTATCTATAAGCCGAAAATTACTACCTGCTGGATATAATGATATCAAATATCTGAGTATTCACATAGATAATCACCTAAATTGGGGAAAACATATATGGTCCAAACGACTGCAACTAGGCATGCATTACAAAAAAAAATGTACTGGTTTATGAATCGAAAGTCAGGTTTAAGTATCCAAAACAAACTTCTTCTCTATAAGATAATACTATGACCGGCATGAATGTACGGGATTTAAATCTGGGGAACTGCCAGTAATACACACTTGCAAAGACTACAAATATTTCAATACCAAATGATGTTATTTATCATGACCTGAATGCTAAAACCATCGCTTAGTATACAAACTACTTTCAGAGACTATCATTTCATCCAAATTCACTTGCCAGCGACCTTTTAACTCCACCACTGCTTAGAAGACTTAAAAGGTTGGATACTCCAGAATCCTCTAGAGTCTAAATCTCTTCACCGCTGGAAACTAAATAGAAGTTTGTTTAAATTGTTAATAGTTGTTTGTATAAAGTCAGTTAATAAAGTTAGTAAAAAAAATTTGGTAATGTAAACTAAATATAATAGGTAAAGAGTGCTCACCACTGCTGGATGTAGCTCCCACTGTGTTACATTTTAAACATATTGTGAATTGTTATATTGATAATAGATTACAACAAATAAAGTTAAAAAAAATTCCCCGTAAAAATAATGAAAAGCAGTGACTAAAATCCCAATAGGCGTAACGTCATTATTATTGTTTAGACACCTTTAATAAATTTTTTTTCGATCTATTCAGATCGACGCCTATCACCTCAACTGAAAGGTTTTCGAAATAATAGGTTTATAAAATAATATTGATTTTATCGTTATTAATGTTGAAATGCAGTATATCCCTCAAATTTCACTTAATGACAAAGCTCCTGAAAGGCTAAATGGATATTAACGAATATACTAAAATCCAAAAGTCCTTTTCGATTTAATGTATATTTGTGGGCAAGCTTTTTCAGTTATGAAATCCATTTTGCACTTAAAGTTGAAAAGTATTGAATTGAATCAAATAATAAAAAAATGGTTAAATGAATGCAATGTCATATTTCTAAAAGGTTTCATATTTACTTATTTACTATTTTTATTAGAATCTCGTAACTAATATTGCCACTATCATATTCAGATGGGAAAAGAGTGGTCTTATGTTTAATTCAGCGTTTAGTTCAATATGTAGGACAAAAAGGCTTTAGTAACAATTTAATAATTATAATAGCACATTTGTAAAGATACTACTTTTCCATTCGTCTAGCATATGTATCACTTCTATGAAAAGAAATAAACGAGTTAGCTTACTTGCCCTTGTATCGCATATATCATGCATTACTTTAATCTTAATATATTTGGAAAATATGAAAATTTTGATACTTTATAGAGAGCCTAAATAACATTTTTCAATTCAGTAAAGTCCATTCCTGATCACACACCCCTTACCACCTCTCTGCTTCTACGAAAAAGCCCCGTAAATTCTTCACTTACTTATTCTTCTGCAGTTCTTATCACAGAGCGATTAGAAAAGAGTAAAAATTTGCTTGGAGTGATTAATTGCAAGGTATTTGCATCAAATTGTACTTCTCTGTTAGGAAGCAATAGAAGTTTTTAATTTAAATCGAAATACAGGGGCTCAAAATTGCGATGAAAAATGCAATTAAGAAGGGTTCGTTTTTATTAAATGCGATCGACAATGAAGGATAAAAACTGATATAAAACCCCTCAAGCATTAGTCATTATTTTTTTCAAGGAAGAAGATGTTAAGTTATCGTTTATATAAAGATCTTATCGGGATATTACTGGATGTCCGAAAAGTACTTAAAATACGATCTAATGTTTTCGGATTTAGCAAAGGAGAAAAACATTTAGTTTACTAATTAAAATGTAGTGGTGCTGGCGTCTTTACTATTTGTTTAACATACAGGGTAATATTCAGATTGCATTTATAAATCAGGTGATTTATAAATGCAAAGAATGTATAAATTAAGATTCTTGTTATAAACCAATGAGAATTCAAAATAGAATTCATTCAACAGAAAGTCATATTTTGTTATAGGAGACAAATCATTATTTGTAGAAAGAATTAGGGTGCAACTATAAGCTGAACTTGAACAATCAATTGTAGTACATTTTTCTACAAAAAAAAAAGGCTCGTTAACTTTAAGTCAGTACTCGATAACCGCAACTATCGGGGGAAATCCTGATTCCTCTAGAAACAAAAATAATTCATCTGAGCGTCTTCTAACCTTTTTCTCCTCCCCCTAAAGAATCTTCTTTTTTTGTATTTATATATTTTTCCGTGAGTTGCCTTATAATGAAAATTGCGTCTGTTATTGATCTGCTTAAGTAAATCCCAACTATTTTTCAAATATCTCGGTTTCTACACTTATCCGGTTATAAGTTACTTTCTTTCATATTTTTATGGTGTAACTTAGTATATTTATCTTCCTTTAGTGTAGGTAATATTGAATATCTGCTTTGATTCTATATGTAGCTACTAATATGCTACTTCTTCATTTAAATATATTCAGTGAACATTAAAAAGTATTTGTTTGATATTTGCATACCTAAAATTCTTAATTATTATGTTGAAAAGTTTTATTCCAAATTATTTTTCCTAAAGAAACATATTTAATAGCGTACAATACACAAAATTCGCAAGCTCCTAATTGCAGCAGTTTTTACAAAATCCCTTTGATGTCACCGATGCAAAAAATGTGGAGAAAAAAGTTGTAGAAGACGATGAAGCTCGTCCTGTGATCTTGGCTAATTAACAAAAGAGTTCATTAAATGACGATGGCGTCCTTTTTGCAGATTAACAGGAATCGACAAAGAAATTCATTAAAAACATCACAACTAGGAAAAACAAAAATTTCGGACCAACACCGCTCACGCTTCTGACACGGCATACTGCAATCTCCAAAGAAGGATCTCCGTACTATCTTTCCTGCTATCGCTCATTCGCGGATTAGCAGCGACGTAGGATATTTTTTCTATATTTGTTTACTTAAATTTTAAGACTTAAACCAGCTCGTTTATGTGTAGTGTTAGTTAGGTAATGCTTTTAATTAGGAAATACGATATAGCAAATCGTCTTGTTAAAAATAAATAAACAGAAACAAAATTAAAACATATTTCTTACTGATACCGTGACATCCAAAATATCTCTCAGGTGTTTAGGAGAAGTACAGTGTTCAAGGTTTCCATTACAATATTAATTGCTCATTTTTCTGGAAGCATCATATGGGGCATATTAAGCAGATTACGTTTCACTAGTATAAAACGCGTTAAAGTTTACATGAATTGTAAACAAATTAAGTTGCAGAAAATTAATTCTTCTATGTTAAAAAGTGCCATCCCCCTCGGTGTTTTCCTATTTTTTAAAGAAGTAAACTAATTTGGGTGTGACCTGTACATCAACTGACTTGCGCCAAATAAAAACAATAGATAATTATCAATGTTTTCAATGAGAAATTTCTTCAGGAAATTGTCGAAAAGGTAGCGTCAGCAGTTAAAGAAAAATTTTTGAAACGGTTTTCTGCTCAAAGAAATGAAATTCATTTACTACGTTGCATAACTCTCGAACTGCAGAAGAATAACTTAGTTTTGCACAGATCGCAGCAACAGTCACTGTGACACTACGCAATATAAATGTGCGCATAATGGAAATAAAAGCTGAAAATGGTGAAGATCGTTGTTCTAAATTAATGAACCAGTTTAATAATAAATTAAAAATAAATTTAAAATAGCGACTTAAAAAAAGTGCTATCGTGTTAATGATACGAATCCTGGTAATAAGCCGGCTGCAGTGTTTAACAGCTCTTCTAATCGTACTAAAAGATAAAAATCATCTAAAAAAACTCAGGTATATTAATTAAACAAGATTTGTCAAAATCGCGTTTATTGTTACTTAAACAAGCCATTAAAGCTTTTTCATTTAAAAATGCCTAGGTGTCTTTACAGAAGTGTGTATGTGAGATCTTTATTTATCATTTATCACATAAATAACCATAAAAGCCATAGTTTAAACTATTTTGAATTAAGTGACAAAATAGTATTGTGATAAAGTTTTGATTTAGTTCAGTTGAGTAGCCCTGAACTAGACTTGTGCCAAACTAGAACACGAGAGAGATTATTTTTTTATGTTATTGATTGTAAACTTGTATTCTCTTAAAGTTGTATTATCTAATCATAAAGGAAAACAATAATATTTATTTTTAAGTTTCATATTGGACTTGGATCCAATGCAATCGGTAGAAGCTGTTCTTCCTATCGTTTCTTGTATCCTTTCCTTAGCAATTTATGACTAGTCCTTGTTCGTCTAATTTTACACCTATTTTCCTTTAAAATTATATTCTATTATTACAGTTAGCTTTTCATTTATTTATTTCACTTACAGTATCGGTATCTAAAATAAATGTCCCAATATTAAGGTTATGTATCCTTCAGCTTTACTGCTTACCTCATTAAGAGCAATAATGTCCCATTTTTTTAAGAAGTTCTTCTTGCAGTTATATAATTTTTTCTCCTAGGTAAGATATGTAGTTATGTTATGTGTTAAGATGCAGTGCTTTTCTAGTCTGGATACTTTTAGTAACCTTAGTTATTTGCCTAATCCGATTGCTAACTGGGCAGCTAAATATCTGGGCAAAATATAATTACTAGCAGCTAGAAGAACTGTTCAACTATTTACTAGAGTAGAGTTGTATTTAGTGGATTTTACCAATTTTAGCATGAACATCAAATATAATTAGCACTTACAAAAAGTATATTTTTAAAAACATCGTAAAAATCTTGACACTTCTACTTGTACGACACTGCTATTTCATTTAAACACGACGAGAAATGTCAAACTAATTAAAAAAGTTGTAAACAACTGGTCCTGTGGCAGTAAGTTTCGACAATGGGCCATTTTCATCTTGCACTTCTAATCAAAAACCTTCGTTTTCCATAATAGTCTTTTGGATTTAGCTACTAACCCAAGTTGAATGTCGAGGCTTATTATTACCCCCTTTCTCGATAAAAGCGGAAAATAATTGCCAAAACAAACAATTGGAAGTATAATTATTAAAAAAAGAGGATACAATGTCTTTTGAAGGGAATATTAAAATGTTTATGGGAGTAAAAGAGACACTAAGTTTTTAAATCAAGTTATTTTATTATTGTTATAATTACCTAATGTAATAATTTGTATTCGTCAAGTATTTTTAACATTTCTATGTTATTGGGTGTTGTTTACTTTTTTTTATACACTAATGTGCCTGCAGCATTCCTGATGTAAAAAAGAATTTTTAGATTAGTTTTGTAGTCCTAAGAGATTTTATTCTTCTTTTCATTTTGCCCTCGTCTAACGAAGGTTGGCAATCAAATCAATTCTTTAAAGGCTTCCCTATCTTTTAGCCAAGATATCTTTTTTCTTCCCAAGTCTTTTCTTCTCTCTACTCTTCCTTGCATGACGAAGAGAGTATTTATCGTTTCAAAGTATGTGGCTCAGATACGATGATTTTCTTATTTTAATTTAGCACTGATTATAAACAAAGATGCCTTACAAGAAAACAGAAGCATAAAAAACAAAAAATACTTTTACGGCGGTATCAAATGTGCAGATTGCCATCGTTTTAAGATTAAGAGAGGAATAAAGAGTAGAAAATAAGAAGGAACGGTAAAAATAAAAATTTTAAAACTAAACTGTAAGAAAACTACTAGATATTGGCCAGAGCATGCACAATATATTATGAGAAAAAGTGCATTGGTTTTTTGACAACTTTCTAACAGAGATTTCAAAGTATTTTGATAAGAAAATACAGTTTTGTGATTTAAAATACACTTTAATTTTCAGTATAGTCTTCCAACAGCAATACAATTGTTCCAACGAAATTGAAATTTATGAATTTCATCCCCGAAGTGAGGGCTGCAAAATACGCTTCCACATCTATTATGATCTCATCATTTGATGAAAAACGCTTTCCATGCATGAATTTTTTTAGGTTTTGACACAAATTAAAGTAGCTAGGGATAAAATCTGCTGAATGCCGTGGATGCTCTAATAATTCAAACTTTAACTGATGGATTTCAGCCATTGTTAATATGCTTATATGACACGATTTTTTGCAGAAGAAAAAACTGAAACCAGTTTTTTCTTCTGCAAACCGTGTTTTTTACACGAATTTTTTTCATGAGCTGGTCTAAAGGTTAAGTAAGCTGCCCTACAGTAATATTCAAAATAAATTTTTTTACCAGTTTGCGAGTAATCTACAAACATAATTCCTTTTGCATCTTTAAAAATTGTTTCTAACACCTTCTTGGTCGATTTCTGGACACGAACTCGTTTCAAACAATCAGGTTTACACTACTCTTAAGCCACTTGGTTTAATTCAGAATAATGGTGATAGACCCAAGTCTCATACATAGTGATAAATCGATATACAAAATCCACTCTATTCATTCGACAACGCTCTAAATGTTGCTGATAAGGTCGCTTTCGGATATGTTTTTGTTACGTTCTTAACGAATGCAGCACCCATTGTCAACAGAGCTAAAACCAAATATTTCATTCACAATATTGCTTACACTGAACAATGAGGTACCTAGTGCTTTAACTAAATCTTTTTACTAAGATCGGTTGTTAAATAAATTGCCTGATTTAAATGAAACTTTACCTAGGTTCGTATAAAGAGTATACAATTTGCGCTAGTAGCAACGCCCTCTCTTATCATACCGCAAAAATTATTGAACAACATGTTATGTTTCAAGGTGTTTTGAATGAAGAAAAGTATTTTATTGATATACGAGTATGATGAAAGTATAATTAAAGCATGAAGCACTCGTTGAAACAATATGTATAGAAAATGTGTACGAAAATGTCATTTGGCATTTTAAATTGAATCTTAGGGAGCTTAACTAATTAAGCTTAAAAGGTTAAGATAGATAGGTCATGTAGAGAGCATGGAACCCTATGACCTAGCAAAAGTCAACCTAATAACACAGGGTGGGAAGGCGGTCCAAGAGACTTCCAAAAATAGGATATATGTAGTACCAAATATAGTAAGACCTAAGAGAACTCAAAGGGACGAAGGCCCATGGTGAATCAGGTGATGGAATTAGCTGGCTATATGAGGACTAATGAAGAAATCATAGAACGAGTAGTATTTTTCTTACACTCTTCCGGTCAATCATGTAATTTTACGGAAAAGGTTGATGCTACTAATACTAACATACTAATTTTTTTATTTTATCTAACATGCAAGTCATGCTAAGAAATTATCTAAATTATCTTATTTTGCACCCCTCTTTCGAAATTTTTTTAACGATTTATTAGCAACAGATTCTTATAAATTAAGAAAAACTTTAAATAACGAGCTCCATGATTATTTCAATCAAAATTAGTTTGTTATATTATGAAAATAAAAAATCAACCCTGATCCTTAGAGTCACGTAATAACTCAATCTATTTCCGGTGTCATTAATTTCCGGTCCCAGCCGTTCCGATGGGCAAGCGACCAACGCCAACGTGATATTTAATCTAATGTCTCTCTTCTGCGTTGACGTGGAAAAATTGTCTTCTGTTCCTCTGGTCGGATGGAAAAATGTAAATTTTTAGTTCCCATTTCATACATGTCTGCCCCACGCTAAAGTTATTAGGAAATCATAGAAAGACAGCTCTATCGAAGAATAGTTATTTGAAAAATGTTATAATATAGATATTCGAGGGAACGTATATGTTTGACATTCAATTTTTGAACTTCATTTTATAGGAAATTTATCAGAATTGCATTTTGGAAGACGACTTAGATATTGGCGGAAAACTACACGAAGGATTTTATTTAGTATATATATATATATATATATATATATATATATATATATATATATATATATATATATATATATATATATATATATTGATACGATTGGGGTTTATAGAAAATAATGTATAAGTTATATACTACATAATATTAGATATAAAAAAATATTTGATTATTTTAAATAAGTTATATACTAGAGAATTTTATAAAAATATATTTATGTGAGGGCATTTTTAAGAAATTAGCATATAATAATTGTAAAAAGTTGTATTTTAGTAATTATAATGTGGTAGATAGATTTAAGTGAGCCATGTGACTAGGCAACCAACTATACAAACTTACTCTCTAAGTGACATTTTAGGAAATATTTACGAATATAAAGTGGGGTTATAATAATATATTGTTTGAATTGTGTATTTTATTAAATTAGAGTGTTAGTTACTAATTTGAATGTTTATTCTGATCTGAAAAGCCTAAATGTCAACAAATTTATCAATGGAACATTAACCAATTCTCCAGAGTGCAGAGTGTGACCATTATTTACAGTCGAACATTCTGGAATAATGATTATGTCGGTGGATAGAACAGATATTTTTTTCGAGAACATCGATATCGAAGAAATAGAACAAATTGGAACATGATCTCTTACCAGATGGTTCTGGAATATAAAAAAGGATATAAATACCCGTGATTTGGATTCAAGATGGCAGTTTTTAGTCAGAAGTCAAGCAGTTTATTATGAAAGTTAGTAGATTAGTTAGTGAAGTCAATTGTTCACAGTTTTAGTAAGTCAGTCAAGCAGTTTAATAAGAAATATGAAAGTTAGTTGGAGATAGTCCAATTGTTTAATATAGTGAGTTAAATGAAGATTAAAAATTATGCATATAATTTAATGCACATTTATAATTATACACAAATAATTATTGAAGATTAAAAAAAAGTATATTGGAAGAAATTAAATTATATTATGGTTGGAGATTAGTATAAATCAACTTATAATAATTGGATATTGGTATATTGAAAAGAAGAATAAATATAAATGCTGTTTGCTGGTTTGGTTGGTGGTGTATAAATGCTGGTGAAGAAAACTATATCTTAAATTGGTAGAAGCTGATAATTGGAAAAAGTAATTTCACAAAAAAACAAGGATAACTGAAGTACGAAGACATTCAGTGGTGATTAGAATCTATATAGTGGAAAACAGTTCATTTAGGCATTCAGTGAAAGAAAGGTACAAAATTTTGTTAATATAATTTAGTTAGTGTCATAACAATTTCAATTTTGAAGATAGTTTGTTTAAATTTTACATTGTCTATAGAATTTAATTAGTTTTATAAGAATATCAATTTAAAGACAGTTTATTTTAAATTTACATTGGCTAAGTTAGATATATATGTGTGTTTCATAATAGTTATAATAAAGATAATTTAAAAAAGTACTTACAAGCTAATTCTTTGAGAACTGCGATAAAAACCCTATATATTATATTATTAAAAATACTCATTGCTCATCATTCAAACAAAAAATACAACATAACAATATATATATATATATATATATATATATATATATATATATATATATATATATATATATATATATATATATATAAAATAAAGTTTTATTTTGAGGTTGCAGTCATTAATAGGGCAGGAAAGTGAAATTCTTTGTTCTTTAATCAAGCTTTCGCAAAATTTATTTGCTTCTTCAGGATATGCTAAAATATGAATTTTAGAAATAAAATAAAATTTCTTAGAAACTGATATTGATAAACTAAGCAATATCTATAATTACATTCTGTCTTACGAAAATTAATACCATAATTTTCTAATATTAGATTTTCTGATCATAAATACTATAATTTCAAAAAATTTAAATATTCATATTTGGCGCCACTTTGTACGTAACCATAATAACAATCAAGAGCTAGTTATCAACAACAAAAAATATAATAAACAGAAACGAGTGTCTTTCTGACATAAATCAAACATCAATGTCATAATGAATTTATACAAAATTAAATAAAATTAAAATATTGTACTTACATAACTATATAATTTTAATAAGTTAAGTTTTGATGTTTTGTCAATTTAAAAATTTAATGGATTAACCTCATGTTGTAAGTTTTTATACTAGTTTTATACAATGTTATTTAATTCTAATTTCATTGTATTTACTGATACCATATTTTAGCATATCCTGAAGAAGCAAATAAATTTTGCGAAAGCTTGATTAAAGAACAAAGAGTTTCACTTTCCTGCCCTATTAATGACTGCAACCTCAAAATATAACTTTATTTTACATAACATATATCTATATATATATATATATATATATATATATATATATATATATATATATGTATATATATGTATATATATATATATGTATATTGTATATATGTATCAACATAAGATTAATATACCTGCTATATAAAAACATAACATTATAACATTTTCTAACAGAACAAAGTTATACCATAAATTTTCAACATGTACAACACTCAGATCAGATGTTCCTAATGTACACTGCGGTTACAGGAATTAAGGAGAAAACTGTTTTTATTTAGTACCAAGAAAATATTTTTAATTCGCTCCAAAGTCCCTGTGAATGTGAAAAAAAAATTAATTTATAATTTGAAATTGCTTCTTCTTAGGCTACAACTCCTCCTGGTTCATGTACCCTCCTCATAAGTCGATTTTTGTCCGAAGCAGTTATTTCTTATCGAAATTAAAATTGACAATCTGCTGCTGCCTGTAACTCTGGTGTTCTCTTAAGAAAGACATAGACAGCCTATCCTCAAATAATTTGAATTCAAAGAAACTTACAATTGTGAGCTTTGGAGATCTCTGCTTGCGCTGCTTACCTGCTACCACAAAACTTAACAAACTCTTCGTTACTACTCATTTTCTTTCACCAACAAAAAAAAATAATATTAATTTTTTCTTAATTTGAGGAATAAACCAAAAATATCTTTTCCCTTTCCAATCTCGCACCGAACTCATTGACTTCTGTTTCTTTTTTCCAAATCCAAACCTCGGTTTCCTTTGTTATCACTTCCTCTTGTCCTATTATACAAACAAAATTTCTACCTATTTCATGTTTTCATCCTAGATTATTTGGAATAACCAAAATCAATTTCTTTTTCAGGTTGAATAGAAACCAATTTACACAACTTTCCTATTTTAAACAATTTATGCAAATATTTCTTACCAATAGTCTGATCTTTCCGACTTATCTACAGTAACAACCGCTTACAAATAAATTTTAATATTAGGAAAATCCCGAAACCGCATTTTTATTTTTAATGTTCCTTGTTTCGTAAAATAATTATACCCCATTTGTCCTCTCAAATCTATTGAGGAATAACAGTACTTGAAATCACTTTAATTACTATAACGCGCTTTCACTTATTCATACATTTATATATTAATTATTCTTATATTTATATATTAATTTTAAAACAGATGCCTGTATATTAAATTTCTTAAAGATTTTTATAAATTTTTAAATTATAACTACACTGATCATTAATAAGTGATCAGTATAGTAGTGTCTGTGGCGCAATGATAATCGACACAGTTCAACCCGGAAGACTGGTAAGTTTAATATTAATTCCTGTAATAGTGTTAATCTTAACTCTAGGGTTATTTATACTAACCGCGTAAATCTTTTGGAGCATAATGGTGCAGAGACATACTCACATAGAAAAAAACGTTTCAAGACTAAGGGTATCGCAAAGAAGACTAGAACCATCAGCAATAGATGCTACGCTGAAAGTCAGTATCAGAAACGAAAATCTACTAACTAAAACTAAGGTTTACATAATATGTCGTAGAAGGGTCTTGTGAACTGAAGTGGAAATAGCTGGCCACTTGGCAAAAATGAGTTATAATCTACTAAAATGATCACGAAGCACAAATAAGCGAAGTGAAAGAGAGGGCAGATAAGTAAAAACTGTCTCAAAAAGACTAAATACGTTGGATACAAACAGAGGAGGCCTATGTCCAGCAATAGATTTAAAAAAGCTGATGACGATTACAATACAGCTGATACGTAAAACTTTTCAACGAATCATTTCACCAGTGTTCACTAACATTATTAGATAATTGTCATAACAAGTCGCAGTAAAATCAATAAAATAGATAAGACAAGAAAAATAATTTAGAAGTGTAATTTTATTTAAATTTGAGGTAAGATGCTTTTTTCAGAGCCGCATGGACAAATTATCTACTGTTTTCATTTTATTACTTTTAATGCTACATCATAATTTCAGAATTACATAATTCGTCCATAGTGCTTATTAGACATTTAAGAGTTCCTTCCATAAAAGTGTCTCGGGTGTTCCGATTACTATTTTTGTTTGCGTTCTTTACAGTTAGGTCAGTTTTATTATTTTATAAATTTTTTGACACATCCTTCATTGCAACTTTCGTCTTAATTTGATAAGAGATGGACTTATGTTAGTTTTTTTTGTTGCTCGTCCTTTGTTATTTTCAATATACTTGCATTCAAAATCATTACTGAATTTTTACCAGTTATAATAATTGTCTTGTTATTCATATTAATAAAATTTTACTTGGTTTTTATCGTCACAAATTATTTTTATATAAGCTTGCCCATTTTTTTTTCTCCTATGAACATGTTCTTCATCTTTTACTTGTTTTAATATAGTTTTTTTTATAACCATTTTAAACAAAATAATTACGACAAATAATTACGAAACTACTTGCAAAATTGATGAAAAAAATATATACAGGGAATAAAGCAAAACATAGAAAAATAGTAAGTAAAATATCGTTAAAGTGCCGCAAAAAAAGCTCGTATAAAAAAATGAAAAAAGATGCTACGAAAAATATAAAATAATAATGTTTTGAAATATTAAAAATATATAAAAATTATATATTATTAAAACGATGTACAAAGCAGAAAAAAAGTGATAGGTATTGAATAATTATCGGAAAGATCTCCGAGCAAAATTTAGTTTAATAATAAAATAATATGTTGTAAGTTATCATTCAAAATATGTATTTTGCTTTTCTAATTATGTAGAAACTCTAAAGAAGGTAAACTTGCCAAAATAATGAAGATTCCGAAGAACAGACAATCCTGTGGCTCTGCGGTATTTGTAATTAGATAACTGACTAATATAACAAACCAGCTTATATATGTTTCATAGAAAAGATCTTTCATATAATATAGCCATTTCCAGCAATAGATACTATACACCAGTACTGTATACCATTAAATATTATAAAATCGATAGGAAACACACATAATAATAAATAGAACTGAAGTGAAATGATAAAAACAAAAAACCAATTAAAATGAACATAACAAGAAAAATACTTTCCCACCATTATTTCCTGATCCAGGTTAGTTATTATATCTTGAGGGGGATATTCAAATTTATCCGTCTTTTTTAAGTTTTTTTTTTGGTATATATTTTGATAAATTCATTATTTGAATATTCAAATTAAATTTATACTTTACATTTAATTCTGTCATCGAAAAGTACGTCCAGCTCAGAAATTTTCCGCGCGATCTGGTTTTTAAAAAATGTAATCAAGGCCTCCTTTGGCATTAAGTAGACGGCTCTTTGATGTAAATTAATTTACTTGTAAGCAATTTAAATTGACAGCCACTTAAAAATCTTGTTCAATTTAGCCAAGAGCAAGGGACGAAACGTTGGGTCTGGGTTTAATGCCATTAAGAAGAAACTGCGTTCAGTTATATTCCTTTTAATTGGAACAATTATGTAAAACGCTTTAATGATCGAAGCTGTTGGTGTAGAAGAATCACAATATTTTGTAACGTTGGACGTACATGAAAATAAGCACATTGTCACGGCCGGAAGTCATCTGCAAAGGGTTTGCACTTCCAAGTGGCTTTATGTCTATCTACTGTTTGCACAAATCGTTCGTATTTATCGCAAATAAATCATTTAAATTTAAAATTTAAAATTTTTAAATTCCTAGTGGATATAAAAACACTGTTCTTCAATATGTTGATATATTAGTTTGGTATATTTTGTATAGACCTATATATTATATAGCCAGGTTTATTTTATGCTTTTAAGTTTGGACATATTGTTGGAATGTTTTAAGCAAAAAGAAGAGTTGAAAAAAAGTATGTTGTCTGTCGATAAACTGAAGTTTTTATTTCACGTCACGTGATCATAGTATGTATATATTATGTATTAACTTTAAACAAAAACCCAGAAAATATCTGAGTTTAATTAAAGAATAAGAGCTAAAAAAAATGACATTAATAAAACCTTATTGAATTTCAAAGTGGCCTTATTACATCTAAATCAACATTATCCCCTAATTTTCTCGTATTCACTAGAGCGTAGTGTAATTGTGAAAGGAACAAAAAACAATAAAAAACATCTAACAAGAAGGCAGCAGCAATAAAAGGCATCGCCGGACTGCGTAAAATAGCAATAAATCAATCAAATGTCTGGAGGCGTTTTGTCGAGAAATAACTTCCGCTAGCTGCTTTCCATTTCCAAGCCGATTCTTCTACGAATTCTCTGAAACTAAAATTAACCACGGACAACTTTTAGCCAGTCTATACACGGTCCTGCCGGATAGTTAATTTTCAACGATTCTACTAAAGCTTTAAATAAATGAAATACTCATGATTAAAATTGAAAGTTTTATTAATGTTGCTTAAAATATATAAATTTCTGCTTAAACTATCAGAATCTTTTATTTTGCACTTTATAATAGTGTTTTATTTGTTTGTATACCGTCTGTTCGTCGCATTAGTGGTCTCGAATGTCACGGGGTATCTATTTTAGTAATCTTCTAGTTAATAGCTAATCTCTAATTAATAGTTAATTGCTATAGTTGTCTTATATGGCATGAAAATATTTATGTTTTTTATTAAATTTTCCACAATAGTTTCTATTCCGGTTCTTTTGCCAATTTTCATTTTTTGGCCTGATATACATTTCTCTTTAGACTTTTAAACATTTGAAACTCTTGGATTATTCGTTCCTGTTGACATAAGTTTGCAGGAAGTTGAACAAACTTTACTTAAGCTACTAATCGATGTTTCACAATTATACACGGTGAAACAATACAAATGCAGAAAATTAAGATTAATGTGAGATTACAAATTAATGAACTTTGTGATTGAACAAAAACCATTTAACGCTGAGTCAAAACCGGAACAACCACAGAAATTTCCCATTCTTTTTCATATTTCTGATTTTATCGTAAAATGTTAGACTACAAAAACCCATTTGCATTGACAGTAGTTTGTTATAAAAATTCTGTTTTTGCTCTGATTTCCTTTTCCAGCAACTAGATATGCGATTTTTCTGTATCTATCGTCAAACTCCAATTCTTATCCTTCAACTTTCTGATCTTATATCTTACATGTCGTATCCATATATTGTTATGTAGTGCCCAAAAAACAAAAAGGAAATATTTTATTTAAAAAATATATGAAAATACTTACGACGTAGTTAAAATCAAACATTCATTTAACCATTGACAACATCTTGTCGTATTCGTATTACCTTTTTCTAACCCTCTTTATCCAAGGCATCTTCTTTTTGTAGATTTTCAGCATTTATCGATCTTATAATGTGCGTGGTATACACCGTTTTTATCTTTCTAGTAGTCCCCAATAAAATATGTTAATAGGCCAAACTTTCTTAATACATGTCCAAACCACTTCAAGTTTAGATTTTTTACTTTTAAGCTTTAACTCAAGATCTTTCTTCGTCATTACTTTTCCTTTAAATTCTTGATATTCTTGCATAAGTTTTTGGTCTGCGAGTGTCTTGCAAAACACCTACCTTCAAAATTGATATGTTAAAATTTAAATAATCTTATATACTAAAACGCTAAGCCCTTTTCTTGTCCACCACTTTACTTAAAAACCATATTAGATAATTAAAATATTTTTTCAGAATATTATTAGTATTACGTATTAGATTGTCAAGATATACTTTTGGTACAAAAATTCACTTCCGGTTTTGAGATGACCGGAAGTTTTAGACCCCACAATGTATATATGGATCGAAAGGTCTCGTCGAGACGAATCTAAATATGTACTTCAGGTTGCGATCCGACGCCGGAAGTGACCCGAAACGCGCATAAAACGTCAAGATAGAGCAAATCTGACACCGGATTCGTGATCAGCATGCAAAATTAACTGCTAAATGATAACATTGTAACAAAAAAACATTGTTTTCGACGATATATTTCGTGATATTTAATACACTTTTTACTTGCATTATTATTGATGAATGTTATGTATATTCTGGCTTATATTGTTTGTATTGATCTCTTAATGTTTCTCGCAAAATAAAAATTTTATTTAAAAAACTCGATGTCGAGTTGGTCCGCTAGTAATATAATGATATAATAATAAAATTTTTGCAATTTTTAAATTAATGGAAAAATCTAAATTTAGTGGGTTGAGATTGATATCAAAAATACTAGCTAATTACTTATCTTTTTTCTGTTCTATAAATATATTTTATGAGTAATATATTTCTAGATACCGAATCAAAGCTGCCATAAATTAAACCTCACAGTTTCAGAAAACTTTTAAACGATTTTTCGAATAGCTATACAATACACCACACCAAGACCCCGTATTTCAACTTTCAACTTTTCAAAGTACAGACTTATCGTAATTATGCAGCTCTTTTTGCTGTAAGTCGGTTTTATCTTCGCAGTAATTACTTTGAAAAAAAAAAAGTAATTTGGAAGCAATGAGTCTGCTTAAACATGAAATAGTTCAAATAGATCGTCTGAAGTGGGCTTTAAGGAAGGGTTGCGAGTAAAAAGGAAATATGTAAATTTTAAAGAGTAACGATGCCGGCTAAAAATCGAAATTTTAAATGTTTGTTCAAATACAGTAATACCAAAATGTGGCTGTATTGATTGTTTTAAAAATAACAAACAAAATAATTAAACGTTACGTGAAACCCCTTTAAAGCAATTGTTTGATTAAATTTGCATTTTACCAGAGTTATATCACAGATTCCTTTATCCGTGTTCTTAGCTTTACTATATATTTAATTTTATGTAGTGTTTAAGAACTTAACATTCTACCTTCTTTCTTCTTTTGTATTATTTTCGCAATCAAGTAGTATCCATCACTTCCTATTTCTGACTCCCTTACAGCTCTCACCTCTATCACTTGTTATCTATACCTTTTCGTATCAGTATAATAATCTTTAATTGAAAATCTAGAGATAGTTTTTCCACACATTACCATACCAATATACACAAAATTTGGTTTGATTTTCCCCGTTCATTTTATTATTTCATGACCCAGATATATATTTCTTGATAGCGCCAAAATGTTTTTTAATGTTTTAATAAATACTTTGTCACTAAAATGTACAAAGTTTCTTGTCTCCTTCAACTTCACTAACCTCCAAAATCTTCCAGTATCAACAAGTTTTAAAGGTGGCAGATGTTGACTTAAAATACTTTTTCAACGATAAAAAATTCACCTTGTTATTGCGTATAAAAAGAAATTTTACCGACGAAATTCCCCAATTTTGTTCCGTTTTTATTCCGGACCGCTTTCGTAAATTGTTTTTGTCTACTGCGAATTTTTACGGCCTGGTACCGAAAGTAAAAAAGTTATAACCTGCTCACATACATAACACGATAAATAAATGCTCCCTTTGTGGTCGAACAAAGGGCATCCTTCACTAGTTTTTGTACGACGGCATTTCAAGAACGAAGCTACACCTTTGAACGAAAAAATAATCAACAACTTTTGCCGAGTAGAAAAGTAGATCTGAAATTTGTAGGTTTTAACGTAAATGGGTTAAAACAAGCTGGTTTTTATGTTTTAGTTGATAGCAATCAGATAGAAGATCTAAGAAAATAGTTAAATTTACTGTACTACTAATGACAAGTACGATATTTTTTTAGACATTTTCAAATTTGTTTCTTTACCTTCACTGCTTAAATTATTATACCAATTTATTTATATGACATTTTGTTTTCTTCTTCTAGTAGTCAGAAAAAAGTAAACATTAGTTATTTTCTAATGTAGCTTACAGAGTAGATGTTAGAAGGTAACTGTTTATTATAACATTAGAAATTTATAACCGCCTGGCGGTAAAGGCTTTTTTGTGCTAAGTTTTCTTAGGTTATATTATAGTTAACCGGTTGTATTGTAGGAGAGTTTGTAGGACTTTTTTGACTTATTCTGACAAACCTTTTGTAGTGTTCAACTAGTAAGGCTTCTAAATATCAAACATTGATATAAATAGTATTGAAATGTATACTGGTGAGTATTTTAAAGGTCTTTAAATATTGCGTATGATATATAATACGCTGAAAAATTGTAGTAACTAATCAATATTGTTTCTGTTTAAAAAAAATGACGAAAAAATATGATCCTAATAATCCCCATACTTTGGCTCAGGAAATTGACTAGTTGAACTAAGTTTAACTCACTTTGTATTATCCAAATGACGGAAATGATTCTGACAGAGATGATGCCATATGTGATGTGGAAGACCAGTTTAATTCCACTTGTCAAAGTATTGGTTGAGGTACACTATCTTAAAGCATGAATGTGCTGTCAAATACAACTGCAACTGAAACTTACGAATCATGTAAAACAGAAGAAGGGACGTTGCAGAAATTTCACAAGAGTCTGAAAATAGAAAAAAATTAATAAAAAGAATTGATAGTAAGTGGGAAAAAAAACAACTGTAAAAAGGAGCCATAAAAGATATTTTCAAAAACAATATAGAACCCCATATACTAATTGAATTGAAACAACCAAATTTGAAGACAATCGATGTGCTTAAATTATTTTTTGATGAAAAATTCATGGACTGTCTTTATAAAGAAATGGTAAAGTATGATTTACAAAAATCCTGCCCTTTTTCTTTGTCCGTTGATAGGTTAAATAAATACTTTGAAATCCTTATTCTCTCTGGATACCACCCATTGCCTGCTAGGAGAATGTATTGAGAATGTCGAGGCGACTGTTACTCACATCTAGTTAGTTATACTATGAGTCCAAACGGATTTAAACAGATTCATATATGTTTACACTTTAACGATAATACGTTGTACCAACAAACCAAGTAGCGATTAAAGTTCAACCCCTAATTGACCATCTAAATAAACGTTTTCATCATTACCTCCAGCCAATCAATGGAAGTTCATTGGCTGACAGCATGCAATGGAACAGTTTATTCGAGGAAACCCCTTGTTAGGGTTACCTTGCAAAATGTCATCCCTATACTGGATGAGATAAATTACAGGGTATCTCGTTAGGATGTTCCGTAACCGAAAAGCTGTGTACAAGGTTTTTACCACAAGAATTTGTTATCTATATTGATATTTTTTTTACATCTTTACCTTTGTTGACAAGGTTAAGAGATTAAAAGATATACTATATAGGCACAATTAGAAAAGACAGAATTGAAAGAGCCCCACTTAAAGAAATAAAAAACAAATTCGTGGAACTTTCCACGTTTTACACAGCGAAGAACATCATCTCTCTCTTATTCGATGGAATGACAATAATGAAGTTACTATGGCAACTAATATTTCAACTCCAAAAATATTTACTATACGAAATTTTAACAGACGGTCCAGACCAGACAGAAAAATTATAGCGGTACCTCAACTAAACTTTGTGCAAATGTATAAGAAGATGGTATAGACTTATTCGATAAGCTAAGAGGTTTACATAGGATTCGAATTCGATCTAAAAAATGGTATTGGGCGATATTTAAAATTTACTTGAATGGGACAATAGTCAACATGTTGCCGAAGAAATTCGTTTGGGTAATGTGAGTATTTTGGTAGATAAAATTGAAAAGCAACGAAGATGCGCAAAATGTGGAAAGTGCACCAAATATCGACGCAATAAATATAATGTAGGACTGTTTGCAATGTTTTGTCAAATATCACTCGTTGTAAAAATTTTAAAGTAAATATTGTTTTATGAAATATTCTGTCCGTTATTGTTCAGCGTATGATATATCATACGTCAAATTAAAGACAGAGAGACAGTAACAAAGAAAAAAAAACGGGTGTGGCAGCAATCATTACATATGTAATTCTATAGGTAAGACATAGCAGAAAGAGAAACAGAATTAATAACAACTTACTAAAAATGAAGGATTGAATCAATATTTTGATGATAATGTATATTTTTATTTTCATATATGTATGAAAGGAGTTGAATGCAAAAATTTTTTACACATACTCTGCAGTAAAATTTATTGTTTATTTTGTTATCAATATAATAATACAATACAAATTAAACTGCAATATTCATAAGTATTTAAAAATGACAATAATATACATAGAAAAAATACACTACAATACAGTGCAACATAATTCCATATTTAATAATACAATACAAATTAAAATGCAATATCCATAAGTATTTAAAAATGACAATAATGTAATAATATTAATAAAAAAGTCCTCCCCCACTAGAAATCGAACCCCGGTCTCCCGCGTGACAGGCGGGGATACTGACTACTACACTACCGAGGACATAACACAAATATATTTCAAAATTGACAGTTCTGGATCATACAGTGATTTATTGAGATTATTATTTTGAAATACAAAACAATAATATAATTATGAACATTTAATAAATAATACAAAACATATCACATAAATAGTAATATTAATAAATATTTTATTATATGTATAATATTATGTGTATATATATCTTTATATAATATATATATATATATATATATATATATATATATATATATATATATATATATATATATATATCGCACACCTAGTTCAATAGAGCCACAAGTGCAAAATACAATAATTTCGAGAAATGAGCAAAACGTTCTGTAGCAAACGAGTTATGCCTTGTAAATAATTTATTATTAGAATGACTGGCTTGAAAATTACAATTTAGTTAGCAAATTATAAAGTTATTCGCTGGATCTTATTAGAATTTATTAAAAATAAAACGTTAATTGTATTTTGATAGTTATGGCGATATTGCATTGTGAAGAAAGTCATGAATAAAACGATACCTAGGAGATACGGCTTCAACATAATACAAAAATCAACTAGTTCTTACAAAAAATATTTTTATTATTATTATTAACAAAGTCCTCATAAAAATTGTGATGAACAGGTATTATTAAGTTTTTATTGCACAGTTCCAAAAGGTGTTGTTTTGTTTTTGAGGATATCGATGGTGGCTTTTTTAAATCGATTACTGCTTCAAGGTTGCTGAGCGCCCCCTTGTCAATGCTTTAAAATGGACCTCTTCGAACTCATCGGCATTATAATCGATTTTATAGAAGAAATTTCCAGAATTGCTTTTGACAACTTTAATAACTTGGATATCATTCCAGACTACCTTTTCATCTTTTTTATTCTTTGTAAAATTTCCTCCAAGTTTTGAATTGAGATCCTTAAAGTCATAAAAGTCTTCTGTTGACATTTCCTTTACATTGTAAGGATTTACCTCTTTTTTTGCAGATTTTATGATGACAGGCAATGATGCAGGAACATAAATGGGACCCATAAATGGGACCTGTTTTAAGCACATATTTTCTTCTTTTGCCTATCAATAGTTGCGTGCATGGCGTCCCCTTCATTTTGGGTATGTCCCACTGTTAACAATTTATGCGTGATTGATTTAATATTAATTTTTGCAATTGCATAGAGATACATGGTAACTATAAATTTATTTTTATTTTACTTAACACAATTGTCACTATAAAATATAACGTCTTTATCATTACAATGAGTTAAAAGATAATCAAACAGACACGTAGCTATTTCGTTTGAGCCGCGGTTAGCGATAGCCTCGTGCCAAAAGTAACAGCAAGCACTGTTTTGTACCATCTAAAAAATTGTAAAGTTGAAGTAGTTCAGGCTGCATTTACAGTAGAAGCTTGAAACATCTCCACAAGGTGTAGGAAGGATCGCCTGCAAATCAAAACAAGCTACCAATACTTGAGAATCATGTTTTGCTCTTGCTACATCTTGTGCTTTTTCTTCTCTGCTTCTAATTTTATTATGGATATGTTTATTATAAGTTTGATCAAGAGTAGCTTGCTGTTCAGCAGAAGAATTTTTATATGATTCACAAACCGCGCACTGATCTTTTTTTGCTGAAAGAAAGTTATGTTAAACTCAGTTTTGAAAATATGCTCGTAAGTGCATTTTTTAGCCACAGGCCTTCCTTCAGTCTCTTCCTGTAGTTTGTAGTACCGATACATTTGTGCTAAAGTAAGTGAACCATCTATGTATTCCTTTGTAGTTTGTGCTCCAAAATAATGTGATTCTACCCTTTGGAAAGAATTTATGTGCTCTCTTATTTTATTTTTCACTGGTCCAGTAACCGTTTCTCGTTTCATAAAATTTCCTCTCTTATCCTTTTCCACAGATCCTTTACCATCTGATTTTCTCCAAGTTGTACTAATAAATTTGTCACCAATATCCAAGGTATTCATAAAAAACTTTTTGTAGACTTTAACTTTTACACCGTGTATTGTTAAAAAATAAGGTATATTCATACCGCGCTTACTGCCTTCAACCGTTCTTCTGTATTTAGTAACCAACTTTTCCAAATGGGAAGCAACAAATTGTCTTTGAAGAGCGTTGTCTTTCAAATTCTAGAAACGTGAATGTATATCATATCTATCAGCATTGCTGAATTTTTGGATGCATTTTGTACGACATTTTTCTCCACATGCTGGTTTTAAAGTCTTCCCACGTTTTTCTTTGTTGCCCACGTACATTAATATTTAATACAGTTCTGTAATTATATTTTAAGCAATGTTAAAAACTGTACTGTTTTGATATTAGTTCACAAACTCCAACAAAAAATAAAATTTTGAAAAGTGTATTATTAGAGAATATAGCTGCTCTATGTAATCATCTTGGCGAGGGTCTGTATGTAGCTTTTCTTGATGTTCAAATGTATTTGCCGTATGATTTGATTGTACGGGTAACGCAACCGGAGTAAGCTAAAAAATTGCATACATTAAGTAAAACCTCACTGTGATTTTTGTTGAAATACAAACCTCCGTCAACACAAGGGGTATGTCATTCATAGCCTCAAAAACCTCTAAATTTTCTCTCAGATTCTCATCATCTTTAATTTGCAAAGCTAGTCCAAGCATTTTTCTTGCCCTTGACATCGTGTTTTATAATAAAGTTAATAATAATATCACTATACAATGTTTTCAGACTTTAAATCAAATAGTTTTACACTAAAAACGTGGATACCTCGTGCATACATAATTGAGAACTGATAAAATCGTACCACTAACTTAACAATGTTTGCAGTTGTGGCCGTATTGAATTACATCGGTTGTATTGTGGCGGAGTGTATTATCGCCACACCTCCTAGTTATGGCCATATTGCATTTCAAAACCCTACAGTGTAATACCGAAGTATCTTACTTTATACTTATCCAAGACAATATTTCAGTTAAGGCTGTATTGCATTAGATGGGGTATTATATAGGCAACCTTTTTAAAGCCCTAACTCAAAATTAGAATTTTTTGCAGTTGTGGCACTATTGAACTAGATGTACGATATATATAATATTAAATTATATATACAGAAGGAACATTTTTATATTCGAGAGAGGAAGAGAGAGAAAATATATCCTCTGTCTCTCTCTTACTCATTATCTTACATATGTAATGGTTTCACAGATTCACTCCCATACAAATTTCCAACGTGGAGCTCGCGTATAGAAGTATAACTTCAAAAACATAAATTTTGCACATTGCTATTAACACAACCTCTCTTTTTTCATTTTGTGATTTTGATTTCGTTTTGATAAAAATTTAATTTTGGTCATTAATGGGTTAATAATATGAAATAAAGGAACATTTTTTTTAAAGTTACATAGTTAAAATGTAGTCCAAATGGATATTTTCTTTTACCGCTGTTTACACAATAAATCTTCATCAAAGGCGTCTCCCAATTTTTAGTTTGCTCCGAGACGAAGCATATGTATATTTAAATACGCTTTTGCAATAGTCGGTTTAAGTCTGCTCACTGAACGGCTTTTATTGGTACTCTTGTTTTAATAATTTCTGCAATGGCGCTTGAACTAATTATGACATAAATCAATGGGTAAATCACGGGATAACTAACGACATAGTAAACTGACCTGAAAATGTTGAAGATAGGGACGTATACACGCAAGACGTGCTAATTTAGACACTGAATTAGCACTTCTAAATTTTATTTCATGTGAAAAAAATATAAATCTCTTCGTGATAACAGCTAACGAGGGTCTAACAAAAGCATTACGTGTAGAGTCGAGATCTATTTGTATATAATATACATAACGTAGCTAGTGAATCGACCCCTGCTGCGAGTATATGATTCTTAATTAATACATTCTTTGTTAGCTGAGAGTTATGTCGTTATTGTGTGCTCTTAAAAATATGAATTTAATGAAAGTAATTAAATAGTTTATTAAATAGTAGATGAAGGTGGAATTCGTAAAGGTAAATAGGTGTAAAGGCTTAAAGTAATTGGTAATATAAGAATTTTTCTGGGTTAATTTGACTTAAGACATGGATTTGAAGTAAACTGACCCTGCTAAAGATTATCTAATAGATAAAGTTCTAATCCATGGCTAATCCATGAATAAAAGGGTGTGCTACAACCAAGTTTGAGTTCTCGGTGAAGTGGTGAAAATGCATGAATTGGCTAATTTTTAGTTGAACCTTCTGATTTCTTGGAATATTTTTGCCACTGGATTCCGCGGATAACATGGTTTTTTTGTAGTAGTCTGACCACCAACTTTTGTAATCAATTACGTCTTCAGTTTTGACCAATACTACATTAAAACAGTTATTTTTACATGAAGTCTTTATCAGCTGTTCATATTCTTTTATGGAGTATGTACGAACTGGTTTTCTAATTTTTCTATTAATCACCGCAAAATCACAGAGTAGGAAGGAATGGTGCCTAATAAGAAAATAATGGTCAATGGTCTTAAATTTTTCGAGCGATAAAGCGGAAAAGAACAGTGTGGTTTTTATTTTGTAATCCACAATCGTCAGAGGAAACATGAAGATATTTTACTCACGGCATGTTCTTTATAAATTACCTCATTAGAAATAAGCAAACTTCATTCGGCCTATTTGTACCGTTACCCTCTTGATATAGGAAAAACGTTGCTTTTCCAGTTTTATTATTGTTAATACAAACAACGTTTACTGTTACTTGGCGAAGATAGAAAACTTCTTGCACCGGAGTTTGTGGCAGTTGAAGGTTCTGCATAAAATCTATACTCATTTTCTTGGCGGCTGCAACTTTCTTTATATTATCGTTTAAACGCGTGCTCTTTATTTTTATTGCAAGCTGCTCACACACACACACAACATGTGTCTACCCGAGGTAGACACATGTGTGTGTGTGTTCCAAATGATAATTCAAAATATTCTTTAAAAACTTTTCTGTAGTATGAATACGTAACAGTGGCATATTCTGGAAATTTTTATGTCAACATTTTGTTCATGAGAGTGATATCTAGTTTCTCATTTAAATAATACTTTTCCTTGCTAGTATAGTGAGCAAACTTTGTGAGATATGATTTAACATACAAACATTAGTAAATTAAACAAATTTTGTTTTTTTTTGTTACTTAGTGAAAAATTCTTCTAATAATTTAATTTTATCTGACTTATCTATATTGACAATTCAGACATACATTATACATTTTTAAGTAGACGACTTTAAAATAATATTGCCAATATTGTTGAGTTGCGTTCCTGGGACGACTTTACTTATAAGATAGTTCATTCGGTTACATGAAATCAACTTTAACTTGAGAATATCTGTCAGAAAAGATCATAGCATGTAATTTGTCTTTAAAAAGACAAACACATGCCATGATGATAGTAAAATTCTCCTGTTAGTGATTCCATAATAAATTATGAGGGAAAAACCAGAAAAAAAAAACCTCATAAATGATATAACATAGAAATTTCTGAAATTATTACCAGAAATTACATTGCCTGGGTACTTTTCTTCCGTTTGTCTCTTAGAAGAAATACAAGTCACGTCACTCGGTTAATTTTTACTCCGTAGAGAAAACAGAAGGCTAATTTACAAACGGTAATTTTTTTTTACTATTAGGGGTGTAAGGAGTATATATAGCTACTACTATTAGCTTGTAAAGACTCACCAAGTTCTTCTCTTGTATATCGTTGCTTAACTTAGCTCAGTTGTTCTAAACAAAATAACACTTTCCGAAATAATGAAAAATCAACTTGCTGGCACACCAAAAGAAATATTTTAAATAGAATTTAGGGAAAATTCAGTAGGTCACACAGAACAAAATCTAATCAAAGAATAAATATACTAAGGAATATAAAACTCCGAGATTATCACTGACTTGTACACACTGTACTTGAAGTAGAACACACAAAAAAAACAGCCGCGCTACAGCCACAGAAAAAAGATAATAAACTGCAATAAAAATTTGTAATGAAGCTATGACCCAAATGTTTCTATTATACATTTTCTGTAGACATTTAAAATAACGAATTGACTTTTTATAAAGAAATGTGACAAGCTTCACACAAAAAGAACATTAAGAAAACAGCTGAATATTTAACGTAATTATTCTAGTATAAAAGTCCCCTGTCACAAGATAGAACCTTAACCAAGTTAATGTTTTATTAAAAGTTTGTTTTTAATTTGGCGACGTCCTCAGAACACGTGCGACATGGAATGAAAAACCTACATTATCATCCTCCACTAATTGAAATGTACTATCCTATTCTAGGCGACTGCATTATTCAGGTAAGATTAAAAGTTACGTTTTTTGCCCGTTTCACCGGTGACGTCAAGGTAGAAAAATTCCAGCCAACAATTCCAAACCGTAATCCAGAAAAATGTGCACATAAAGGAGATCAAAATTGAATTTTAAAGTTAAGCTTTCTACAAAGTTTTCTCGACCAGGAAGAACTTAAGTTTAAAAACTCGAATGAGGTCGTAAAAAATTCTTGCAATTAGTTGGATGTTAACATGCTAACAAGTTAACGTGGTTAAGTGTCAATTAAGATGACCCATTCTATAACTATAGTACGTTTGAATTGAGCAATATTAATAGACAATTAATTATTTTATTTTGTTAGAGAATGTCATTTCGCTAGCTTCTATTCTAGAGTTATCTCTTTCGTCATTAGTCTGTCGTTACACTACACATTCCTATAATTTTAAAGCTAGTGTTGTTTTTATTAACTTTTTCTATTCTATTAATTTCTATTATTTTTTTTAAGGTAAAGTTCGTCTTTCGTGTAACTAATTTTTAATTTGTCTAATAAACTTATGATTGATTCTATACATAAACATATTGTATACATATATTATTTCGATTCTTTTAATATGTTTAACTAGAAAATGGAACCTGAACTCGAGAAAATTTGCTGGCCTATTAATCGATTTGATTCTACCTGTTTGCAAGATATATTTATCATCTCCTACAATTTCCTTTTGTTGAACAATTGCAATGCTGACATTTCTTAACTTCAATTTGTTATTTTTTGGTGGTTTGACGGTTATGATGAACGAATAGATTATTTTGGTGAATGCACAATTTTCTTTCAAAACGTAGGTCTATATCAATCTAAAGGTGTAGAAAAAGTTTGTATTTTTTGTATATTTATTATAAAATTACGACGAACTTACTTGAGTTTTGCTGAATATGAATATGAAATGTTTTTGTTATAAAATATAGAAGATTGTGGCGAACGAACCTTTAATTTGGTGAATGCACCTAAATATATATATAGCCACTAATCTATTGCTGTAGAGATAAATGCCGATTGCACTGTTGCATTTGCTAAATAGATATTTTTATATGTATTAAAAAAGTAAATAGCTTATCAATAATTAGTATAGCGTTATCTTGGTATTTTTATACCTTTTTATAAAGAAAATGTTTGACTTTCCTCGTTTGACTAAGAATGTAGTCAGTCGTACATTATTATACATTAAAGCAAAATGATTTCCTATGTACGAAGCAAAGGTTACAAACCTGTGAGGTGCAAACTACATGGTTAGATAAATCTTAAATAGGGGCACTGCACCTACTTTTATTATTTTTTATTATTTATTCATGGCCAAACAGTCAGAGATAGCACGCTAGCAACAGCTAAAAATATCGAATAAAATTCAGAACTGGCAGGTATCGGAGGACATCTCTATGTCTGACCACCGCTGGCTAACACATACTATTAGTCTGGAAAAAAGCCTTATCTTTCGACCCTAGGAGGACGGATGTAGAACTCTACAACCGACACTTAGAAGATGCTCTGCTGAATAAAAAGGCTTCAACTGCAGAAACTGATAACTGATACAAAATTGGAAATGTATACGGTATCTATCCAAAACAAGATAATCTATGCTATATAATATGTCCTTATCGGACAGGATTTTTTATATCTATATATATATATATATATATATATATATATATATATATATATATATATATATATATATATATATATATATATATATACATAAAATCCTGTCCGATAAGGATGGTCCAGAAAATTCACAAAACCAACTCTTGGTGGTACACTGAACTGGAACGCCTTAGGAAGGCAATAACAGTAAGAATTAAACCTCAGATAGTTTATAAAGTCTGCTGACAAAGACAAAGAGCTGCTTGAAGAGTCTACTTTAAGGAAATTGAAGATTTGCTGCAGTCTTTCAGGAAGGATTTTAGGAAGATAGAAGCAATACTTCCAAAAATACACTTCCCTGGTTCTAGTGCCTTAACAGCACCAAACCGGACGGAATAAACAATCATATCCTCACTGGACGACTGATATCTCACCAGAACAATGATTAATGAGGCAAAAGTAAGAACCATATTGTGCTTTACCCCTTTCAAGTCACCTAGGCCTGACGGCATATACAGCCCTACTACGGTGGGGACTGGATATCGTTTTGCCACACCTTGTGGGAATATTCAGAGCCTCTTTTGCTCTGATATATATCCCTAGGAAGTGAAGAGAGGTACTTGTAGTCTTTATACCAAAACCAGGTAGGATGGACTACACCCTACCAAAGGCTTTCCGACGAATTAGCCTAACATAATTTCTCTTAAAATTGGTAGAAATGCTACGCGAGAGGTACATAAGTGATTAAGTTCTTGTTCATAACCCATTTTAATAAAATCAGCATGCGTATACTTCGGAAAGATCTACCGATTTTGCATTACATCAAATAGTGAAAAAAATTGAAAGGTCGCTTGGTAATAAAGAATTTACCCTAGGTATATTCATAGACATTAAGGGAAAGTTTACTAAAACCACATTCAACCAACCATCACTCAACAGGTCAATGTTAGGAATAATCCCCTGTCCGCGGAAAAATGTATATTCATGGACTAACTCAGCAGCAACGGGTTCTACACAATAGCCTAGGTAGACGATAGAACACTAGAAACGGATAGACATCGAAAGAAAAAAGAAATTGTAACTGTAACAAAAAACTAAAAGACAACAAAAAAAACTAGTGAATACGGTATCATTTCTGAGTTGAAACAAAGTGTTGAAACGCTGCAAGAAGAAATCATTGAATTAATACAGTGTGGATCAAAGAACAAATACGTAAACAGTGGAAATAAGCTATCCTGTACATACTGTCCAAAAAAGAAACTGTAGAATGTAAAATCTACAGGGAAATAAAAAAAACTATATACCTATAAACTTTTGGCCACCTGGACGTATATCAAGCAGGGATCTTTAGATCAAAAAGATCACTAATACATCAAATTTTTACAATAAAGCAAATCTCATCTAGCTCATACGAAGTTAATTTAGCATTAACCTACCACGGCTAGCGCGCGGACAAAATCTCAGCGCCGGTCTAAACTTCTCAATTTTTCAAAAACTACCCACCCTTTTTTCTGGTTTTGAACCTTTATGAGGCAGAACAAGAACGTTAGTAACATCTAATGGACGAATGCCTTCGAGTAGACGACGAGAATGAAAATATTGAATAAGACGATGACAAAGAAGAAAACGGAGAAGAAAATAACATAGAACAAATGGATGAAAATAGTGGTACAGGACAAGAAACTTCTGATACAGAAGGTGCTGAATTGATTGTTTCTGCTGGGCCTTTCTTTCTTGGTAAAGACAGAACTACTAAATTATTGATGAAACATATTCCTTCCAGAAATGTCACAACACGTTCAGAAAACAATTTGGCATTTGCCTGATGGTAAAGAAGTTACCAAAAATTTAAAAGATGAACTAGATATTTGGAAATATTTTTTAACGATACCATGATAAATATTGTTGAATGTACAAACATATTAGACACTCCCAAGAAAACTTTATTCGAGAGAGAAACGCAAAGGGAACAGATGCTTTAGAAATTAGTGCTTTTATTGATTTACTTTATTTGGCATGTGTTTTGAAAAGTGGCAGGTTAATCAAAGACGAACTTTGGAATAAATACGGTACAGGAATTGAGATGTTTTGACTAAAAATGTCCAGGTACCGTTTTAAATATTTACTACAGCACCTAAGGTTTATGATATAGATTCACGTGAGGAAAGAAAACTATTAGATAAATTTTCTCCTATACGAGACATTTTTAAAATTTTTACTTTTAATTGCAAAAACGGCAATAATTATAGTATAAGCAGTTTGAATACGTCACAATAGAGGTTAAAAATTGGAGGCATTTAGAGGTTGATGCGGTTTTAAACAGTATATACCTAATAAACCAAATAAATACAAATTAACAATTTTTGCGCTAGCAGATTCCAGGACCATTTATACCTGCAATTGGGAGCCATATTTGGGGCAACAACCACCAGGTCCTTTTGTTGCAAGTGATTCTCTATCGGAAGTGGTAGAGATTATGTGAGCCTCTAAGAGGAACAAAACGGAACATTACTGCGGACAATTGTTTTTTAAGCATATCGATAATCCAAACCTTGCTTCGTGATTACAAACTTACATTTCTAGGAACGTGTCGCAAGAATAAGAAGGAATTACCCAATGAATTTTCTAAACACATAAGCAGGCCTATTCGATCTAGAATGTTTGCTTTTATGATGATATCACGTTGGTGTCCTATATACCAAAAAGAAATAAAAACGTACTCTAACTGTCTAGTTTACATCATGACGATACAATTGATGAGGATTCCATGAAACCCGAAATGATTATTGACTTCAATTCTACAAAGGGAGGAGTTATGTGCTGCCTATATCTGAGCCAGGAATACTCGACGATGCGATGGCCAATGGTAATTTTTTATTCCATGCTAAATGTAACTGGTGTAAACTCCATGGTCCTGTTCTATTGTAATAATAACAAGATTTGTTTACCACGAAGACAGTTTTTGCACATCCAACCACAGCTTAACGTTCGTGCTTGTCAAGCCAATATACCACGTATCATGTCAGCGAGAATAAAAGAAATCACTAAGGTAGATCCTGTAAATCACCATCGACATATACCAGAAGGTAGTAGAGGCAGATGTGAGTTTTGCTACAGAATAAAAAACAGACCTACCACTCGCAAATGCAAACAATGTGGAAAATTTATGTGTGGTGAACACACTGTCTATACTTGCCCAGATTGTTTTGAGGATAATTTTTTTGAATAGATTTAAAACATATATATTTTCTTAACAAACATTCAACACAAAATGGGACCAGTCGACAGAAATAAGATCACAAATTGAAAAAGCGCGAAACACGTTCAACAATATGAAAAAGTGGTTCACAAGCAAAATCTCAATGGAACTAAAATTAAGACTGGTCAAGTGTTATGTCTTCCCGGTCTTGTTCTATGGAGCAGAGGCATGGACCACAACGGAAGTCACCCTGAAGAAACTAGAATCCTTTAAGCTGTGGATATATCGCCGTATTCTTCGGATATCCTGGACAGACCACATCACTAACGTGGAAGTAATGCAGAGAATAGGCAAAAGCAAAGAAATAATCTTCACCGTAAAGAAACGGAAGCTTGAGTACTTCGGACATGTCATGAAGCATACTAAGTACCGGCTGCTACAGTTAATAGTCCAAGGAAGAATCGACAGTAGGAGAGGACCGGGAAGAAGACGACACTCATGGATGCATAACCTGCGACAATGGTTCGGACTAACATCGACCGAACTGTTCAGAGGTGCCGTAAACAAAGTCAAAATAGCCTTGTTAATAGCCAACGTCCGAAACGGATAGGGCAAAGGAAGAAGAACAAACATTATTACGTTATTTTCTACTCAGTTGTTTTATTTTTTAATAATTTTTCTTCTGAATGTATTCCCGATATTACATATTTTAAAATTTTATAACGTTTTACTTAGAATAAATACTCAAGCTGTATTTTATCATTGTCAAAAAGTTAATTAACATCTACTTAAATCATTTCCGAAGATAGTAGAATAAATTTAAGCCAAAAGGTTTGACAAAATATATGTGGACAAATACTCCCGGCGCCAGCCGCTGTGTCCAGACTATAAGCTCCAGCCGTGGAAAGTTAAATCAGTTCAGCATTTCCGAAAGCATGATTAATTAAATGCTTATTCAGAGATACCAAAAGTAAATTTACATCCGTCGAACAGTTGTAACATTAAGAGAGGTCTACGACAAGGTGACCTTTATAAACTGTATTTTCCAATATAATCTTGGGAGAAAAAGTTACGAGAAAGTAACATCCACACTAAAGATTCGATATATCATTAAATACATCAATGTATAGCATATGCGGATATAGAGAACTTTAAAAGAAGAGAAGAACAACCTATAAATAATTAAAGCAAATATATAGACAACCACAAAAATCGATACTTGCTAAAATTAAAAGATTAAGATGGTTCGGAAACATAGCTAGAATGAAAGAAAAAAGAAATCCCAAAAGAATTAATAAACACTGAAATCTAAAAGGAAAAGAGGACGCCCCTGAAGAAAATGATGGAGGCAGTAAAAGAAGATCTGAAATTGTTGAGTGTATAATATTGGAAAAATCTAGCACAAGACAGAAAGAAATGAAAGAAAACTGTTATAGCCGTGGGCTATAGTTTAGCATATGATTTATATACAAAAATATTTTATACATGTATGGACGAATAAAGCATACACAAAGTACAAAACAGAATATAGATACAATAATTGTAATATAAAAATATAGTTTTATATAAAAACATATTTTTTATATTTATTTACTTAATTATCTTTTTTTATTTACTTTCAATTATTTTAACAATAAAAGACTAAATGTCCCTAAATAAAACAATCTAACTACGCCATGTATAACAAATACTCTACAAAATAAATGAAAATAATATTCCTGTTCACGTAAAAAACTTTTTTATATGAACTAATCGGTACGTTGACCTCGATACTGTCGAAACAATTGAGTATCACTAACATTCCAAGAAATGCACTTGCGCTGCGCACCTAATTTTTGGCACAAGCCATTCATTCGTTTCTTGCGGAAGCTAAGATATAGTTGTTTTTCAGTTTTTGCACCGGCCGGCAGGTTGAAATTTTATTTTAAATTTAAATTATTCGAGTTATTTTATGATATAAAACTATATTAGATGTACTATAAAGTTAATAATATGCTTTGGTTTTTTCGTATAATTATTTTATTTCGAAAAATCTAGTTATAAAAGACATAAATAACTTTAACAAAATGGCATTAATAATGAGTGATTATTTAAATACTCTTTCGATCTTTTAAAAGGTAAGTGGTTAAAATTTATTGTAAAGTATTCTTTGTATTACTATACCTACAATTCTTCTGATATAATTATTTTATTTCAGAAAATCTAGTTATGATAGACAAAATTGTAACAAAATAGCATCAATCATGAGTGATTTTTCCTATTTAAATACTCTTCTAATCTTCTAAAAGGTAAGTGATTAACATTTATTGTAAAATATTCTTTATACTATTATACAATTCTTTTAAATATTTTCTAATTAATATGATTTATTACTGATAATGATAAGAAATATTATGTATATTATAATAAAGCCTAATTTAATATATAAATAAGTTTCAAATTCGCATATTTATACTCGTTGACAAGTTCGGGCGTTGTGTTGAAAATATGTTTTAAAGCAGAACTTCCCACAAAACTCAAATTACAGACTCAGAAAAATTAAAAAAGAATTTTTATTGATTATGATTTACTGTTTTCCAATTGAATTTAATTTTAAATATTAATCACTTCAAATATGGCCACCTGTGGGTAGACTTCTAAACTATGGTTCCGAAAATAAATTGGGCAGATGAAATTAAGTTAATATTATGTCATGTTTTAAGTAAAAATATTGCCAATTTAATTAATAATTGATACTAATGATTATTTATAAACTCGTTAATTTTTAATACATTAATAACTTATTTTATTATTAACATAAAATTTATTACTACTGTGTTTTTGGAGTTATTCCTTGAGTATTGCGTAGTATTTTTAATTGGTTTTTCTCTTCTTGACCACCTGTTTATTTGGGGTATTTGTTTAAATAGAGTCCAAGGATCTTCTTTGACTACTTTTATGAAGACACGACTCTGTTTTTCAATGTACCTCCAGAAAGTTGTCATTCCATCGTTTATTTGATCTTGCTACCGTCTTCCTATTGGGGAACCGTCTCTTGCCGTCTTTACTACTCTATTTGTTGTCATTCGTCTTATATGACCATTCCATTCTACTCTTCTATTTCTTACCCAGTCCTTGATATTCTTTACCTTGCATCTACGTCGTATATGTATACTTCCAGCTCTGTCCCATATTGTGTTTTACTATCAATTTGTCTAAGTTTTTTCGTCTCTGCTGTTTCTAACATCCTTTTTGTCCTCTCTGTATCAGGTCGTGTTTCTGTCGCGTATGTCATTATTGGCGTGATGACTGTTTTGTAAAGTTTGGTCTTTGTTTCTTTCCCGATATTTTTATTTCTCCATATTGTTTCATTCAGGCAACCTGCGGCTCTGTTTGCTCTATTCACTAGATCTTCCACTTATGTGTCGAGCTTTCCGTAGCTAGATAATGTGATGCCTACATATGAAAACACCATCACTTTTTCTATTATCTGACCTCTCAGCTCCAATTTACATCTAAGTGAATTTGCTGTTATAACCATGCATTTTGTCTTATTTGGGGAAAATAATATGTTAAATTTTCATATTAAATTATTGCAGCATACGTTGTAAATCATCTTCACTTTGAGAAAGTAGTATTGCGTCGTTGCATAGCAAATTATTTTAAGTTGTTTTTCTCTTATTTGGTATTCTTTTTTAGTTCAAACTTTTTTTATTACTTCATCCATATTCAGGTAGAACAATTGGGAATCTTTCTTATTCCATTGCCAGTTTTAATAGGGTCAGTTAGTTCCTCCTCTACTTTTACTTTCATTGTGTTGTTTTGGTAGATATTTTCAATCGTTTTGATTATTCCTAGAGGTATCTCTCTTGCGTACAAGTGGATAAAGTCCTTTAATTTGACCTGGTGGAATGCCTTCTTAAGGTCCACGAAACATAGACATGCCGGTTTGTTGTATTCTAATGATTTCTCTTGCACTTTCCTCATCATAAATCGTTGTTCTTCTGCTAGTGTTATAATTTCATTCAGTTTATTTGTTATCACTTTGTTTGTTAATTTTAGTGTTGTGGTTAATAATTTAATTCCTCTGTAATTTTCCGGGTCCGATTTGTCTCCCTTTTTGAAGAGAGGTATTAGGATGCTTGATCTCAATTCTTGAGGATTATATTTTGTTAGTTGTTTTAATTCTTCCAGTTTTTATCTGGATAATAGATACTCTGTTTCCTTTACCTGTTGAATTATTTTGTCTTAAATTATATGCAACAGATGGTGTCTCTTGAAATTACTTAGAATAATTTTCGTTTTTTTTTTTAATATTATGGAAGTTCTATATCCATTCTCGACTTCAACTTTCTTTATAGTTTCATTCATGATCACGTTAAATATGAGATTACCCGAGGAGTTATTTTCGCCACATGCCTATTTCATATGCAATTCCTATTTTTATTCTTTACCTCTCGTCGGTCTTCCATCAGAAACCTCTTTCCCTTTTGTTTATTATTTGAGGATGTAAACATTTCTTTGTTATCTCTCGGTATATTTTGTGTATCTCTTTTAATTCTATTTCTGCGTTACATGTTTCTGTATGACACGTTTCTTCTTTTAGTCGTTTTTGTCATTTTTTAGTTTTGGTCTCTGAATCTAAAACGGATTATAGTATGATTATATGTCAACGACACGTATTTTGTACACAATTTTTGTTCTACGACGTATTTCTTCGTTTGGAATTCGGTCTCTCAGAGATATCCAACATCTGGCGCCCCTTGGCCCTATAAGTTTAGAGAAGCTGCTAATATCCCTTTTAAAACATGAGAATGATGGTGATAGTTCGCCATTTATTTGGGATTCTATATTGGTAGAAGATTTTCTGAATTAATGTTACGTTAGATTCTGTCCTCCATATTTTAGCAGTTCATTAAGTATTCTGTTCTGTCCGGAGCCTTTTCTATTCTTTATTTTCTGGAGGGCTGATTGTATGTCCGCGGTTCGATTTCGATGATCTCATTTATTATTGGGTATCTATCCTGTACAGATCAGTGAAATAATCGATTCTTTCTTCCTTAGGTATTTAATTAGTGTCAACTAGTTCATTCATTTTTGTTTTCTTTGTGATCTGATCCACCTCCACATCTGTAGACCATTAGAATTCTTCCATAAAGGTCTCCCAGTATTGTTATTTTGCTTGTTTTACTAAAGTCAATTTTTCGTTTCTTGTTTTCATGTATTTAGTGTACGATTCTGGAGTTCTGGCTGTTTGGTATTTAAAATAAACCAATGTTTTACATTTTTGTGTAACTTCTGGACAGAACCATGAGGTTTTTCTTATTGTGTTCTAGCTATTGCTATTAACTCTTCTCGTACGAAGAGCTTCACACCATGAAGCATCTTTAATATTTCTTTTTTAGGTTTCCCAACTAAGATCAATTCCGTCTTCCTCCGTTATTGTCATTGCTGTGATTTTTTTCTTTTAATCTCTGCTCATAAAGATCTTTTATTGTATTGTTCCATAGTTTCTCTACATTAATTTTTTCAGCTTTAGCTGTTGGTTTTAATTTTTGTTGTGATATGAATTTTATTCTGATTTTTCCTAAAAGCAGTACCGACAGTTAAATCAGCTGAGTTTAGTGGTTTGACATCCAAATCTTGGAGCGGATGAATGTGTCTGTTTGTAATTGATTGTTGATTTGAGGCTCTGTATATTTGTGAATGTAAATTTGTACTAAGCTTTATGATCACAGAATTAATTCTCTAGTTAAGTACATTTTCGGTTAATCCCTGTTTGACATCTCGATACTCCTTCATTACCAATGCGAGCATTAAAGTCTCCAAGGATAATCATTGGTTGGTTATGTGGTAGTTTATCAATTGTGACTTAAGTTGATTTAGTTGATTTAAGAAAAGTTTCCTATATGCTTTTTATTTATTATCTTCAGGTGCACAAAACCACTGTGTTCATTCAAACAAATTATTTACATATCATTTACATAATTATCTCTCATATTACAGTCTCTGTATCTTAAGCATATCTTATATTATTGCCATAGCAAAACCTTCTTTTGCACCCTCATTCTTTTCCGCTCCACTCTACACTACTATGTATTTCTGATATAGTATTTGGCATTTTCCTGTCTTTTTGGGTTTACATGTCGATTTTATTGTTGATTCTTTTAGTGTTTCTTGATCTTTGCTGTTGAAAGTCTTTAAATTCCATGTGGCGAATCACATTTTTATTTTTCCAATTCATATTCCGTGTTCTCGTTTGTGTTGTCATCGATAAATGAATCCTATTCTGAGGCAAGTGTTTCTGGTTCTATGAGCATTATCATTTTACGAAAAGTAGGGTGCTAATCTGTTACTCCACCTAGTTTAGGACCGGCAACATAACCATTGAGCTACTCGATCCACCCAATGATCATGCAGGCGGAGTTGCTTTATTAAAATTTTTAAATCATCGGGTGATATAGATATAGTCTATTTTTTTTCTTGCTATGTGATCTGAAGAATATTGAAGCGAAAAAAGTATTTGTCACTATAAGTTGCTCCTCAGTTATGAATTTAATTGAACAGTCTTTCTATTCATTACGTTTAACTAGTTCAAAGGGTTCTACAGAGATTCTTCCATACTAGTTATTGGGATATTATTTCTCAAAAACCATTAACCTCATTACTGTTCTCCATTCGTCAGGGTTTCGTATAATATTTTATATTAACTTTTGAATTTGTGTCCTAAGAACGTATGCTCCATGTTGGAGCAGCTTTTGCACATTCCATTTTTTTGTATCCATTTTATTTTCTTTACTGGTGTTTGAAATTCTAGTCCTCAATATTGAGATCGCTAGGCAATGATCTGAGTCTGTTTGCGCCTCTATAACGTCTGCAGTTTATTACGTCTGTTCCATGCCTTGAATCTATTAAGATGTGATCAATCTGACTCATTGTTCTTCCATCAGAAGGGGTCCAGGTTACCTTGGGTATGTTCTTGTGTTCAAAATAGGTGCTAGCGACTGTCATATTGAATGCTGCTACTAAGTTTATCAGTCGTAATCCATTATCGCTATTGATGTTGTTTAAGCTATGCTTTTCTAACGTGGGCATGAAAACTCGCTGTCGTCCTATTCTTGCATTCATGTCACCTAATACAATACTGACAATATATAATTTCGCCTGTTTTATTTAGTGTTTATGGCTATAGCATCTCAGTTTCTTCTTTTAAATAATAGGTACGGAAGTCTATTTTTTAATATGGATGATTTCAATAAGTTTTTTCAGTTCGTTTTTATGTTAATATATGAATTTTCGAATTTATTTTGTTGACATAAAAGTAAGTGCCTTATCTTTTTGTAAATGTTTTAAAGTGCTTTTTGTCCTTCTACCAATTCGTGCGTTTTGTTATTTATTATCTTGTATTCTTAGTATAGATCAGTGGTTCTTAATGATCTGTAACTGGTTTTAGTTGTTCTAATCTGATTATAATCTTTTACTTTCTTTGCTCTTTGTTTGACTGTTTTAGCGACGTTAATATTTTATTTATATAGTTTTCTCTTTTCTTTTATTTTTCTTTAAACTTTTTTCGACCACCACCAGATCCCTTTATTTTCAAACTTTTTTCCTGTAGATTTTTCGAGTACTTTAATTGCAGTATCTCTAATAATATTTTGTATAAAAATTATATACAAATAAAAAAAATATATACAAATTGTATTAAAACTTTCTTTCATATTCCATCACATTTTTCTACTATGTTCGCCTTGAATAGACCTTCTTTTTCATTTTTTAACATCTATTATTGAATTTTTTGTGGTTTTCTTCGATACTTTGGCTTTTTTTGCTTTTTTATTTCGACATCTTCATTTTTATCATCAAATAGTCTATTTAATAATGATTTTACTAACTGTTGTATGTGCTGAGTTGAGTTCTTTCAAAAAAAAAATGTTAACAATTGCTATATCTAAGCACCTTCAGCATAAGTTTCTAGTTCTAAAGCCTACAGTTACTGAGAAAATAGCTACAACAAGAAAAAGAAACATTCAACAAAAAACATGCGAAAACAAACCTGACAACTGAAATAAATATAAAATTTGTTTGTGGTAACTGTTGCAATAAATTAAATTTTTGTAATTAAGCGTAATGTATGGTTTACCGTACATATTTACTTAACGCAACTTTCGATTTTTTAATTTATATTTATACATATCCCATAATTTTCACTAAATACTAAACACTTTAAAAAGCAAATTATTTTTTTATACCACCGCACTGGTTAAATAACCAAAAGAAATTATCGCTGAAAGAAAGAATTTTCAGTCAAAAATGTCTAAAATTGGGATGAATTACCAATAACTGTTTTAAGTAAAAAGTAGCTTACCTATTCCTATAATTGTTATATGTTTCTTTAATTTTCCTATATCCAAAAGCCAATTTTATTATTCAATCTACACCTCCTCTTATACCCGCTGCTAAACACAAATTGCCACTACCCGTTGTACTAGCTGATTGGAAACCATCAGTATAAAATTTGAATTCTACAGATCTTGTCCATTGTTATCAGATGACACATCGTCGATGTGCACTTGGTTACGTTCCTGTAAATTATAAGGTAATAATTTTATTTGTAGAATCTTTTCATTTTAATAACTTAATTTAAAAGTAATTATTATAAAAAATAATAAAGAGCAATAAAAATTTCAAAATAATCGAGTACATTTTCACATCTATCTTTATATTTATTAAGCTCAACAGGCAGGCTTTGGACGCCTAGGGATTTAAATTATTTATACAATTTACAATCATGTAATATTTTTAATGTAATTTAATGTAATTTCAAAATTTGTAACTTTTCATTTCATTTTCATCAAATTTTATCATGTATGCCTACGTTTCTTGATAAACTCTTCCCATACTCTAATATCCTGCGCGTTTCTCCTCCATCCTTCTTCTCCTATTAATATTTTTCTACATTAATAATCCATCTTTATGCCTCATATGCAGGCTGTGTATCGTCTATTATAGTCATATTGACTTATTTTCTGTCCAAATTGTTCTGTTTAATGAATGATTCTTGTAAAGATTTCCTTAAGTTTTCTCTGTTGTATTGTCAGAAATGTTAGGTAATCTCCTAATATTGATGCCCACTTTTGGAAACTGTTTTTCTTATTTTTATCTTCATATTACTGTTTCTATGGTCAGGTTGAAGAACACTGTAGACATCATTCTCTCGGCTCTAGTTTTACTTGAAATTCAACTGATTCAACTAAATATCTAAATCTCCCCTAAATAAAGTAACTTCGTTTTTTGTTGTTCTGAACGTTAATTTAACTAACCGCATAAGCTTTGTTGGTATGCTGAATTTTATCATTGGCTAAGTTTGTCTTATTTTTATTGTGTCATAAAATTGCTTGAAATCTATAAAAACGGCATACAAAGGGATTTTCTGATTATAACAGGTAGTTTGGATTTCTTTCGAAGAGAAAACAAACTTTTAACTGATTTATTACTTCAGAATCCAGCCATTTCAAGGTATTTCTTTTTGTTCTCTTAACATACTTGTTATGCATAGTGTTAGCCTTTACAGCTTAGTTATATAAGGGCAAGAATTAAAAACGCAAAGGAAAGCTGGATGAAAGAACGTTGTGAAGAATTGGAATCACTACAAGAAAAGGGAGATAGCTTTGGACTACTTAAAACGTCAAAGAAATTTCGAGTATATACAAGAAACACCATGAGACTCGCCTGAAGAATGATCAAGGAAACTACGTTCACACCCAGGAAGAACTAACTCAAATCTGGGCAAACTATGCTTCGTCCCTCTTTGCGGATAATAGACCGAATCTGCCAATTACTAACTTACCCACGGAAAATTGATCCGGCCTTCCCATTATTCGCGCCGAGGTGGAGTACGCTATAAAAGTAGCAAAACCAGGCAAGGCCCCTGGATCCGATGGAATTACTACAGAAGCCATAAAACTGTTGGAAGATGATAACATCGACATGCTGGTAACAATTTTCAATGCAATATATAACACCGGCCACATTCTAACGGATTGGCTTTATTCAACCTTTATAATGATCTCTTTATCACAAAGAGCGACAAAATGCAAAGACCACAGACTAATAAGTTTAATGAGCCATTTGCTTAAGGTGTTTCTTTCCATCCTTCACACAAGAATGTTTAGAAATCTGGAAGATCTAAGTGGTGAGACACAATTTGGTTTCAAGAGCGGACTGGGTACACGTGAAGCAGCTTTCTGCTTGAATACACTTGTACAAAACTGCATGGATCAACGAAAGGATATAGTCATAACATTCCTGGATTATGAAAAAGCGTTTGACACCGTAAAACATGACGCAATGATAAAAATGCTACACAACGCTGACATTGATGAGAAAGATATAAGAATTATCCAGAATCTCTATTGGAATCAAAAAGCATGAGTGAGACTGAACAAATCAACCAACACAGAAGAATTTGAAATTTTAAGAGGGGTGCGACAGGGGTGTATTTTGTCTCCTATGCTTTTAAATCTCTATGTGGAGAACATTTATGCAGAGCCACTGGAGGGCTCTGAGTGTGGAATAAAGGTAAACGGTTTCCCGATAAATATCATTCGTTACGCCGACGACACCGCAATAATAACAGACAATGAACATGATATGCAGTTGATGTTAAATAAAATAAACACCGTGGGAAAAATATATGGCTTGAAGATAAATGCTGGAAAAACTAAACGCGTGGCAATAAAAAAAAACTCACTTTTAAGAATACAACCTCAAGTAGATAATGCTCCAATCGATCAAGTGAAAATATTTAAATACTTGGGAATGATGATGAATGACTAATGAGATCCTCAATAAGAACTAAAATGCCGTACCGAACAAGTAAGACAAGCTTTTATCAAATATGAACCGCTACTATGTAACCGCAATCTTTCCTTCAATCTCCGCTACAGGATGGTTAAATGCTATATATGGTTCATATTGCTATACGACATGGAAACATGGACGTTAAGACTACCTTCCATTAATAAGTTGGAGGCCTTCGAAATGTGGACGTTGCGAATAATGTTTCGCATACCATGGACAGATAGGGTGAGAAACGAGGAAGTCTTAAGAAAGGCAAATACTGAGAGAACTACTCAATTTGATCAAGGTACAAAAAATTGGATACCTCGGCCATATTCTAAGAGGAAAAAAATACGCAATCCCTCAACTAATCATCCAGGGAAAGATTGAAGGCAACAGAGGAGTAGGTCGCAAACAAATGTCGTGGCTACGGAACATAACGAACTGGACAGGCATAAATAACACTGGCGATCTTTTGCATGCCGCAAAACACAGACTTCTGGTCTTAAGATAATTCGCCAATGCACTATAGGTGCACGGCACTATAAGAAGAAGATATTGTGTTTCTATGGTTTCTCTTTTCAGATATCTATATACTTCTAAGTTCCTTGCTTTTAACTTGTACCAAAAGTAATCTGTTACATTCCGCACCTATTTCTATATAGTTACAAGGTTTATGTGCTTTCTCCATAACATGGTAAATTTGGTTTATAGTTTTTCTATCATGTTATGATTAAAGATTAAAGCCAGACTAAAATGGAGATGGTCAGGACACATAGCCAGAATGACAGATGGGCGATGGACAAAGAGGTTATTGGAATGGAGGCCAAGGGAAGACAGGAGAAGCGTCGGTCGACCACCTACAAGATAGACTGACGATTTAAGAACACTCAATAAAAACTGGATAAGAGCGGCGCAAGATAGACGGGGTTGGAAACATGAGGAAGATGCCTATGTTCAGCAGTGGAATCTTGAGGCTGGATGATAATCATGTTATGTATTTGCTACATTGTTGGGCGTTCATTACAACCATTTTTTATATTATATATATATATATATATATATATATATATATATATATATATATATATATATATATATATATATATATATATATATATATATATATATATAAATATATATACCTATATATATATGTGTATATATTTATATATGTATAGGTATAGAATTTACGAGTTTTTATATGTTAAGTTTATCGAAAAATCGTTGATTAATTATAAAATGCCATGAATAACTTCAATAATAAACAAGGTATAATAAGACAGCTGCACTTAGGATAAATTTCTTGTATTTCCATAGCAAATTCTTCGTTAGGCAGCAAAATTCCAAGAAAAAAACTAGAAACGTTGCAGTAGACACTAATGAAAGGGAGTGAAGTTTCTTTGCAAGTCCTGCATTTCCGGTATCGCGTTTTCTGTTTTATTTTTTATCCTTTGTTTCAACCTTCAAAACTTCCACGTCTGAGAAGGATGTAGATAGATGAGTTAAGGTTGATGACATGCACTGGGACTTTATTTTTGTTTTTTGTGTTCACTTTTCTCTCGGGCCGTTAAACTCTCGTGATTCAAAAATGATGCTTAAAAACTAAAAAAGGAATTGCATTGTTTTATTTTAAAAGTTAGAGAGGATGCGATATTGTGAAACTGTATACCAGGAGACTTTTATATAAGCGTTGGAGGCGAAAACGTATCTTTCGTAAAATGAGGATTTTCGCAAAATTCTGGCTTTTATGGTTAAGTTAAATAAAATTATTAGAAATTTATAGAGATGCAATAGATGAGAAATTGTGGCGTTCACGTATTTGCTTTAGGAAAAATAGATTATATATGTATATGTATATATATATATATATATATATATATATATATAAACAAGAGAAAAAGAAGAATATGATCTAATGGTAATTCCAGTATTGTGTTGACGTGAGTTTTGTAAATATTCATCTAATATTACACATAGATATTGACATTACAACATAAAAAGAAAGTTAACCAAATACTTTCTTTCACTAAGAGAACACCTTTACGCTTCATTGCCTAGCTCCCATTTTTGGAATTATATTATGATCTTATTATTCATTTTACTGTCGACAAGTAAACATCGTATAGATAGCAAATGAATTAAGCCATAATTAGGCTAATTAAAGTGATTTAAAAACTTCTTGTTAATAAAATTTGAAAGTTTTTACTTGCAAAATTAAAATCCTATTGTGAACATTTATACAAGTTTTATATTCAAAAATAAAAAAGTAAACTGTTAAATTTTTAAATAATCCAGGCACTATTGGACCATAATGTGAGATGTTTTCCTAACCGACAACATCAAGTGAGGCATTACTTAATCAACAAAATCAAATGCTCTTTACTGAGAATCAAGCAAGAAGTAGATGTTATACAACGCATGGTTCCATGAAAACCAAAGAAGAGAAAATCTAAGTATGATCATACAACAAATAAATACACTACAAAAGAAAATGGATAAAGAAAAACAACAGCAAAATGAAGTTATAGAATATCACACTGACGACGAAGAACTAAGTAAAAAAACCGAATGGATTCGAGTTAGAAATGCAATGCAAAAAAAGGAAGGCAAGTGACTTCCATTTAGCTTCATCGCACGTGTTTGAACTATTAGGCGTTTTTCAATGTCGATGGTTTCACGAATAATTTTCAATTGTAAGGAGCGATGGTTTTTGCTTTTTCGAAATCTATTTTGTGGCCTGTTTGAATATGATATTCGGCTAGGGCTGAAGTAGTATCAGAATGTTTTACAGATATAGAATGTGCGTAAATAGGGTTGTGGATTCGTCGGTTTGTCTGTTTTCTATTTATGTACGTGGGCAACTAGAACAAGGTATCTCGTAGACACCATGGTCTTCATTAGGGATTTAGTCTTTTTTGAAAGTGACGAGATTAGAGAACTTGGAGTGAGTAGTGAAAATGTTGTGATGTTTACAGGGTTAAGAGCTCTACTGATCTTGCTAGCGACACCTTTGATAAAAATAAGAAAGATTTTGGGTTGATCAGGCGGCAAGGTTTCTTTTTTGGGTCGAATGGGGATTAGATGTTTTTGAATGCTCCTATTGATTTGGGTTTTGTAGTAGACGTTTTGTACGAGTGTTTGCTTTATTGAATTGATTTCGGAGGATTTGTAATTGTCGTCGCTAAGTCTTATGGAGCGGGAAACAACGAGTGTTGATAACTGAATTGAGTTGGGTGGGCTGATGAGGTGACTGTTAACAGTTTGTATAAGTTTTTTTTGGTACACGGAATAGGAAAAACTGTGAGGTGTGTGTTTCTAAATAAGGACATCAGGAGTAGTAAACACGCTACAAACTCAACTGCTATCGTGAATTAAATATTGGGATGTATTCCATTCACGTGGGAGAGGAACGGATCTAACGGGTCTTTACCATGGGGCCAAATGACAAAGGTATCATCAACGTACCCAAACCAGCAGGTGGGTTAGAGATTTGATCAGGAGAGGGCTGTTGTTTCTAAATGTTCCATGTAGATATTATCTTTTACGGGGGAGAAGGGAAATCCCATTGGGTCACCTTTGATTTAACGATAGAAAGGATTTTGGAATGAATAGTGTGTATTACAAATGCAGTGTTTTATAAGAGATAATGTGTCCTGGGGGATTTGACGTTTCGAGTCCAAGATGGAAATGGTTTCATCAAAAGCAATATTGGTGAATAAAGAAACAATGTCAAAACTAACTAGTATATTTGGGTGTGAACTAGAAATGTTTTAAGAAGATCAATGAAAAAGAAAGATTTTTTGACAAAAAATAAGGCGTTTTCGGCTAATGGTTGTAAAAATAAGGCGAGGTGTTTTGCCAATTTCTGAGTAGGGCAGTTGTATGTACTGACAATGGTTCTTGCATTGGGATTACAGATTTTTGAGAGGCTGTATATTCTTGAAATTTAGGATGATCTTTCTCTGGTATAAAAGATTTTTTGACATCTGGAGGTAGAGTAGACTTCTTTATGATGGATTTGGTCGTTTTTTCTAGATAGGTGGTGGGATCGTTTGAAACGTGTTTTTATTTTGTGGAATTGAGAATTTCGATAATTTTCTCGAAATAATTACAAGAGTTAAGAATAACCGTGGCATTACCTTTGTCTGCCGAAAATATGACAATGTCAGGGTTGTTATAAAGTTCTTTGAGGGCGCGTCTTTCTGAAAGACTGATATTTGACTACTGGGGTTTGGAAATAAAAATAATTCTGGCGACATCTTGTCTGGCAACTTCAGCTTGGTCGGAAGGAAGATGAGAAATAGCCTCTTCAGTTTCACAAATAATTTTTTTAGTTATTTCTGATGTACTCTGCTTCAACAGAAATCCGGGAAAGATGCAATTCATACTCAGACGGTCGGCACCACCTATTTTTGTGACGGTGGATAAAACACGATTTAACAAAATCGGTTTCGATCCTTTTGAACTATTCGAAAAAATTAATATACAAAATTTTTCCAATAAAAGGATGACATAGCTGATATTTTTTACTTATTTTTCAACTTTTGACCGAGAACCTTCCACTATCATAGTGAACTACATTTCTTTACTTAGATAGTAGTATTATATTATGGCCTTGTTGACGTATGCAGTAGAAGATTATCTTGAAGACTACCACTTTAGTTTAGTATAAATTTAGGAATATACCTAATAAATATTGTAGTTTCCAAGATATATTGTCCCGCTTGCGGCATTTCCTTACACCAACTTAAACACCTACCATTCTTTCGCTCGAAGTATACACTAATTGACGCCTCGACAAATGTCTGGGTTGTCGTCTCTTTTTAAAACCTTAGAGGAACACTTGTTTCCGAAGATTAAAGCGCAAAGCTTAACTTTTCTGTTCTTTTTTTCCAACTTGCCCGAGCTTGAATTTTAATAATAAGTGAAAAAGAGTTCGTTTTTCGTTTGACATCCTAAGAGACACACACACAGGTCCGTACTGATATCTTCTCCATAAAGTTGGAAACAAAAACAAAACAAAAGTAAAAAGCAAGACATTTGTAAAGATTTGAAGGGAATCTATTTAGGTAAATTATATTAAAAAAAAATTACTCCTAGGATAGTTCTCAGTTTGTTTTCGATAACTGTCATAAGTACAGGATTCGGATTTTAGTATTTTCTTTAGGATGAAAGAATGCAGCAGTTTTATTGACAAATAACAGAAATAGACCACAAAATGAGTACATATTAAATAGTGTATACAGTCAATAGAAAATATAGTCACAACTGAAAGAATTGAAAGTCCAGAAAATCGTGTAATAAGATTGACACTGATGATTTTATAAAGTGGAAGATAGTTAGAAGATTATACAATTATTCAGTTGCTTACTTTCTATTTGTTATCGTATGTATTTATGTTTTTAAAAGCTATCTTAAATCTTAATATTAAATCTTAAATCTCTTTATGTTTAATGTATCTATAATGATGTATATACTGAATATTTTAATTCTTTTTTTTGCATATTTAAAATTTAGTCATTTCTGACTAATTTCTCAAAAGCACTTCTATTAATCTTATTGTTTGTTTTAGCACATGATCTTGTTATATATTTATTTTATCTATCTTCTAAGTTTTTCCCATTTATTCTTTATTTGAAACCTCCATTGAAGTCTTGTATATCGGGGTGGTGTTATTTATTTTATTTATTTGAATGAGCAGATGTTTTCTCTTATGAATAAAATTAATTATTTTGTGGAACAAAATCAAAGATTCTGTTACAATCATCATCAGTGGCGTTACAGCTCTTTATGAGCCAAAGCCTTCTTCAGAACAATCCTCCATTCGCCCCTGTCTCTGGCAACTCTTCTCCATGCTCTAATTCCGATAGACTTATAACTAAATTATATTAACAAAATTTTGTACCTTTCTTTCACTGAATGCCCAAATGAAAATGTTCTCCAAAATAAAGATTTTAATCACCACTCAATGTCTTCGTTCTCAGCCTCGGTTATCCTTGTTTTTGTGAAATTACTTTTTCCAATTATCAGCTTCCACCAATTTAAAATATTTTTCTTCTAAACTGCATTTATATTTATTCTTCTTTTCAATATACCAATATCCAATCACCAAATATATTATATAATTTTAATTTTCAATTAATACTTCCTTCCATTATCAATCACCATAACATAATTTTTAATCTTCAATAATATTATCTTTATACTGTTTCTTAATCTTCATTGAACTTATTATATTGAACAATTGGACCTTCTGACTGACTATCTTGAACAACTAAATGTGTCTGTCTTCGAACTAACTTTCTTACTAACTAACTGGCCATCTTGAATCAAAATCACCGAGTATGTATACCTTTTCAATCTTCCAGAACCATCTGGCAAGAAATCCTATTCGATTTGTTCCATTTCCTCCATATCTAAATTTTCTGGAATAGTCCATTTCGCAAACAAGCTATCCTCCGTGATCTAGAGAATTCCTTACTTTTCTATCGAGAATTTTATCGACATTTAGGCTTTTCAGATTAGAATATAAACTTAAATCAGTAACTTAAACACTCTAATTTAATAAACTACACATTTTAAACAACATATAACCCTATTTCACATTCGCAAATTATTAATTTCTCTAACTGTCATTTATTCCGATTAGGTATATTTGGTTGCCTAATCACATGGCTCACTTAAATATATTTACAATATTATAATTATTAAAATAAAACTTTTTATATTTATTATATGCTAATTTCTTAAGAATACTCTCATATAAATAATTTTTATAAAATTCTCTAGTATATAACTTATTAAAATAACCAAATATTTTTTATATCGAACATTATCTAGTGTGTAACTTATAAATTATTTTCTTTAAACACTATTTTTCTTTCTCCTATATTCATATCATTTCAATATATTATATATATATATATATATATATATATATATATATATATATATATATATATATATATATATATATATAGATATATATATAACTGTTTTAGATGGTTTGGAGTCAATAAAAGGGTTGAGTTAATATTGGTTAACTATTTTTTATCTCGAGCTTTTAATTGTGTTTACAATTATTATCAAGAGCTGCTAAAAAAGACAAAATATCTTACAAAGTTAAACTAGAAATATATATATATATATATATATATATATATATATATATATATATATATATATATATATATATATATATATATATATATATAGTTGTGCAACTTTTTGTTAAACTGACGACGGTCCTGTTTGACGTTCGGCTAAACGCAGAACATTTAGGTACATTTTTAGGGATCCTGGATTTTTATGAGAACGATTTTGAGGCGTCAGATAAAAGTTCTCATTTTTATAATGGGGTACATACGAAAATATTTCATCGTAGAAACTCTTTTGAAACAATCTAGCTAGATTTTTACAAAGGAAATGTTTTTATCAAGGGATCTTTAAAGGTTTTTAATGATGTTGGGTATACAAAAGGGCTTATGGAACTTACTGAAAATGTAGTTTTTTTATTTGTCGGTGCTACTTATTTTAAACAGTATTGTTTGTTTGTGTTTAATAATATTTGTTTTTATTAATCGTTTGTTATTTACACGCCGATTGTTTCAAACCTGAATATTTGTTGTATTCGAATGTTTTCAATATATTCCAAAAAATTGTGGTATAAATGTAAAATAAATTCGATTTGTTAATTTTATATATTTTATAAGCAGTAGGTTAAATTGTTGCTAAATGTTTTTAATATTATCATCTATTTTTTTGAAAAGCTAACGTCTATTGTGATATGTATTTTCCTTAGTTCAAATAGGTAAAATTTGGATTTAATTAAAATTTGTATTTTCCGCAGTCCATAATGTGTAAAATACATGAGACATCTGGTATTCAACCACAAGTTTTCTAAATCTACGTCATAAAAGATTAGTTTCTTGAGGGACAAGAGTTTAATAAGCATTTCCAAAGAACTTGCAGTCGTCTATTGCTAATATGCAAATAAAAACAGTAATCTCGAGTACAAAACAAAGTTATGTGTAATTAATTTCTTTATGTAATGTTGAAAGAGCTTAAAATGATTGTTGCTTGTCTTTGTACTTAGCTTACGATGGGCCTGCATACTTCCGTCTGAGTTTCAATAAAGGACGAAAGGAGTAGGAAATTAACATCTCGTACAATATGCGCGGGAAAACTTAAGACTTTGCATTCGCTTTTGTCTTTGTTCTTTGTACATAGAATATCTTATATATTAAATACTGAATAGACTGGTCAACAGTATCAAGAATATAATGTTTGTCGAAAAATAATCATTAGGTGGTTTTTTTATTTCTTTTAGTGCATAATTTAAATAGTAAATAAATACTTAGTCGTAAAATAAATTACGTATATATGTATGTGTATTTCTAATTTTACTATAAAAGTGTAAATGTCCTTTGAATTGACTTCAAAATTCAGACGTCAACTATTAAAAACTCGTTTCACCTTTGGCCATGTATAGTGGCCAAGAGTATTTAAAAAAAAAATACATGCGCAACTCTTTTTAAAGGCCAGTAGGAGAGACAATCGTCTCAAACCAATGAAACAATGAAATAAGACAGGTATGCTCCAATTAAAATTAGGGATGCGAAAGATTTGAAAACGTGAGCCGTGCAGCCTAAGGATGCGCCCCTGCGGTAGATGTATAGAAAGGTATTCTTGCTATATTTTCATGAATACACAAAGCGGGCAAAAAACTCCACTTAAAAGACGTCTTGTTTACTTAACATCTGGCCTTAAAGGACGCCAAAATAAATCTACCTAAATCTTAATGTTTGTATATTATGTATACATAAAACCAAACACTTATTGTTATTTAACAGACTACCAAAGTTTTTAAAAGAGAGCTTAAATTAAAGAACTTATTTCAACATAATGGTAAGCTACAATGTTACCGAATTCTATTTTATTGCATTATGAATATAAAGAAACCTATATTAACCTACAGAAAAATTATTGAGTGATTATTGCAGTAGATAGCGGAGTTATTGCTGAATCGTGTTATTCTAATGACCTGTTTCTGTTCACCTTTTCGCGTAAAACGTGCTAAGCCACATGAAAATGGCGTCGACTTAACGTACACGTGCTGAACTAAGTGCAGTTTTTAGCGAAAATAGCAGTTTAAATGTAACTTTTATTGACGATAGGGATGATAGTGTAGCAGACAAAGACTATAGGCCTAGCAGCGATGATTTTTCGTCTAAATGTAGTGAGGTAGTCATTTTTTCTTATTTTTTTGGCTTACCATATTTTTGTAAAAATATATTTCATTTACATTATAATGGAAAATATGGTATGTCATGTGGCTTATCGAGTTATTAGTATAAAAATTTTGGAATATTCATAAATTCTAGAGTCCAATACAGCCATGTCTTTTGTATTCTAGGATAAATTGCAGGAACTCTCACCAATGGTTTTCGGAGGTAACCAGGTAAATCCAAAGAAGGAAAAACCATCCAGATGGAGACAAAGAAATGAGGAAAATTGTTATTGACTTTTATTGATGAAAGAAAAAGAAGCCGTAATTTGGGACAAGAGTATGCTTCGAAAAAAACTAAGACAATTTTTAATTAACGTGCAGTTGGCGAGCCATGTAGTTGTAAAAATAAATGTAGGGAGAAACTGAACGTAATCGTGAACATTTATTTAAGAAATTTTGCGAGTTGGGCTCATTCGACCTTCAAAACAGTTATCTCTTTAGGAGTATCAGAATCAAAAATAAGAATAGGTCGTATAAAAAAAAACAGAAAAGTAACATTTCTAGAAGAAAATATACTGCTGAATATTTGGTTAATGTAGAAGATGAGGAGATTACAGTATGCAACACTGAATTCCTAAGCGTGTATGGTGTTCAAAAATCTCATGGAAGAATTGAGAATATTTTTAAAATAAAGTCAAACGGAGCTATCGTTCATATTCCTGATATGAGAGGTAAGCACAAAAACAGACCCAATCAACTTTCAGAGGAACAGCTTCAGTTAGTAAAAGCTCATATTGAATCTTTTCCTAAATACCAAAGTCACTACAACAGATACAAAAATATAAAGAAGGAATATCTAAACTGCGATATGACAATTACAGGACTGTATATATATTTTTATGTGCCCTGGTGTGGAGAACTGAATTTTACGCCAGTTAAAGAAAGTGCATAGAGAAAAATATTTTGTACTTAATATTTATAACATAAGGTTTAAACTACCTCGATCGGATACTTGCAAGACGGTCATTAAAAAAGACAGCAGAAGACGGTAATAATACAGATCAAGAAAAAGAGTTAACTACTTTATTGAATTTAGACTATATGTCTATCAGCACGAGCTATATGCTCGTGCTGATGCAATGCACACTTTTTTCTAAAAACTAAAAAAAACCAATGTATTACAAACAAGTTAAAATTAGTAATCTCGTTTGACTTAAGCCAAAGTATGCCTCTGCCAAAATTAACCACTGGTCCTACATTTTACTGTAGAAAAATTTGGCTTTATAACTTAGAGTAAGATAATCAGTAACAAGTTACAAGTCGTTATGAATAGCTCGTTGTTTTTACCTATAACTGTCCAGGTCAGAACAAGAAAAGGCAATTAATGGCTTTTTGGTTACAGTTAGTCAAGGAACAGAAATGTAAACAAATAACACATCATCTTCTGGTAAGTGGTTAGCTTTTATACGATCAGACCGGGATTTTGCTTAAATTGAGAAACGCCAGAGAAACTGTGCCCCAGTGATTTATTCGCCAAAAGGTTGGGCAGATATTATTATGAAAGCAAATAAAAAGAATCTTTTTGTTGTTACGCAGATGACACAGAATGATTTTTACAGTTTTGAACCTCTTCTTACTAATGTTAATAAAAACGTACGTTTTCCTAACAAGCAGACCTGTAACAATAGAGTTGGTCAATATTAAAAAAAAATACAAAGAACCTCTGAAAATTGCAAAAAATAAAATAAAAAATATAAAAATCTTATTACCTTCTGCCTAAATATTCCGACAGTATACCATACTTTTTATAATCAGCTAAAAGAACCTACTGACAATAATAATAAAGAAGTGGAAATTGTAGATATATACTTTTATTATTTTTTTTTTCAAGGTAGTGTTACGATTTTTTTAAATCGAAGAACATGTTAAGCCACATTTTTTTTTTAAATAAACTTCATTTTTTTTATAAATATGTTTTTTTTCTGTAAAATAATAAATGTTTGTGCATTTTAATGACTAACACAATCAAATAATAAGAGTTATGGTTTTCTAAAGTTAACTCAATATTTTTATGATTTTTTTTTAATTTTAAACCTGAATATCTCAGTTTTCTTATTTTGTGGCTTACCATTATGTGGCAATAAGGTCTTCAATTACACTTTTTCCCACTCCGTTTTAAATCATTTCAAAGAAATAAATGGGCACTTGCTTCCTGGTCTACAAGCGTGAGCTAGAGCTGTTAGTTTCTGTCAAGAACTTGGGAAACTATTACTGGAAAAATAGGGAAGCGTTACGGGTAGTTTCATTTGAATATACTTCGTTAGAGAGTGCGATTTTCTGCATGTGTTGCGACAAAGAATCTGCGGCGGAGTATTGTATGTCTCCATTCCTATTAGGCAAATGGCCACGTTGTATTGCTTGAAATTGCTTTGTGTGCCGAGATAATCCGATACTACGCTACATTCTGCAGATTCTTCTAAATAAATATGCAGACAATGTTCAATAATGTTTCCTATCGCCGTAAATATTGTGTATATTCTGAATAAAAGTTCCTGATTTTTTAAAGCGCTTTGTTGCCAGCGGGGATCTCTTAAAAAAAAAAGAAAACATTTGATTAGAACGAAAATGTATAAAAATTTATTTTAATAAACAGTACTTGAAAAATTCATCATATTTTTATTTGCATTTGAAAACGCACGTGAAAAAAAAAGAAAATCATTACACTAACATTATTCAACGTTTTCAGAATGAAGTGCTGAGAAATCAATAAATACTCATTGGTGCATTATAAACGAACATTGATAAGGAATTGGGCGGGAATAAATCGTTTACTAAGGAAATCAGAAGATATTAAGAAGCATGAAAAAAGGCTTCATCAGCATACCAATATTTATAGAGGCTCTTCAGTTACTAAATAACAGGATCTTAACAAGAACGTTCACGAGAACGAAGCCTTTTATCTAATTTAACTTCCAGCGTTAGATATTAAAGCAGATACAGTGCGTAAAGTTACTCATGTTGGTAACTAATGCAGTAATTTATGTTTCTCCTGAAATAAGAGGAGACCATTGGGTAAACCTTAAAACGTAAAATAATATTCTGGTAATCTAAAATGTAGTCACTACAAACGATTCATTCGTGCATTTTTTATTTTCATTTAGGTTAAGCTTAATTGGTGAATTTTATAATTCATTTGTTACTTCTAGTAATAACAATTTTATCTTCATTTTCTTAATTCAGGCGCCACAAATTTATCTCTGGCACTTGATCATAAGACCTTTGTACCATACCCTGTTTTTTTATTACTCCATTGAGTTACCTGGCTTTAACGACAGTTTGCTTATTGGTAGTTTTTGGATCTGTTCTCGTTCAATTCTCCTCGTATCACTAAGCACATTGCAATAGAATAGGATGTGTATGGTAGTATCTTCTTTCATTTCGCATTTTCTACGTCATGGTTCACAAAGGAAAGAAACAATACAAGAAGAATGGAATAAGATTAACATGTGAAACGGCTAAAAGAGTGAGAGGAATTAAAAAACATTACAGAAAACAGCTTTGATTTTATGAAGAATGTAACTATACGTGTACTATACTCAAAGAAGAAAAAGAAAAAGGTGCGAAAAATTTGAAGAAGAACAAAGAAAGCCAGGCTAAATATTTAAAAAAAAGGAGATACAAAAACGACTAAATACTAAAAATAGAGAAAGACTTCAATCAGGGTTATACTAGAGCTACATGTAAATTCCTGCAACAAGTCAAAGAGGGATATAAACTGCGCACTAATCTTTATAAAAATAGCGAAGGACAAATAGTATCGGTGAGTATCCAGAGTAATAAATAAACATCCCCATCTACGGGATAGGAAATAATGGATGTCATTAAAGCACTAAAGAATAATAAAGCCCCACGTATTGACAACATACCAGCTAAAATACCAGCTAAAATTCTCAAAATTGGAGAACGCACGCTGATAGATTGATTCCATAAAGTTATAATAGACGTATACAACACAGAAACAATTCCAGGAGACTAGATAAAGCAATTATATGCCCAATTGACAAAAAGGAAGGCAAAATTAATGTTTGTTAACAAAGTATACTTCCCTCTGTTGCAGGTGTTTGGATCCAAAGATATCCTTAGGGAAGTAATGTTTAAAATATATAAAATCATTATACGACCAATAGCAACATATGGCGCAGAAATGTGGATTACGGTAGAAAAAACAATAAACCGTATTGTGGAGGATATTGGGATCCATCTGCGACAATGGTATGTGGCGAATAAAGTTATATCGATTAATTAATTATTAATTACAAAGAATCTTCTATAGCAAATTACGCAAAAATACAAAGATTGCGCTGGGCAGGTCACCTTATAAGATAAGATAATAACAGAACACTTAGTAGAAAGATTAATGGAACACTATGGTGGCCACTTCGGCCAGTATGAAGACCAAGGAATATATGGATAGACTAAATGAGAACCGATGCTAAAGAAACATAGATTTTAGGGCCTGACTTACACTGTAGCGCCATTGGAGCGATCCGACTCTTGGACCAGCTTTATTGGTTGCTTATCCAAATATTATAAGACTAGAGAGTAAATTAAAATCTAATCAATCCAGTGGCCCACTGAATCAAAAATTATTTACGATTACCAAGATTTGAGAATTGGGTACGAGAAAGCAGGAGGAGGAATATGTTCAGTCATGAAGTATTGCAACTGATACTATTTTACCTATTTTAGTTTTTTTAAGGTTTGATCGTAAATTTATATATTTATAATATACATATTGTATTTGGTAAGTTATTGAGGTTAAATTAAAAAATGAACAATATTTAAAATTCTGCTATTATTGACTGCTTCTAATATTTTCTGGTACTTTTGTGGGAGAATATATTTAAAAGAGGGTTAACCAGAAAAGATAATTTCACCTTTCGTTGTATCTGCCGGGCAATCTTAGCGTTATCGTCAAGGAGATTAAAAACTCCTGAAAAATTCACTGGGGTTGAAAAAGTAGATTAATTGCATGCAATTTACATGAAATAATCTTAATCATTCTTGACTCGAATTCTTAAACTTTTTCACAGAAGCAATTTGGAAGTTGAAGTTGATTTTGGGACATAGTAAATTGGAAAATTTCGTGTTACATTATTTCTGTCGGGGTGTCGTATTGAAATATTTTTTATGAAAAAACATCGGAACTCTGATTGCCAAAATAATGACGGCAAAAATAGTAAATCTATTTTAGTTTTGTATGAAATATGAAATCAATAATATTTTTAGTAAAATGAAGAGGTTTTATCTCTGTCCTGTCTGTTACTAGTTTGTCTTTCTCCTTTATCACTGTTTCAATTATAGTATTCACGACATTTCAATCGATCTTGCTACGAAACATCAATTTACTTAAACCGAAGTACTTAAAACCAAAATAATTTAGCCTGTGAACGCTTGTATTATTCTTCTCCGCTTTCTTTCTATTTTTTTCTATTTATTCGTACTTAACTCAATGCTTCACTTAATAATAATTGTACAAACCATTTTCTGGGTTTGGTTACTGTTAAAGATTTCACAAATAAAAACTGACATTAAAATATAGCATGTTAAAATTGAACTGTCTTAATACCTTCGTTACAGTAATAAGATAAAACAAGTAAAATTACTCCAAATGTAGAAAATAACAAGAAAAGAAACCTTAGAGAAATGATCTTTCATTACATTACTAAATCACCTTATTAATTCATCAAAGAAATATCAAAATATAGATCAGTTGCAATAATTTTTTATGTTCTCTCTTAAACGAACACGCCTCTTTACCGACCAGCTTTTAATTCCCCTGTTACAATACAGTAACGCATTGATTAGTGATCAGTGTAGTAGTGACTAAGACCTCGGAAGCCCTGAAGAAGACATCGAGGAGGATACCGAAAGCTCGGAGCAATGATAACCGACGCGGTACAACCCTGAAGACTATTGAGTTTAATAATAATTCCTGTAATAGTATTAATCTTAGCTCTAAGTTTAATTGTACTAACCGCGGAAACCTTTCAAAACATGCGAAGAAATGAAATCTAAAATAATTGTTTCAGAAAATAAAGAGGCTTTAACTGAACAGAAGATTGAGAAATCTCTAATCGTGCAAAATTTAGCTATATAAACAGAAGAAAAACTACAGTTTTAAAATTTGATATGCTCATTACAAGAAAATTGCTCGATAAAAGCGGATGAGCTTGGTTAAATAGTTAAAATGCAACATGGCATAAATACTACAGACTATTATCGATTAATCAAGCCTCAAGAATCCTCCCATTGGCCAAATAGCAAGCTAACATCATTTTAGAAGAGATGAGAGAGAGAGAAGGTGTAAGTAAGTAGCTTAAGCGTATTGAACTGGAAGAGGAAAACGAGTCTTTTAGACTCTCCACTGGCTTTTCGTTTGTAATTTATTATTAATCCATTTCATTTCATTTTGTCAGCCATAATTAGCCACAAACATTTACATTTGGACATAGATCTAATATTCGTTCCTACATGTTTTTTTTTTCTGGATAATTTGCATCCATCTTGGTCCATCATCTTGTTTTGTCTGACCATCTATATTGTGATATTCCCCTTTGTCGTTGGCGTATACACGGTTATTATTCAAGAATGAATTTGTTCACTATGTATTCTTTCTGTTTCAGTCTATGGCCATCAAATTTTCCATTTGAATTTTGATGGTTGAGATAAAACATCTGTTACTTTTATTTGATTACGAATGCAGATATTAATTGTTCTATTTGAGAGTTTAATACTCAGTATCTGCCTTACACGTTTGCTAAGTCGTTCTTCTTGACACGTCTACACGTTTACATTTCTTAGTGTTATTAGATCGTCCAAAAATCCTACCAATTCTAATAATCACTTCAAGTGTTTTTGTGTCCCTCTGCTAGAACTTGTGTTTAATAGACCGAAATCTCAAAGAAAAATGCTGAAAAGGCAGTCGATTGTAAAGTGCGAATATACATAGAAAAGAAGTATTTATAAACCACCGCTCGGAAGTATAAGTGGCTTCTCCAATATAATAAAATCGAGAGGTCTAATCGCGGAGGCATCTGAGTAAATAACACGCACCGCGAGCTCGCCAGCCAGTATGAAGTGGCTGGCAAGCAAAAGAGGAAGAGGCCAATGAGTGTACCACTCGAGACGTGCTGAAACAAAAGGAGGCCGTGACATTGGCGTCCCTGGCGTCCTTGTTTGTCGAATACCTACGTGGCGTCAATGCACAATATAGATGGCGAGGGATATAAACTATTACACGTTGCCAAGATTTATAGTTAAAAATATATTTAAAGGTTTAGGATACTGACAAACCTTGAAAAATAATAAGAGGCAAATTAGAGGAGGATAACACATTGACAACAATAATACACAAACAACATTTATTTTAAACTAGATAATGATTTTACAAGCAAAATTAATATATAATACATTCCTGATACACATCAACAATACAGAAGAATCTAGAAAATTCACTATGGAAAAAGAAAACAACAGTTCCTCCTTCCTTTTGTGGATGTGCTAATCATAAAAGAGAACAAAGGATATTTAACCAAAATTTAGAGAAAACCAACCCACAACACATGTTTAAATTATCACTTAAACCACAACGTAAGCATAAAAAAATGAAATTACCAAATCATTGTATGATACCTAAAGCCTAAAATACCTGCTGTAATGAAAATGCATTTTAGGAAGAGAAAGTCTTCCAAAAAAAGTTTTGACAAAATATTACTACTCATTATCATTTATAAACAGAGAATTTCACCAGATTGAAGAAAATAAAGAAAAAACATCACAAGCAACCCAGAACGACAAAAAGAAATGCATGCTGATAAAAATACCATTTGTAAACGGCTTATCATTATTAAAAATTAAAAAGGATAAGAAATAATTACATTACAACAACATTCCAAACAACCAATTTACTGCGACGTATCCTTTTTAAAACCAAACCTAACTACAAACAAAAAAGATCAAAGAACTGTATTTACAAAATACCCTGTGAATGCAACAATTTCTATGTGGGAGAAACCAAAAGACCACTTGGTGTCAGGATAAACAAGCATGAAACATACATAAAGATCAGAGACTTCGACAAATATCATATGCGAACATGCCTGTGATAACGGATCCTACTATTAAATTATCCTACTTTTAAAAAAATGTATAGCAAACTCATCTGCAGAATGTAGCATGCTTTGGTGGTAAATACTAAAAGAAGAAGTCAACAACAAGAACATACCAACAACCAACAATAGATTAATAAAAAGTCTGAGACGCAATACATATGTAACACACAATACACAAAATATGACTACATAAACACACATTACGCACACGCATAATACACAAACAAATAATTAAAAAACACACAAAAAACAGTCAGAATTTGATATTCCGCGTGTCCAAACACTACCCTTAGGTTTTTTTAATTAAAAACAGGTCATTGCCTACAATATCGTGGCCAAGTAAGTTAACTGTTAGTTTTGAAAAAACATAACCTACCAAAGACTTTGTGGGTTATACATTTTTACAGGTGGTGTTTTGACATAAACGCTATACTTAAAAGTTTGACGTTCTTTTTGCAAGACTCCATCTTTGATTTTTTATATAATTGCATTTCTTGCCCTTCCATGATTCTAATCACATCCCAAACGTTGTAATCCGCCAAGTTGTTCAGACTTGAAAAGATCAACAACGACCAGAGTGGGTTTTTTGGTGATTTATATAAAGATAACGAATAGAAAAATAAAATATCAGAACAATTTTTTAAAGGCCACTTAATGTAGACTGTCCATTCTACATTTTCAGAAAAAAATGTAAAATATTAAGCGGATTTGGCATCAAGGAGTTAACAATTTGTGACCTTCGTCGCCTAGATTTCATTGAATCTAAATTTACCGCTTAGAAAATGCCGGATCCAAAGAGCTAATTTGGTTTCCACTCCGGTGTTAGATAGGTAAATTGATTGTGTTGTGTATTCAGGTTTAGCTACCTCCATTGAAAATTATTGTTTAGGTGAATCTGAAATTAGGACAGATGGAGATGCTGCGATAAAGCCCCTTAGTGATTTCCTTATGTACCAATTATCCCTGAGGCAGGCGTATGTTTGATTTTAAAATTTAAACTTTAATTGGAACAGGCTGAGTTTGTATTCATTGGAAAGATCGTGGGAAATTTTAAACAGCTAAAATATTTTCAAATTCATACTTTCAGATAAGACACTTTCAAATTATTTGAGCTATATGCAAAATAAAGTAAGATATATGAGGCGTATCGTCATTAAAGAACCAGAATCGCCCAAGTGCCAAAAAGGTAATTTTTCAGGAGCAAGTAAAAACTAATTAATTAGAAAAGTTATCAATAAAATTACACGATATTGATCTAATGAATTAAGTTCTTGATTGTTTAAAAGGGTATATCATTATTTTAGCGAAATTACATAATTGCAGTTTGTTTTGTAAGGGTAGCGTATTTTGGCAGGGTGGGTTTTAGGTGGTATTTTGTATAATAAATTTATAAAAAAGTAAGATAGGCGGTTTTGTGTCCTACATAATAAATAAACAACTTACAAAATTAAGGAGGTATTTATTAGTTAAACAGAAAATAACGTTGATAATGAAAAAGATTTTTTAACTATTTTGACCATGTGGCAGAACATGAACTAGCTGGTTCTATATTAGTGCCATCCCTTTCAGGATCATTAGTTCTATTTGTAGGAGTCTTCTCTAATTCAATGTCTTCAGGTTCAATTTCAGATACAATTTCTTTTCGGATATACTACAGTTCAAATAAACAGATAATACTAATGCTAATACTAATTAGCTGGCTCATTTTCCTTTTTAAATATACTACAAACCAAAGAAACGATTTTTAATTCAGCAAATCATTTTGATGCATTTTCGATATAGATTTCTTTATTGTGTATGGTTAAAATTTCCTTGTCTAACGAAAAATTTGCAGATGTTGAAGCTTCCGGAGATAAGAACAGTAATTTAGGAGTTTTTTGATCCTTAATATTATAACTTTTACGACCTTTCTTCATATTTGATTGATATTCGTCAAATGCAGTTATTAGTTCGGCATGCGAGAAAAGGCCATCGTAATCCTCTATTTTGTCAGATTACTGACTATCTTCTAGTTCCCTGTCCATATTATCTGAAATAAAAACAAACAAAAAATATTTGTTTATTTTTAATTAACTCATATAAAATAAGTTTATGCATTGTGAGATATATAGAAGAACATTATTCTAAATAATATGCCAAGAACTAATATAATATAAATTATAAAAACAAAAATTTACGCTGATGTAATAATTTGTCTTCATTGGATTATTAATTTTACTTAAATAAATACCGCTTATCTACTTGAATCTTGATACGTATGTGATGTCAGTTACAAAGAACAATACCGCCTAACTCCATGGTTAAGTTTTAGTACAATTTTTACAAATAAACTTTGTTATTATGAGGATATTTTATTAACATGTTGTTAATCAACTAGCTAAGAACTAAGTTAAATATATTTCACTAATTAAACATACCTTTTTCGCTTTTAATTTGGCACAAAACACGGAGCGATACAACCTTACCTTAATATTATACTTGTTTGACAAGAGAATGGGGGTATTTTTAACAGAACGTACATAGACGGTATTAAAATAGCGTCACTGGAGGGCGTGTCGGTTGTCGAAATTAGACAGTTTTCAAGACAAATGACTTAGAAGAGATGTATCTATGCAAAGGAACTATAAAGTACATTTGGAGAAAAATGTCACTTAGGCGGTTTTAGTTCTTCGGCGACGATATGTAGAATGGAGTAAAGTAGAATTAAACGTTTTATTAACTATTAAACCGAAACATGTGTCAATAGTAGAAACATTTAAAACAATGTATATAGAAACATTTATTTTGATTTTGGATGCATAATTTTATATTTTTACTCATAAAAGATAATACTGATGCTACTATTCTTAAAATTTATTTGTTAGCACCGGAATACTTGCAAAAATATTAAAAAAAAAACAGAACTATTTAAAGTAAACATATCAATTTTCAATAATTACTAATAATTATAAAGTTAGACCCCCATTACAGCCCAATTATTGCAAACTTTTCGCTGCCCTGCAAGGATCTATTGAAATATTGAACATAGAAATGGACTAATAAATTACTTAAAGGCCCATAGTTTACAGTTTAGTTTATCTGAAATACTAAACACAAAATAAATTCTCTTGCGGTCCATATGCCGCTGATTTATATCTACTTGAGCAGTCCCGTAAAGGGATCCAGCGAAAGTTATTCAAACGCTGCAAATAACGGTACATTACCATTTATTTCCCACCCGCCCAGAACTTCCCAGACTAAGTAATGTTAAGGGGTTAAGGTGGCAACTTTCAAGATAAATTCTCCGAGAATGCGTTAGAGTAAATGCGGTCAATTTGCATAAGATAATGACGCGCACCATAACCGCACCTTAGGTTCTGTTAGGTACGTAAGCAGCCGTTTTCCGGAGACATTTGCGAATATCCAACAATTTTAGATTAAGATTAAGCTGGAAAACAACATTTAAATCGTATGGTAGCTTCTTTGATGTCATCCTAACCGCAGATAATGTGATTATTTTCAGGCCTACGAGCTTATCTTATGTGGAAAGTTGTTCTAAAGAAACGAGAAAATTAAACGGAATTCCAGATTTAAATTAGATTCATTAATCCAAATAGTTAATACGGCTACACCCTATATAAATAAATAAATATATCTACTATATATACGTATACATTTGTATATATATATATATATATATATATATATATATATATATATATATATATATATATATATATATAGAGAGAGAGAGAGAGAGAGAGAGAGATTTGCAAATTTGGACTTTTGTATGTTTAATTGATTTTTTTTTATTGATTTATTTAATGTCGTCCGAACCACTGAGGTTATAAACGACAACAATGAAAAATACATATATTAAAACAAAGAAAGGTAAATATTAATTACATACTAACATGGAAGAAGATTTATATATGTAATTTGTGATACAGACTAGATTTTAATTTAAATATCATTTATGCCTACAGCCAGTAAAAACTTTATAATATTGTTTAGAGTTTAGATACTTGTTGTCTCTAAGAAGCTCGCCTATGTCGCTAGGAAGGTTGAGTTTACTTCTCGTTTCCTGGAAAATTAGACATTCGGATAAAATATGTTTTACTGTACTGTTGGTTTGACACTGGTTGCAGTATAGAGGATTGTTTTTATTGTCTTCAAACATTTGTTTTAATGGTTGCATTTCATCGTGAATGGATTTTTCCGGTTTTAATTTCTTATGTTTGCGTTTTTGAAATGTGGGTTGTTTTTGGAGGTGGTGTAGACTCTGACATTTGTCGTTTAATGGAAATCGTTGAAGTTTCTTGGGCTACCGTTTCAGATGCTTTCATCGATTCCGTATTCTGTTTATTTCTTTCTTTGGTATTTACATTGATATTTTAATTAACTAAAGATGCGCTTATGTTTTGACAAGATTCATCATTAGACGCTAGAGTGTTGGCGGTTTCTGTGCATTGGGTGAAATTCTTTAATGAAGTTTGCTCGTTATGTGGTAAAAGTGGGCATACTACAGCTAAGTGACCTGATTGTTTACAAGAAAAACATTCAAGGTTGTCGCTTGCTAAGAAAATTCTATATGATGTATTGTCGAAATTTATTATGAAAGAAGCTGGTAATGTTGCATTATTTTCTAAAGGAGTAATATACGTTTGTCGGCGAAAACTGAGAATATGACTAAATTCTGGGCGAGACGCGTTTATTTTAAGAAACTTGATAGGTGATAATAGATTTAGACCTAGCTTTATGATTAGCTCTACTTCTAAGATAAAATGTGGTATGCTGGCACATACATTGGATAAAACAATTCTTTGACTTGGAGTGATTATTTTGCGGGCAGTGAGAATTTGATTGTTGACTTTAATTGAACCATAATCTTTTAAGAAGTTATCTACTTGTTCTTTTGAAGATAAGTAAATGCATATTCTATTTTGCGAAATCTGTGAGGCGAAAATAATATCTTTAGGATTTACAATACTGCCCAAGGCTATTAGATACTCTTCAATTTTTAGGTCGTCGATGGAAGTAAATAAGATGACTTGCTGTTTATCGGGAAATTTGGATGATGTTTGATTTTTTGTTGTAATTGATGCGTATGATTGGGAATTGTATTGAGTTGAATTACTAGGTATGGAAGGTTCAGAGGAGTGTTGGGGACATGGTCCCTGGATTTTTGTTTTCCATTATTTGAACGCCACATTAATAATTTAAATTGTGGGTGAGTGCGGTACTGTTCACCAGACGAACTTGTTTTGATATTTCAACTAAACAAAACTTCGAAAAATGATGGGTGTTTTTCGATTGACAATAAATGCTTAAATATATGTAAACAAACTTTGTTTACTTACTGGTTTTTGCAGATTCAACCGTTGATCCTAGATGAATTTGATTATAACACTGTTTTTGCCCAATGAAAACTAATTAACTCGAATAGGATTTTGATTTTACTACTATTCACTATTTACAGGTTCAGAATTTAAGAAATAATCGTTTAAATATTTAAATTTTTAGCAGAAACTTTGAAACGCGTCTATAGACTTTGACAGTTGTTTGACGTTTTCTTAATTGATTTAATATGCCTTAGGCTTAATTTTGCAAAACCAAATAAATTAATTTTAATTAGAATTTGATTTGAGGGCTCCTTTTATCGTTAATTATAATAACTGGATTTAAAGTATTCTTTAATCAGTTGCCTTTGAGAAAAGGATGGACAATAAGAAAATAAACCGAATAATTTTAATAATTAATATTTATTTAATTAATAATTTTATGACACTAAACTATTAAATAATTTATTAAAACAAATTCAACAAAATATTCAAGTCAATTTTACAATTACTCAAAATCATATATCATATTCGTTAATCCGCATAAAAGCTTTTAAAATATTTGAAATACTTAATAATTATTATGATCCTTATTAATTGTTGAGCAGTGTATAAAATCTTATATAATTAAATAAATTATAGAAATTCATATTTTTCATTTTCTAAAGTATGATAAGCACCCAAGATTATCTTCAACCTATTGTTGCTCGTTTCTCTTCGATTTTAATTCCTGAATATTTTTCTTAATAGTATTTTTTATATTCCTAAAAAGCACTGGATATCTTGCAGAATTTTATATTATCCCGAAAAAAATAATATTATTCCATACAACCCAAAAACGTCTAAATTGTGATTTACGCTACGAACTTTTTATGTTGCTGTATATTACCTACAACCGAATGAATATAATAGCTGGGAACAAATTGACCGTAAACTTTCTTTTATCCAGAAAGTACTAAAACACCTCCTTTGTTGGGGATCTTTCCCCCAAAAAATATTTTTAAGAAACACATGGGCGTCGGTATCGGTCTGATGTGGGGATTTAAAACTATTCTAAAAATATTTTATTTTGTTAACTTCTGTTAACGAACACCACTCCACAAAAATCAAACCTCTGCTGAACAGACAGTTTTTAGGTCACCAAACATTTCATATATGGGTAAATGGGAAGACACCTCTAAACAACGACTCCGGACAAAATTTGTCTTCAGTTTTTTTAAGAAATTATTATAGTTTTACCTGAAAACCACGGACAGTCAAGTAAAGGCAATTAAAAGATTAAAATTGTAGCTTAAGAATTTTAAATAAATATGTTGTAGTCATTAACCCTACGTCATTAATCGTACGTAATAAAACGCTTAATACTCTTAACACGTAAAATTTACGTATATTGAATTAACAAATCTAAGAACACTGGTAAATTAACAAAATATTTGTTGCAAACAGAAATACACAAAAAACTCTTACTGATAACATATTCAATAACAGTTTAGAAACTGCTTAATTTAGTGTTCTCTGCAAACAGGTTTTTTGCATTTCGGCAATAAGTGGTTGTCATTTGTTTAATTGTTGTGGGGCAGATTGAGCAATACTTCCTTGGACCTTTTTGGTTTTCTGTTACGACTTCGGGAGTATCTTCTTTTTCCAAGACCTCATAAATAATTTTTTTTTATTCACAGCTCAATTTTTTATTTTCTAAGCTACTTGTCTGGTGAGGTTCATTAAGTTTTTTATGAAGCTCCATTATAAACTGGTTACTTTGTAAGGGTTTTCCACCTTGAGTAAAAACGTTATGCCAATAAACACCGTAGGCATTGATGCAAGCCATATTGATCATACTATAAAATATGCACATCGGCCATCTTTTGGTCTTGCGGTTCGCACAAATATTTGAACACATTTGGTCAAACGTATCGTTTGCTCCTTTCGTGGAATTATACGACATTATCATTTCGGGTTTTTTTGTATTTGTGTTAACTGTTCCCTTGTACAAAACCTGGAAGATGATTTGCCATTGTCAACCTTTTGCGAAAGTCATAGAATTTATTTTTTGAACTACCTAAAGATTTATGGAGGCCTATTGACGGAAACTATTAAAGTAAACTTAGCTAGTTGTGTTATTGACTTTAAAGAAAACGAACAGGTGTCTAATGTTTCCGACAATGAGAGTGACAATGAACTAGAACTGTAAGTAATTTAAATGATTTTTACATAAAATTAGAAGAATTATTATTATAAATTAAATGAATTATTTTCATGTAATTTAATTTTAAATTGTTTTAAAAATAATGTTCAAAATAAAAACAAGCCAAAATTGATGATTTTTTTAAGAAGTACATTAGTATTTTATATGTTTTATTTGTGTATATGCTTTTGCAAATATATACGAAAATGTATAATTAATGATCAAGCTAATCAAAACCTCTTTTTTATTTCAATCAATTAAGCGATAACTCTAGACAATGGACAACTCTACACAACGGACGATTATTTTCCCTGTTGCTGTCCGTTATGGAGACGTTCCCTAATTTTTAAATTGTTGTCTACTGAAACAGTTCTTTGTTCAAAAGTTAAATTTTTGTTACAAATTACTTAAACAGTTTATTTCGTTTGTATTTACGTTATTATAATAATAAAAGTTTAAAGAGAAGTAAAATTTTAAGTTTATATTTTAAAAATGCAAGTGTTCCACTTTTCGTGCCGATGAATGTATATCTATTTCATTAAAATTTCATTAGACATATCTTATTTTATAAGGCAGAGAATATACTAAAGCCAACGAAAGAAGTTTAAGCCCCTTCCTGGACCCTTACAGTACCTACACCTAAACCGTAACACCATTAACCTCCAAAAACAAAAAAATGCAAAGTAGTATAAATTAAAAGCCCTCTTTCTTATTTTAATACGACCTCTCTTCACGAAACATCTGATGGATTTAATGAACCTACTACGGCTCACAGCCCATTTACCATTTTTGCGTTCATTCCATTTCCTAAATTCACCTCTCAGAGGAAAGACAATGGTCATATCCTGTGACCCAAATAATACGAACAATAAATTCATCAGTCAGTTAGCAGTTCTGCACGAGACTTAAAAGTGGCTCATAAATATCATTGAAGCTGTTGGCATATTCACCGATAATTCGAACAAATGGGGTTATTTTTGATTTTATGCCTTGTCATACACAGTGATCGGCGAATTGATAAAAATTAATAAATAAGGAGTGTACATTGCTAAAGTCTTAATAATTAATTTTCATAAAGAAATTAATAGTTCACGAATTTTTTTATTGTAGATTTATCTAAAATGAAATGAACGTCGATCAGTTTTTATTGATCCTCACAATGGAAACGAGAGAGTTTTGTCTTAGCTTGGAAATCAAGAATATACAAATATTTGGTCTGGTATATCCTGACCCTTCACATACCATAAAAAAAATAGAGGCTATTATAAGATGTAATTTTGTGAGTTAATCACTTTTTCTTTTATAACATGACTTTATTTAGTACTCTAACACTACCGAAATATAATCTAATTGTATCAACCACGTACTATAATAAAATATGTCACGTCAGGTCATTCTTCTTCACTTTACAGCCACAGAATACCATAAAAAGCATTTATACTTTACACCCTCTCTTATAAAAAAAATAGTTTTTATTAAACACTACATCTAAGGCAGTTACTACTTTTTGTTTATTTACCTTCCACAATCTGTATCCTGCATTTGTATATCCTACTATCATCACTTTTTCTAATTTAATCTAATCTAAATGTATGCTGCAACCATTATCGCTTTATTTCAGAATGGTTTTGTCATATAAGCTTCTTCTATTATTAGTCTTGCTTTGTCAATTAAACTGAGTATAATGAAAAAATTTGTTTTTCATTATATTCTATGGTATAGGTGTAGTGTACCACCTATGTAATATAGTAACCTATCCATGTACCATTCTTTCTATGTAACTGTCTAATCGTATTTGAAATATATTCTCCCCCATTACCGCATTTTAAAATTGCAATATTTTTGTTGAATTATGACTCTATGTATTCATGTATTTTCCAGGTCCATTTTCCAGGACTTGAACCATTTTATTGTTTACAAGGTCTTTTAGTTTTTGGTGACAAATAAGTTCTAACCTTTTATGATAGATAATTATCTATTATGATAGAAATTTTGCATTTATTTTTAATATTTAGTTTATATGAGATTTTATATAACCTATTTCTGTGACCTAAGTCTACTAAATAATGTGCATTATAGCAAGATACTTATTCTTGATATAAATGACTGTAACATTTTACATTTCTAGTCGTCGAACTGATATAGGTTACGCCTTAATTTTTGGAACAAAAAAGATATTTTAATGTTACATACTACCTCATAATTTTCCACATCAATATTTTTAACTACCTACTGCTGTATAATTTGGATTATTAAGTTCTACATATTCATTAAAATAGGCTTTATAATCTATTAAGTGATTTGTACATCCTGAATCTGTTTAAAACAAGATTTGTCTTTTTTGTATATATTTGTACATTCTTTTTCTGATGGCAACTGTGGTCTCCCATTTGTGTAATTTTCTTGTTTTGAAGATCTCACTCGTTTTAGGTGAATACTACCTCATCTCGTTCCTCTAAAACTATTATCTCTAAAACTTCCTTTTATTTGGCCATTTATCCATAATAAATCCTCTTTATTTATCCTACAATCCTTTTGCATATGCCCTAACTGGTGACATCTGTAACAAACTATCATTTTCATGAAAAATCTTGTTGGTTTTCCACGTTTTGTAGTACTGGATGAAGATGCTTTTTTTCCTACCACTTCTGCTGTAAGCATTTTCTTTGCCGATTTAATTGATACATACTAAATCTTCGTTCTTGATTTATGCTTCCGTTGCTTTCGTCTCGGTACATCATTAATCGCACTAGAAAACAGTTTCAAATCATCTGCTTCTTTTAATTTCATTGATATTGGTTTCTTTCTCAAAATCATCTGGCCAGGTTGCTCTTTTTTCATATCCTCCTTACAAAACATGCCTTGTATTATAAGCTCTTGATTTACCTCGAAGAACCTTTAATTGATTATCATATCAAGCTGTATCTTTCTGTTTGGCTGCTAACTCTTGAGCCTGATCTGTATAATTACTTTCATTGAACTAATATTAATCCATTTTCGACTACTTTTTCCTCCAAAATAACTTTAATTCTATATTTTCTTACTAAATAATTGATGTCATTCAAATGCTCAATATTAAATCTATTGTACTTGCCATATTTTATATCTATAGATCTGGAACTATAACCTGTAGTTTTGTGAACTAAACACTTGCACATTACTTAATTTTATTTAATACTGTAATACTTCAGAAATACATATTCAAATTTTATTAACCATGTGCTTGTTGACTTATTACATTTTTCTACATAGCCTATAATATATCTGTATATAAAATTTGTCATGTCACGTCATTATTCTTTACTTTACGGCTACAGAATACCATAAAAAGGATTAAGAATTACACTTTACATAAGATGATACCATTGAAATTATTAATTTAGTCCATAGTTTGGGCAATTGTTGTTTGTTACGGCATCATATCTATTTATGCTCGTCTTATACTTCTGCCTTTTTTTATAATTTAGTATCTGTTCTCATTTATCGAGTTGATATACAGCTCTTGTCCAACGTCTATATTTTTTTAACTAGTAGTGTCTTGTAGTGTCTCACACACTTTTGGAAAATCTGTAACTGTTAGATCCTAAGGTAAATTTGCTATCTTATTATTATCTGAATGGGTGGGTGTAGTAACGTATGACTCTGAAGTTAACTGTAAATATGATTCTCAATATATCACTATACAATATATACTTCACATTCCTTATGCCCCCCAGTTTTATTAATTAATTATAATTAAGATATAACTCAATGTGCAATACAACAATAGTTATCGGTGTAAGTGTGGTTTGTACCCTACAAAAAGAATGAGTAAACACTCTCAGTTTTATAAATTCCACCAACTTTATTTTTAAAACCAACATTTTTATTTTTACAATTGCCCTTGACCATTAACAAAACTGAAATTATCTGATTCGTTATGCGACAAAAATAAAAAGAAACTATTTATTTAGGCAAATTTCCATGAAAATCTCGGAAAGTCTAGACCTGGAATGTGCGCTTCGTTACCAATCATAAATATTCATTTTAATGCGTCTGTATTGTTTCAGGTCGACACGCCGGACAGCGTCCTCCAGAGCGGTTTGGGTCTAACGGATCTGGGTCAACATGCAGTGCTCCGGTCCATGGTGGATCCACGAGACTACGATAGGCTTAGGAATTTACAACTTAACGGCGGCACTCCCAATACCTTTGAAGAGACTATTTATAGGGTAAGTTTTACTTTAAAATGCCTCAAATGGAAAATATATATTTATATGATATCCTTATAAAAAAATTCAATTAAATTCACATTATTTTTATAGAATTTTTCCTATACTCTTACAACGAAATAAATTTTAATTCAACCCTCGGGCGGGCGCGCTTTTAAAAATCACATGAGTGGGCGCGCTAAGGCACTATGCCGCAAGCAGAAAAAGGTCTGTTATTTTTGATATCCTCTTTGCTACCTTTCTTATAAATAAGAATTATGTTTGCTGTATTCCAATGGTATGCATCTTGATCTTAGGCAGTTCGTAAATGTCTGCTAAGATTTTCCAGTTTTTTCGGAGCGTAAGCAGATCGACGTTATGCTATCTATTCTTGATGTTTTACCGCTTTTTATGTTTGTAATTGTCGATATATATAAATATATATACATGTATATTATATATGTATATATATATATATACAAACCAAACAACGCAGTTTATTAGGGCTGCAGTCAGAAAGTTTGGCCGGGATGTTACAGAAACACTCTTTTGACTTTTGGTCTAGCTTTCGGAATGTTTTATTCCCTTTTCAAGACATAGTCGTTGAGATTATTTATATAAAGCTATGACACTCAACATTAGTAACATACATATAAAATATAACATATAAAATAATGAACAAAATACGTTTTAAAATTTAGTTAATGATAGTAAAACTTCGTTTGTGACATCTTTTAATGGTGTGTTTTAACTGATCCATAGAGAACGTTCTCTCTATGGATATGGCCTGGTAGATTTACAAAAGTTTTCTTGCATTTCATTATTTTGTGCAAATCCTTCAGTAGATCGCAGCTTCGAGGTAGACCGCGTACTATAGTAGAAGCTTTTTTTAATCTAGATAATTTAAATTTAACTTTAATAAAAAATCAAAAAAGAATATTAGAAATATATGGGTAAATATGAATAGTACATTCAAGAACAGTGGTGGGTCCAACGCACCCTAGTTGGTTAAGTAAGTAAAACATGTTGCTCGGATAAGGGTTAAGTGATTATCTTTCTAATTTTGCAGACAAATATACCGACGACAAGTTAGTAAAAAGAGCGGTGGACTTACAAGAAAATTTAATGAATTTGTTAAAGCTGACGATTGTTTTCGTACATAGCATTTACAAAAGGATTATAACACACAGATTATTTTAAGCGTATCTTCGGTAACACTTTTAATGAATATTATTTGGGTAAGCGATATTTTTGAATAAAGTTTTTATTACATTTCTGTAAAATAAATTGAATGCATCGTAAGCTGTTTTAGAACATATTTATAAAAATTAAAATGTATGTTTGATTTAGGATTTACTTAAAAAAAATAATGAAATTTAGACAAATATATTAATCGCCATTTTGACACGTTACATTATTTTTCTTTATTTATATTCGACAGAGGAAACGTTTATAATGTTATTGTGACAATTGTGATGTTCTAAATCGTTACTAAATCGCAAAATCGAAATTCCAAAGCCGCGAAGCCATTCTCGACGATTAGTCATCAGGAAAGTTTAGACACACAAACTAACCAATCTCGATCGAAGGTACAGCATCAAATTGCAATTTCCAAAGAGTTGATATAAAATAAATCCGGAAATATAACAGAAATAAAAAGGAATGCGTAGTTTCTAAACTGAGGTCTCTATGAGTATCCCTACCGGCGTCGTAAAAACCCAGCAGAGTAAAGTAATAAAAACCGAAAAATCCCATCGCCTTCGCCGAATCTTAGTGACATTTTGATTTAGGCGGCTGCAACGGCGCAGGGGGAAGCGGTGAAAGAATCGCAAGTCTAGATCCCGAATCGGGCAGGACTGTTTCTCCTTTTTCGGTTAAAAATATCAACGGCGTTAATTATTGGAGGGTTAAGACAATTGCTATCAATAATCTTGACCAGAAAGAAAAAATCTGATTACCGTATATGTAAACACTGTCTTGAAACATATGCTGAAAAAAACTACAATAGTTAAGGTAATTAAACATATCAACCAAAGATCTAAGTAAAGCTTCCTCACTTCATAAGTAGACAATGATTGACGCCTATGCAAACGATGGTCTCACATTGAGTTCCTTTATTAAAAAGGAGCTTTCAGAAATTTTCAAACTCATTTAAACACACCAGAAGTTTTGCTAAATCTAAAACTGTACGTAATTGTCTCACACAATATGAATATTAAAAAAAAACAACGTCTTTTGCATCGTAGACCAGGCTGTATCTTTTGGTATGTGTTTAGGGTTGGGCAAATCGTATATGTTTCTATTTTGTGTTTTAATCGCTTCGAAATATTATTAGAAATGATAAATTCAATATGCGAATACTTCAACGGCGGGCTGAAACAATTTATAAAAAAAAAACTAGAAAAATTCAATTTTTTCTTCTTTTTGTTGCTATATCTCGGGAGCTATGCATTTTAGAAAAATTTTTTAAATTTAAAAAAGTTTTACAATTAAATTTCCTTCAAGATAAAGTTGATCGAAAGTGAAAAAAAAATTAATATTATTATTATTTAAAATCAGCAATGATTAGCAATTAGATCAGCAATTACTCAACCATAAATCCTACGACCATTTCTTATAGAAAACGACGTCATCGAAGCAGTGAACGAATTGAATAATTCTAATTCAATAAAATAATCCTATTGCAGAGATAAACCGCAGAAAATTAAAATACCTAATTAAATATTAAATATAATTAACGTTTGCAATAATAGTATATATTTTTTCAATTTACAATCTAATTATTTTCTAAGTGATGAATTAGATTTTAACCACATTATTTGGATTAACTCTATTTTCGAGGTAGTATTTTAGATAATATCTACGTACATTATCAAATAAATGTCATATTAAAGTCCAAGACCCATGTTTTACTATAAATTTTTTTGACGATTTTCTTCTTCTTATATTTTTTACAATTCAATTTTGCAATATATTACAATTCAATTTTGCCGATTTGATTTGAATACTTTCGTAAATAATAATATTAATCCAGAGTTTCTAATCAGCTCTCACAGTCACCTTTTTTCAGTACATAATAAATAAATTTAATAGGTGGAAGTATACACATGTAACATGTGTGTAGTTTTGTCTTCGTAAAACCATAGTTGTTGTTAATCTATAAACCAGCCTTTTTTTGCTCTTATATGTTTAATTTTCTTATTACTTTGTCTGCAATCATCTGCCGTCCGTGGAAACCGTTTCTGTATTAGTTATGTTGGGTTTCAATTTATTTCTTAATTTAAGATTGGTCGTAACCCAGAGATTTTATAAACGCGTCCCTTTTTCCAGCTTCCATAGAAGGTTTCCACATGGGAGAAAGCAAACTGGATAAGCAAACATCGTTGCGTGTTGGAAAGACCGACGGTGGCTGGCTCGCCGGCTGGTTAGCTGCACTAACGTCGGCCCTGATAAACTTTACGGTTCTAGGGCCGAGATAGAATACTACCGTCTGGGGAATTTTAAGTGACCGTCTGAAAGATGACCGCCGAGTGTAAATATGGCCGCTTGAGGTGATCAACGTTGATGAGGTGATTCCGATAACGAGCCCCGATTGTTTTCTGCTTCTTCGAGATATGCTACACTCGACTAGTCAGTCGTATGGGTTTCGACGGTGATTTGTTGGTGCTATTTCGCTCTAGGAAATATTATAGCCAATCCAATAATGTTACGCTCGAGAGACATTCGGCCTACAAAATGGTGTAAGAGGTTAAAAAACTACGGTGATATCTTTCTTGGCTTACAGGGCAATCTGAGTAGTTTTTCTTTAGAAGAGAAGAAGAAAATAATTATTTATAAAGGTTATTATCTATGTAAATCAGTATACTCTAGAAAATCAGATCCTTTATATATGTATCTAAGGATAATCGCTCTAGAAAGCTTTTTCTGTTGGCACAGGTCTAGTATGGTAACCATAACTTGGCAATTTGAACAGAATTTGGAAATTTAATAGATTAGAATAACGCAATCTTACACACAATTTTATGGATTAGCCAAAATTTGTTTTAAAATAGAATAAAATAGAAATATCCTTATTTACAAGAATCGATTGACAATAAAATACGATATTTGAATGACACCGAATAAAGTGATGAAAATAATCAATTCAAAACGCTTGCTCACAAACGTAATAAAGAGAGTAAAAACAAAATATTTCGACCATATAATTATAGGATCCAAATACTACCTATTTCGCCTCATAATGGAAATGGAAAATACAATAAAAGAAAGGAAATTGCAATATCTCGGACATGTGATGAGAGGTGAAAGATACAACATCTTGAGACTCATAATTCAAGGTAAAGTAGACGGTAGGAAGAAGACACATTTCATGGTTGAACAACTTCAGAGAGTGGTTTGGTTGCAGCTCAAGGCAATTGTTCAGAGCAGCTGCCTCGAAGGTAAGAATAGCCATGATGATTTCCAATCTTCGTCGTGGAGTTGTCAGTTAAAGAAGAATAAAAAGGCAAAACTAGAATCAGGGCAAATAAAAAAAGAGAAAACTATTAGGTAATTAAAAACGATGGTCAAAAACAGAAATGTATGGAAAAATGGGTAAAAGAAAAATTGGAATCTCAAAGTAATGCCTGAGGTAGGATGGGATATGAGAAAAAAAATTAGAAGTATTTATTCATCGACTACAGCTAAATATAAAGCATAAAATAGCACTAGAAAAAGAAAAAGCTTAGAAAGACTTATTTTACGATAACCAGTGGGACGTTTGTCAAAATCTGAAAATATTTTAATACTGATGCACCCCTTCGAGCATAGAGACTTGTGCGATCCTGTATGTATATGGCTGTATTACGATGGTATACATCTTAGATACCTAATCCTGAACTAACATCTCACCTGAAAATAAAAGAAGAAACAAATGTCTTTAAAACTTTGTAAGTCTAATTGAGTTTTCGTAAACTTTAAAAAGAACCATTCACTTTGCCACATTCAAACTATTTCGACCTTTTTATAACATTCTTTTATTTCTTTAACAGGACAAATTTATAAATACTAATTATAATTTTTCTCAGTGTGTTAGGGTCCTTTTCAAAACAGATAATAAAAAGTTTGCTTTATTTTTCCGATTATAACTTCAAGTTTTCTTTGTTTCAGCTCAAGCTGCAGGAGGCTATGAAAAAGCGGGAAAAGTTTACGAAAGAACACGAGGAGGTAAAGTTTTCGATAAATTAAGTAGTCTTTAAAAAAGATCACACAAATATTGTAAACTCGTCTATTAAATATATACGGATCTATAAGTTATTAGGGGAAATATTTTTTAAATCAATTTTTGTGGTATGTTTATATTATGTAATGTTGTTACCATTAAGATCCAGGTTTCAGGCGTCTAGACAGTTAAATTATATTAAATAAGTGATGGATTCGACCGTTACTTGATGGAAATTCATTTTATATAACAATAAAACACTGAAAACCTTTGTTTTCAAAACCTCCACAAAATTTATTATAACATCTTATCACTACAGTTGTTTCGGCAGAGTGCCGAAACTGTCATTTCTCAAGTGATCTATTTTTGGATCTGTTTACAATTTATAGTCTTTAACGAAATAGATTAAGTAGAGAAAAACTGTTGTCTCTAGTTGGTCATTCAGAATTATGTCTGTGTTTTTTAATTTGTTAATTTTCATATACTCTAATAAAGATAGCTTAAGGCCTTTATTTAGGATGTGAAGTATTTGAAATTCGTTATTTAAAGAATGATTATGATCTAGAAGGTGAAGTGTATATGTAAAATATTTTTTCCTATTATCGAAAGCCCTTTTATACGTTTGTTAAATGTTTTACCAGTTTGAACGATGTAAGTTTTTGGGCAGTTGCCACATTTAAGTTTGTATACACCACTGTGTAAGTTCTTTTTATTTTGGCTCTTGTTGTTTTTAATATATTTGCCTAAGTTGTTGTTTGTTCTAAAAGCTGGTGTTATTCATTTCTTCTTTATGTGTTTAGCTATTTTTGTTGTTATTTTGCCTGTATATGTAATCGAGCAGAAGGTACTGGTTTTTTTATCTGGTGGTGGTACTAATTTCAGGGCTTTCTTGTGTAGTTTTCGATTTAAAATTTCATTAATTGTTTTTTTGTCGTACCCATTCTTTACTGCTATTTGCTTAATGATATTTAATTATGTCTCAAATTTGTATTTTGACATCGGAATTTCTATTAATCTATGTAAAATGCTACGATAGGCTGCCAGTTTATGTTGTGTGGGATGGGATGATGAATTGTGTATAGTCGTGTCAGTATGGGTAGGTTTATGAAATACGGAGAACTCATGTTTATTTTTAAGTCTGATGAATTTTAAATCTAAAAAATTAATAAATTAATTTTGTTCTGTTTTTATTGTGAATTCAATATGACTATGGAGTAAATTGATATACGATAAACATTGGTCAAGTTGTCTGTTAGTTCCTGTAAAACATACCAGTACATCGTCTACGTATCTCCACCAATATAAAAACTGTTTGAATACGGGATGTTTTCAAATCTTTATCTCTAGATGTTCCATAAAAATATCTGATAGCAAACTGGTAACCCTAAAATAATGTGATAATAACAAATATATTCTCTAAAATATTCTGAAGCTACACTATCTTCAAATTGTAAGTAGTTCAGTTTTTCTTCTTGTCAAATTAGTCTCGTTTTAACTTAGTGAAAAGCCCTTTTGAAATCTACAACTATGCGCATAGCAATATTTTGTTAGTGACTTGTTCATTATAGTTATTCTACGGTTGACATTTCTTTATTAAATCGATGTTGGTAATTTACCACTAAATTTTTGGTGTGTACTTTAAGCCTTGCTTCTGTCTTTTAGTGACATCGTTACTCCAGGGACTATATTAAAGGAGAACTTGCCTGATTTTCTCTATGACTTTTTCATTTCTAAATCGTTCTTTTACAGTTGATTACAAGGTACTAAGCCTTTGTGGACATGATAGTAGAATTTGTTAACATAGCTTGATTTTATTTCTATTACATCCGACTTATTTGTCAAAAGCTGTGGATATTGCTCAAAGTTTTGTAGTCTACCAATATAAATATTGTAGCGAAAGATGTCTCATATTTTGTACATTGGGTAAATTATTTTTTTGTTGAACCATTTGGACTCTCTATTTTACAAATGCATGTTATTAGCTGTAAACCTTACCTTCTTAAGAGTATTTTGTCACTTTTTATATATGTCGCAGTAATTTTGTTATTTATTTTATATAAAGGTAAAATTTTTTTTTTTTCAGATATTGAGGGACATCAAACAGGGTTTGCTACAGCTTGGAAAAGAGGGCATTAGAGGACCATTATCTGGAGGTAGGCAATGTATACATAAATATTTACTTTAGTTGTTTTACCGTGAATTTGGAGTAAAAAGTTATTTTATTAAGCAAATCATTAAAGTGTTGGTAAAACTATAAGGTGAATATTAAGAATTTGAACATTAAGGTGAAACAGCACCGAAATTTTTACTATTACTAATTTGGAAAGCGCGTAATACACCAGGGATTTAAAGTTAGCTCTTTTTTGGTCAATTCGACATAAAGATCAACATTAAGGAAATGAATTTAAAAATCTATGAGTTATTTTAAAATTATCTACCATGGCATTAATAATTGTTCGTAACGTAATAAAATTTATTGTTATATTAGATTGCTCTATTTTAAACTACTCGCATTTCATTTGAATATTTAAAGCTCATTCAGGTAGAAAATTATTTATATCCCGATCATTATTTCTTGGCTCTAATGTTTTTTCCACTAATAATGATGGAAATAGTTTTAAACTGTCGCTTGATTTATTCATGATGCTTTTGTAATTGTATATTTCTCTTTATGTATTTAGCAATCGAAGCACATTTTGTATTATACGCTAATTGTTGAATATTGGAATATGTTTTCTATACGGTATTTATTTATTAATAACCGACATTAGAACTTTTTTTAGGTTAAGTCACTTTTTATTCTAAGCAAAGTGAATATCGTTAAGCTCTTCAGAAAAAAATTAATTATTAAGTTACTTTTATTGTCTTTGAGTCGTCATTTAATAAGAGACAAACTGCACTGCTACATGATGAACATGGTAAAGTAATATTTGAAGTTTAAGATACAATTAATGAATGGGAAAATTTCATTACGAACCTATTAGAAGACGATAGGATTAGTTCACCTTCGAATATTACTAACTGCGACGGACCCCTAATAACACACTCTGCGGCAAATCAAGCCATGCGATCATCAAAAAATGGCAAAGCGAGAGATCTTAATGAAATTGCAAGTGAAATATACAAGCTTATACATACTAGCAATGTTTTAGAGTCTATAACTTTGTTTTGCAATACGATTTATACCAGCGGACTAAATGGTTGGCCAATTCATTGTTTATTGCTCTACCTAGTAAGACAATAGCAAAAACCTGTGTTGATTATAGAACCATCAGTTTGTTAAGTAATGTATTAAAAATTTTTTTAAAGGTAATACATGGTCGTATCTATAACAAATGCGAGGAATACCTAGGTGACACACAGTTTGGTTTCCTTAACGGGTTTGGAACGAGAGAAGCATTATTTGAGATTAATATATTTGCTTAAAGATGTCGTGATATATCTGTAGACATGTACTGGTATTTTATTGTCTTCCAAAAGGCATTTGATCGTGTTAAACACTCTATAATGATTGATGTTCTAAGATACATTAGCTTGAATGGCAGAAACGTTTGCATAATTACAAATTTGTATTGGAATCAAATAACGTCAGTTTTAGTAGCATTTGGAATCACAGGCTCTTAATATTAAAAATGGACTATGGCAGGGATGCCTCTTGTCGCCCCTGATTATTAACATTTACTACGAAAGAATTTTCAGCAATGCAGTTTCTGAAAAACAAGAATGAATAATTATGGATGTTGAAGTCATCAATAATTTGCGATATGTTTATTACAAACATTAGTTGATAGTGTCTTTGGGAATCTGCCCTCTTTATGTTTAAAACGCGATTTGATTTTTGTCGATAGGACACTCTCATCAGAAGATATCGAATTTTTATCGTCGATTTGATGCAAATTTTATTTAAAAAATTGATTTCGCGCGCGTAACTGACATTTAAAATCATTGGTTTCAAGAGTTATTTCTGATAAAGCGGTTCATTCTACACGAAAAGAACTAATTAATAAACATTTTTTTTTCAAAATTTTCTTAGCAAAATTTCAGTGCTATGTAGGCATAAAAAAGGTCTGAAGTTTATCAGCATTACTCAGCAATGAAGTGAAGATGTTTTAATTACATTGTAGGGCTAACGAATATCCTCTTTTCAATGACTAAAAATGGCGTAACCTTAAATAGTCTAGGTGTCTTTTTCTGGGACGTCTTGTGTTGTCGGTTATCTAACACATCTAAGTCGTCTGTGTCAATTCTCATCTTTCGTTCGTGTTCTTTTTTTTCTATGTCGGCTTCCTTTTGTTACTCTACGGGTAGTACTACTCTACTTTACGAGGTAGAGTCACCAGTGGAATGGTATTGAAAAATATACAAAGTGTTTTCATTATTACCAGTTTTTATAGAAAATAGGATTATTGTAGAACATTAAGTGTACAGTAATATAAAGAATACTGGTTTATTTAGGTATCACATTATATTTAATATTATGTCATAATTCCCTTTTTCTTAGTGTTACATTTAAATTGTATATATTTCAGATGATACGTACATGTACGACGAAGAGGTACGCATGCTAGCCCCAGTCCCGCATTACGCAGACCCTCTTAACCGTCCCGCCCATTGGTACGACGAACCACCATACGAATCGGACCCTGAAGACTTTCTCATGGGTTGTAGTGAAGGACCATCTGCCACCATACAAAACGGAAGGGTGTGCTTCACGCTAAATACTCGACAAGATTCCAGAGGAGAAGGAGTAATATCATTGAGAAGCGCGGGCGATATTTCACTGCCTAGGGAATCGCAAGCTGGATTGGGAATTGCGCCCCGAAGAGGATTGATTCTTCCTTCGCAAGCTGGATATCCACCGGCAATAATTCCTTTAAGGTATACAAATTTTTTGTATTTTACTTAGTATTTTAGGTTTTTTCTCAAAACTTAGTAACTGTTGTATTTTTAAGTCCTTTACATCTGCCTCAATCATTACATTAATAGCGTTATGATTTGAAGCTAAGGAGAGCGTTATGGGGAACACTCTGGAAAAGTAAATGCGAAGAGTTCAAGAAATATATGGGGTCATCTAGATCAAGAGAAGCATGAAAAACGGTAAAAAAAACCTGAGAACAGAAAAGAAGTGAGTAGAATAGATTTAGTAAAAGAAAGATCTTGGATCGAACATTACTTACAACTTCTGACTAAAACAAGAATGCAATTCACGAACAACATATGAAGTGAAATACGATAAAGACGATGAAATAACAGTATAGGAAGTCAAAGATGCAATACGAAATCTAAAAAATCGAAAAGCATGCGGACCGTAAGGTATACCGAACGAATTATTAAAACACAGTCCACAAGTATGGCTGGAATTACCATGTTTTTACCTTATTCTATAAAGGACATGACTTATCACCGGAGCGGAGTGAACAAAAGTACATATTAACAACATTTTACTTTACAAAAATGTGGCGGTTAACATTAAAACTTTAAACAAATTAACGAGAGAAATTTCTATTAGTAAGGGTCTAAAACTGCTAAGGTAAGGTGCTGTGTACCACCTACACTGTTTAAAATATATCTGAATGAGGCGCTCTCAGTGTGGAGAAGAAAATGCTGCAAACATGGGCATTCCAATCGAAGAGAAGAGATTGGACATGATACACTTCGCTGACGACCAAGCCATTCGTGCTGAATACGAGAGTGATATCGACTATATGCTTAAAAAACTGGAAGAAGAGTACACCAAGTTGGGCTTTACAATTAATATACAAAAAAAACCGAGTATCTAGTTACAGGAGAAAAACCAGAAAGCCTACAAATTGAAGTGGGAAGTATAAAATCGGAGAATATAAAAATTAAACGAGAAGTATAGCAAGGTTACATTCTCTCTGCATTACCATTCAACTTGTGTTCGGAAGTTATCATGCAAAACCTATTGAACAACGAAACAGCTGGCGTTATAGTAAACGGAATTACTATCAATAATTTTAGGTATGCAGATGAGACCGTGTTAATGACAGAAAATATTGAAAACTTGCAGAGAACGGTTCAAAATTTTTATACGGCAAGTTTACATTATGGTCTGAATATGAACTTGGATAAAACTAAGTTTTTAATCTTAACCAAAAGGGAAAATCCAGGGAGATTTTAGGAAAGCGTAGCGTTGAAAGGCGACGAATATCATGACTGCTCAATCTCAGAGAGTGGTTAATGACTTGTTTAACCAGTTTTTAAGGGCAAAAGTAAAGAGTTCAAGTGATCATAAAAATCTTCTAAAGAAGGCGGCATTTTAAAAAGATCCACGTATATAGGCATTTCGGATGGTATCGAAGCCCTGTTTTAGTGATAAATATATTTTTTCAATGCAGAAGTGTAGAAGCCTCATGCATTCGTTTTTTAACTACAACTTTTTTATTTGAACAGGTATTGTTTTTCTCTAGTTTTTATTTAATGCACAGCTAAACCGCCAAAATATTTACCCCCTTTATGTTTTTAGGTCTTCTAGGGATATCGAAAGTGGTGATTACGCAGGCTCCGACGTGCAAAGTGTTAGTTCGAGGCTGTCGACGTTGTCCGTAGATACTAGTAGGTCTGAACACCATGAATTAGGTCAAATTATTTCTCCTCAGTATTATACGCAATTAGAAGGAAAAATAAGACATTTTAGGAAAATTAGCGGGTATTCTAGGAGCGAGGATGGAATGTCGCCTAGTCAAAGTTCAGATTACGAGGATCAGGAGGATTTTAGTAATTGTAGCCAGCAGATAGCAACTGTACATGTGGTGAGTTTTGAATAAATTATAATATTTCAATAACCGTAATCGGGCGATTCATGATGAACACATTAAAACATGAATTTAAACTTACTGTTTAATTTATTTTTACTTTTATTCACTTTTATTTATTTTGTTTGATAATACAGCTTTAAAATAAATGTCAAATAAAACTGTCAAAGTTCGTAACGACTCTATTGTTGAAGATGTATCTGTTCAATTGGCTTCATTTATTCAATCTGAGAGAACTATTAAAATGGTGTGGTGGGTAAATTCCACTGTAGAGTCCACTGGTTCACTAAACAATCAACAAACATAAGATCTGACAAAAATATCGTCGCATTCCGTGAGATTATGCAGTAGAATCCGAAGCAGTCGATTTCACCTTCATTCACAAGAACTGTGAGTGACTGTGAATAAGTCGACTCTCGACTATAATTTTTTGAATTGTAAAATTTTAAGTATACTAAGAATACTGCACTATTTTGTTTAAAATATGTTCTAATAGTATACGGGCATAGCTACTTGTTAACAATACTGAATTATAAATACTTGCTATATGACCCGTTGAAATAATGCAAAAATATTTTGTTTAATTAAATTCTCACTATGAAATTTTCAATAATTTTATGATATTTTACCATTAAATATAAAACAAAAATAAAATACGCACATATTCATGAATTTGTTCACGTTTTATTACTTTCTCTAATGAAATATCTGCATATCTATAATTATTTGGAGTACTTGTATTTTTTACATACACACTGCAATACAGAAACTAATTTAATTGTTTAATTTAATGAAAATTTGTAGTATGTATATGTATTCGGTTAGTCCCATTTTACACTTTATATGTTTATTACACACTTAGGATGTTATTTACATCTGATAATTCAATGTAAAATAAGAAAAACTACACAGTTTAAAAAAAAGGCATCTCTACTAATGTAATGTTTGTTATAAATTTTTTCTGTTTTTTTTTTCCTGACTTTTTATTTATGTAGCAAAGACCTTTCCTTTTGCTTTTTCTTTTTATGTGGCTTTTGCAGCTGCTTTTTCCAATGAGATCTCCAACTGTTGTTTGTACGGTGACGAAGTTATAAGTTTTGATTTAGCAGGCTTTCTTCCTCGGTTGGCTCGTTTTAATAGCTATTGAAAGTGATATGTGAAATAGAGAAATAACTTTATCAGTTTTTGCTACGTGTTTTCTTGAACAGCTAAGAGAATCAATATTTTTGCTGCATCCCGGTTGCAACTATACGGTTGTCGATTTTGGTGATACCATGTCTATTGTCGATTTTGGTAATTCAACAATCTTGGCTACAAAGTCGCTTGAATAATTAAATAGATATTTTTCTTCCCTTCTTCCCGGTTGAGACTCGATATCGTTTAAATTTTTTTTTCAGATTTTGGTGGTTCATCATTGGGTTCACTATAGTTCTCTAATGAAGCGGGACTACAGTTCTTTGCTGCTTTATCTTTTACTGCAATTAAATCTACTTCAGAAAACACGTTTCTATTAAAGAGCCAAATTCCAGTGACCTTGAAGCGTTTAACTGCATTTTACCAAGCAATTTTTCCAAATCATACTGAATTAAAGCTCGTTAATTTTCCCCCAAGCCTTACACGAATTTCTTTGCTATAATATATTTGAAAAGCGCCTATAATTTTTTTATCTAAGGGCTAGAGTGAGCTTCTGAGTTGTGTGAGGTGGCAATGAAATGATAACTACATGATTTTCTCTAGCCAACCTAATAGTGTCTTAATTGCGGGTGTGGCTGTAATGCCCATCCAGTACGAAAAGAACTGCCGACTCTTTACTTGGTTTAATAAATTTAAGAAAATGCTGAAACCATTGACTAAAACTGTTCTGTTGAATCCAACCGCTAGGATGAACTTTATAAATTGATCCAGCTGAGGTCGTTTCTATTTTTCCTAGAAAAAAATTAACATTGATAGAATATATTGACCTCCAGCACTTATAGAAACAATTAGTGTTACCATTGATCCACGCTCTGCTGATGTTACTGCAGCGAGTTAATATGTTTCTATATCTGAGATAAAAATATTTAATTCTTATATATAAATTTCATGATTAAAGACTAGAAATTTTGCACTTTCTAGTTTTTTTTTTAAATATTACTTTTGTAAGTTAGTTAATCATAAAAGTTTTTAATTGCAGTCTAGTGACGGCCGATCTGCTGGCGTATCCGGCTTAGTAGGAAAAGTAAGAGGGCTTCGAGAAGACGTCCAAAGGAAAATTTCTAGGTTAAAAAACGACAACGTTGACCAACAACGCATTCCTGATCAAAGTTTCCAATGCTCAGCTAGTTCGGTGGAAAGCTTGCCTAGTGGGTCAGGATCAAGTAAGTATTTTGCTATTTGCTGTATGTATATACTCTAAATTTGTTATATATTTTTTAAATGTTTTAATTTCTATAAATACCTAAGAATTTAAGGTTGAATTACACCAAATTAAATAAGTATATTGGATAAAACCAACTATTATAATTAGGCAATTAAAAGAAATCATTTTTCGAATTTTCGAATGTAGATTGTTTAAATTCGGGGATTTTTTACTTTTCTGTGACTTTCATCAAAATTAATTTAACTGTTTTTATTTAATCTTGTATACATCACATATGTAGGCACGGTTTTGGGGCATTTACACAAAAGGTTTTTATCTAATAAATATAGAACTAGTTGGTTAGTCAATAAAAGCCGTACAAAATGAATGGATATGGTTGTAAATATAAGAGCAAATCGATTGGCATAGCTCATTCATAAATTATTGTCAGCAAAAAAATGAAGCCACTCTCATTGAACATTTTAGACCAGGCCAGCTGAGAGGAAAGGGCGTCGGTCTAGAACTTCTTAGAAAGAAACTTCTAACAAGAATTAGACATGCATCGGCAATTGGCAACTCATCTAAGATGCTTCAATAAGGTGCATCTTAAGGTGTACCTTTACACTACACGTATTCTAGGTTTGACCCCTTGCTTTCTTTTGAAAGCCAAATTTATTTCTTATTGAAATATTTTCATTTCTTGTTAGTTTTTATTAGTTGTCTTTATTATCTACTAATAAACTTCCCTGTTTTTAGGTACGCAAGCACTGGTACGAGCCGGTAGTAACCATAGTTCGATATCAAATGAAGAACCGGATCCAAGTCCAACGGATCAGATTGTGGGACGAGCTAGAGCTTTGGTGGATCATACTCCAAGCCCGTACGATACGGAGGCATTAAAATTTAAGGTAAGCAAAAACCGTTTTTACGTTCTTGAGTGAGAATATGTATATCCATATTAAAAAATAACTATCAAAAAACAAAGAATATCGAATTTACAGTTTTTTTTATAAACTAGATCAAAATAGATATAATATACTGTTTTTTAATTTCGTACTGAACTCACATACAATGAAGGCTGGTATCAGGGAAACAGGAGTCAGGGATGCATTGTATTTGCCAATATTTGGTGTAATTGTGCGATTTAATAAAACTATAAAAAAACAAGTGAATGGCCACGAAAGAGAGAATAATATCTCCGCACGCTTATAATTATTCCTAAGTAAAAGAGGAAAATTACAGAGGTTGCCTGTATACCATAGTTAAAAAAAACTTACAGAGATTGATACAGACGTTTAAAATACATGACAATAATAGTTAATTGTAATGATAAAATGACACGAGGTCAATGGTATAAAATTTCACATAAAGGGAATATACATGATTTTTACACCTAGTTTCGTAGTTAGTTTCAACTACTTTTAAATGTTTCACTGATGATGGTCCTACTGGACCGAAAACGTTTTGAACAATTGCAATCCGTTTAATGCCATTTTGTCTAACATATGACATAAATATCTCTCTATTCTATTTAATTTTCCGAAATTAGAAGTAAAGTTTAAGTATTATTGCAGTATTACATAGTAATTGTATCTATTCCTCATTCTAACATTTTTTTGGTATTTCAGGCTGGTGATATTATAGATATAGTTTCAATGAATCCAAGTGGGCAATGGAGGGGTATCTGCAGAGGCAAAAAGGGCACTTTTAAATTTATCAATGTAGAACTATTATCCGAACGATCAGTGAAATCAAAAAGAGATATGAAATGGCATCGCAACATTAAAGGCAAGCCTGTGTCTGTGGAGGATTTGTTAAAGAAAATCGGTCTACACGACTATATTTCTGTATTTATATTGAACGGTTACGAAGATTTAGAATTGTTTAAGGAATTGGAACCCAGTGACTTAGATTATTTGGGGATAGTGAATACGGATCACAGAGCTAAGTTATTGACTGCTGTGCAGCTCCTTCATGAGTTGGATTGTAAGTATATCTTTAGCTTTAGTGTATGTATGATTTATGTAAGTAACTTGTTGATTTCCAATAACTCGGTGCAGTAAGTCTCGAGTTGAATTGCGTTTATAAAATTCGCAGAAGGCGATGAAATTAGCAGTCAGTAAAGATGTAGCCTTATTTTAATGAATATTGTAACCAATCAGCCATTAATCGAATCTATTCCGAAATCTGAATAGGTTTTTTAATATTGTTTGTTCCTGTTACTGAGGAATTAGCCACTTTAACCTAGGTAAAACCAAAAGCTGGAAGATGTGACGCAAGTTTAATTTAAGTAAAAATATATTCAAATAAAATAACAAAAATAAAATTTACTTATATACAATATGTAAAATAAACATGAAAAGGCGAATCCTCGTAAATAAAATCCACGGTCAGACGTTAATGTCGGTGAACGGAAAATAAATGTTAGCGGCGTTCGTATGGGTAAGACAAACGACGATCTTTAGTCAATACACGAAAACCGTGGATCAATACTCGACTGATGTGAGGACACAAAGCGATGAATCAATACTCGATCAGAGTTGGGGGAAAGGGCGGTGGTCTATGATCAGTACTCAGAGACCCAGAGGTAGAAGCTCTTACCAGATCAATACGATGAATCGAACTTAGTTCTCTGTTATTTAATTACAGGGTTTAATACTTCTTCCGGTGTAGTGGTAGATTGTTGGTGGGAGTGCCGGTGTGGTGGTAGAAGAGTTGATAAAAATGCTGAAAATAATTGTATATTAAAACTGCATTTTATTTCAAGATGTTGGTAAATACCTTTGTTTTATAGTTATAAATTGTAAACGAACATGTTTGTAAACACGACAATACTGACCGCCGCCAAGGTTTGTGACGCAATATTTTAGTACTCCTAGTCGGTACTCGTATTTATATTTCTTCAGAGATCTGCTTGTTTATTATGTTTATGTACAGAGGTCAGTGTCGATGGTCATGACTCAAAGTATTAATATTTACGAATTAGAAACTATTAATTAATTATATTATATTGTAAGGTTTTTGGTTAATATTTAAGGATGATTTAAGTCACTCCATGGGTATACAGAGAGAGGACCACATCATTACAAAGACCAGGAATTAAGAGTAAATATAATAATAATTTGATATTCTTACCTCACAAATTCACGAACAACAAATAATACCAATCACACAGAAGAACTAACCGATCCTATCAAAGCTGGCAATGGGATGAGACAGGGAGATTGCCTGAGTCCTCTATTGTTCAACCTGATTATGGATGAAATAATAAAAAAGTAAGAACTAAAAAAGAATACCAAATGAGAGAAAAACAACTTAAAATAATCTGCTATGCAGACGACGCAATACTACTCTCTCAAAGTGAAGATGATTTACAACGTATGCAGCACCAATTTAATATAACTGCCACAAAATTTAACATGTTTATTTCCCAAAAAAAAAAAACAAAATGCATAGTTACAACAACAAATTTACTAAGATGTAAAAATTGGAGCTGGAAGATAATAAGTGATGGAGTTTAAATATCTAGGCATCACATTATGTAGCTCCGGAAAGCTCGAAACGGAAATAAAAGATCAAGTGAATAGAGCAAACAGAGCTGCAGGCTACCTGAATGAAACAATATGGAGAAATAAAAATATCAGAAAATAAACGAAAGGCAGAATTTACAAAACAGACATTAGATCAATAATGACATACGCAGCAGAAACAAGACCTGACAAAGAGAGGACAAAAAGATGTTAGAAACAGCAGAGATCAAAACAGAAAAATTGATGGTAAGGCACTATGGGACAGAGCTAGAAGTACAGATATACGACATAGATACAAGGTGGTGCATCAAGAACTGGGTAAGAAATAGAAGAGTAGAATGGAACGAGCATATAAGCCGAATGACAACAAATAGAGTAGTAAAGACGGCAAGAGACGGTTCTTCAATAGGAATACGATCAGTAGGAAGACCACAAAAACGATGGAACGACAACTTACTGAAGGCACATTGAAAAACAGAGTCATGTCTATATAAAAAGAAAAAGACACATAATGAATGTTCATAACCAAAACTCCTTAGTTACTCTTTCTTCTTCTTCCTATGCCGTCCCTATTAACGGAGGTTGGCGACCACATTTTTAAAAGCTTCTCTGTCTTTTGCAACGTGGAATAATTCATCTACAGTCATGTTTGTCCAGTCTCGAATATTTCGCAGTCTTGACTTCCTCTTTCTACCTATTCCCTTTTTGCCATCGACTCTACCCTGCATGATGACCTGCAGAAGACTATATTTATTATTTCTTAGTATGTGTCCAAGGTATGCAGTCTTGCGTACTTTTATCGTTCTCAACAATTTTTTGTCTCGACCTGTCCTTCTCAGCACTTCCTACTCTTTCTACAGTTACTCTTTAAACAATTAAAAAAACCAATATTTCCAACTTCTCAGGGAACAAATAGGTACACACAAAATAGAAATGTTTGGAAAGGCTGTCAAAGCCCCGCTCATTGTGACGTCAGACTTAGATAGTCTATTGATCTGGGATCATGAAATGAACTCGGGATCTTTGTGCATGGTTCAAGCTTCCAATCTTCCCCATTTTGCTCAGTCTGCCGACAGTCCCACGAGGTGTTGTAATAATTTTATATTTTTGAGTGTTTACTTGAAAAATTTATGAATTGTTTGCAAATTTAAGTCCATTTTCAAAAGTGTATTGCAAGAATACTTACATAACGTCACAAGATTTACAAGTGAGCTCACTATTAGCATGTATAGAAGTAAGGGCAATGCCTTAAGAAAAAATAAAGATATAAAAAGTACCAAAAATCTAATTTGATATAACAAACAATACAAAACAAATTTTGTTTTAAATAAAATAAACAATTAGTTACGTTTTGTAGCAGGCAGTGAGGGAGATATCGCAGGATCGAGCAGCGAGTGCGACGAACATAGAGGGCTCACGCGCGATACCGAAAACTCCCCTTTTGGACGACGTCAATTTCCCCGAGATTCAGGCTGTTACGACGCTTCTGTAAAAAGTACGCGGCAAGTCCAGCAGCATATTTCACCACAAGGAGAATCAGATACTAGTGATAGTGCAGGTATGTCCATTATATCATCTAATATTTACATTCGTGTGATATAAAAACAAAAGTAACGATACTTATACTGTATTACTAATACGTTTTGTTATTTTCTCAACAAACGCAAATATGATGCAATAAAAAACAATATTGTTCACGTTTATAGATATTATAATAAACAATTTTTTTTCGTTTTAAATACTGGCACAATATTGATAATACAAAACTTATCTAATTGAACCCGCACTTAATTACCACCTCAGTTTAACAAGACAGCTAATAGTATATAGTTTTATTTGGCCAATTTTTCCAAAATGTGCGCTAGCAGTGACTTAACACATTTGATTTTGGATCCATTGTAATGATTTATTATTTTTTGATGGAATATTTAAGAATATGTGATTTTCTGTGGAAATTTTTTGTGGAATTGTTTGAGTCATTATATATTATATTACTTGCAGTGATAAAAGTATTCCGCTCCGTATGCAACAAGCTTTTACATATTTAATATCGAAAAAACAACAACTATTAAACACGAAATTTTTAAACTAGAATTATAGAAAAAATATGCACAAGTACCTATTTTATAGACTACTTCTAATAGTGGTATATGTACATCCATAGTTTTGATTTGTTTGGCTTAGATCATTAAACTCTTTTGTTGTTTGTTTTGAACTGTTTTCTATCCATCATTTTCGTTACTAACCTCTTCTGTTTGTTGATATTGTTGTCGTACGTCATATGAAAGTGGCAAGCCTGGAATATGTTTGTCATTTGGTTTTGTGTGAATCAGTACATTTCGACTATTTGTATCGTGTGGCACAGCTGGCGTATTTACCTCATCATTTTCTGCTACAAACGTATACTTTTATCCTCGTCAGTAAAGACCACATCATTTTTGTTGCAAACTTCTGTTGTGTTTGATTTTGATGACTGTTGTAGAGATTGAGGAAAATTGGCAGAAATTGCGTTTTATTTACTAACCTCAGTTTTTCGTTTTTTGGTTGTATTTTCCAACTTCTGCTCCAATTCAAACACCTTTTCATGAAGGTCATTAATTTCATCCAGGTTCATCACCGAGACGCTTAGCAGTTCATGATTTTGGGTATAGAGCTTCAATTTATCCATGATTGATATGCTGACGTTGTCTTATCAATAGGCGTATACAATTTCTTTTATTTCCTGAACCATAAAGCCCAGGGTCACCACAATGCACTTGCTGTGAAAATATTTCTGGCACTTCATACATCCAACGCAGTTTTTGCCTTTTCTATCACATATTTTACAGAAAACTTAAACTGTTTCAAGAGATGTCGTCAAATCAATCTCACTTTCTGCCATGTTGTCAAGCTCAAGCTCATGTATTAGATATTTTTTACAGAGAAGGCTTACTCTCAAGTTATATATTTGGTCTGATATTGGTTGAAAATCTACCACTGCTTTGTTTACTTTTTCGGACACCATGAATCCCACTCCAAAATATCTCTTGGTTCACAACTCTACTGCATATTTTTCCATATTTGGTCTCTAAAGTTTTTTAAAGCTCCATGCTCATAAGTAGCTCTTATATTCCATGTCCCAATTTTTATTATTTCCTAGGATCGTTGCCGTTCTTTTGTGCATATTTTACATGGTTGTATTTCTTTTATTTGCTGTTTCGGTATCATACCTTCCCATTTATTTTTCTTCTACTAGTTTTTTAGCAATTTTACTTTGGTATTTTCTTTTAGTTGTTGTTTTTTCTCATTCCACCATTCCTTCTCATTCATGATCAACTTCTTAATTCTAAAAATAAAGTATATTTACTTACACTCTGTCGCATACACTTCATAATAGGCTTTTGTTGACAGTAGGTTTGAAGTAAAATGGTACTACAAATAAGCTATAGGCTCGTATTTGCCATTCCTGGTGATATTTGATTAATACACATAATTAAAAAACATTTTTATTTTACAGGCATACCATTTAAAATCATATCTCCAAATTATGATCATTTTTTTCATTATTTCAAATTAACATTTTGTTCATTCATATGCCATTTTTTTACTAAGTACATATGTTAGGTTAAAAATACCAAAGAAAGTCTAGATATTGAAAAAAAAAAGAAATACAAAAATAAAGAAAAAAGTTCCTTAATTATCAAATCAATTTTTTTAATCAATTACATTATTGTATTATTATGATATTATTATGTACGGACAGGAAAAACCAAGCGTTGTCATTGTGTAGTATGTCAACGTGATACATGTTCTAAATCATTTAAAGACAATAAATATTATTTTATAAATTTTTCAAAGCGTTTATTTCTTTATAAACGTTATTTCTTTATTAAAAACTATTTAATAAATATTTTTGTATAATAAACCAATATATGACGTATAATATTATTTTATTAAAATTAGTAGTAGTTTTTGTGGATAGCTGATGCTGGGGTTTTCATTTCGAAAAGAATAAGCAAATTAAAATATTGATGTTTAAATAGACAGTGAATAAAAAAAACTTTAACTCTTTGATATGATATTTTGTACATGGTTAGTTGGTGTTTTGTCAAAATCAAAAGCACTGCTAGCTGTCCGAGTGTTAAAAAATATCTAATAATTGTACTGCAAATATTTGTATTAAAAATTGTACAAAATTATTTCAAAGCCTATAATTAACAAAATGTTTTAGGTTTCAGCGACAACAGAAACAACTTGGACTCTGTCGTCGAACAATGCAACAACGAAATCCTGGCCAGAGTGAAACAGGCCCAGAAAAACTTGATAAACCTCAAGGAAGAACTGTCATATCAACCGAACATACCTAATTCCGCCAGCATTGAGCTGCAGCTGCTACAGCAGAACAAACCAAAAGACTCTTATGTAAGTGTCCACGGACAAACCTCTTTAATAGATCCGTGTCGCAAAACGGCCGCCGGTCGGTCGATGAGCGGCAGTGCTAGAAAAAATTTAGAAGAGACGGAAGAACCCAAGTTGCCCATGGAGAAATACGCGCAAAGTAAGAGTCAACAATGAAGGTAGAAGTAGGGGTTGTGGTACACTTTTATTTGTAGTATTTTTCACTCTAGTCACTTTAGTTTTCAGTGGTAGTAATGGGTAAGTTTTAATAAATTAAATAAGTTAACAGACCCAATTAAAACTAAATTTCAGAAATGCTTCATTTTACTGATATATTTACGTAACAGTGTTTGTTTACTTATGATCGTCTAGTTGCCATCTGTACCGTTTTCAAATCTTCTTAAATCCATCGGAAAAGAGCCTTAAGTCACTGAGTGCGCAGAATTACTATGTTTTTCCGTTATTAAATCAGTGTACTCACTCGTGTGAGTTGCTTTTTAAAAAGTTTTAATCAAAGAAAGTTCTAACAGTCCACTGGAATCTTCAATTTACACCACTTACTGCATCATTTTTTATTCACAAAAAAAGTTTCAGGTAAATATTTGTTTCTGCATGAGATTTTTGTAATAATGCCGTTCCTGTACTCTTCGGGGCTCAGGTGATATATTCAGCAGTCCACGGATTTTACCGCAGTGAGACAAACTATTCACATATCTGATCTATGTGTCACTGTTCGTCCTATGTACAAAAAAACGATAAAAGAAAAATAAAAACAAAAACAAGAAAATTCCATTTTTAGGAATTTACATATACCAAGATATACATTATTTTATTTAGTTATGATACAGCACGCCATCCATAACATTTCTAGATCATCTATTACATTACAACCAGCTGTTTAAAAATTCTATTTACGATTTAAAGCCGATTTTTGCTTAAACAAATAATTTCTGCAGGTATTTCCCTTTTATGAAACAATTGTTTGACGTAATACCTTAAAATTAAAGTAATTATGAAGAGGACAAACATGCTAAGATATGTGCATAAAGCTTTTTCATAACGTTCTCTGTATCGAATATCCCGAAGTTTATCGTCCGTTTTAGATAATTACAGTTTTGGATGATTACAGGCCAGTTACAGTTCCTAATATGCTGGGCAAAATTTATGAAAAATGTATATACAAAAAAATGTTTAGTTTCCTTAGTAAATACAATACATTATGTTCCAACCAACATAGATTTCTGCCTGGAATATCAACAGGCTACCACAGAATTACTTAATTTCATTCACGTCAAAATAGATCAGGAAGATTTTGTGGGACACTTTAATCTCTCAAAAGCATTTGATACCAGAAACGTAAGAATTACTATAGAAAAGTTAAAAAATCTTGGTTTTAGGGGCCAGTTCTCATTATGGCTGTCATTCTAGGATCCTCGTTAAACTTAGTGACTCACGATCAGATTATGGTAATATTAATATTGGGGTTCCTCAGGGTTCAATATTGGGGCCATTAATTAGTTAGTGATATGCCCAGATATGTCAGTTCAAAATAACATATTTATGTATGCAGATGACACAACTATTGCTACATCTGCTTCAAGTGCAGAGGAATTAACTGTTCAACTGAATGTTATATCAGAAAATTTTACAGAGTGGTGTAAAAAAATGCTTTTATTGTTAATGCTAAAAATAAACACAAGCATGCAATTCTACTATAGATCAAAATCAAGTTACCAGTTTTCTTTAAAAGTAAATAATAGCCTGGTTCATTCTATAACTTCCACTACGTTTGTATCTTGATAGATACATGAGCTGGGAATCTCAAATTAATCATGTTTGCAAAATAATAAATAGTAGGTAGTTATTACACAATATTGCAATTAACAAGTTTTAAGTTTTCTTAAAATGGAATAGTTATTGAATGTTTACTATGCAATTGTTTATTCTCGCTTGGTCTTCAATATAAATCTTGGGGTAATGCTGTGAATACTACAAGAGTGTTTGTCTTTCAGAAAAGGATAATTCGGCTAATTTTTAATTTACCATACAGGCAGTTTTAATAGGTATTTTAACAAGACCTTCTATATATATTTTTAAATGTATACTACTTGTAAAAGCCAATATAACTACTTTTTATTTAAAGTCTGATTATCACCAGTAGGTACTCAACTAGGCAAAATGACTTTATCAGAGTACCAAAACAATACAGCACGATTTGAAAAATCCCAGTATTAAATCTAAAACAAATTTAAATAAAATTCGTGGTAAATTAAAATGTTTTCTATTGCAAAATTGTTTCTACGGTGTAAGTGAATATCTGGGACTTTTTGTCTTTTAATTCTAAAATTGTAATGTTTTACTAATATTTATATTTTTTACTCAAATTGTCCTATATCATGTAAATGATCTTTCAGAATGAATAAAAATTATTATTATATTATTATTATCCCGTTTCATGGAAATTAACTAAAATTTTAATTGAGAATACTTTATTTTGACCGTAAGCAAAACGTCTAAATAAACAAATAATATTCAATTAAAATTGTAGTTTATTCGCATGAAACAAAGTAGATAACATAGATAACTCCTTGCTTTTGTTTTCACCCGTTTTGACAAGTTTTAATAAAATATGTAATAATTTTCAGGTGGAACGAACAACAGCGACGTAGGACTAGAATCTGGCAACGTCAACGTTTTAGGAAGAAGCTGTCTGAGTGAAAAATCAAGTGACTCTGGCGTAAGTAGCAGCTCTCTGTCTTCTTCGAATACCAAGGAAACGCCACGACCCGTCCTTAACATGATTGACAACGCGACCGCCCAAGCTAACTTTAAGAAGACATAGCCCCAGCAAAAATTGTTGTTTCAAACTAAGTTCAGGAAATAATGTCAATTCTATATTTGTTATATATCTGTTATGGTAGTGGATTAAATCCGGGAATTATGTGTCTGACGTCTTAATAGTAATAACTGGACTGAAGTAATAATTTTGATAAAACAAAATGTACTTTGAAATGTCATAGAGATTTCACTTTACTCTTTAGGTCCCGACCCTGACTAATAAAATTATTTGTAAGCAAAATTCAAGTTTACTTATTAACAGTTGTACTTTGGATACTCTTCATTTAATCCAAATATCGTTCTTTTCTTTTTGAATAGAACAGAGAATTTGGCGTTTAAGAAGCTCCTCTATCGCTAAAATTCGAATTCGCTGGTGCGTAACCTGACCGCAGTATCCCAGAGCCCAGCGGTGGATTGTGAGATAAACCATTAGCCAGGTGTCAAAATATGTTTGAAAAGTGGAAAAGCTGAAAAAAAACGTTTTTTTTTGTATGCTTCAAAAAATATTTCAATTTATAAGATCTATTTTCACTAATATCAAAAAACCCCAAAAATCTTTTTGTTATCTGACCAATGTTGTTAACAAAACTGATTGCTAAAACACACTGTGATTTTTCGATAATATCAGTACCTATGATTATACACTGGCGACAATATAGGTACAAACGAAAAAGAAGGAAGGCCACAAATGCGATGGTCAGAGATGATTTGAAGAAACACGCAAGCCCGAAGTGGATACAAACTGCCTACCATAGAGAGACGTGGAAGAAGGAAGAGGAGGCCTATGTCCAAAATTGGACAGCAAGGGCTGTATAGATCGATAGATAGAGATCAGTACCTAGTATCGTCCGCTAGAGCACACCTATTTTTATTATTATGATCCTGGATTTCCTAATCGTATTTAACTGCAAAATTAAAAATTTCTTTCAAAATATTTGAAGAATTCTAACTTTTTTACACCTAAGCATTTGTTTAAACGTTCTGTCGAATATTCATGTTTTTTTTAACACTAGCTGATACATTTTTCAAATCTGAATATCTCTGACTCACCGAAACATTTGGTCCAAATTTGAAAGCAGTGGACAAAACCAACAAAAAAGTGAATTTCTAAAATAACTACCGCATAACAATTTATGGTTTTCATACCGTATTGTTTTAAACTATCTCGAAAATGGTCAATTATCCTTCTTATCTGTGGATAAAATTTGTAAGTTTGGCAAAGGCCGCTCATTACAGTAATTTCTAACGTTTCCTGATTTTGGCGCCTAGAAAAAGGTATCTCAATCAAACTGCATATTTTATATAGGTACGTTTAGTACCGCGAAGCCCGAATGAAGCCGAATGATCGCCTTTCGAAAGAACTGACTAACCGTGTTGCTCGGGTTTGTTCCTACCTAAATGTAAGAGAGAGAGAGAGAGATAGAGAGAGAGAGAGAGAGAGAAATATAGATGTTTATTCTATTCTAAAACATTTGAAGCGCCTCTTTTCTACGAGGGGCCCAAAATAGTTACTTCTGAGAGAATGAACTAAAATTTCTGAGAGAGTATAAAAAATAGCTTTTTTATTTTAAATATGTATTTATAAATCACAATCTTGAAATAAGTAATTTATAATAATAAATAATTTATTGTTGTACATTTAAAGATGTTACCTTGCCTACCCCGACGGGCCGCCCCTGCTTTAGTGTACAGAAGACATAGGACGGATGCACTAATTTTCCTTAGTTCAGAATAAGCATCTTCCTGCTTAATCCTTAAGTATCTCTGACAAATATGAAATTTAGATCTTTGAGTATTGGACAGAAGGAGCCATTTTTATCTTATTCTCCAATCCTTCGTGCCAGACCTTGTCGAAGGCCTGTGCTAGGTCTAAAAATAATGCTGAGCTGAGCCGAGATAACTTTATACAAAATGATTTTGTGTAAACTGCCGAATTTTGGCGGTTAGAGGATTTGCCGTAATGTGTTGGCAATTAATTGCAACGCAATTAAAATCAACATTTCACCTTTTGTCTGTTATTTTCAAGACCGTGCTTTACCTGATGTGTATAAATTGTAAGTCATTATCCCATTCGCCTCAAATTTTGACAGATAATGTTTCAAGATTGGTGCTTGGTCTACATCATACTAATTGTTTATTTTTAGGGTTATTTATACGTCAGAGTCGAAACTTATCGAATGATGTGAATAAACAAAATTTTCGAGGTTTTTCCACTACAGCTTATGTTATTAGCGCAAAAATTAAATTGTATAGTAGGTTTATTTTACATTTTGGCCTCTATTGACTTTAATTATGTCAGTCGAGAAAGTCTGCTTAATCTATGTTGCCAATTAAACTGAAATTTAACATAAATTTTAAGATTCAATTGTGGAAGATTTAAACACAACAAAAACGTTGAAGAAAGTTTACTCAAATATTTTTGCATAAAAAATCGAATTTAAAAATTAATGTACTGGGGGTTCCGTTGGAAAGTATATAATTATATATCAAATTTATGAAATAAGGAAAAATATAATTTTTGTGGACATTGGAGGCATCTGTATCTTTTTGAGTGAAAATGTAATATATACTATTTTATTTATCATATTATTTTCATATTAGAAAAGAAATTGTTCTGGACAACACAAATCGATTAGCAATAACTACGATCTAATAAGAAGGAGTGTTATTTTTTAATGAATTTAGGATCTAAAATTATTGATATGTATAGGTAGAATAAATTGTCCCCTATATACAAACCCCTTCATTTTTTTTACTGTTAGTCTGACCAACAAGTAATTGTTAAAATTTCTGTTTAATCAGTTTGTAATTGTGCTAATCCACAATGCAGTGAAAAAATATTATTTTAATTCGAATGTATTTTTATTACACATAAAACGATCAAGCAAAGCAATAAATCTCTTTTAAAATGCCCTTTAAGGGAGTTTTTCGTTTTTAGTAGGTGTACACAAATCAAATAATAGGTAAATTGAATATAAAGTGTCATTTTTGACAGAAATGTTAACTGTTGATGAAAGGTCAACGGCCCTTGTCAAGGACGGGCAGAACGACTTTTAGCTTACTCAGTAGTGACAGTTACACCTTATATACTGATTTGTATTAAATTATACAGATAAAATAGACTTTTATTAATATCAAAGAAAGCATATTGTCACTTAACCTAAAACTAGGCACCCCTGACCATCTTCGACATCCGTCATGATTATGTCATGTTCTCGCAAGGTGAGTTCCGTTATTCACAACATATACAAGATTATTTATCTTCTTAGTGACCAGGTAGAGTCCCTCCCAGGGCCTCTGCAACTTAAGATTTAGACTTTTCTTTCTCATTGGTTGGTAGAGATACACTGCTCACCTTCCTTGAAGCTAATCTGAGTCGACTTCTCATCGGACCTAACCTTCATCAGGTCACTGGTGGGTTGCAGCTTATTTCTGGCGAAATCATGTACCTGAACCAGTCCATCTTTTAGGCCATTGACACACTCGAGAAGTATCCCTTGGTCAGCGTCTCTGTCTGGTAGGTTGCCATGTAGGAGGTCGATGAGAATCTTCATCTCTCGACCAGTCAGTAGCATTGCTAGAGTGTAACCAGCTACTTTACGTATTTTATGAGCTTCGGTAGGCTGATAGAGACATAGTCACCAGTCCTTTGAGCCCACATAAAAACGTAAAAGACTTTGGCAATAATTGTTGTTACAATCAAGGGGATTAAAAATGGTGAACTTATTTTTTTGAAAATACTGAAATATGTTTTTATAGGTAACGGGCTTTGCGTTCTTATATTGGACAAAATCAACAATATAAGTAGCTGACATAAGTCACTCTAATAACATAAATAAAAATTTTTTGTGTATTCAATAATATTTATTGTATTGGGGGTATATATTCACGAAGAGTTAGAGAGGATCTTTAAGCCATAGACTGAAATTGCCGGAGAAAAATCTTCAGCACCGAGCATATACGATTTAAAGGAGCATTCGTCACAAAGAAACCAAGAGCAACGAAGGACTGCGCACCAAATAAGAACATAGTATGATGATAGAACCATTTGTGAATATATGAAGATTAATAAATAAACAAAGGTTTTTCGAATGATATTCGTAATCTAAACCCAAAACAATGATACAGACTTATTAGGATATATTAAATATTAATTACGTTGTTGGTCGGGTAAAATCTTAAACCTAAAATAAATTTTGCTTGGCACTAAATGTCATATTACTATCAAAAAGTGTGCCAATCACTATACTATGTACTGCCAATCAAACGCATTTTAGAAATAGCTTTAGATTTTATTTACTTTGATATATTTAAACAAGAGAGACCCATTTTGCATTCAATAGCATAATAACTTATCAAAAACATGAAAACACTCTGAAAAGTATTTGTAGCGGATAACGCCTAGAGTTTTCTGTAAGTCAATGCAGGACCAAAATTCGCCATAATATCATACCATTACAAGTAAAACCATTTGTAATTTTAATTTAAAGTTTTAACTTTTTAATACTTGTTTATTAACCAGAGTTCTGATTCCTTTCTGTACTTTTGTAACTGTAAATTTTTCTATTTTGTTATTTACTACGTAAAATATTACTCCCAATGTAAAATTGCACAGTAAAAGTTTAATTGACATTGAAAGCATCATGGTCTCTCTTGAATTGAATGTTTTACACTTTGATATCACATTTTATTAAATATCTAGGCGGTCAATTCACATTAAATCTGGCTCTAGTGAGTCTTTAGCCTGATATCTACTTGATAAGTACATTATATATGCATATATATGCATATATGTGCATACATATATATGCAAATACCTGTCTGTAGAATGTTACAATTTTCCACCTCCGTACTTTTTAAACTATATCGTTATACTTAAACAATTATACATTTGCGTGCACATCCTTCTGTATTAAAAATTCAGTTAATGTGAATTGCCCGTAACTATGGACTGTTGTAAAAAGCAATTTTTTAAACTTAATATATCGATTAAATGTTGATAAACGTGATAGCAAATAAAAATTAAAAACTTCGTTTATTCTTAATATATTTAGAAAAAATATATGTACATAGGGTAAAAACACTGTAAATGCTGTACATACATGAACCCTTATCAAAATCTGCAACTAGTCCATGAATTTTTTTTGTATATAAGATGCTTTAAAGGTAGTTGCAAAATTCGACTTTTATTTTTTACTATTGACTGGATTATGTGTATTTCTTCATACGCATATCGATCTGTTGTACATGTTTACTACTTGTAATTAGAAAGTGTTATATATGTCAGTCAATAAAATAGACAAATTTATTAAATAAAAATTATTGAAAATCTTTATTAGTGTTTGTTATTTAATCTCTAATTCAAACTGATGAAAAATACTTTCTTTGGTAATGGATGTAACGGAGGATGCAATAGCACTAATCCAAGAACCTTGGATAATTAAGACCAAAATAACTAGCCTTAGCAGTCTAAACGGTCAAATTTTCAGCTTACCAAGCAACCAACAACCGAGAACAGCAATATATCGCTGTCCTGGTGGAACAATGCCACAACTACAAATGTGTAACTTTTCAGGAGAGCCAAAAATATAAAATTATTTTACTTAATACCGCATGCAATGAAACATAATGAAGTTACTGGATTAGTACTGCAGTTATACTTAGCCACCGTGATATACTGTAACTCTATTACACATTCGAAATGAATTCTTAATTTTTCATCCATAAATTTGAACCCCAATTGCAAATACGTCATTGTTTCCACAAAATAATTGAGGCAACAATGACGTAAGTGCAATTGGAGATCAAATTAAGGGATGAAAAATTAAGAATTTAGAATTTAGTTTTAGAAAGAAAAATTTAGAATTTAGTTTAAACACAAAAAGTCATTGAAAAAGTTTATTAAACAAATCAAAAATAGTAGTAAAAGCAAACAATTTTAATAAAAAGGAAATTAAAAATAAAATTGAAATTGCAAAAAAAGTATCAACGAAAAATTTAATCGTAAAAGGCGTTACAAAATCTAGGAATTATATATTTTGAAACTAACTGTTTCTAATCTTTTAGTTTGTCATCACCTAAAGGAATTTTTGAAGAGTAAGCCCTACGCAGCTGGCATTTATGTAAAAACAATTCCGACGAACTCCGACCCCTTCTTTTTTGGCAAACATCAACTTTCGTCCACGTTGATTGTTTATAACTTTTTTTATATAGGAAGTAATCTTTCCCTTTTAAGCTTTGAAGTAGCATTACTTCAGTTATTTTCGACGAAAGACGAGGAAGTCACGACCTTCCTCGTCTTTGGTAAAATTTAGTCCTATTTCATTGTACGGTGCTTTTACATAGTTAATCTCAGTGAAATCCATTTCTTTAAAAATCCTATATTAAATTCGCTGTTGAAAATACTAGAATAAAAATCGTATGTTGCTGACTCTTCTTCTTTTGCTTCTTTTCGTTCCTTTATATAGTTCCTGCGAAGTTCCGCAATAATTAAACCACCGTCTATGTATTGCCTCGAAGAATCACTTCCAAGATAGTGACTTTCAATTCGTGGAATTGAATTTATATGGCTACGAACACAATCCAACATTTTGTTACTTATTTTCTTGTGACTCTCGTGCTTCCCTCGTTTATCTTCTGTTATAAAAGTTTTTTTTTTTTTTTTTACTTGAAACTGCTTTAATTATATAGCGAATAGCTCTTTCAGTTATTTCAAAAGTATTAATGAGAAACGTTTTACATAACCGTTCTTGTTTTCCCTTGCCTGTAATGAAAAATGCACAATTTGTATTTCTGGAAGTGGTAGAAATACGTCGGTAGCTCTTAAGTGGCTGAATACAAGAAGCCAAAATATCTCGCTGTCTTTGCAAGGACCCTAATGCCCAATACTCTTAAACTGTGTCTCAGCTTTTCAGATACCCTATTTGGACATTGCAAACGGCATTTGTCGGTAGACACAAGTCCCATTTTTTAGCAGCTACATGTTTTTCTGTTCTAGAAGTATACCACTGTCCAGAATTCTTTAGTCTGTTCCTCTTTTCTTTCAACCAATTATCCACAATCCTTTGTCTTTTTTACCTTTCTTGACTAAGAGAGCATTACCAAGTGTTGGTGTTTGGCGATCTTGGTGTATATTTTACATACATAAAATGCACTTAGGTCAATGTTGCCACACAATAAGGAGAAATCTAGATGAAAAATGACAAAGAATATAGTTACTTAATGTTTACAACGTATTTGTGAAAAAACCTTAGGCCAACAATAACATAAAATACAATTGCGTCAATGTAGCACCAAAGGTACAAGCACACACTCCACCTATCGAAGCACAACATACATTCTGTCCTTGTTTCTCCGAGATCGGCTGATTTTTCAAATATGACGTATCTGCTTCCTCGTGGCTAAAAGCTGAACATCACGTCTGACAGTGATCTGACGAATTGGGTAACCAAGTTTGGACTCAATGACGATATAAACTGATTTTCGATAAATTTGCAGTTACGTAAATGTTCCACCGGAACAGCGATATTATGTTCACAGAAAAATCAAAGCCTCCCCCATGGCACAGTTTTGCACCTCGGACGTAACTGCGCTTAAAGTGAAATGCCCATGGGGAAAGGGCAAAAATAGAGTTAGTTAATACTAGCATCGGTCTACCTACCCTCAGATGCAGCCACCCTACCACCAACAAAGGAAATGGAAGATCTGGTCTCCTTCTTTATGTGCCGTCTTCTACCAAAGGTTGGCGACCATCAAACGATAGGTTTCTCTGTTTTGTGCCGTATGTATTACGTTCGCAGGTAAGATCGGGTTGTAAGTGAAGAGATGAAAGGAAGCCGGCCTCTTGTGACTAGCGCGGGTCACACTAGACCGGCCCCGTACTGGTGGACGGAAGAGATAAAAGGTAAGCGTGATCGATGCCTGCGTTTACGCAGGCAATTACAGCGAAAGAGGCGAGGAAGAAGGCGTGAGGATGAGATAAGGAATTTGGAAGAGTTGCACACCGATTGCAGGAGACAACTGACCCGCATGATACGCAGGGAGAAGAGAAGATCCTGGAAGGATCTGTGTGAACGGATAGACGGCGATATCTTTGGACGAAGATACAAAATAGCTATGAGGCACTCTCGGGCGTACTCTCCCTATGACATGCCCCTTGACAAAAAGCTGAGGCTTGTCCGGGAATTATTGCCGGCTGGCAGGGGGTATGTGATCAGGAGATACCTCGGAGTTCCCAGGGAGCTTGATGTGTGCTTCTCCATAGACGAGCTGAAGGACACGTTGGGTGGCCTGAAAGTCGGTCGGGCTCCTGGACTTGATGGCGTAACCGCGGAAGCGGTAAAGCGCGTCGGCCGAATGGAGCCCGAGTGGCTTTTGGGGTACATGAATGCGCTAATCTGTCGACAGATCTTTCCGGGATCTTAAAAAATGGCGAAGTTAGTTCTTGTCCCAAAAGAGAACCAGCAGCCGAAAAGTATCGGCCGGTCTGTCTCCTTCAAACGCTGGAAAAACTGTATGAGAGTTTGATTAGAATGAGAGTAGACAGACTGATTGAGAAAAGCGATGGGCTTTCGCCACAGCAGTACGGGTTTAGACGGAATAGGTCGACTGTGGGTGCAGTGGTGGGGGTGTTTCGGGCGGAGGGGCGATGCTAGGTTAGGTTAGGTTAGGTTAGGTTAGGTTAGGTTAGGTTAGGTTAGGTTAGGTTAGGTTAGGTTAGGTTAGGTTAGGTTAGGTTAGGTTGGAGGGATCTGGAGGACAAACTAAACGACGACCTCTATGGAGATGGGTACAAAATCGTCATGAAGCACTTCGATGCCTACCCTCTCTACACTATGCCACTCGCGGACAAGATGGCTCTGGTAACAGAGCTGTTTCCGTCCGGCGGCTGGCATGGGGTGGAGTGGGAGGCCGAAGATGCGGGACGGATTGTTCCCTTCTCCCTTGAGGAACTCGCTGTTGCCAGTGGGGCCCTTAAGGCCGGAAAGGCTCCCGGGCCAGATGCGATACCGCCTGAGGCGGTCAAGCACCTGGAACGATTGGAGCCTGACTGGCTTTTGGGCCACATGAACGCATTGCTTGTCCACCAGATTTTTCCGGCTTCCTGGAAGCTCTCAAAGCTGGTGTTGATTCCCAAAACCGGGGGGAAACACCGGCCGATTTGCCTTCTTTCGTGCCTCGGAAAGTTGTACGAGAGATTGCTGAGAGCAAGAATCGAAGAGGTGATAGAGAGGTCTGGAGGGTTGTCCCCAGACCAGTATGGCTTCGTCGCGGGTAAAAGTACGACTGAGTGTGTGCTGGCGGTGTTTCGGGCCTTGGAGGGTAGCGGCAGCAAGTGGGCTGCTTTGCTTCTCTTCGACGTCAGGAACGCCTTCAACAGCATAAAGTGGTCCCACGTGATGAGCTCCTTGAGCGGACGGAATTGTCCAAAATATCTGAGGAATATCGTCGCTGACTACCTGTCGGAGCGAAAGCTCGTGGTCGAGGGTCCAGTTGTAACCGACGTTACGGCCGGGGTCCCCCAGGGGTCTGTCCTTGGTCCGACGCTGTGGAATCTGGCATATGACGGGGTCATGCGCCGCGAATATGGTGAGGGGTGTACCCCTTTCGCATTCGCGGATGACCTCGCTGTGTTGGTCACGGCCCGGGACAAGGACGAACTCCTGCATAGGGGATATATGGCCTCAAACGTCGTGAGCGACTGGATGGGCGACCATGACCTGGAACTTGCGACGGGGAAGACCGAGGCGATCGTCCTCAGAGGCCCTAGGGACAGGACGGGAGTGGTCTTTCGCTGCGCCGGGGTTGATGTGGTCCCCAAAGCCTCTGTCAGGTATTTGGGGGTGAATATCCACTCCAACGGACGGTGGGGGGAGCACGTCCGTGTGGTCGCACACAAGGCCGCTCAGAGAGTGGCTGCGCTGAGCCGGTTGATGCCCAACATCGGTGGTCCTAAACCCGAAAGGAGGAGGGTACTACATGGTGTTGTGCATTCGACCGTCCTCTATGCAGCCCCAGTCTGGTATAGGGCGATGGAAACATCGTCCTACCGAGAGTGCTTGATACGCGTGGATAGGACTAGCCTGCTACGTGTAGCATGTGCCTATAGGACTGTGTCTGCGGCGGCCCTGTGGGCGATCACGGGATGTGTTCCCCTGCACCTGATGGTACTAGAGAGGGAGCGGCTACATCGGAGTCGCCCTGACGAGGCCGAAGAGCGAGCCCACACGTTGCTCATGTGGCAGCGGGAGTGGGATGCAACGGTGGATGTTGCACAGTGGACGAAGTCCCTGATACCGAACCTTAGCAGGTGGCTGACCTGTAAGCACCGGCGTCTAGATTATTATCTGACGCAGGTGCTTACGGGACACGGTTGCTTCCGCAGCTACCTGCACAGGTTCGGGAGAGCAGCCTCTGAGGCATGCCCTTACGGGGATGGCTCGGACAGTGTGTCGCATACGCTGTTGGATTGCGTCCGTTTCACGCGGGAACGTAATCGCCTGGAACTGGAGCTGGGTCATCGCCTCGAGTCCGTGACCAGTCTTGTGGACATTATGCTCTCGGACTCGAGGCGATGGAACAGCATTCACGGTTTCGTCAGGGCGATTCTGCGGAAAAAAGAAGAAGAGGAGAGATTGCCCCCCGGGGGGGGATGAGCGTCGGCGAAAAAGTTATATATATGTATCTGTTTTATCTTATTCTTATATTTTGTTTACTTTTGTTATTTTATTTATACACATAGTTTTAGGAATTTTTATTCATTTTATCTTTACACACATCTCTTTTATTTATTTATTTACTTATTTTATTACTTTTACCTTTTACTTTAATTTTTACCCAATATATTATACAATAATTTTATTCTATTTATTTATTTATACATTTTATTTCTTTATATTATATATTTACACCTACAGATATATGTTGTGCTGTACGAATATGTATGTGTGTTGTATATGTATGTTGTATATGTGCGTGTTGTATATGTAACCTAAGAGGGGTATTGCCCAGTTAAATCTGGGCATATACCCAGAGAGTTTGAAAGAGGAATTACTTCGAGCGTGCGTGGTCTTTTCCAGAACGTCGAGTGATCCCTCCATAGTAAAGACAGGTGATATGTACCCGTCAGGGGTACACCTTATTGATACCTTGCAGACTGTGTGTTAGAGTGAGTAATTTTCTGCATAGAGGTGACATAAGTCTGGGAGGCGCCAAAGAGAGAAAAGTCCCAACAGGGTGGTCCCATTTGGCGCTCTCTGGAGAATATGGGGTGGTGGTTTTAGCTGGTAACGAGCCTGTCATTGGACCCTGTGGCTCGAGTCCCGCACTGTTCTGCGGAGCCTTCAGCTCTGCAGTTCGGACATAAAGTCTTTCCACCACTTTGAGCAAGCAAAAAAAAAAAAAAAAAAAAAAAAAAAAAAGGTTAGGTTAGGTTAGGTTAGGTTAGGTTAGGTTAGGTTAGGTTAGGTTAGGTTAGGTTAGGTTAGGTTAGGTTAGGTTAGGTTAGGTTAGGTTAGGTTAGGTTAGGTTAGGTTAGGTTAGGTTAGGTTAGGTTAGGTTAGGTTAGGTTAGGTTAGGTTAGGTTAGGTTAGGTTAGGTTAGGTTAGCTTAGGTTAGGTTAGGTTAGGTTAGGTTAGGTTAGGTTAGGTTAGGTTAGGTTAGGTTAGATTAGATTAGGTTAGGTTAGGTTAGGTTAGGTTAGGTTAGGTTAGGTTAGGTTAGATTAGGTTAGGTTAGGTTAGGTTAGGTTAGGTTAGGTTAGGTTAGGTTAGGTTAGGTTAGGTTAGGTTAGGTTAGGTTAGGTTAGGTTAGGTTAGGTTAGGTTAGGTTAGGTTAGGTTAGGTTAGGTTAGGTTAGGTTAGGTTAGGTTAGGTTAGGTTAGGTTAGGTTAGGTTAGGTTAGGTTAGGTTAGGTTAGGTTAGGTTAGGTTAGGTTCCGTGCCCTGGAGAGTTCGTGCGGTGGAGGCAGGACTTGGTTCAGCCCAAATCCACCTTTCGGCCTTTCCAGGATGGGTTAAATCCTACCCGACACGGCGCGTCCTGATGGCTGATAAGGTGTCTCCATAGGAGTTGGCCTGTCTCGCGACTCATGTCCCTTGTGGGATTGTAAGAGTGGCGAGACCGACCAAACCTTATGGATAGGCAATGAATAAGGGAGTCATATACCCCCGAATAGTTGCCCGCGGATCAAAGGGATATGACGGTGTGGGGGAGGCAGCCATGCTGATCATTGGACTCGAGGGATTACGCGCCACGCAACTCACAGCGGTTGCGGGGGGCGGGATTCGTCGTAGTCACTGCGTCCGACTCTACTGTGCGATAGAGTCGTGTATTGGGTCGCTCGGGTGCGCCCCCTAGAGGCTTGGCGAAAGCCGGCCCTCTGTGGGGCGCGCGCGAGCGACTTAGCATAGTAGAGGAATAAACCTCAATAAAAAATTCCCAACCGTATGGTGTTATGCGAACCGTGCCAAGGGGTGAAAGGCCAGAGGGTTAGATGGTCTCGAACGGTGCCCCTAGTCGGTCAGGCAACCTTCTGGGGTAACTTAGCCACCCTCACGGTAAGGGCGCACTGCCGTGGGGCGTTAGTTGTTTCGGCCCTACTCGTGGGATTAGTAATGGAAAAAAATGCTAATGTAAAGGTAGTAAGTGAGATGAAAAAGGCGGAGGAACTGGCAGCGTTTTCGAGGTCTACCAAGACCCCGAATTCGCCCAGGAAAGAATCAGCTGTAGAGGGCGCGTTCGGAGGAGCGCCCCTTGCGTTTGACCACACCTCCACTCTGGAGGTAGCTGAGGCCACTGCCCTCGATAAAGAGTGGCAGGTGGCTGGCACAAAAAAGAGAAAGAAGGCGACGAGCTCGGGGGGGGAAACAACACCTTCGCCTCCGAAGAAGAAAGCGGGACTTCGGTCCTTAGAGGAGGAAGTTAAGTCAATGAGGGAGAAGGTTGCTCGGCTTGCACGTTTAGTGCAAGCCAACGCAAACACAAAAAAGGAGATCAAGATGATCTCCAGGGAGCTGGAAAGGAGCGCTGACCGTGTTCAGCGCTCCTTGAAGGAGGAAAAGAAGAGGGAGGCTATGCCAGCCGCTGAGTCGACATTCCCCCCAAGAAAAGTGCTAGGCTGCACCGTCAGTACACAGACGGCAGCGGTGCAATGTGGGCCCTCGGTCGGCGTCCAGGTTGGCCTGGACACAGAACGGGAGGCCAAAGAGAGGGCTGCCTGCATTCGTGAACGAATGCTGGCAGCAGTTACCGGCACGGCGGAGGAGGTCATGGACCTCATCTCCGAAGACTGGCCCGAAGAGCTCTTCACGGTGTCGAGGGGGAGCGATGTCGGGCTCTATGATTCACCCGGGGACGTAGCGGTCCTTATTACTAAGGACGCTGCCGACGCGGAGGTGGTGGCGAGGCTAAGGGAGAAATACCCAGATCTGCCTGGTGCCGCCGCTCCCGCTCGCGAAGGGGGAGCCGTGGGGTCTGTCATCGCCAGGTTCGACGCCGTCGAAGAGGACGGTAGACGGGAGTGCGCCGAGAGGTGGGCCCACAAGCTCATCCCCTCGGAAAGCGATGAACCTGCGGCAGTCAGGTTTTTGAAAGTTGTTTCAATGCTTGTCTGCCGCATGGAGAAACATGGGCGCAAGAACGTGGGGCTGCATGCTCCGGCAGTTCTTGGTGCAGAGGTCACCAGGAAGCTGGTGGAGTGTGCGGCCCTGGGCAAAGACGTGACAGTTACTGTCCACGGCAACAGTGGGAAGACGGCCACGGAGGGACCGCTCCGGTCCACAAAGGGGATTGTCCTCATACACAAAGAGCAGGGTAGGTCATATGCCGATCTGCTTAAGGGGCTGTCGAATGACTTAAATGGCAAGACTGAATGTGTGGTCACTCGTGTGAGGAGAACGAGAGAGGAAGGAGTCGTCCTCGAAGTAGAGGGCGGCAGAGAGATGGCTGAGAAGGTCAGGAGAGCCATCTCCACCGGCGGCTCTGGCGCGGTCAAATCGGCCGTCGCGAAGGGCGGCAGCCGGATGAGGGAGGTTCTCCTGACCGGTCTGAATCAGATCACCACGCCGGAGGACGTGGTGAAGAGCGTAAATGAATTTGCAGGTAACAGTGTTGCCTGCGAATTAAGAGGGCTTCGGCTTTCACGTGGGGGCGGCTTCGTCACCGTGGAAGTTGAAGAGAGAGTGGCCACACGGCTGATTGAGTGTGGCAAGCTCCGGGTGGGTTTTGTTACCTGCCGAGCTAGAGAGAAAGTACAGCTCGATCGGTGCTACAGATGCCAAGCATTTGGGCATCGAAAGAGCGAATGCAAGATGGACGCGAGAAAGGGTTGTAGGAGATGCGGCAAAGATGGCCATGTCTCCTACGATTGCAAAGAAAAAGAAAAATTCTGTGTGACGTGTATGCGGGGGGGCCACTCGAGCGACAGTCGAGCGTGTCCAGTGTTTAGACGTCTGGTGGATGAGGCTAGGGGTACGTCCGTTGGGGCGGCCCGGAGACCAGCGTGACTCTCTGTTCGAGATGGCGACCACACGTCTTCCCCGACTGAGGGTCCTCCAAACCAACGTGGGCACGGCGAGATTGGCACACGATCTCGCTGTGGGCTTCGCTGCGACAGGTGAATATGACGTCCTTGTCGCGGCGGAGCCGAATCCCACGTTGGTGAGGAGCCGAGGCTGGTTTGTTGATAGCCTGGGCGGTGTCGGTGTGTTTATCCGGAACCGTCAATTGAGAGTACATGGTATCGAATCCCACTGGGGTTTCGTGAATATAAGGTTTGAGAACTTGAGTCTCCTTTGTTGCTATATCTCGCCGAATATAACAACAGAGGAATATGGAAGAAGGCTGGATGAGATAGTCGGCGTGATTATTGGTGAGAGGCCGAGAGAGGTGTTAGTGATAGGGGACCTAAACGCGAAATCGGCGGCGTGGGGATCCCCGGTCACTGATGACCGAGGGCAAATGTGGATGGACTGCCTGGGGGCCCTGGATCTGGTAGTATTAAATACTGGCCAGGAGCCCACGTTTGTGAGAGGCGGTTCTGGTACGCACATTGACGTCTCCTGTGGCTCCCACGAGGTAGCTCGGCACGTAAGTGACTGGGCGGTCTTAGCGGAGTACACTGGCACCAATCATAGGTACATCGCCTTCACGGTGGACGGCACTCCTGATAAGGATATGTCTACCCGGCGGGGGGGATGCAGGTATGATTGGAGCGTGTATAAGGGTGTTACGCAATGGGAAATAGCGATGGCTCGAGCCCTACCACCATCAGTGGAGGGACTCGAGCGTGTGGTGAAAGCCGGCTTGAGAGAGAGCAGGTACAGTACCTTGGGTGCTGACCGTCGTGTGCCTTATTGGTGGAATGACTGCATTGCCCGAATGAGGAAAGAATGCCTGGCCCTGCGTCGCAGAATGACCAGAGCAAGAGTGAGAGAGAGCGAACGAGTGTATCTGGAGTTGCTTGCCGAACACCGAGCTCGAAAGAGGGCAATGAAGGATCTTATCCGAAGGGAGAAGAAGAGATGCTGGAGGGATCTGGAGGACAAACTAAACGACGATCTCTATGGAGATGGGTACAAAATCGTCATGAAGCACTTCGATGCCTACCCTCTCTACACTATGCCACTCGCGGACAAGATGGCTCTGGTAACAGAGCTGTTTCCGTCCGGCGGCTGGCATGGGGTGGAGTGGGAGGCCGAAGATGCGGGACGGATTGTTCCCTTCTCCCTTGAGGAACTCGCTGTTGCCAGTGGGGCCCTTAAGGCCGGAAAGGCTCCCGGGCCAGATGCGATACCGCCTGAGGCGGTCAAGCACCTGGAACGATTGGAGCCTGACTGGCTTTTGGGCCACATGAACGCATTGCTTGTCCGCCAGATTTTTCCGGCTTCCTGGAAGCTCTCAAAGCTGGTGTTGATTCCCAAAACCGGGGGGAAACACCGGCCGATTTGCCTTCTTTCGTGCCTCGGAAAGTTGTACGAGAGATTGCTGAGAGCAAGAATCGAAGAGGTGATAGAGAGGTCTGGAGGGTTGTCCCCAGACCAGTATGGCTTCGTCGCGGGTAAAAGTACAACTGAGTGTGTGCTGGCGGTGTTTCGGGCCTTGGAGGGTAGCGGCAGCAAGTGGGCTGCTTTGCTTCTCTTCGACGTCAGGAACGCCTTCAACAGCATAAAGTGGTCCCACGTGATGAGCTCCTTGAGCGGACGGAATTGTCCAAAATATCTGAGGAATATCGTCGCTGACTACCTGTCGGAGCGAAAGCTCGTGGTCGAGGGTCCAGTTGTAACCGACGTTACGGCCGGGGTCCCCCAGGGGTCTGTCCTTGGTCCGACGCTGTGGAATCTGGCATATGACGGGGTCATGCGCCGCGAATATGGTGAGGGGTGTACCCCTTTCGCATTCGCGGATGACCTCGCTGTGTTGGTCACGGCCCGGGACAAGGACGAACTCCTGCATAGGGGATATATGGCCTCAAACGTCGTGAGCGACTGGATGGGCGACCATGACCTGGAACTTGCGACGGGGAAGACCGAGGCGATCGTCCTCAGAGGCCCTAGGGACAGGACGGGAGTGGTCTTTCGCTGCGCCGGGGTTGATGTGGTCCCCAAAGCCTCTGTCAGGTATTTGGGGGTGAATATCCACTCCAACGGACGGTGGGGGGAGCACGTCCGTGTGGTCGCACACAAGGCCGCTCAGAGAGTGGCTGCGCTGAGCCGGTTGATGCCCAACATCGGTGGTCCTAAACCCGAAAGGAGGAGGGTACTACATGGTGTTGTGCATTCGACCGTCCTCTATGCAGCCCCAGTCTGGTATAGGGCGATGGAAACATCGTCCTACCGAGAGTGCTTGATACGCGTGGATAGGACTAGCCTGCTACGTGTAGCATGTGCCTATAGGACTGTGTCTGCGGCGGCCCTGTGGGCGATCACGGGATGTGTTCCCCTGCACCTGATGGTACTAGAGAGGGAGCGGCTACATCGGAGTCGCCCTGACGAGGCCGAAGAGCGAGCCCACACGTTGCTCATGTGGCAGCGGGAGTGGGATGCAACGGTGGATGTTGCACAGTGGACGAAGTCCCTGATACCGAACCTTAGCAGGTGGCTGACCTGTAAGCACCGGCGTCTAGATTATTATCTGACGCAGGTGCTTACGGGACACGGTTGCTTCCGCAGCTACCTGCACAGGTTCGGGAGAGCAGCCTCTGAGGCCTGCCCTTACGGGGATGGCTCGGACAGTGTGTCGCATACGCTGTTGGATTGCGTCCGTTTCACGCGGGAACGTAATCGCCTGGAACTGGAGCTGGGTCATCGCCTCGAGTCCGTGACCAGTCTTGTGGACATTATGCTCTCGGACTCGAGGCGATGGAACAGCATTCACGGTTTCGTCAGGGCGATTCTGCGGAAAAAAGAAGAAGAGGAGAGATTGCCCCCCGGGGGGGGATGAGCGTCGGCGAAAAAGTTATATATATATATGTATCTGTTTTATCTTGTTCTTATATTTTGTTTACTTTTGTTATTTTATTTATACACATAGTTTTAGGAATTTTTATTCATTTTATCTTTACACACATCTCTTTTATTTATTTATTTACTTATTTTATTACTTTTACCTTTTACTTTAATTTTTTACCCAATATATTATACAATAATTTTATTCTATTTATTTATTTATACATTTTATTTCTTTATATTATATATTTACACCTACAGATATATGTTGTGCTGTACGAATATGTATGTGTGTTGTATATGTATGTTGTATATGTGCGTGTTGTATATGTAACCTAAGAGGGGTATTGCCCAGTTAAATCTGGGCATATACCCAGAGAGTTTGAAAGAGGAATTACTTCGAGCGTGCGTGGTCTTTTCCAGAACGTCGAGTGATCCCTCCATAGTAAAGACAGGTGATATGTACCCGTCAGGGGTACACCTTATTGATACCTTGCAGACTGTGTGTTAGAGTGAGTAATTTTCTGCATAGAGGTGACATAAGTCTGGGAGGCGCCAAAGAGAGAAAAGTCCCAACAGGGTGGTCCCATTTGGCGTTCTCTGGAGAATATGGGGTGGTGGTTTTAGCTGGTAACGAGCCTGTCATTGGACCCTGTGGCTCGAGTCCCGCACTGTTCTGCGGAGCCTTCAGCTCTGCAGTTCGGACATAAAGTCTTTCCACCACTTTGAGCAAGCAAAAAAAAAAAAAAAAAAAAAAGGTTAGGTTAGGTTAGGTTAGGTTAGGTTAGGTTAGGTTAGGTTAGGTTAGGTTAGGTTAGGTTAGGTTAGGTTAGGTTAGGTTAGGTTAGGTTAGGTTAGGTTAGGTTAGGTTAGGTTAGGTTAGGTTAGGTTAGGTTAGGTTAGGTTAGGTTAGGTTAGGTTAGGTTAGGTTAGGTTAGGTTAGGTTAGGTTAGGTTAGGTTAGGTTAGGTTAGGTTAGGTTAGGTTAGGTTAGGTTAGGTTAGGTTAGGTTAGGTTAGGTTAGGTTAGGTTAGGTTAGGTTAGGTTAGGTTAGGTTAGGTTAGGTTAGGTTAGGTTAGGTTAGGTTAGGTTAGGTTAGGTTAGGTTAGGTTAGGTTAGGTTAGGTTAGGTTAGGTTAGGTTAGGTTAGGTTAGGTTAGGTTAGGTTAGGTTAGGTTAGGTTAGGTTAGGTTAGGTTAGGTTAGGTTAGGTTAGGTTAGGTTAGGTTAGGTTAGGTTAGGTTAGGTTAGGTTAGGTTAGGTTAGGTTAGGTTAGGTTAGGTTAGGTTAGGTTAGGTTAGGTTAGGTTAGTGTCGTCTCCGGTGTAATTAATAAACGTATGAAAATCGTGTTAGCAACTTGGTGCAAGTTTCCATGTTTATTAATCTGTCCAACTATTGCGCAATATGGTGTTATATTGCGTAGTTGGCCGGTACGCTCTTATTGTGGCATTATCTTGAAGAGACAATGCCATTTTGGTTTTATTAGGTGGTTGAAATAAAACACATTCTTTCTAAGAAGAAAAAAACTCAGCTTCAGACTCTTAGAAAGAAACAGAGCCCTTCGAGCAAAGTGCTCTAGGGAGCTACCCTACACGGGTAAAACCATGAGTTAGACACTACTTCACTACTTGTCACAACTGACTCGAGATCCGAAAATGTCCCATATTTAAAGATAAATTAACTTTTATATGAAACTTTTTCATTTCTCAACCAATTAAATTTAATTATATGTTCCAGAAGGAAGGGCGATGCACATCGAGATGCGTGATTGGTGGCATCTGATGACATCCCCCCTGCTTTGGAGACTCTGAGGCTGATAAAAAAAGATGATTTTTATTAAAAACTTAAAAAAACAATTTTTTTTACAAATCACATATAGGAAAGAAAAAAAAATGCATAAAATATATCAAATATAACATGAAATATATCAAAATGAATATGTCTATATTGTCAAGTCTACTTACAGTCCTCTAACACTCGCGTACACTCGCGTAGCGCGCACTTACACTGCACAAAAACACTCACAGGCGGTGGTCGGTGTCGTGGACAGCATCTGCAGGTCCATCCTCGACGACGTGCTCCTCTACGCGACGACGTGCTCCTCTACGGCGGCTTCGTCCTCTCTAGCTGTACATTTCCCATCTGCATGTCGCCGGTGTGTCGCAGGCGAGTTTGCCTGACATCTCGGAGTCGTGGTAGAGTTCGTTGAAGGTTGGGCGCCATGTCGTCTCCGGTGTAATTAATAAACGTACGAAAAACTGATTGCAACTTGGTGCAAGTTTCCATGTTTATTAATTTGTCCAACTATTGCGCAATATGGTGTAATATTGCGTAGTTGGCCGGTACGCTCTTATTGTGGCATTATCTTGAAGAGACAATGCCATTGTGGTTTTATTAGGTGGTGGAAATAAAACACATTCTTTCTAAGCTCAGCTTCAGAGTCTTAGAAAGAAACAGAGCCCTTCGAGCAAAGTGCTCTAGGGAGCTACCCTACACGGGTAAAACACACACTGTACACTGTACTGACTTGACTCTACTTGACTCTCTCGAGATCCGAAAATGTCCCATATTTAAAGATAAATTAACTTTTATATGAAACTTTTTCATTTCTCGACCAATTAGATTTAATTATTTGTTCCAGAAGGAAGGGCGAAGCACATCGAGATGCGTGATTGGTGGCATCTGATGACATCCCCCCTGCTTTGGAGACTCTGAGGCTAATAAAAAAAGATGATTTTATTAAAAAACTTAAGAAAACAATTTTTTTTTTTTACAAATCACATGTAGAAAAGAAAAAAAATGCATAAAATATATCAAATATAACATGAAATATATCAAAATGAATATGTCTGTATTGTCAAATTACTTACAAGTCCTCTAACACACACTACACTCGCGTACACTCGCGTAGCGCGCACTTACACTGCACAAAAACACTCACAGACGGTGATCGGTGTTGTGGACAGCATCTGCAGGTCCATCCTCGACGACGTGCTCTCATTCTACGGCGGCTTCGTCCTCTCTAGCTGTACATTTCCCCTCTGCATGTCGCCGGTGTGTCGTAGGCGAGTTTGCCTGGGCCTCCGTGGTGCTCTGGACCACATAATGGTAGGGCAGGCAGTGACTGGCTACTGCGGAGACATCCATTGCATCAGGTACTTAGCATCAAGTAGGCTGGCTCGTCGGAGATGCGGCACATCGACGGTTTCAGGGCTGCAGAAGGTGGATATCGGCATGTTAGTTTGGTGTACTAACATCCGATGCTTCTCCCCGCTGTTTTCTTGAGTGGTTTTGATGCAGGCATCGTGTTGGAACTGTTTGCGATTTTCGATCGCGGAGCATGAGAACTCTAACATCTCGGAGTCGTGGTAGAGTTCGTTGAAGGTTGGGCGCCATGTCGTCTCCGGTGTAATTAATAAACGTATGAAAATCGTGTTAGCAACTTGGTGCAAGTTTCCATGTTTATTAATCTGTCCAACTATTGCGCAATATGGTGTTATATTGCGTAGTTGGCCGGTACGCTCTTATTGTGGCATTATCTTGAAGAGACAATGCCATTTTGGTTTTATTAGGTGGTTGAAATAAAACACATTCTTTCTAAGAAGAAAAAAACTCAGCTTCAGACTCTTAGAAAGAAACAGAGCCCTTCGAGCAAAGTGCTCTAGGGAGCTACCCTACACGGGTAAAACCATGAGTTAGACCCTACTTCACTACTTGTCACAACTGACTCGAGATCCGAAAATGTCCCATATTTAAAGATAAATTAACTTTTATATGAAACTTTTTCATTTCTCAACCAATTAAATTTAATTATATGTTCCAGAAGGAAGGGCGATGCACATCGAGATGCGTGATTGGTGGCATCTGATGACATTAGGTTAGGTTAGGTTAGGTTAGGTTAGGTTAGGTTAGGTTAGGTTAGGTTAGGTTAGGTTAGGTTAGGTTAGGTTAGGTTAGGTTAGGTTAGGTTAGGTTAGGTTAGGTTAGGTTAGGTTAGGTTAGGTTAGGTTAGGTTAGGTTAGGTTAGGTTAGGTTAGGTTAGGTTAGGTTAGGTTAGGTTAGGTTAGGTTAGGTTAGGTTAGGTTAGGTTAGGTTAGGTTAGGTTAGGTTAGGTTAGGTTAGGTTAGGTTAGGTTAGGTTAGGTTAGGTTAGGTTAGGTTAGGTTAGGTTAGGTTAGGTTAGGTTAGGTTAGGTTAGGTTAGGTTAGGTTAGGTTAGGTTAGGTTAGGTTAGGTTAGGTTAGGTTAGGTTAGGTTAGGTTAGGTTAGGTTAGGTTAGGTTAGGTTAGGTTAGGTTAGGTTAGGTTAGGTTAGGTTAGGTTAGGTTAGGTTAGGTTAGGTTAGGTTAGGTTAGGTTAGGTTAGGTTAGGTTAGGTTAGGTTAGGTTAGGTTAGGTTAGGTTAGGTTAGGTTAGGTTAGGTTAGGTTAGGTTAGGTTAGGTTAGGTTAGGTTAGGTTAGGTTAGGTTAGGTTAGGTTAGGTTAGGTTAGGTTAGGTTAGGTTAGGTTAGGTTAGGTTAGGTTAGGTTAGGTTAGGTTAGGTTAGGTTAGGTTAGGTTAGGTTAGGTTAGGTTAGGTTAGGTTAGGTTAGGTTAGGTTAGGTTAGGTTAGGTTAGGTTAGGTTAGGTTAGGTTAGGTTAGGTTAGGTTAGGTTTCCCCGTGTGGGGTACGGGCCTCTTAAGTAGAATATCCCCACAGTGATCCTCCTGCTTGTCGTAAAAGCCGACTAAACGGAGAGGCGGGCATTTTCTTGTCCTGTCGCGGTCGCTAAATTTTGTAAAGCGGGCGCGAGGGGGCAGGCTTATGACTGCTAAGGGAGGTGGGCGTGGTTGGGGACCGGAGTTGGTACGCCCTGCCCCCACCTACGGTCACCTCCCCAAGATGAGAGCAGCCAATTCCAGCTGCTCTGCCATATACCGTCATAGGAGAGGCGGCTGTGTCGGTCATCTAGTTACACTCATTCGTGCTGGTCTTACTGGCATGCATGCGTGCGACTACCGCTGGGAGGAGTAAACCTCATGAAAAAATCCGCAATCTTAAGGTGTTAAGCGACCCGTGCCTATGGGATGAATGGCCTAGCGTCAGATGGTCTCGAACGGAGCCCTCGGGGAGAATGGCATCTTCTCGTTGTATGGTAGCCTTAGCGAGGTAAGGGCGCACTGCCTCGCTGGACGGATATTTCGGCCCTATTCGTGGGAATTAGATGGAATTAGACAAAACAAAAAACAAAACAAAAGATGTTGAAGGAGCGAAAGGTGAGGGCTCGGGAGTGTTCGCTCGGTCTGAGAAGATCGGGCGAACGCCCCCGCGGCCCAAGCGCGTATGCGGTGGGGGTGCTGCGGGTGAGACCTGCAAAACTCCCGTTGGCATGGTAGGGGTCAGAGTGGAGACGGTAAGAGGGGAGATAAGACCGAGTTCTGGGTCCGAAAGTTCTCCAGAGCCGGTCGATTTAGACGACGCAGGCAATAGTTCGGACTGGTCCCAGGTGAGGGGCAAGAGAAAGAGGAGAGCGGAGTCGCCAAAATCGCCGGAGCATCCTCCTGTCAATCTCAATAGGGTTGAGAGGGAGATGTCCCGGTTGAAGGTAGAGTTGGAAAAGGTGTTGAGGTTGACGCAAGTCAACGTCAACACCAAGGTGGAAATCAAGTCCGGTGTGAAAAAGATGAACACCCTGTTCTGCGGGTTGGAGAGGGAGATATCCCGTGCCGGGAATCTCATCTCTTTGGCCAGAGAACAAGGGCATAGTGAAAGAGAGGTAGCAAGGAAGTGTGTGAGTTCGACGGGGACGCAGACGGACGCGTCTCTTGTCGGATGTGCTAAAAGGAATGCAGGTGTGCAGGCTACAATATCTGATGACCTGCAGATGAATGAGAATAGAGCGAACGAAATTCGAAAGAGTTGGGATGAGTGTAAGGGGACTGATGAGATCATGGATCTAGTCAGTCAAGAATGGCCGGAGGGAATCTTTGAGAGAACAAGTATGTGTGAGGGTAGTCTCCTTGAATCCGCTGGTGATGTGGCCGTTGTAATAACCGCGGACACGGCAGATGCCGCCATGATCGGCAAGCTTCGGGAGAGATACCCGCAGCTGCCGGGAGTGCCGGTAATTGGCGACGCCAGCGGAGGAGTAGGAACAATGTTCTCGAGGGTGGGAGTATTGAAAGAGGATGGGCAAGAGGTGTGCACGGAAAAGTGCATATACAAGCTCATCGTTGGAAAGGGAGAGGAGCCTATGGCAGTGAAGTTCCTGTCGGTATGTAAGTTGCTGGGGGAGAAAATGGAAAAGTGTGGTAGAACGAGTGTTGGACTTGCCGCTCCGGCAGCTCTGGGAACTGAGGTGTCCAGAAAGCTTGCGGAGTGGGCGTTCAAAGACAGGAATTTCAAGGTCGTAGTGTTTGGAAAGAGTGGTAAAGAGGCGAGAGTGATGAAGCCCAAGGTGAAAAATGGAGTGGTAATTGTAGAGAAGACGAAGGACAGAACGTATGCCGAACTTCTACAGGGGCTCAGGACGGGCCTGTGTGAAAGGAGTGATATTGTTATCAAGAGAGTGCGTAAAACAAAAGAGCAAGGGGTAGTCCTTGAGCTGGAGGGTGGTAGTGAGGCGGTAGAAAGAGTCAGAGAGGTCGTCGGCTCGATGCCCTCCTGCGTTGCGAAAGTAACGACTAGGGGTGGTACAGCGAGGAGAAAACTTCTCTTGATAGGTATGGATGCGGTAACGACAGCCAAGGACGTCGCTGACGCAATCCAGAGTGGTGCTGGCAGCAATGCGTCATGCGAAGTTCTAGGGATTAGGCCTTCACGAAATGGCTTAAACGCCACTGTGGAGGTCGATGAAAATGTTGCCAATGTGTTGTTGAAAAAGGATCGATTGAAGGTTGGCTTTGTAGCATGCCTTGTAAGGGAGAAAGTGCCTATCCTGCGATGCTATAGGTGTCAAGCCTATGGGCATACCAGGAACGAATGTAAGGAAGAAGAGCGCAAGGGATGCTGGGGATGTGGCCAAGAAGGGCACATTCTCAGGGAATGCACGGCTAAGATAAAGTGTTGCATGAACTGCAATGTAAAGGGTCACTTGAGTGGGTCGAGAGACTGCCCTAAGTTCAGATATCTGGTCGACGAAGCCAGACGTTGCTCCGGGAGTGGGGCCTAAAGAGGCGCGTATCCTCCTCTCGACATGGCAACTAACTGCAGTGCTGAGCTGAGGATTCTCCAGACCAATGTGGGCAGGGCGAGACTATCACACGATCTCGCCCTGGCTTCCGCCGCTGAGGGGAGATATGATCTGCTCGTGGCGGCGGAACCGAACCCCACGTTGGTCAGGAATCGGGGCTGGTTTGTGGATGATGCTGGTGTCGTCGGTGTGCATATCTGTAATCGCAAATTAAGGGTGTATGGGATTGACGCTCATATGGGCTATATATCAGTGAGAATGGAGAGATTGAATCTGGTCTGCTGCTATATTTCACCGAATATAGTGGTAGGTGAGTATGAGAATAGGTTAAATGCAATTATGGAAGAGGTGAGGCGACTGGGTAACGAGTGCGTGGTGCTCGGCGACTTCAACGCAAAATCTGCTGTATGGGGCTCGCCGATCACTGACACTCGGGGTCAAATGTTAATGGAATGGATCGGGGCACTAGATCTAGTGGTTTTAAACACAGGTTTGGAGCCAACTTTTGTAAGAGGCGATTCCAGATCGTACATCGACGTCACCCTCGCTACGCAGGGAACCGCCCGATGTGTCAAGGACTGGGCAGTACTGACGGAGTATACCGGCACGGATCACCAATTCATCGGCTTTTCGATTGGCAAGACGGGGGACGTTGGGGGTAGACCCAAACCTTGCCTGCCGAGATGCCGGAGATATCAGGTGGACTGGGGTGTATATGATGAGAGTATTAGATGGGAGGTACATGGGGCTCGACGTCTTACACCTTCGGTGGAAGGCCTCGAGCAGGTTATGAAAGCCGCGATGCATATGAGTGAAATTAGGACTGAGCGTACGGGTAGAATGCCTTACTGGTGGAGTGTTGAGATAGAGCAACTGAGAAAAGAGTGCGTGGCCCTTCGCCGGCACTTGACAAGGGCGAGAATACGTCGGAGCGCGGAAGAGGTAGAACGTGTGGATACGTCGTACCGTGCGAGGAAGAAGGAGTTGAATAGGAGGATCCGAGCCGAGAAGAAAAGGCACTGGAGGGTACTGTGTGACAAGCTGGACGAGGACATCTGGGGTGAAGGGTATAAGATCGCAATGAAGCATCTCGACGCCTGTGCTCCGTATGACATGCCATTGGACCGGAAGCTGGAAATAGTCACCGAACTGTTTCCACAAGGACGGTGGCATGGTGTGCGGAGAGACGTCGAGGCTGAGTGTGGGATTCCCTTTACTTTGGATGAACTAGCTGTGGCTGTGAGTTCCCTTAAGTCTGGTAGGGCTCCCGGTCTAGATAGTGTCCCACCTGAGGCGGTTATACGTCTGGGGCGTTTGGAGCCCACGTGGCTTCTGGAGCACATGAATGCTCTTCTTGCCGCGCAGTCTTTTCCGGATCCCTGGAAAATCTCGAGGCTCGTGCTCCTGCCTAAATTCAAGGCAGGAAAATATCGTCCTATTTGCCTTCTTCCTTGTATCGGAAAGCTGTATGAGAGAATGCTACGTTCGCGTATCGAAGAGGTGATTGTGATGTCTGGAGGCCTGTCTCCGAGACAATATGGTTTCTGCCAGGGTAAAAGTACAGTGGATGCGGTGACCGATGTGCTCCGGGCGGCACGGGGAGTTGGGGCTGATCATCGATGGGTCGTCCTGATTCTCTTTGACGTCCGAAATGCGTTTAATACATTGCAGTGGGGTCACGTAATGGGCTCTTTGGAAGCAAGGAACTGTCCTGGGTATCTGAGGAATGTGGTCGCTGATTACCTTTCCGAGAGAAAGATTGTGGTGGAAAATGGTGTGATGGTGGATGTAACGGCTGGGGTCCCGCAGGGCTCCGTCCTGGGTCCGACGTTGTGGAACCTAGCATACGACGGGGTCTTAAACTGCGAATATGGGGAGGGTGTGACCCCCTTCGCATTCGCGGACGACCTTGCTATGCTGGTAGCGGCACGGGACAGGGAGGAACTCTTGCTTCGGATTACGCGTGCGTGTGTACTAGTTGAGGATTGGATGAGTGAGCATGGTCTTTCTCTCGCGGAGGATAAGACGGAGGCTGTAGTACTCAGAGGCTATAGAAAGAGAGATAGGGTGGAATTCGAGTGCGCAGGAGCGAGAGTGGCGCCCAAAAAGTACGTTAAGTATTTGGGAGTTACTCTCCACCAGTGTGGGAGTTGGGGGGAACATCTGAGGGGGGTGACCCGCAGAGCTATTCAGAGAATGGCTGCGCTGGGGAGGATAATGCCTAATATCGGTGGTCCTAAATCCGAAAGGAGAAGGGCGCTCCACGGTGTTGTGCAGTCCGTCGTCCTCTACGCGGCCCCAGTTTGGAGTGAGGCGGTAGAAATACCAACTTACAAGAGGCTCATGGTACGCGTGGACAGAACTAGTCTGCTTCGGGTAGCATGTGCCTACAGAACTGTGTCAGCTGCCGCTCTGTGGGTTATCACCGGCTGTGTTCCTCTACATGTACTAGTAGGTGAAAGGGCAAGGATTCACAGCCGTAGGGGGCGGAACATTGGAGAGCGAGAAATGAATGAGATAAGACTGGCCGAGAGATTAGTCTCAATTGGTCAGTGGCAACTGGAGTGGGAGGCAACACGTGATGTGGCGGAGTGGACGAAGTCACTAATCCCGAACCTTCGAAGCTGGGTGGACTGTGGGCATAGGCATCTGGATTATTATCTAACGCAAATGCTCACAGGCCATGGCTGCTTCCGCAGCTACCTTTTCAGGTTTAGGAGGGCTCAGTCCGATCAGTGCCTTTACTGTGGTTTTTCGGATACTGTGACACACACGATGTTGGAATGTGAGCGTTGGGCGGATGAAAGAGATAAGTTTGTAAGAGAGTGTAACTGCAGAATGTTTGATTCCGTGAGAGAAATGGTGGAGAAAATGATGACGGATGAGTGGTGGTGGACACGGATCCACAAATTTATCAGGGAGCTGCTCTCCTCAAAAGAACGAGAGGAGAGGGAACTCGCAACAGACTTCTAAACCAAGCGAGTAGCAACTTGGTGGGGTTCGGACTGTCGCAGGCCGAAATAAGAGTATATGGGAGACAGACGACGCGAGAGAGATGGCAGCCTCGCTAAGGCAGGGGTTGAAAGTCCTTGGTGGTTCGTGTGGATGTAGTTTCCTTAATGAATGTGTCGGAGAAAGAATGGGAATCGGGCGATAGCAGGGCATCAGGAGAGATGTTTGCCTTAACCGGCCCTTCCATCCTGATGTCTGGTGTGACAGAGGAGAGGTTTTTAGTTGGACGCCGACCGTCTCGGAGTGGTGACGGAGAGAGATGTCAAAGGTCTAAATTCCTGGGGCATCTCTCCCTGGCACGGCTACGATAGGGTACTAGGAACCCAACACTACCTGTGTGAGGCACAGGTGTCTGTATGCAGATTTTCCTCCTTCTCTTTAAAGATGTAAAAAAAAAAAAAAAAAAAAAAAAGGTTAGGTTAGGTTAGGTTAGGTTAGGTTAGGTTAGGTTAGGTTAGGTTAGGTTAGGTTAGGTTAGGTTAGGTTAGGTTAGGTTAGGTTAGGTTAGGTTAGGTTAGGTTAGGTTAGGTTAGGTTAGGTTAGGTTAGGTTAGGTTAGGTTAGGTTAGGTTAGGTTAGGTTAGGTTAGGTTAGGTTAGGTTAGGTTAGGTTAGGTTAGGTTAGGTTAGGTTAGGTTAGGTTAGGTTAGGTTAGGTTAGGTTAGGTTAGGTTAGGTTAGGTTAGGTTAGGTTAGGTTAGGTTAGGTTAGGTTAGGTTAGGTTAGGTTAGGTTAGGTTAGGTTAGGTTAGGTTAGGTTAGGTTAGGTTAGGTTAGGTTAGGTTAGGTTAGGTTAGGTTAGGTTAGGTTAGGTTAGGTTAGGTTAGGTTAGGTTAGGTTAGGTTAGGTTAGGTTAGGTTAGGTTAGGTTAGGTTAGGTTAGGTTAGGTTAGGTTAGGTTAGGTTAGGTTAGGTTAGGTTAGGTTAGGTTAGGTTAGGTTAGGTTAGGTTAGGTTAGGTTAGGTTAGGTTAGGTTAGGTTAGGTTAGGTTAGGTTAGGTTAGGTTAGGTTAGGTTAGGTTAGGTTAGGTTAGGTTAGGTTAGGTTAGGTTAGGTTAGGTTAGGTTAGGTTAGGTTAGGTTAGGTTAGGTTAGGTTAGGTTAGGTTAGGTTAGGTTAGGTTAGGTTAGGTTAGGTTAGGTTAGGTTAGGTTAGGTTAGGTTAGGTTAGGTTAGGTTAGGTTAGGTTAGGTTAGGTTAGGTTAGGTTAGGTTAGGTTAGGTTAGGTTAGGTTAGGTTAGGTTAGGTTAGGTTAGGTTAGGTTAGGTTAGGTTAGGTTAGGTTAGGTTAGGTTAGGTTAGGTTAGGTTAGGTTAGGTTAGGTTAGGTTAGGTTAGGTTAGGTTAGGTTAGGTTAGGTTAGGTTAGGTTAGGTTAGGTTAGGTTAGGTTAGGTTAGGTTAGGTTAGGTTAGGTTAGGTTAGGTTAGGTTAGGTTAGGTTAGGTTAGGTTAGGTTAGGTTAGGTTAGGTTAGGTTAGGTTAGGTTAGGTTAGGTTAGGTTAGGTTAGGTTAGGTTAGGTTAGGTTAGGTTAGGTTAGGTTAGGTTAGGTTAGGTTAGGTTAGGTTAGGTTAGGTTAGGTTAGGTTAGGTTAGGTTAGGTTAGGTTAGGTTAGGTTAGGTTAGGTTAGGTTAGGTTAGGTTAGGTTAGGTTAGGTTAGGTTAGGTTAGGTTAGGTTAGGTTAGGTTAGGTTAGGTTAGGTTAGGTTAGGTTAGGTTAGGTTAGGTTAGGTTAGGTTAGGTTAGGTTAGGTTAGGTTAGGTTAGGTTAGGTTAGGTTAGGTTAGGTTAGGTTAGGTTAGGTTAGGTTAGGTTAGGTTAGGTTAGGTTAGGTTAGGTTAGGTTAGGTTAGGTTAGGTTAGGTTAGGTTAGGTTAGGTTAGGTTAGGTTAGGTTAGGTTAGGTTAGGTTAGGTTAGGTTAGGTTAGCTCAGATTTTTTTAATTTTTTTTTTTTTTCTTTTTTTCTTTTTTTTTTATTTTTTTTTTATTTTTTTTTTACTTTTTTTCTTTTTTTTTATTTTAAATTTTTTTTTGTTTTTTTTCTCTTTTTTAGGTTTTTAGGTTAAGGTTTAGGTTAGGTTTTTTAGGTTTCGGTTAGGTTAGGTTTTTTTCTTTTTTAGGTTTTTTTCTTTTTTTTTAAGTTTAGGTTAGGTTAGGTTTTTTAGGTTTAGGTTTTTGTTAGGTTTAGGTTTTTTAGGTTTAGGTTTAAGTTAGGTTAGGTTAGGTTTTTTTTGTTTTTTAAAGTTTATTAGGTTTTTTTTTTCTTTTTTTAGGTTAGGTTAGGTTTTTTTTTTTTATTTTTTTTTTTCTTTTTTTAGTTTAAGTTAGGTTAGGTTAGGTTACGTTGCTTTTTTAGATTTAGGTTTTTTTGGGTTTAGGTTTTTTTTTAAGTTTAGGTTTTTTTAGGTTTAGGTTTAAGTTTGGTTAGGTTAGGTTACGTTGTTTTTTCAGGTTTAGGTTTTTTCTAGGTTTAGTTTTTTTTTAAGTTTAGGTTTTTTAGGTTTAGGTTTAAGTTAGGTTAGGTTAGGTTTTTTTTGTTTTTTTAAGTTTTTTAGGTTTTTTTTCTTTTTTTAGGTTTTTTAGGTTTAGGTTTAAGTTAGGTTAGGTTAGGTTTTTTTTGTTTTTTAAAGTTTATTAGGTTTTTTTTTTCTTTTTTTAGGTTAGGTTAGGTTTTTTTCTTTTTTTTTTTTTTTCTTTTTTTAGTTTAAGTTAGGTTAGGTTAGGTTACGTTGTTTTTTAGATTTAGGTTTTTTTGGGTTTAGGTTTTTTTAGGTTTAGGTTTAAGTTTGGTTAGGTTAGGTTACGTTGTTTTTTCAGGTTTAGGTTTTTTCTAGGTTCAGTTTTTTTTTTAAGTTTAGGTTTTTTTAGGTTTAGGTTTAAGTTAGGTTAGGTTAGGTTTTTTTTGTTGTTTTAAGTTTTTTAGGTTTTTTTTTCTTTTTTAGGTTTTTTAGGTTTAGGTTAGGTTAGGTTTTTTTTCTTTTTTTTAGGTTTTTTTTCCTTTTTTTTTTAGGTTAGATTAGGTTAGGTTAGGTTTGTTTTAGGTTTAGATTTTTTTCAGGTTTAGGTTTTTTTAGGTTTAGGTTTGTTAGCTTAGGTTAGGTTTTTTTTTCTGTTTTTTAGGTTTATTAGGTTTTTTTTCTTTTTTTAATTTAAGTTAGGTTAGGTTAGGTTACGTAGTTTTTTTAAGTTTAGGTTTTTTTAGGTTTAGGTTTAAGTTAGGTTAGGTTAGGTTTTTAGGTTTAGGTTTTTTTTAGGTTTAGGTTTTTTAGGTTTAGGTTTAAGTTAGGTTAGGTTAGGTTGTTTCTGTTTTTTAAAGTTTATTAGGTTTTTTTTTTCTTTTTTTAGGTTAGGTTAGGTTTTTTCTTGTTTTTTTTTCTTTTTTTAGTTTAAGTTAGGTTAGGTTAGGTTACGTTGTTTTTTTAGGTTTAGGTTTTTTTAGGTTTATTTTTTTTTTGTTTAGGTTTTTTGGGTTTAGGTTTAAGTTAGGTTAGGTTAGGTTTTTTTTGTTTTTTTTTAAGTTTTTAGGTTTTGTTTGTTTTTTTAGGTTTTTTTAGGTTTAGGTTAGGTTAGGTTTTTTTTCTTTTTTTAGTTTAAATTAGGTTAGGTTACGTAGTTTATTTTGGGTTTAGGTTTTTTAGGTTTAGGTTTGTTAGGTTAGGTTAAGTTTTTTCTTTTTTAGGTTTATTAGGTTTTTTCTTTTTTTAGGTTTAGGTTAGGTTAGGTTTTTTTCTTTTTTTAGGTTTTTTTTTTCTTTTTTTTTAGGTTAGATTAGGTTAGGTTAGGTTTGTTTTAGGTTTAGATTTTTTCAGGTTTAGGTTTTTTTAGGTTTAGGTTTGTTAGGTTAGGTTAGGTTTTTTTTTCTGTTTTTTTAGGTTTATTAGGTTTTTTTTTCTTTTTTTAGTTTAAGTTAGGTTAGGTTAGATTACGTAGTTTTTTTAAGTTTAGGTTTTTTTAGGTTTAGGTTTAGGTTTAAGTTAAGTTAGGTTAGGTTAGGTTTTTTTTCTTTTTTTAAGTTTATTTTTTTTGTTTTTTTGGGTTTTTTAGGTTTGGGTTAGGTTAGGTTTTTTTCTTGTTTTTTTCTTTTTTTAGGTTTTTTTAGGTTTAGGTTAGGTTAGGTTAGGTTTTTCTTCTTGTTTTTTTTTTTCATTTTTTAATTCAAGTTAGGTTAGGTTAGGTTACGTAGTTTTTTTTAAGTTTAGGTTTTTTAAGGTTTAGGTTTAGGTTTAAAGTAGGTTAGGTTTGTTTTTTTTTCTTTTTTTTTAAGTTTATTTTTCATTTTTTTTTTGGGTTTTTTTAGGTTTAGGTTAGGTTAGGTTTTTTTCTTGTTTTTTTTTCTTTTTTTAGGTTTTTTTAGGTTTAGGTTAGGTTAGGTTAGGTTTTTCTTTTTGTTTTTTTTTCATTTTTTAGTTCAAGTTAGGTTAGGTTAGGTTACGTAGTTTTTTTATGTTTAGGTTTTTTTAGGTTTATTTTTAGGTTTAAGTTAGGTTAGGTTAGGTTTTTGTTCTTTTTTTAAGTTTATTTTTTTTTGTTTTTTTGGGTTTTTTTTTGGTTTAGCTTAGGTTTTTTTTTCTTTTTTTAGGTTTTTTTTAGGTTTAGGTTAGGTTAGGTTAGGTTTTTCTTCTTGTTTTTTTTTTTCATTTTTTAGTTTAAGTTAGGTTAGGTTAGGTTACGTAGCTTTTTTAAGGTTTAGGTTTAGGTTAGGTTTTTTTTTCTTTTTTTGTTTTTTTGGCTTTTTTTTCTTGTTTTTTTTTCTTTTTTTTTTAGTTTAGGTTAGGTTAGGTTAAGATTCCTTTTAGATTTAGGTTTTTTTAGGTTTAGGTTTTTGTAGGTTTAGGTTTAAGTTAGGTTAGGTTAGGTTAGGTTTTTTCTTAGTGTTTGTTATTTTTTTTGTTTTTTTTAGGTTTTTTTAGGTTTAGGTTAGGTTAGGTTATGTTTTTTTGCTTGTTTTTTTTATTTTTTAGTTTAAGTTAGATTAGGTTACGGAGCTTTTTTTAGGTTTAGGTTTAGGTTAGTATTTTTTTCTTTTTTTTTGTATTGCCTTTTTTAGGTTTTTTTAGGTTTAGGTTAGGTTAGGTTAGGTTTTTTTTTTCATTTTTTAGTTTGTTGTTAGGTTAGGTTACGTAGTTTATTTATGTTTAGGTTTTTTTAGGTTTAGGTTTAGGTTAGGTTAGGTTATTTTTTTTTAAGTTTATTATTTTTTTTGTTTTTTTAGGTTTTTTTAGGTTTAGGTTAGGTTTTTTATTGTTTTTTATTTCATTTTTTAGTTTAAGTTAGGTTAGGTTACGTAGTTTATTTATGTTTAGGTTTTTTTAGGTTTATTTTTAGGTTAGGTTAGGTTTTTTTTTTTTTCTTTTTTTCAAGTTTATTATTTTTTTTGTTTTGTTTAGGTTTTTTTAGGTTTAGGTTAAGTTGGATGTTTTTTTATTTTTTCTTTTTTTATTTTTTAGTTTTAATTTAGGTTAGGTTAGGTTAGGTTTTTTTTGTTTACGTTAGGTTTTTTTAGGTTTAGGTTAGGTTAGGTTGGTTTTTAGGTTGAGATTAGGTTTTTTTTCTTTTTTTTGTGTTTAGGTTAGGTTAGGTTAGGTTTTTTTTATTTTTTTAATTTTTTTAGGTTTAGGTTAGGTTATTTTTTTAGGTTTAGGTTAGGTTAAATTAGGTTTTTGTTTTTTTTTTTTCTTTTTTTTTAAGTTTTAGTTTAGGTTAGGTTGGGTTGGTTTTTTTTTGTTTAGGTTAGTTTAGGTTTGGTTTTTTCTTATTTTTTGGTTTAGGATAGGTTAGGTTTTGAAGCAAATAAATTATTTATATCAGATTATTTTCAATTATATGTTTGTTTTTGTAATTGAGACGTTATTTATTAACAATATAAAAAAAAGTTTCGTAAAAAAGTCAATTATTTTTGATGAGGAATTAAAATATACAATAAAAAATAAGGGTTGTCTGTTACAATTTCAAAGTTGCACCCCATTTCACCCCTAGGGGTGGGGGTGGAAAATAGTTTTTTATGGCATTCGATAGATTTTTAAACAGTATTTAATACGTGTTTTTTGGATTATTATTGTGAAGTGTATTTCTCCAGATTTCAAACCCTATTCGAAATTTTCCTATGGTAACACGATAAATCTTTTATTTTCGATTATAGCTCCGTTTATCAAGTGTTTGAAAAAATTTTTTGTGTGAATTTACTTATTTTTTATGAGGAAATATAATCTGTAACAAAAATAACAGGTTCCCATTTAAAATTTCAAAGTTGCAGCCTCTCTCACACCCAGGGAATGATGGTGGGTGGTAGTTTTTGATGTCTTTCGATAGTTTTAAATATTATTACACTAGTGTATTCTTGGTTTTTTCATTTGGAAGTGTATTGCTCGAAATATCAAACCCTATTCATAATTTTTAAAGTCTAATGCCGACCACATGCAGCAAATACCGGTTTTAAAAAGTAATTCTTAAACACTGGGAGCACTTGAAGAACTGACGAGCAGTGGTGATAAATTGACGCCAATATCAGACGATTTACAGATTTTTTAATGCGATCAAGGTAAAAATTTTTTTTTTCTCACATTTAATGAACTGTATATCGGTATGTGTAACTCTATGTGTATATTGTTATACATCATTGGAAAGGTCTTTTAATTGTCTGTTCAACCGTGGTAAAAATTTTTTTTTTCGCTTAAAAATTTTCTCTTAAATAAATATTTTTCAAATTGGGTATTTTTTAGTATTCTTTTATGCACTGTACATCGTACGGATAAGCTATGTGATATTGCCATATATCATTTGAAAGGTCTTTCTAGTGTCTATTCAACCGTGGTAAAATTTTTCTTCTACTAAACATACCTTTTTTAAAGCAATCGGTTTTAAAATTTTTAATTTTTTTTTTCTTCTTTTTTGCACTGCACCTCGTACACATACGCCATGGTATAGTGTTATATATCATTTGAAAGGTATTTTTATGGTCCTTCCGACCGCGTAAAAATTTTTGAGATTTTCCCAAAAAAAAAATTTTTTAGTGCCGTAGGGTCCACACCGAGGGCGCGAAAAAAAAACCGAAAATTGCTTTGTACTTCTACTTGCTAACCTAATAGATGTGTGAAAGAAGCGCTCCCCTAAGTCTAGCGGTTTCCGAGATCGGCGTTTTCAGTTTTGGTTTTTCTTGTGTCATTTTTACACTCCACCCCGTAAAAATTATATTTTTGTAGTGGTTCATTCATTTTTGTGCCCTGCGTCGCCCTGTGAAAGAATTTTTGCCCTACGTCCAGTAGTTTCCAAAATATCGAATTTTTAATTTTATTTTTGGTCCCTCCCATGTTTTTTCTGCTTTTCCAAGGTTTTTCCGAATAACGGAACAACTATTGTATACCGTTATGTAATCAATTTGATTCCTTGTTATATTACCTAGTAGACTATTCCATGGTTTTTCCGAAAACAGCGTTGTTCATAATTTTCTATAAGTTTTTCTCAAAAGTTTGTTTAATTCTACTACCATTCATTATTTATCGAAAATAACGCGACTCTAAGGCTTCGGGCTAGCTAGATATCAAATTTCGAGCAACTACGCACCCCTCCCATTCATTTACTAATGCTTTCTCTGCTTTTCCATGGTTTTTCCAAACACAGCATTGTTCATTAATTTGTATAAGTTTTTCTCGAAAGTTTCTTTAATTCTACTGTAAATAATGATTTAGCAATCAAATTTCGAGTACCTACGCGCCCCTCCCAGTTATTTACTAATACTTTCTATGCTTCTCCATAGTTTTTCCAAATACAGCTTTGTTCATTAGTTTGTATAAGTTTTTCTTAAAGCTTGTTTAATTCTACTCTAATTAATGATTTATCGAAAATAACGCAACTATAAGGCTTCGGGCTAGCTAGAAATCAAATTTCGAGAAACTACGCACCCCTCCCATTCATTTACTAATGCTTTCTCTACTTTTCCATGGTTTTTCCGAAAACAGCATTGTTCATTAATTTGTATAAGTTTTTCTTAAAAGTTTCTTTAATTCTACTGTAAATAATGATTTAGCAATCAAATTTCGAGTACCTACGCGCCCCTCCCAGTTATTTACTAATACTTTCTATGCTTCTCCATAGTTTTTCCAAATACAGCTTTGTTCATTAGTTTGTATAAGTTTTTCTTAAAGCTTGTTTAATTCTACTCTAATTAATGATTTATCGAAAATAACGCAACTATAAGGCTTCGGGCTAGCTACAAATCAAATTTCGAGCACCTAAGCCCACCTCCCATCTATTTACTAATGCTTTCTCTGCTTTTCCATGGTTTTTCCAAATACAGCGTTGTTCATAAGTTTGTATAAGTTTTTCTCAGTTTATTTAATTCTACTGCCATTAATGATTTAGCAATCAAATTTCGAGTACCTACGCGCCCCTCCCAGTTATTTACTATCTATGCTTCTCCATAGTTTTTCCAAATACAGCTTTGTTCATTAGTTTGTATAAGTTTTTCTTAAAGCTTGTTTAATTCTACTCTAATTAATGATTTATCGAAAATAACGCAACTATAAGGCTTCGGGCTAGCTAAAAATCAAATTTAAAGCACCTCCCATCTATTTACTAATGCTTTCTCTGCTTTTCCATGGTTTTACCGAATATAGTTTTGTTCATTAGTTTGTATAAGTTTTTCTTAAAGGTTGTTTAAATCTACTGCAATTAATGATTTATCGGTAATAACGCGACTACAAGGCTTCGGGCTAGCTACAAATCAAATTTCGAACACCTACGCCCACCTCCCATTTATTTACCAATGCTTTCTCTGCTTTTCCATGGTTTTTCCAAAAACAGCATTGTTCATTAGTTTGTATAAGTTTTTCTCAACAGTTTCTTTAATTTTACTGCCATTCATTATTTATCGAAAATAACGCGACTATAAGGCTTCGAGCTAGCTAGAAATCTAATTTCGAGCACCTACGCCCACCTCCCACCTATTGACTAATGCTTTCTCTGCTTTTCCATGGTTTTACCGAATACAGTTTTGTTCATTAGTTTGTATAAGTTTTTCTCAAAACTTTCTTTAATTCTACTGCCAATAATTCTTCTGATAAGGTGTTGTTTAGTTTGATTTTTGATGATGCTTTATTGTATTTTATTGTGATTTTACAGATAAGAATACATATAAAAAGAATACAATTACATTTTGTTGATTAGTCCTGATAAAACCAAAACACGTATGGTAAGATAGAGTAAATTTCTGATTTATTTGGTATAGTTTAAATGATAGGCTAGGTAAAGGTACACGTAAAAAACCATGGACTCAAATGTATGATATTTTGTTAATCCCTTTTTTCGTTCAGATGACATTGTTAATTTCCTTATCTATATCATTTTTTGTCAAGATTAAGACCGTCCAATAATTTCAAAGATCATAATGTTTTTAATTTTAAGTCAAAATTACTTAAAAAATGCTGTGAACTATAGCAGCTTTTAACTATTTCAATATATTCAACCCTTTTAAATATACACTACTTACTTGCATAAGATTAAAACACATGGCGATGAGCGCCATTCCAAGCATAAGGTAAATGGAGCAAAACACGAAACTCAGTTCCAAAACTTCGGAATAAAAGTCCTTTCCTCTGCCGTAAATTTTATCTCCGGGCACCAAGTCCCCAATCCCCACCTACCATCTATTTACTAATGCTTTCTCTGATTTTCCATGGTTTTGCCGAATACAGCTTTGTTCATTAGTTTGTATAAGTTTTTCTAAAAGCTTGTTTAATTCTACTGCCACAAATAATTTATCCAAAATAACGCGACTATAAGGCTTCGGGATAGCTAGAAATCAAATTTCCAGCACCTACGCACCCCTCCATCTATTCACTAATGCTTTCTCTGCTTTTCCATAGCTTTGCCAAATATATCTTTGTTCATTAATTTGTATAAGTTTTTCTAAAAAGTTTCTTTAATTCTACTGCCATTAATGATTTATCTTAAATAACGCGATTATAAGACTTCGGGCTACCTAGCAATCAAATTTCGAGCACCTACGCGCCCGTCTCATCTATTTATCAATACTTTCTCTCCTTTTCCATGGTTTTTCCAAATACAGCGTTTTTCATTAGTTTGTATAAGTTTTTGTCAAAGTTTCTTTAATTCTACGGTCATTTATGATTTTGTGGACTTGAACGGAAGAATGGACAATGAACAAAATAGAATATTAACAAAAAAAGGTCTTGACTACACACAACACTTAGCTTGCACTTTCGAGGCCGGATGTTTTTTGCATCTCCTTCTGAGCAATCAGGTTGTACATGGATACATCCAGCCGGTAGTAGCTTGCTCCCTATGTTGCGTTCCATTAAAAAGTAAGCACGGCGTGCTACTCCGGGGGCATTCCGGTAACTTCCTGGGCTGACGCTTGAAAGAAGGCTGGCTCGTCGAGACATCTGGCACACGTAAGGCATACTGACTGCTACAGAGCTCAATGAAGTGAATTGTGTGTTGTCCTGTGTGCGTCGAGCTGGGTTGTGGTCCGGAAAATAAGCCCCACGTTGGGCGCCATGTCGTCGGAAAATAAGCCCCACGTTGGGCGCCATGTCGTCGGAAAATAAGCCCCACGTTGGGCGCCATGTCGTCTTAACTGGAATAAGACTTACAAAATTTTCAACTCCGACATACGCTCTGCACTAGGGTATTCGTGTGTAATGTACGATATACCCTAGGCACTTATCCAAATCAGAGCTGGACGTCTCCTTTAGTCGGACTATGTCTTGAAAAGACAAGTCGATATTTCTTACATGACAAATAAAATGCGAAGTTTTCTTATGTGCACTTGCACCGAAGAATAAATAAAACACAGATTTGTAGAGCACAAAACAAATCTCAGAGTCTAAGGTTAGAATGTAGAGGCAGAGCCCCGGTGATCGGCTCCCTAAAGTTTAGGGCTCTAGAAGAGACCGATTTAAAATGTGGACTGTCTTTGACTTGGAATTCAACTAATATTTATACATAATATTTTACAATATTCCAAACCAAAAGACCAATGGAATAATAGAAAAATTTACTAATACTTTCTATGATTTTCCATAGTTTTACCGAAAACAGCGTTGTTCATAAGTTTGTATAAGTTTTTCTCAAAGTTTCTTTAATTCTACTGCAATTAATAATTCAGCATTCAATATTCGAGCAAATACGCGCCTCTTCCATTTATTTACTAATGCTTGCTCTGCTTTTCCATGGTTTTACCGAATACAGTTTTGTTCATAAGTTTATGTTTTTCTCAAAGCTTGTTTAATTCTTCTGCCATTAATAATTTATCGAAAATAACGGGACTATGAAACTTCGGGCTAGGTAGCAATCGAATTTCGAGCATCTACGCGCCCCTCCCATCTATTTACTAATGCTCTCTCCGCTTTTCCATTGTTTTTCCGAATACAGCGTTCTTCATTAGTTTGTATAAGTTTTTCTCAAAGTAACGTAACCAAATCTAACCCGACCCTTAAATCAAATTTCGAGCAACTACGCACCCCTCCCATTCATTTACTAATGCTTTCTAAGCTTTTCCGTAGTTTTTCCAAATACAGCGTTGTTCATTAGTTTGTATAAGTTTTTCTCAACAGTTTCTTTAATTCAACTGCGATTAATGAGTTATCGAAAATAACGCGACTATGAATCTTCGGGATAGCAATCCAATTTCAAGCACCTACGCGCCCCTCCCATTCATTTACTAGGGCTTTCTCTCCTTTTCCATGGTTTTTCCAAAAACAGCGTTGTTCATAAGTTTCTACAAGTTTTTCTCAGTTTCTTTTATTGTACTGACATTAATGATTTATTGAAAATAAAGCGACTTTAAGCCTTCAGGCTAGCTAGAAATCAAATTTCGAGTACCTACACACCCCTCCCGGTTATTTACTAATACTTTCTATGCTTTTCCATAGTTTTGCCGAATAGAGCATTGTTCATTAGTTTGTATAAGTTTTTCTCAAAAGTTTCTTTAATTATACTGCCATTCATTATTTATCGAAAATAACGCGTCTATAAGGCTTCTGGCTAGCTAGAAATCAAATTTCGAGCAACTACGCGCCCCTCCCATTTATTTACTAATGCTTTCTCTGCTTTTCAATGGTCTTTCCAAATACAGCGTTGTTCATTAATTTCAATAAGTTTCTTTACTTCTACTGCCATTTATGATTATGTGGACTTAGCCAAAAAAGTGAAAACCTCAAATCTTAATGTTTTCTTTGCTTTAAACTAGTAAAAGTGTCCAAAAAATCAAAAATACAGAAAAAACAATAAAAATCAAAAAATTACACAATAGCAAAGAAAAGTATATATACATGTCATATTAAAAAAAACTTAACTAAAACATATTAAATATGTTTTTTATTGTTCAATTATGAAAAAATGGGTACAGTTGTTTCAAACAATCAAGATTTTTATTTTTTTCAAACAATATGGCGGCCATGCGCAAGAAGTTAAATTTAATGTACTTTTGACATTCTGGCCAGTTTTAACCTTTAAAAAATCTCAACATTTCATGAAAATTGCCTTCATTAGGCAATGTAAAAGCCTAAAAACTTAACCTTAAAACTTAAAAGCCTCACCTAAAACCTAAAACTAAACCTTAAAAAACCTAAACCTGACAACCTAAAAACCTAAAATAACCTATAAACCTAAACCTAAACCTAAAAACCCTAATCTACAACCTAAAACCCAAACCTAGACCTAAAAACCTAAACCTAAAAACCTAAAACTTAAACCTAAACCTAAAAACCTAAACCTAACCTAATTTAAAAACCTAAACCTGACAACCTAAAAACCTAAAATAACCTATACACATAAACCTAAACCTAAAAACCCTACTCTACAACCTAAGCTAAAAAACTAAAACTAAACCTAAAAACCTATACCTAACCTAATGTAAAACCTAAAAAACTTAACATTAAAACTTAAAAACCTAACCTAAAACCTAAAACTTAAAACTAAACCTAAAAACCTATACCTAACCTAATGTAAAAAGCCTAAAAAACTTAACCCTAAAACTTAAAAACCTAACCTAAAACCCTAACCTGCAACCTAAACCTAAACCTAAAAACCTAAACCTAAAAACCTAAACCTAAAATCCTAAAAACCCTAACCTAGAGCCTAAACCTGAACCTAAAAACCTAAACCTAACCTAAAACCTAAAACTAAACCTAAAAACCTAAAATCCTAAAAAACCTAACCTAAAACCTTAACCTTAACCTAAAAACCTAAAAACCTAAACCTAAAAACTTAAACCTAAAAACCTAAACCTAAAACCTAACCTAACCCAAACCTAAAAACCTAAAAACCTCAACCTAAAAACCTAAAAACCTCAACCTAAAACCTAAACCTACACCTAACCTAATGTAAAAGCCTAAAATACTTAACCTTAAAACTTAAAAACCTAAACCCAACCTAACCTAAAAACCCAAACTTAAGCCTAAAAACCTAAACCTAAAATCCTAAAAACCCTAACCTAAAACCTAAACCTAAACCTAAAAAACCTAAAACTAAACCTAAAAACCCAAACCTAACCTAATGTAAAAGCCTAAAAAACTTAACATTAAAACTTAAAAACCTAACCTAAAACCCTAACCTAAAATCTAAACCTAAACCTAAACGCCTAAACCTAAACCTAAAACCTAACCTAAAACCTAAACCTAAAAGCCTAAACCTTAACCTAAAAACCCTAACCTAAACCTTAAAAAACCTAAACCTAACCTAATGTATAAGCATAAAAAACTTAAACTTAAAACTTAAAAACCTAAACCTCACAACCTAAAAACCTCAACCTAAAACCTAAACCTAAAAACCTAAAAACCTCAACCTAAAACCTAAACCGAAACCTAAAATCCTAAAATCCTAAAAACCCTAACCTAGAGCCTAAACCTGAACCTAAACCTAAAAACCTAAACCTAAAATTCTAAAAACCCTAACCTAGAGCCCAAACCTGAACCTAAAAACCTAAACCTAACCTAAAACCTAAAACTAAACCTAAAAACTTAAACCTAAAATCCTAAAAAACCTAACCTAAAACCTTAACCTAAACCTAAAAACCTAAACCTAAAAACATAAACCTAAACCTAAAAACCTAAACCTAAAACTAAAACCTAAACATAGAAACCTAAACCTAACCTTACCTAAAAAACCTAACCTAACCTAAAAACCCAAACTTAAGCCTGAAAACCTAAACCTAAAATCCTAAAAACCCTAACCTAAAACCTAAACCAAAACCTAAAAAACCTAAACCTAAACCTAAAACCCCAAACCTAACCTAATGTAAAAGCCTAAAAAACTTAACCTTAAAACTTAAAAACCTAACCTAAAACCCTAACCTAAAATCTAAACCTAAACCTAAACCTAAAAGCCTAAACCTAAACCTAAAAACCTAACCTAAAACCTAAAACCTAAAACTAAACCTACAAACTTAAACCTAAAAGCCTAAACCTAAAAACCCTAACCTAAACCTTAAAAAACCTAAACCTAACCTAATGTATAAGCATAAAAAACTTAAACTTAAAACTTAAAAACCTAAACCTCACAACCTAAAAACCTCAACCTAAAACCTAAACCTAAAAACCAAAAAACCTCAACCTAAAACCTAAACCTAAACCTAAAATCCTAAAATCCTAAAAACCCTAACCAAGAGCCTAAACCTGAACCTAACCTAAAAAACCTAACCTAACCCAAACCTAAAAACCTAAAATCCTCAACCTAAAACCTAAACCTAAAAACCTAAAAACCTCAACCTAAAACCTAAACCTAAACCTAACCTAACGTAAAAGCCTAAAAAACTTAAAACTTAAAAACCTAAAAACTTAAAAACCTAAACCCAACCTTACCTAAAAAACCTAACCTAACCTAAAATCCCAAACTTAATCCTAAAAACCTGAACCTAAAATCCTTAAAAACCCTAACCTAAAACCTAAACCTAAACCTAAAAACCTAAACCTAAACCTAAAAACCTAAACCTAAAACTAAAACCTAAACATAGAAACCTAAACCTAACCTTACCTAAAAAACCTAACCTAACCCAAACCTAAAAACCTAAAAACCTCAACCTAAAACCTTAACCTAAAAACCTAAAACCTAAACCTAAAAACCTAAAAACCTCAACCTAAAACCTAAACCTAAACCTAAACCTAAACCTAAAAACCCAAACCTAACCTAAAAACCTAAAACCTAAAACTAAACCTACAAATCTAAACCTAAAAACCCAACCTAAGCTAAAAAGCTAAAATTAAACCTAAAAACCTAAACCTAAAATCCTAAAAACCCTAACCTAAAACCTAAACCTAAACCTAAAAGCCTAAACCTACACCTAAAAACCTAAAAACCTAAAAACCTAAACATAAAACCTAAACCTAGGCCTAAAACCTACACCTAAAACCTAAACCTAAACCTAAACCTAAACATAAAACCTAAACCTAAAAACCTAAAACCCTAAAAACCTTAACCTAAAACCTAAACCTATACCTAAAAACCTAACCTAAGCTAAAAAACTAAAACTAAACCTAAAAACCTATACCTAACCTAACCTAAAAACCTAAACCTAAAAACCTAAAACCCTAAAAACCTAAACCTAAAACCTAAACCCATACCTAAAAACCTAAACCTAAACCCAAAAGCCTAAACCTAAACCTAAAAACCTAAACCTAAATCCTAAACCTAAATCTGGAAACCTAAACCTAACCTTACCTTAAAAACCTAACCTAAAAACCCAAACCTAAACCTAAAAACCTAAACCTAAAATCCTAAAAACCAAAAAACCTAAACCTAAAACCTTAAACCTAAACCTAAAACCCTAAAACCCTAAACCTAATCTAAAAATCCTAAAAACACTAACCTAAAACCTAAAACCTAAACCTAAACCTAAAAGCCTAAACCTAAAACCTAAAGCTAAACCTAGAAACCTAAAATCCTAAACCTAACCTAAAACTACAGCTAAAAACCTAAACCTAAAACCCTAAGATCCTAAACCTAAAACCTAAACCTAACCTACAACTAAACCTAAAAACCTAAACCTAACCTAATATTAAACCTAAAAACCTAAACTTAAAACCTAAACCTAAACCAAGAAGCCTAAACCTAACCTAAGCTAAAAAACTAAAACCAAACCTAAAAACCTAAACCTAACCTAATTTAAAAGCCTAAAAAACTTAAACCTTAAAACTTAAAAACCTAACCTAAAAACCCAAACCTAAACTTAAAAACCTAAAATCCTAAAAACCCTAACCTAAAACCTAAACCAAAACCTAAAAACCTAAAACCTAAAACCTAAAAACCTAAAACCATAAAAACCTAAACCTAAAACCTAAAGCTAAATCTAGAAACCTAAAATCCTAAAAACCCTAACCTAGAGCCTAAACCTAAACCTAAAAACCTAAACCTAACCTAAAACTCAACGTAAAACCTAAACCTAACCTAAAACTAAAGCTAAAAACCTAAACCCAACCTAATGTAAAAACCTAAACCTAACCTAAAAACCTAAACCTAAAAACCTAAACCTAGACCTAAAAACACTAGTCTACAACCTAAAAACCCAAACCTAAACCTAAAATACCCTAACCTAAAACCTAAACCTAAAAACCTAAACCCAACCGAAATCCTAAAACCTAAAACTAAACCTAAAAACCTAAAACCTAAACCTAAAACCTAAACCTACACCTAAAAACCTAAACCCAAAAACCTAAAAACCTAAACCTAAAAACCTAATGTAAAAACCTAAACCTAACTTAACCTAAAAACCTAAAATAACCTATAAACTTAGGTTTATAAACCTAAACCTAAACCTAAAACCCTAAAAACCTAAACCTAACACCTACACCTAAACATAAAAATCTATACCTAACATAAACCCAAAAACCTAAACCTAAACCTAACCTATCCTAAAAACCTAAACCTAACCTAACCTAAAAAATCTAAACCTAAAACCTAAACCTAAAAACCTAAACCTAAACCTAAAAACCCTAACCTACAACCTAAAAACCTAAACCTAAAAACCTAAAAACCTCAACCTAAAACCTAAACCTAACCTATCCTAACCTAAAAAACTAAAACTAAACCTAAACACCTAAACCTTCAAAAACCTAAACCTAACCTAACCTAAAAACCTAAACATGCAAACCCGAACCTACAACCTAAAAACCCAAACCTAAACCTAAAAACCTAAAACCCTAAAAACCTAAACCTAAAACCTAAACCTAAATCAAGAAACTTAAACCTTACCTTACCTAAAAACCTAACCTAACCTAACCTAAAAACCTAACCTAACCTAACCTAAAAACCTAACCTAACCTAAAAACCTAACCTAACTTAAAAACCCAAACCTAAAGCAAAAAACCTAAACCTAACAACCTAAAAACCTAAACCTAACCTACAACCTACAACTAAACCTAAAAACCTAAACCTAACCCTAAAAACCTGAAAGAAGTTACCGTCTCGTCAATTTAATAACTTTAAGTTTTTCGGTCGTTTTTAGTGTTTTACCGAAAATACCAATTAGCAATTATTTCTGTTTTCTGATATTTTCCATTGTTTAACGTAAATACTGTTGACTATAAGCTTAAAATGATGTTGCTGAAGTCAGCGTCTCGTTAAATTCAAAATTCCGTGTTTTCGGATATTTTCCATAGTTTTGCCGAAAATATCAAGTAGCAATTATTTCTATGTTTTCGGGTATTTTCCATTGTTTTGACGTAAATACTGTTGACTATAAGCTTAAAATGATGTTGCTGAAGTCAACGTCTCGTTAATTTTAAAATTCTAATTTTTCGGTCATCTCTAGTGTTTTGCCGAAAATAACAAGTAGCAATTATTTCTATGTTTTCGGGTATTTTCCATTGTTTTGACGTAAATACTGTTGACTATAAGCTTAAAATGATGTTGCTGAAGTCACCGTCTCGTTAATTTCAAAATTCCGTCTTTTCGGATATTTTCCATAGTTTTGCCGTAAATACCAATTAGCAATTATTTCTATGTTTTCGGGTATTTTCCATTGTTTTGACGTAAATACTGTTGACTATAAGCTTAAAATCATGTTGCTGAAGTAACCGTCTCGTCAATTTCAAAATTCTAATTTTTCGGTCATCTCTAGTGTTTTGCCTAAAATAACAAGTAGCAATTATTTCTATGTTTTCGGGTATTTTCCATTGTTTTGACGTAAATACTGTTGACTATAAGCTTAAAATGATGTTGCTGAAGTCAGCGTCTCGTTAAATTCAAAATTCCGTGTTTTCGGATATTTTCCATAGTTTTGCCGTAAATACCAATAAGCAATTATTTCTATGTTTTCGGGTATTTTCCATTGTTTTGACGTAAATACTGTTGACTATAAGCTTAAAATCATGTTGCTGAAGTAACCGTCTCGTCAATTTCAAAATTCTAATTTTTCGGTCATCTCTAGTGTTTTGCCTAAAATAACAAGTAGCAATTATTTCTATGTTTTCGGGTATTTTCCATTGTTTTGACGTAAATACTGTTGACTATAAGCTTAAAATGATGTTGCTGAAGTCAGCGTCTCGTTAAATTCAAAATTCCGTGTTTTCGGATATTTTCCATAGTTTTGCCGAAAATGACAAGTAGCAATTATTTCTATGTTTTGGGGTATTTTCCATTGTTTTGACGTAAATACTGTTGAATATAAGCTTAAAATGATGTTGCTGAAGTCACCGTCTCGTTAATTTCAAAATTCCGTGTTTTCGGATATTTTTCATAGTTTTGCCGTAAATACCAATTAGCAATTATTTCTATGTTTTCGGGTATTTTTCATTGTTTTGGCGTAAATACTGTTGACTATAAGCTTAAAATGATGTTGCAGAAGTAACCGTCTCGTCAATTTCAAAATTCTAATTTTTCGGTCATCTCTAGTGTTTTGCTGAAAATAACAAGTAGCAATTATTTCTATGTTTTCGGGTATTTTCCATTGTTTTGACGTAAATACTGTTGACTATAATCTTAAAATGATGTTGCTGAAGTCACCGTCTCGTTAATTTCAAAATTCCGTGTTTTCGGATATTTTTCATAGTTTTGCCGAAACTAACAAGTAGCAATTATTTCTATGTTTTAGGGTATTTTACATTGTTTTGACGTAAATACTGTTAAATATAAGCTTAAAATGATGTTGCTGAAGTAACCGTCTCGTCAATTTCAAAATTCTAATTTTTCGGTCATCTCTAGTGTTTTGCCGAAAATAACAAGTAGCAATTATTTCTATGTTTTCGGGTATTTTTTATTGTTTTGACGTAAATACTGTTGACTATAAGCTTAAAATGATGTTGCTGAAGTCACCGTCCCGTTATTTTCAAAATTCCGTGTTTTTGGATATTTTTCATAGTTTTGCCGAAACTAACAAGTAGCAATTATTTCTATGTTTTAGGGTATTTTACATTGTTTTGACGTAAATACTGTTGACTATAAGCTTAAAATGATGTTGCTGAAGTCACCGTCTCGTCAATTTCAAAATTCTAATTTTTCGGTCATCTCTAGTGTTTTGCCGAAAATAACAAGTAGCAATTATTTCTATGTTTTCGGGTATTTTTTATTGTTTTGACGTAAATACTGTTGACTATAAGCTTAAAATGATGTTGCTGAAGTCACCGTCCCGTTATTTTCAAAATTCCGTGTTTTCGGATATTTTCCATAGTTTTGCCGAAACTAACAAGTAGCAATTATTTCTATGTTTTTGGGTATTTTACATTGTTTTGACGTAAATACTGTTAAATATAAGCTTAAAATGATGTTGCTGAAGTCACCGTCTCGTCAATTTCAAAATTCTAATTTTTCGGTCATCTCTAGTGTTTTGCCGAAAATAACAAGTAGCAATTATTTCTATGTTTTCGGGTATTTTTTATTGTTTTGACGTAAATACTGTTGACTATAAGCTTAAAATGATGTTGCTGAAGTCACCGTCTCGTTATTTTCAAAATTCCGTGTTTTTGGATATTTTTCATAGTTTTGCCGAAACTAACAAGTAGCAATTATTTCTATGTTTTAGGGTATTTTACATTGTTTTGACGTAAATACTGTTAAATATAAGCTTAAAATGATGTTGCTGAAGTAACCGTCTCGTCAATTTCAAAATTCTAATTTTTCGGTCATCTCTAGTGTTTTGCCGAAAATAACAAGTAGCAATTATTTCTATGTTTTCGGGTATTTTCCATTGTTTTGACGTAAATACTGTTGACTATAAGCTTAAAATGATGTTGCTGACGTCACCGTCTCGTTATTCTCAAAATTCCGTGTTTTTGGATATTTTTCATAGTTTTGCCGAAACTAACAAGTAGCAATTATTTCTATGTTTTAGGGTATTTTACATTGTTTTGACGTAAATACTGTTGACTATAAGCTTAAAATGATGTTGCTGAAGTAACTGTCTCGTCAATTTCAAAATTCTAATTTTTCGGTCATCTCTAGTGTTTTGCCGAAAATAACAAGTAGCAATTATTTCTATGTTTTCGGGTATTTTCCATTGTTTTGACGTAAATACTGTTGATTATAAGCTTAAAATGATGTTGCTGAAGTCACCGTCTCGTTAATTTCAAAATTCCGTGTTTTCGGATATTTTCCATAGTTTTGCCGAAACTAACAAGTAGCAATTATTTCTATGTTTTTGGCTATTTTACATTGTTTTGACGTAAATACTGTTGAATATAAGCTTAAAATAATGTTGCTGAAGTCACCGTCTCGTTAATATCAAAATTCCGTGTTTTCGGATATTTTCCATAGTTTTGCCGAAACTAACAAGTAGCAATTATTTCTATGTTTTTGGGTATTTTACATTGTTTTGACGTAAATACTGTTAAATATAAGCTTAAAATGATGTTGCTGAAGTCACCGTCTCGTCAATTTCAGAATTCTAATTTTTCGGTCATCTCTAGTGTTTTGCCGAAAATAACAAGTAGCAATTATTTTTATGTTTTCGGGTATTTTTTATTGTTTTGACGTAAATACTGTTGACTATAAGCTTAAAATGATGTTGCTGAAGTCACCGTCTCGTTATTTTCAAAATTCCGTGTTTTTGGATATTTTTCATAGTTTTGCCGAAACTAACAAGTAGCAATTATTTCTATGTTTTAGGGTATTTTACATTTTTTTGACGTAAATACTGTTAAATATAAGCTTAAAATGATGTTGCTGAAGTAACCGTCTCGTCAATTTCAAAATTCTAATTTTTCGGTCATCTCTAGTGTTTTGCCGAAAATAACAAGTAGCAATTATTTCTATGTTTTCGGGTATTTTTTATTGTTTTGACGTAAATACTGTTGACTATAAGCTTAAAATGATGTTGCTGAAGTCACCGTCTCGTTATTTTCAAAATTCCGTGTTTTTGGATATTTTTCATAGTTTTGCCGAAACTAACAAGTAGCAATTATTTCTATGTTTTAGGGTATTTTACATTGTTTTGACGTAAATACTGTTGACTATAAGCTTAAAATGATGTTGCTGAAGTAACCGTCTCGTCAATTTCGAAATTCTAATTTTTCGGTCATCTCTAGTGTTTTGCCGAAAATAACAAGTAGCAATTATTTCTATGTTTTCGGGTATTTTTTATTGTTTTGACGTAAATACTGTTGACTATAAGCTTAAAATGATGTTGCTGAAGTCACCGTCTCGTTATTTTCAAAATTCCGTGTTTTTGGATATTTTTCATAGTTTTGCCGAAACTAACAAGTAGCAATTATTTCTATGTTTTAGGGTATTTTACATTGTTTTGACGTAAATACTGTTGACTATAAGCTTAAAATGATGTTGCTGAAGTAACCGTCTCGTCAATTTCGAAATTCTAATTTTTCGGTCATCTCTAGTGTTTTGCCGAAAATAACAAGTAGCAATTATTTCTATGTTTTCGGGTATTTTTCATTGTTTTGACGTAAATACTGTTGACTATAAGCTTAAAATGATGTTGCTGAAGTCAGCGTCTCGTTAATTTCAAAATTCCGTGTTTTCGGATATTTTCCATAGTTTTGCCGAAACTAACAAGTAGCAATTATTTCTATGTTTTCGGATATTTTTCATTGTTTTGACGTAAATACTGTTGACTATAAGCTTAAAATGATGTTGCTGAAGTCACCGTCTCCTCATTTTCAAAATTACGTGTTTTCGGATATTTTCCATAGTTTTGCCGAAAATACCAATTAGCAATTATTTCTATGTTTTCAGGTATTTTCCATTGTTTTGACTTAAATACTGTTGACTATAAGCTTAAAATGATGTTGCTGAAG